>NW_027526204.1:81306927-81956927 GCF_048455015.1 Haemaphysalis longicornis | reverse complement strand
TTATCTCCATTTCTCGAAAGCTTAAGACTTGTATCGAGCACACGTCCTTTGAGGGCCGCAATGCGACACGTCAACCCTATTTTGTAATTTCATTCCGGTATCGAGCACACGTCGTTGGAGGGCCGCAATGCGACACGTCAACCTTATTTTGTAATTTCATTCCGGCAGTGCCGAATAAAAACTTGGTATTAACTTGAGAACGTTTAATCGCAGTTATTGTATGATCAGAATGATTTTGAGAGGAGACAAACGGAACGTAATAATATTCCATGTTAGCGAATAAAACCATGTCTTTCAAGGGGCATATTCTGCCGCCTACTGGAAAAGTCCCTCCCACGCACTTCGGTGACTCTGTGTATATATTGTTTGTGCTCCTCAACCCAAGGATGCGGGTAAAATAACTGCCGCGGCGACTGATGAAAGCGGGACGAGAAACCGCCCCTATGTACTTTTTATGCACGTTAGCTATCCCTTGGTGGTGAAAATATTCCTGCGCGGACAACTACTGCTGCCTCATGTCGCAGGTGTTGATTTGGTGCATCAAACCACACAATCAATCAATCAATCAATCAATCAATCAATCAATCAATCAATCAATCAATCAATCAATCAATCAATCAATCAATCAATCAATCAATCAATCAATCAATCAATCAATCAATCAAGCAAGCAATCAATCAATCAAGCAAGCAATCAAGCAAGGAAACAATCAATCAATCAATCTATAAACTATTCAATCAATCAATACCTCAATCGATCGATCGATCGATCAATCAAATATTTATTAAGCCACTACAACATTAGGATGGTTTCTTAGTATACGTGGCAAGATATCATTTAGTGCGACATAACAGTTTGTTACTGGAAACTTTGTAGAGTTCACAGAATAAAAAGCATTTCCTCATAAGAGCAACTGTAAAGGGACTGCAGCGGCAAAATGATTCAAAGATCACATCTTTTGTTTCGCTATTAGGCTTTTCTTCAGAGCAAATAATGACCTGTTCCGTGCAGAAAGAGCAATGAACACCAGCGTTTCTTCATCTACTTTTACTTTATTGCGTATTAAGTGCCCGGTAACAGAAGGAGCAGGTGCCGCGCTCACCATACGGCGAGCAGGCCGAGAGGTGCTGCCACCTGTGAGAAGGCCCGACACATATGGACGTAATTGAAGAAAGGACATGACGAGAAGGGTTATCGTCCCTTCTTGTTAATCCATTCCAGCAATGTCAGCATGACTGCGATGCCTACCACATCTGTATATTATTATTACATGTGCATCCTCTTTTCCGCCACTATTTCTATCTAAAAAGCTGCTATTTATGCACGCTGGGACACGCGAACGCCGACAATACCAGCGAATACTTTAAAATATGCTGGAAACATGACGCCGTCATTTTTTCTGGCGCCAATTTGGTTCACGACCATAGCTTCTTAGCGGGCTGCAAAAAATCTTCCGGGGTCTTTTGTCGGTTTTTTCTCCTTCTGCTCCAAAAAATCAAGGAACACTGATTACGGAACTTTATAAACCAACGCAGCAAGCTTACACAAATGTGTAACACTTGTAGGTAGCGAACCTGAGCACAATCTTCGCGACCATCACGACGGTTTAAGTTCAAGATTTTTGCCGATTTCCATCTTCTCTGCTACGACATTTATTCCATCATTGTTGCTATAAATGGGAGCGTATTAGAGTCAAGCCACACCCTATTCCAAACTCGACAGGGGTATCCAAATTGGACGATGAGAACCTCACGGCTAAAACGAAACTCGGCTCCCCTAACCAACGGATGTTCCGCTCCCGACGAGCTGTATCGGCTCGACGTTTCCTATACAGTTTGCGTTGAGCTGAGTCCTTGTTCCTGGCCAACCGACATTCCTGTGCAGCATTCTCTGTGACCACGGGGTCCGTGTGGGCTCTCTGTACTCGTTTCCGTCTCGATCCCTGGAGCGAGAAGCCTAAAAGGGAGCGGCCTCCTGATCAGGCGTGCGGACGAACTGTCGGAAACCCATCAATGCGACTAAGCCGGCGCACTTCTAACACAGATGATTATAGAAATTCCTTGCCCATACGAATACGAAACACACAGACCTATATGCTGGCGGAGCAATAAGTAGCAAGTTATGTGAGCAGCGTGATTGCGACAGCGAAAGCGTTATCACGATTGCGGCGAACCTTGGTGTTTTTTTGCCTATCTTAGCCACTGTCACTATGTTGGTACTCTTGGCATGACAAACGTACGCCGGAGACGCTGTGCGGTCACCGCGACACACGTACACACGGGCGATCGGCATTCCCTCGCTGTTTATAACAGCGGACAGGATAAATTTAGAATTTGCCAAAGAGATGTTCGAGAATGCGCGAGCATGTTACCTGTCTTCCTCGAAAGCTTGACTTGAGAATTGTATCGCGGTCATGGCGCTTGAGGGTCGCAACGCGACATGTTAACCGTATTTTGTAGATTGTTACCGACAGTACCGCCTAACAAGTGTGTATTATCCTAGAACGAATAATCGCAGTTATTTTTCGGTGAGAATGATTTTGAGAGAAGAAAAACAGAAGGGATGAATTTTCCACGCCAGGGAATCAAACGATGTCTTACAAGGCGCATTATTCTGCCGCTTACTGGAAAAGTTTCTCCTACCCACTTCGGTGTCTCTGTGGTTAATGTTTCTTTTCCTGAACCTAAGGATGCGGCTAAAGTCACTGCCGCGGCGACTGCTTTCCAGATGAAATCGGGAAGAGAAAACGCCCGTATGTATTAATTTTGATGCATGTTAGCTGTCCCTTGTTGGCCGAAACTAATCCTGTACCCGCCAATGCTGCACGGCTAATGTTCCTGGTGTAGCTTTGGTGCATCAAACCACACAATCAATCAATCAATCAATCAATCAATCAATCAATCAATCAATCAATCAATCAATCAATCAATCAATCAATCAATCATTCAATCAATCGATCGATCAATCAATCAATCAATCAATCAATCAATCAATCAATCAATCAATCCGTCAATCAATCAATCAATCCGTCAATCAATCGATAAATAAATATATCCGTCAATAAATTATTCAGACAATCAATTAATCAATCAACTAATTGATCGATCCCTCAAACATTCAATCAACCAATCAATCGATCGATCCGTTAATAAATCCATGAATCAATCAATTGATTCATTCGTCGATCGATAAAACAATCAATTTTAAAGCCCAAACAACATTAAAATGGTTTCATAGTATACGTGGAATGATCGCATTTAGTGCGACGTAGCACTTTGTTGCTAGGAACTTCGGAGAGTTCACTGAATAAAAAGCATTTCCCCAAAAGAGCAGTTGTAACAGGGCGGCAAGAGCTAAATTATTCAAATATCACAGCTTTTGTTTCGCTATTAAGCTTTTTTTCAGAGGAAACAATGATCTGTTCCATGCAGAACGCGGAATGAACTCGAGGGTTTCTTCATGTCCCTTTATTTTATGCACGTTAAGCGCCTGGTAACAAATGGAGAAGGTGCCGCGCTCACCATGCGCCGACCAGGCCGAGAGGTGCTGCCACCTGTGAGACGTCCCGCAAAATATGGACGTTACAGGAGAAAGGATTCAATTAGAGGTGCTATCGTCCCTTCTTCTGAAGCTGTTCCGGCAATGACCGCATTATCACAAAGCCTACCACATTTCCTTATTATTATTACCTGAGCCTCGATATCTCCGCCCGTTTTCTATTTAAAAATCACGTAATTACGCACGCGGGGACCCGCGAACGCCGAAAATACTAGCTGAAACTTTGAAATATGCTGAAAACACACTGCAGTCGTTTTTTCTGTCGCTGGTTTAGTTCACAACCATAGCTTTTTTTGTAAAAAAAAATCTTCCGGGGCATTTTGTCAGATTTTTCTGCTGTTGCTCCAAAAAAAATCAAGGAACATTGGTTACGGAACTTCATAAACCAATGCAGAAAGCTCACACAAAGGCGTAACACTTGAAGGTAGTGAAGCTGCACACCATCTTCACGACCATCACGAATGTTTAGGTCCTTAATTTTTGCCGATTTCCTTCTTCGCTGCTGCAACGACTTTTATTCCATTATTGTTGCTCTAAATGTGAGCGTTTAGAGTCAAACCACATCCTATCACCTACTGGACAGGGGTTTCCAAATTGGAGTAAGAGAAACTCGCGGATAAAAAGAAAGTCGGCTCCCGTAACCAATCGATGTTCCGCTGCTACACGAGCTGTATGGTCTCGACGTTGCCGGTACTGTTCACGACCTTGGACCATTTCCGTTGAACGGAGTCGTTGTTGCGGGCCAACCAACGTTTCTGGGCAGCATTCTCTATGGCCACGTGGTCCGTGTGGGCTCTCTGTACTCGTTTCATTCTCGATCCCTAGCTTGAGAACCCTAAAAGGAAGCGGCCTCCTCATCCGGTGTGCGGACGACCCGTGGTCAACCTATCACTGCGACTGAACCAGCGCACTTCTGAAACAGACGATTACACAACTTCCTTGCGCATACGAACGACAAACACACAGCCTCATATGCTCGTGGAGCCATAAGTAGTGAGTGATGTGAGTAGCGTGATTGCTACAGCGAAAGTGTTATTACAATTGCGGCGAATGCTGGAGTTTTTGTGGACGACCTTAGCCACTATCCCCATATTGGTATGCTTGGCATGACAAAGGTACGCCGAAGACGCTGTGCGGTAGCCGCGACGCACGTACACACGAGCGATCGGCATCCGTCGGTGTTTTTAAGAGCGCACAGGGCAAATTTAGAATTTTCTAAATAGATATTCAAGAATGCTCGAGCATGTCTTCTGTCTTCCTCGAAAGCTTGAGACTTGTATCGAGCACACGCGCTTGAGGGCTGCAATGGGACATGTTAACCTTATTTTCTAATTTGATACCGGAAGTACCGTATAAAAACTTGGTATTACCTTGAGAATGTTTAATCACAGTTATTGTACGGTCAGAATGATTTTGAGAGTACAAAACAGAAGGGAATAATATCCCACGTTAAGGAATATAACCAAGACTTTCAAGGCGCTATATTCTGCCGCCTCCTGCCCAAGTCCCTCATGCCCACTTCGTTGTCTCTGCGAATATTTCATTGTGCTCCTGAACCCAAGGATGGGGGTAGATCACTGACGCGGTGACTGGTTTCCAGATGAAAGCGGCAAGACAAAACGCCCGTAATACTTTTTTTGATGCAGGTTAGCTATCCGTTGGTTGTTAAAAATATTCCTGTACCGGCAACTACTGCTGCCTCATGTTGCAGGTTTAGCATTGGTGCATCAATCAATCAATCAATCAATCAATCAATCAATCAATCAATCAATCAATCAATCAATCAATCAATCAATCAATCAATCAATCAATCAATCAATCAATCAATCAACCAATCAATCAATCAATCAATTATTCATGAATCAATCAATCAATCAATCAATCAATTATTCATGAATGAATCAATCAATCAATCAACCAATCAATAAGTCAGTCAGTCAATCAATCAATCAATCAATTGTTCAATCAATCAATCAATCAATCAATCAATTGATTGTTAATTAGATAAATTATTTGTTTGATCAATCGATCGTAGCTATTCAATCAATCAATCATTCAATCAAGCCATCAATCAATCGATCAATCGATTGTTCGATCGATCATTCAATTAATTAAAAAACGATTATATCACTAAGATTGTTTCTCCGTATACGTGGTACGATCTCATCTAGTGCGACATACCAGTTTGTTACCGGAAACTTCTTAGAGTTCACTGTATAAAACGCATTTCCCCATACCAGCAATTGCAACGGGAATGCAACGGCTAAATGATTGTAAGATCACAGCTTTTGTTTCTCTAATAAGCTTTTCTTCAGTCGAAACAATGATCTGTTCCGTGCAGAACGAGCAATGAAATCGAGCGTTTCTTCATCTCCCTTTACTTTATTGCACGTTAAGTGCCTGGTAACAAAAGGAGAAGGTGCCGCGCTCACCATGCGCCGACCAGGCCGAGAGGTGCTGGCACCTGTGTGAAGGCCCGCAAAATATGGACGTCACAGGAGAAAGGATACAATTACAGGCGCCGTCGTCCCCTCTTCTTAAGCCGTTCCAGCAAAGTCAGCATGATCGCGAAGCCTACCACATTTCCTTATTATTATTACCTGAGCCTCGACTTCCCCGCCGCTATTCCTTTTTAAAAAGCACCTATTAACGCATGCCGGGACACGCGAACGCCGAAAATACCTCCGAATACTTTGAAATATGCTGAAACACGCCGCAGTCGTTTCTGTCGTTGATTTAGTTCACAACCATCGCTTATTTGGAGGGCTGCAAGAAATCTTTTGAGGCATTTTGTCGGATTTTTCTCCTGTTTCTAAAAAAAAATCAAAGAACATAGGTTACGGAACTTCATAAACCAACGCACAAAGTTCACACAAAGGAGTAACACTTGTAAGTAGCAAAGCTGTACACAATCTTCACGACCATCAGCACGGTTTAGGTCCTCGAGTTTTGCCGATTTCCTTCTCTGCTGCAACGACATTTATTCCATCATTGTTCCTATATATGTGAGCGTATTAGAGTCAAGTCACACCCTATTCTAAACTCGACATGGGTGTCGAAATTCGACTAAGAGAAACTCACGGCTAAAACGAAAGTCGGCTCCCGTAACTAACGGATGTTCCGCTGCTACGCGAGCTGCATCGGCTCGACATTGCGGTACCGTTCGCGACCTTGGACCGTTTGCGCTGAACGGATTTCTTTTTCCGGGTCCACCGACGTTTATGGGCAACATTCTCAGTGGCCACGTGGTTCGTGTGGCCTCTCTGTACGCGTTTTGTTCTCGATCCCTAGAGCAAGAAGCCTAAAAGGGAGTGGCCTCCTCATCAGGTGTGCGGACGACCCGTGGCCAACCAAAATCTGCGACTAAACCGGCGCACTCCTAAAACGGAGTATTATAGAACCTCCTAGCGCATACGAATGACGAACACACGACCTTATCTTGCGGGCGGAGCCTTAAGTAGCGAGTGACTTGAGCAGTGTGATTGCGATAGATAAAGTGTTACCACGATTCCGGCGATGGCTGGAGTTTTTTTGCCAATCTTAACAACTTTCACCACGTTTCTACGCTTGACTTAGTAAACATACACCAGGGACACTGGGCGGTCGTCGCGAGGCAAACACCCACGAGTGATCATCGTTATTTCCTTGGTATTGTTAACGGTTGACAGAATATATTACGGTTTGCTTAACAGATTTGCGGTAACAAGAACGCCACTTTGGCCAGATTTATCTAATAGCGCTCCTTATCCTATCCTGCTTAACCTCCTAGTCTCCACTGGGTTTTTTTTTCTTCATGACGATATTAACGATGGCAGCCGCATAGGTAGCGTCACCTCTCGCTGCAGCAATTAGTTATTTTCGCCGATGCTCTCGGGACATTGTACTGCAAGCAGTACGCTGGTTTTGAGAGCAGACGGTAAAAGGGACGTCCACCTGTCCAAATCGTTAGATAAACTTGGGCACCAAGGCGGAAAGTATGATCAAAACAAAAACTGCTAGGTTCAGGCTTCCTGTTTTCTAAGCACGATAATTTTGATAATCATTATCAGCAACAGAAAGGTGTGTTAGGACACGCCACAGTGAGGTGGCGACCACAACGCCAAATATTTTGCCTAATTAATGACGAAAACAGAAAAAACAACATCAACAGTACCAGGAAAACTATGAAAACATACTATACAAAATGGACAGGTGGTCAGGAACAGGATTGATGAATATAAAAAAAATATTTCCCTGAGTGGCTTTATGACAGCCATTATCAGCTAATGGAAGCATTTTCTATTAAGGAGGACTGCTTGCAATGCCCACCAATGCCGCTAGTGAGTTTCTCAAAGAGGAAATTCTGTAATTTAACAAAGCCGTGTTCCACTTACTTTCGACGGCGATTGTACATTCCGTTTTATGCAATGTAAGCGAGGGCTGCTGGGTATTTCTTGAACTTTGCGGGGTAGTGTTTTGTTTCTTTTTTTAATTTTTCCCTCGTCAGTAACACTGAGTCGAAATTCTGCTGAACACGATTGTTTTTTAAACAGCCGCAGCTTGCTTGTTGATTTAAGAGGGTAGTGCGGAAAGTAGATGCGATGAACTGAACAACTCGATAAGGAGGCAGCTGATGGAAAGCGCAGTGTCGGACAGTTTCTCACGAAATATACCAGTAAAGGGAATCCAAGAGACGCCTTTCTGTTAGGAATGCTCTGATACTGGATGTATGTCCAGAGATAATACGCCCGAAGTAATTTTGTGTTGATGTCCCGTTATATTGGGGTAATCAGGGCGGACATTTGGGCCAGTCGTAATACGTTCAAGTTGCACAGCGCAAAAATGATAGAACACAAGTAAGGGATCAGCACCTCAAACGCTGAGTGTCCACTAATCTTCATTTGACGGATACACACATATTAACCGAATGGTGTGGCACTACGCATGCAATTTCAAAAATGTACAAAATGAAAACGAGGACTCAGCTTGCCATCTGCGCGCACACAAAAAAACACCACCCCGGATATCTTCCGTCGCATATCGCGCACCAACCACATGAAGATAAGTCACTTCTTCTTGGCGCAATAAAATCGACACAACTCAATTTAAAATCACTTGAATCACCGTTTGTACTGTCTATTCCTTACCCGTGTTCAGTAGTTTTTACGCGGTGAAAAATTAAAGAGAATCAGTTGTGTGTGCACCGTACGCGGGTGTACTGCACAAAAAAATGTTTGGTGCCACATTGTAGGAAATCGAAAGTGAGCATCACTACAAGGCCAAGTGCGTGCTTTTTTTTACGTAAGTGCAGACGTCCTAAAAACTGGACGCCTTTCACTCCCACACTCTAAAACATTTTTTGTTAAGCACTCACTCCCGATTACCCTATTCACTAGCCTTCACCAATCGCGTTCTTGCACAGACACACCAACAGAAAGCAAAATTCTCGGGTTTAAGTATCCCAGGAAACATTCATCGATTATGAGATTTTAGTGGCGACGCTACACAGGCGATGAAGCACACCGTGATAGAGGGCTCCGGATTATTTTTGACCACTTCGGTATCTTAAACGTGTTCCGAAATCTCGAACACACGGACATTCTTGCTCTTGGCCTTCATCAAAAAAGCGGTAGCCACGCCTCTAATGGAATCCTGAGCAGTCCTGCGCCCAAGCCAGTGAGACACTGCGGTGGCTTAGGTATCCCAAGGAAGACAGACCATCGCGTCTAAATGCCCTCGTCGAGGAGTGCTCGCGTTCACCAATTTACGCTGCTAAGAAAGGAGCATCCTCCGAAAGAAAGTCACGCAAAGCGACCGGGTGTCTGTATCAAGCCTCTGCGCACCGCTCAGAAAGGACTTTGCCTGGCGCAATGATGTCACTCTCAAAGCCGAAGTTCGCAATGTCCCGACATCACAAGCGTAATCGCTAGCAGTTCACAAGTTTATATATATTCCCCGTATCTGTATAAGCAGACGTTTCGGTGATAATTTCTGAGAGCCATTCTGGGCGTAGTAACCGGTTTTCGAACTGCAAAAAATGCACAGGGCTCTACTACTGTTTAGGGTCTCAGCGAATGGGCCTCGCTTTCCCAGAATTTTAGTTTTAGATTCGAAGCATCTCATGTTCGGGGCTGTGTCTCTCCCTCCCTTGTTGTTGTCCGCCGTCCACACTCTACTGCACATGCGCGTCTCTTGAGCTCTGTCAGGGTTCGCGCTGATGTCAGCGCCGTCCATTATAAAAAGAAATAGTTAGGCGGTGCAAGGTTTCGATCTCACGACTCTCTGTCCACAGCGAGAGGTACGTGGCGCTCTTCCCACTGCGCTACAAACCTTTTTTTTATAAACTGCGCTCAAACTGAGGGGAGCATGTGCTACGAACGCGCCTTATGTCCTTCACTCATTCAAACTACGTCAAGAAACTACTGATACAAAGAAGGCACGTGAACCTGAAGGTCAACGGAAACGACGAACTGAAAACTTTAGAGGGGGATGTTGAATTTCCTGCGGGAAAGCTGTGGCGGGAGGCGCCACGCGCCTTGCAGCTCAAACAGAGAAGAGGACGAAGAGGGCGGGCAGCGGGGTAGGAGCGTGAGCACGCAATGAAGACAGACCAGATGAGGCAACGTCATCTTGCCATGCCATTGCGACGATTTGGCCTGCCTATTTCCATGCCCGTACTACTATCTTTTGGGGCCACATCACTGCGATATTGTCACCGAGGGGTGGCTGCATCCATTCATACATACGTTTCCGAGACCAGGCGCCTGCCCTGTTAGCTTTGATTCTTGTATGTACTTTTCCAGGTCCAAAAAGCTCAGTTGTTCTACTCAAAAATCCACTTACAACTTTCAGCCAATTCCATTTTTTTTTCTTTTTGCGTGTAAATAGAGAGGTGTATAAGTTTCCGGTGTTTTAGGCGGCCGCATGAGCTCTTCTCACGCCCGATTCCTGGCCAATTCCCCACGTGGGTATGTGCCAAGTCACCAGGAACAACAACAACAACAACAACGACGAGAAGCGGGAGGTGTTCCATCAGGTAACGCGGGTGTCGGTCTCTTCGCTGCCTCTACATGTCTCTACATTTCTCTACATTTCTCTGTCTATACATGGGGTTCAACTACGTTCCTATTCGTGCTCCGATAAATAAAACAAAATAATGGAAACGCAATGGAACCTAAACAGAACCGCCATGATGCTTCGCATCCTCCTCATGGTTCCCCACAGGAAGATGGTGTTATTTTTTCTCCACATGTTCCTAGGTTTGAAGGCCATCCGAACAGCAACAATGCGGTTTGACGAAAACCGACGTGCATCTCGTCCTGCGACACATCGGTCGTGAGCCACCGAAATTTCCCGGCGCACCCCTTCACCCACTCTTTTGTCTGTCAGGTGTTCACTGATAACGTATAAAATTGCTCAATCATTCTACGTTCCAACGGGGAGGAAATAAATGCAAGATCTTTTTAATTGAACAATACCATAGATTCCGTGAACCTGTAATGAAAAGGTTCTGCGTATTAAGAAAATATGTTGATATATTACTGCTCTCTGTATTTATTTCCCATAAAAGAGTAAGATTTGCGTTTTACTGCATTGAAATATTTGTGTGAAGTTCACTCGTTTCTGTCATCGTTTGCATTTTGCCCCTGATTTGACGGAAGAAGTTGTCTTGGTGATGCCTTGCGGTTTTCATGCCAAGCCGGAAACTGATATCGAGGGAAAGTACGGAGGATATTTTTGCACATCCACAAGCAATTCCCACGTGATTAATATCAATGGTGACGTACCACCTATGGCCAGTTTTTAGTACCTGTGCAGCGTAGACGCGTTAACACCCTTTGCGTCCTCCCCAATTGTTTTTGACTTACCAACTGCTTATTGCTAGGCAAACATACTCATAAAAATATAGTGAGAATACTACAGCCGTGTTATTAGTCTACCTTTCTTTTAACACCGTATGGCGAAAAGTAATTTGGTAAGGTTTATTGCAACCCAATGTAGAAATGCCCACTATGGTAGCACTCTCTTCGTATTTCATTCAGGCACCGTAAACCAAGGGCAGCATGTTATGCTTTCGCGGTGGATATTTCGATTCCCTTGAAGCATTGTGTCTAATTCTGAAAAGGCGACGTTGCAGAAGTATACACAAATGATTTCAAACAAAGCTTATGGGAACGACATCACTGACGTCACTCAAACATATTCGGCTTCACGACTCCCAAGTGTCATTTAGGATGTATCAGTCTGCCTTGCCCGATACTTTGCGAGCTATGCTACGGTTGCTAGGCAGTAGAATTACGATGCCTTACTTTGCGCTCTTTATTACAGTCTTTTCACAAGAAGCGTTGAGCACGATCTAACTGGGATGAATGGCCGACTTTTAACTTTAAATTCGCGCTTCGAAACGTGCGTAGCAACAGCTGACGGAACCAAAAGTCAAGAGGTGACGTGTACTTAAAGGATACTACATTACACAACATATGAAACGGTACCACGAATGGCGTTTTCTTCATCGTCGCAGCACTAGAACAAAATTTTGTACTTGTAACATTGTAATATCTTAACTTTATTCTCTTCACGCAGGAAATATGCAATCTTTTGAGCGATAGCAAGAAATTAAACCTTGAACATGTCCTCGCATTTGAAGGTCAAAGAAAATATTTGATTTGTGCTGGCTGCTACGCTATGTCTGCTGAAATTCTGAACGCTAGTTTTGTCAAAGGCAATGACGTCTGAAGGTTGTATTGCCCATGTGCAAGTATTGCAGTTATAAGGGCATTTGTTAAATCATCTAACACGGATGATTGAGCAATCACCTCGGAATTTGGGCATTACTTTTACGGTCGTTGCAGACACGGCCTTTTTCCCAAACTTTTTTCGTAGCCTTTTTTGCCTTTATTTATTTTACGCTATCCTAATTGCTGGTTTACCGCAAATGATCGGAAATTTTAAAATCGTTAAAGCGAAGTGATACAATTTCAAGAAACAGCTGCTGACGAGCATCGTTGTCATTTTAGTCACTCGTCAAGACAAATGTTTAGTGCGATGTGCCGTGAACACGTCGTTTTGAGATGAGAATAAACGAAGTTCTTCCACGAGTGCCAGTCTGTATATGAGAGTTTTGGCTTGGGACAGACATACAGCCATAAAAATCATGCCTGCATCTTTTGTTGGTAGGAATGGTTCTTGAAGAGACACGTCAAAAATTAACCCCTGCTGTTACCAACATTTTAATAAATCATAGTGGCCACTCTCTCAGTGTAGAAAAAGTACGAGAGAAAGGCATAAAGAAATATTTTTATTCGTGATGTTATGGGCCTCGCCCCGTAAAAGGCATACCCAGTCCGGGCTTCCTTGGCTTCTACTGCTGTCCTCGCACGGGCCTCCTAATTGAGCTGGATATCCGGGTCTGGGCTGGCCAGGGAAACCCACCAAAGCTTTAAACTGGGGTTTGGAAGTGGAGGCAAGTCTGGCGTGCGTTGGTACCCCCATGATAGATGGTATAAAGAGGCAGGATGGCGACAGTGAGCACAGAGGGAAGGTTGCTGGGTGGGGAAGATGATGTGGAGGCGGGTGGGATGTTGATAGGTATTTGTCTGGAGACGCCGCTAAGTTTTTGCTTCGTTTCGTGGCTTCGTTCCTTGATATTGAAACATCAGGAAATTACAAATTCAGGGCAGGATAAAAACCGGCGTAAATGTAAACATGAATCAAGATGGGCGAAGGTGGTTCGTGTAAACCTCCGACATTAGATTGAATCGATCCGAAATACTGATAAACGTTTACCCTGTAAAGGAAACGTTGTCTGATCTAAATATACGCTCTGGTGAGAAAAACTCCAACGTTATACATTCCACTCCTATCGAGACATGGGTGGAAGCCCGGAACAACTTATTACGTCAATATCATCGGGATCCGAATTAGAGGTTAAAGGGAGGTGCTGCTTCATCTAGGGCCCTAGACTTTGGTTCCACCCTTGGCTGTAAATTTGTTTACCTCCTTTTCCTAAACACCACTTTATGTTAATGATGACAGGTTTTTTTGTATCTACTTGCGCCGCTCTTAGCTAAAAAATAGCCCGAAAAGTTTACTTTGGCCACGATGCTAGAGAATAAACAAAGAACGATGACACCCCTTCTCGCCCAAATAGAATCCCCCCCCCCCCTACACCCCTACCTTCCGCGTCCACATCTTAAGCCACACAACCATGGAGGGCTTTTGGCTGTCCAACACAGCAGTGACTAAAAACCATTGCGGCTAAGCTTCCTCTGTTTCGCTGAACCTCAGTGCTTGTAAAATATAAAACGTGAATGCAGAAACTGAGCTGTAAAACGCTCTCTGTGAAAGTAGATGTGAACTGCACCTTATTTTTTATCTCAGTGCATAGGCGCCAATAAATTTGTATCGCCACAGTGGAAACCGCATGGATTAATCCGACCACGCCGATAATTTTAATGTAGATTGTAAGCTCTCAGACATGGTGGTAGCGTGTCTGCAGGTGCCTTCGAAAATCGGCAGCCATATGAGATAGCAATGCCTTCTTGGATGTCGCCACAAACCCCTTGTGCATGCGTACGCAGAATTCCCCCCAGTTGGCAGTATCATTCGCACTAGATAGGGTTTCAGACTATCGGCACTGTTTTTTCCCATTGTTCTGTGTCGCCGCCACGATCATGGGTCAGCATGCATCCCGTGACATTTGTTTACACCGCGACGGTCCACGGGCGCTGCCATTTTGTTGTTTATGCGTTTTATTCGATCAACTAGGTTAAGCTTGTCTTCCCTGCTCTGCGGCTGCGCGCGACTGGCGTCGTTCCGAACGCCAATCAAGATACCGCGCTGCGCATCATTTCAGCTGCAGAATAGTGTCCGGAGATGCCGTTTTTCTGCGTCTTCGCCAGTGTTGTTTACAAACGACCTGGTCAAAGTTAGCGGTCAGGGTGAAGAAGCGCGAATCTGGCAACGCTAACAAACACCAAAACAGCCACCGTTGCTCTCTTGCGCGCCTCAGTCACCGTACTCTGATTGGTTGATTGTAGGGTTTAACGCACCGACGCAAAGTAGGCGATGAGGCACGTTCCTGTGGAGGGCTTCGGATTAAGCTTGACCGCCTAGGGATCTTTAACGTGCGCCGAAATCTCGTTCACACGGACGTTTTTGTTTTTCGCCTCCACCAGAAAAGCGGCCGCCGCGGCTGGGAATCGAACCCGCGACCTCGTGCTCAGCAGCGCAACATCTTATCCTCTGATCCTCCACGGCGGGTAACCGTACTCTGTATCTTATCTCGTGACACTAGGTAGTGTAATGTAGAGCACGAAACATGTAATTGGCAAAAGAAACACCGACACTGTATTAAAGTGCAACAATTATATTAAGCTTCCTGCCGCCTCCGAACTTATTATTGAACATAATGAACAAAACAGGCAAACTGAAAAGCAACACTTTTCAGGCCACACACGCCTTCAGACAAAATTGTTGACTACACAGCGTGATCTTGTACGGCGTGTTGCCGTAAAACCATTATGAAAATAACTTAGCAGTACTAATTGCTTGAAATGGTTTGCGCAGTTCCATGTTCGAACAATGACGGACATTGCGTACGTGTCTTATCTCGGCTTAGACGTGGCAGGTCGGGATTCGACGGGTGACGTGTAATAGGATACGTGTAATAGGTGACGTGTATTACGCTACGCCTGACGTGTAATAAGAAACAGCGCCTTGAAATTGACGATTAGCCAAATCACTCTAGGCGCAAAAGAGGCTCAGAGGATTTGAACAATGTAACGCCAGCTGTTAAGAGCTTTCTGTTCGTATGTAGGTCATCGACGGCGCATTGGCGGTTTTGAAACATCCGGGATTCTTTGGAGTTTTTATGCTAGCTTATTTCATGTTTTTTTCGCCCGTACAAAGAGAGAGAGACGTTTTTCCTCGTCAGGATGGCGCCTCTATCCTGCTTAACCAGTGCTGAAAAGTTTTTATAATTACTTGTTCATAGTTCGGGCTTTTCTCCTTGTCTATATAAAGGAAGATTGAACTCAGCCACGCACACCACAGTTGCTCTGCAAGCCGACCAAACAACCAACCATGCAAGCCTCCTGCATATTCGCAATCGCATTGGCTGTGGTGGCCCCGCTATGCTTGCAATTTGCTTGGTGAGTGTTCTTTTTCTACCTTTCTACGCTGCTCAATATGCCAAAAAATTCGGGCGTTTGTTTGGACTGCTTGGTTAAAAATATGCAGTTCCTCTTTTTTGTTGCCTTAAACGTTGTATAAAAGAAGGCGAAGGTTGGACGCATGCTGTTTTTGGGTGTGTGCTCACCTGTTGCGAGTCACCAAAAAACTCGAACATGAAATTGTTATTTTAAATGCACAAAAAAATAACTGCCTTCCTTCTGACTTGTTTTGAGGTCGATGTATAAATATTGAATGCAGGCTTTAATTACAGTTAGCGCATTTAAGAAATATCCTCTTGCGGAGCATGAACAGAACCACGCTTTTAATTAGGCATTGCGTACCGTCACGCTTTACGTTTCTTATTAGCTCAATCGTCTTTTGTAAATAAGAACCAAGATCACCAATGTTTTCAGAGCGAAATTCGGACACAGATATCTGCAATTGAGATATTTGCTCGAGCAAGGAGATTTCTACAGCCAAGGTTTTACTGAACCTGCCTCACGTTTTGCACATAAAATGTCATGAATCGAGGAATTATTTTTTAGAATAGGCATTTATTAGGGGTACCAATAAGTGAGTGTGTTATTAAAATTACCTGCCGCCTCGAAGGCACTAACCACGAGGCAAAAAAAATATACGCGTTTAAATTTTGTCAATTGTTCTTCGAAATGTGTGGTTACTATAAAAGATGCGGCATCCTAAGTAGCCTGGCATTTGACAAAGTATTACACGGTACATATATAAACACAAACTACAGCTCTGCGTTGTTCCTGGAGTGTTAAACTATCTGAAGGCCACAGCAACACAAAAAATGGCAAAATATACGTTGTGATATCCCACATTGAGGTATACTATCTCTTGTATTATTTTCCTGTGGCCAGAATGGTCTCAAACAAACCAGGAGCATTGTTATAGTACCGTCCGTGGTGGTTCAAATGATTAAACACTGTCCTTTTAAGTCCAAGGACGCGGATTGGATATAGGGCCCGGTGGCTGCTTTCAGATGGAGGTGAAAAGCGAAAATGCTCGCGCGTAAAAAGTCGACGTTAAATATCCCCAGGGGATCAAAATTATTGCAGAGGCTTTCACTCCTGCCGGCATCATAGCTTATCTGTAGCTTCTGCCCGTTGAACCTCACGATTCTTGGCGATTTCAATGAGCAACTAAGATTTCACGGTCGCAGTAATTCGGTCTAGGTTTGAGCACCATTTAACCTAATTTATGAAGTAAAAGTTAATTTCATGTACAATTTAAGGGCTCTCCATAAAAATTTGAAGCACAAAAAACGCAAGTGAATTTATTTTGTACTGCAGTCATGAGATTGATAATAAGTGATTCGCAATAGCTAAGTGTACAGTTAACGCAATGTGAGTAGTTATATTGGGCTGCAGGATATGATCGGGAGTGCTCTCAACTGTTTAATATTAGCTTAGTGTGAAGTTCAGGAATAGTAGAGTGTACCGAAACATTTAGGGTGCAGTTGTGGATGGTATATAAAAATACAGCCCGCAGGTTGAGAATTTGGCACATATCCCCTGGGAATACCCTATGATACAAAGAACCGTACTTATGAATGGAGTAGGAACATTTATTATCAGTAGCAAGGAGAAGTGGGAGAGAGTGCTGCTTAGCGAGGACTCTGAAATTCAACAGTGTGTGGTAGAGTGGGTGCCCGAATGGCAGCCCCGTTGCCGCGCAAGCTCAACGGTTCCGGGAAATGAATCGGGAGCTAAATGTAACCGACGGGAACCTCCCCCCACCCCCTGCCCTAACCCCAGACGGAGGGAGAGACACCCGCCGCTGATGATGATGATTAGCGGCTTCCTCTTTGTAAAGGGGTGACGTTGCACAGGGGCCTTAGTCCTTACGGCAGTGTTCTTCACCTCGCCAAAATATTTAAAAATAAATAAAGAAATATAAAATAAAATAAAAAAATACCCCAGAAAATACCCGCGTAACCACTGCGTGCTCTATCGGTGGGCCTGTGAGCCTGCTCCTACTCCTGCGTAATGCACGACCTTTAGCAGACGGACGAAAATATTCGATCTACCGTAGCTCCTCTGTTAAGAAAAGTATCTGCCACGTTAATTTGCGTCGTGGCGCAACTGGTAACCCATTGACAATGCCGGCGGCACCACAGGTAATTTATACTCCAAAGAACTGCATAAATTGCTTGCACTCACCAAATGACAACGAACACGATTAACACAAGACAATCTCACAGAAGAGCACCTAAGTGCTTCGCAATTGTTTTGTGTGTACTTCTTCGTTTGTGTGAGCTTAGCGCCAGCAATGTATGCGGTTGAAAATAGCTAGCGCTCTACCAAGCTCAGGCAACACAGCTGAACACCTCCCAGATTTGGAGAGCGTTGACGAGAACACTTTGTGGTATGCGGTATATGTCCGCGTCATCAAACTTGCCCCAGTTTTTGCGTACATGAAAACAGCACCCAACCAGGTGTTCAGAGCAATAAAAAGAAGCGTGCTGACTTTGGAGCTGACGAGCAAAATGTACGAGCTATCTGAAGTGAATGCACTCATGATTCCCTTATACTGACTTTCTCCTTTGCTTCTCCACAGGGCAAATAACGCAGCGTACGGTAAGTAGCTCAGATTTAGTGCCTCTAAATGCTAATTGAATAAATATTTTAATGGAGCATTCTAGTGGGCGGATTTTATGTATTTTCAAAATACCAGTTTTCTCACGTGAGTGATATCCAAACAAATTGGCTGAAAGGTAAGATAGGTGCAACGAACATAACAAGATTGATTTAAGAACGCAGCATGAAATCTTTTACTTCTCCTGTAAAGAGAGTATTCGGCTCTCGATAAAAAAAGGATCGTGAGCACAGATAAATCCTAAAAGTAATTTTAAGCGCAGGAATATTTTTAAGGTTATAAAAACACACCGCTGCCATACAAGCCATGTATTTTCTTTTGGACTGGTTCCAAGGAAGGCAACATGGCTACACAAATATATTTCAGGTGAAGGACATTGTAAAGTCGCATGAAAAAGAATGCTTAGAATCTCTTTCTGTTATTGGAGACCACGCGCTAAATGTGTGAAAAGGCTGTGATTTCTTGGTCAACCGCCATATATGCAACCACTATAGCACGCTTTTGTTACAGACCTGATTATAATTCGTGCCTGAGTGCCCGGAACTTCTGATTGAAGTTGCCATTGATTCCATAGCTAACTGCTGATATGAAAGTCACGCTTACAGGTGGCTTGGTAGCGCATACGACGTCTGCCACAATGATACATCTAGCCTTACCATTTTTGGTCACAAAACATTGTCAATGGTCGTGAAACTGGTTTCCCGGCACTTCGCGTTGAAAGTAATAGTAACTACGTGCGATCACGTGGGGACTGTCTCCACTATCATGCATTCTTTAGCACCTGATGACATTTTCACTGGAGCAGCCAGTTCGGTAAATCAATGCTGAGCGCACGCAGGCTTTAAAAGGGAGAGCCAACAAGTTTTTAAAGACCATAGTCTTTCTTGGGCTACTTGAACGTGGAAATTTTGGTCCGTCTGTAAGTATTTTTTTCTGCTTGTCCATCTGTCTCTCTGTTCCTCGATTGAGCGTCCCGCCCAAAGTTAAGTTAGAAGTTGAAGGGCACGTTTATATAGGCCTAATCAGATTTACACAATAAATCTCGTCGCACTTCTTATTCTGGCAAACATTGTTGACCAAACACAAAACATTACGTAAGTCTCAGGCCATACATCTATAAATAAGTGATACTTTCAGTGTTGCTTTATTAAACAATGCATGGATGCTGAAATAAACATAGGTGCCTGAGTAAATTAAAATACTGCGAAAAAATTACAGCCGGAAGCGACACCATCCTCCCTTAATTATGGCCGCCGGAGGCACCAGCACCCCCTGGCGGCCTTCCAAAAAGTCAAACAGCAACAGTAACAAAACGTTTTAGTAGGTGGAGTGAGGAACGCGTTAGGGGCTGTTGAACGTGGTAATTTCGAATTGACTTGAGCAAACCATTTGTATGTTTATTGTGGAAAGAGCGAAACGGGAAAGGGGGAGCGTAAGAGGTGAGCGGGAAAGAGAACAGAGGCATTGACGTGGCACACGGCCATGATTTTCAGACGTAGACCCCATTCACAATCAAGTGAGCAGACACGCGGCCATTTTTTGTGGAATATGTTTCCTCTATCCTAAATAGAAGGGCTTTACTTAAAACACCTTAACTCAAAACAGTTTTGGTAATAAGGCTATAGATCTTTAGAAATCGCTATCTTTTGATCTAAAACGTAGTCTGCAAAGAAGACTGGTGGCAACAATAACACTGGGCCTTGGCGCAGCGCGCCTATAATGGCACGTGATAAGAATAGAGGTATTGGAAACATTGTCCCCGGTAAAAACAACGATAACGGGAAGCCTCCTATTCCTTTATGTGGTTTTTTTTTAATAGCACATTGATTGAAACCAACGGAGTTGTTCTTTGCCTTCCTATCGATTCTGACAGCGCAGGCATTTTTACCGTCTATCACTTCGATGGCACACTATTATAAATCACAGACCTAACCCGAGTTATTGCTCGTCGTCGACAAGGACTCAGAAAACAACCGTGTACGCCTCACCGATGTGCTAGTTATTAACCGCATTACATACGGAACGCCATAATTGGCTCTCAGAAATAGCAAAACCAAAAACTCTATTTCATCATCTGGCAAGCCTATAAATAAGCACTTGACCCCCACCACCCGGCAACTTCAACTGCCAAATTGCTTCAGATGGGAATTCATAACACCTAGGATGAACTTAGTGAAGCCCGCCATGTTAACCAGATTGAATGGCTCAACCTCCCACACACTGTCTATCCCCTACCCCGTCACTGTGGCTGCTAGCTTCTTGACGCATAAAACCCCAACCAACGCGTCTCCCTGCAACTCCGAACTTATTTCTGTGGCGCCCCAATCTCTAAGATAATGCACTCCTTCATAACAAAGGTCGCCGACAAGGATGCCTCTGAATTCTACACAAGATGCGTTGAGTTAGTCCCTAAGACATCTGCTACGTCGACACAGCCACACATGACAATAAAGCAGCCTTCGCCATTGTCACCGTAGACCACCAAGGAATTGAACTGACTCCCGCAACAGTAATTGGCAAAGACTTCAGAACGGCAGAAGAAACGTTATAGCCTTCGTAGCCAGCACAGGTCAAGACTTTCCCACCATTGTCACGGATTGAAGCTTGCTGCCACATGGTCATCGCCGGCCCGATTGTATCTTAACACACGCACGTGATAAAAACTACCTCTAAACGCCTTACCTCTATATTCTCTATACACCGAGACATAAATTTCTGGAAGAGGATGAGGCTACTCTTACTGCTACTGGCGCTCGTATCCAGCGGGCGCTCTCCTCCATTGCTCCGCCGTAACCGCCAGAAGATCACCATACTATGCCTCAAAAATAAAACATGTCCGGAAACATCAACCCTTCAAACGACTCATTTCACCATCTCCCAAGGACAAGTTAACTCAGGAAGTAGCCACCACCTAGCGCAGCCTTCAAACGAGCACATACCCACGCTGTAGCCTCTACAACGGCTTTCAACACACCTTCTACTGCGGCACCTGCGAGTTCTGCCTGAATCCAGCAAACCCTACCACATGATAGTGGCGTGCTCCCACACTCGTCCCCTCACCGCCATCTCGTGCTCCAGCTGTAAACAGTGGGGGGCATACTAGTTACCACCGAGCACGGCGATCAGCTACAGCTGGTCGAAAGGGCCCGCCAGACATCGATATCCCACGGACTTCTGGACTAAGAAGACCCCTTCGTCAAGGGTGAATACTTTTAGGTGCAAATAAAGATTATCACTTGCGTCCTCCATTGAGAAGCATGTAAGCAAAAAGAAAAACAACATTAAGCATCAATATATCCTACCGATGCCCAATTCCGTGACCACCACACGCTAGCATTCAAACCATCCGCGCATTGTGGTAACCAGGAATCGGAATACCCAATACGATGGTTCGCTTCCATCCAGGCCACTTCATGCGCTACTGTCAATGCCGAAGCTGGCTTCAATGGAAATTTTATTTCCTGTCAGGCGTTTGTATCTCTATTGTATTTATCCTCGTACAGAGGTTTTTTATATAATAAATGCAGCAACGCATTGAAGCGAAGCTTCAGACTCTTGTAAAAACGTGTGAACAACCGCACTGAGCTGCGAGAAAATTTTGAAGACAGTTTTCGGCACAGCTTCGGTTTTTGCTGAACGCAGAGATTGCACAAAAATTCATGAGGTCTCTACAAATTTTTCGACAGCTTTATCGCAGTAGTAGAGGGGAAGACATAAAGTTACCCCACGATAACGGCCCCTAAAATAAGAAAATGAACAAAAAAAATGCAGCATCCTGAGTTTGATCTTCACAAAGAGTTTCTCAAAAACTTCACCTTGATTAAATATACATTCTGCTCTTCCTCAAAAGTTTTTATTTTCTCAAGGAAATTCATTTACATTAACTTGCCCACGCTGTTCGACCACACGGCTTATGGCTGAATGTAAAATACATGGCACGTTTGTCAGCAGAACAGGAACACTGACCGTAATAAACATTGATAGGTGAGAACCAGGTAAATATAGTGGGTTGAAATGCTATATCTTGGTTGTAAAAGGCTTGATAGTTAGGCGAGTGGGTAATGATGCATCTCGAAAAACACTGCGCTTGTGCTGTCTTCATGTGTTCTTGTCCCCTTTAATTTGCGCGCAGATTGTTTTTCGAGATATAGCTTGAATAAGGCGGAGTACGCAGTGCAAAAAGCACAGGTAACACAACTATTCAGGTGTGTGGATCAGCGAAATAACTTTTTGCATGGCTCTAGGGAGGATGGCCACATACACGCGTTTCGCGGTACGTATAGGGAGGGATTAAGAGAAATACTAACCAGGGGAGCGCGCAGCCTTCGCGCAACGGCGCCTCAAAACAAATTACTGGCGTCACTTCTTGATCAAACCAACGCCGCCTGTATAAACATTGCCTAATGCGTCACGCGCTTTTCAGTGGGAAGGGTAGGGACGCTTCGTTCAGGCGTTCATCCGCTACGTGGCGCGTGCCGGCGGACATCTCGCCTCACGTCACTGCTCGCGGTAGCGAATGCTGCACCCAGTTCTACGACGTGTGTTTGTCAGCTTGTCTGTTTGGTTTCAAGACGAGTTTCACTCACATATTAGCCGCGATGGGGCGCTAGTTGTGGGGAACACTGGGCATCTCTTTCGACATGTCGCTCGCTTCATACTTGCTGCATTTCTCCAAAAATAACTGACGGAGGCTGAAATGGAATATTGTAAGAACCTATTAATTGTCGGGTAGACAAATAGCGAACAGAAAAACGATAATTTAGGATGGTGCAGCCATTATTTTACTCATATTTTTCTCTCTGGAGGATTTAGGGAACAAAAAATTGCTTGCACATTTTTTGTTCAGGCGCCCAGTCCTACCGTTATTTTTAAAAAAATAGCGCGCGCTCGTAAGTTTCAGAACATTGCAGAAAACAGAAGGATAAGAAGCTGAAGGTTCTGCCCCGCTGTCCGGGCGCTTCTAAAGTACAGTCCTCAATTTTAAAATTGCGTACTGAAGCGGAGCGCGAAAAGCGAGGACAAAACAAGACCGAAGCGCGGAGGGGAGAGAGGGGGGATGCCTCACTCAGAAAAGTTCGGACCCGTGATCTAAGTAGATAAGCGCGCAAAGCTGGCATCAGCCTGCGGTACAGCCGGGCTGGAGGAGCGGTGGGCGCGCACTTTCATACGGCCTGCGCTTCGGGTATAGTTGCCTCCATTCACCGCCGCTAGTTCGTGGCGCTGCGGACCAACCCTCGCCGGTTGACCTACAGCACGGGCGAGGTAGAGCGGCGGCGCGCGCGCATTTGCCACTGCCCTAGCCCTGCCGTGGCTACACGCGATACCTGTCCGTGTAAATTTACATGTGAGTCATTAAAATAGGCGACTCCTTCACCCTTCTGAATATTTGTTCTAATAGGGTCAAACTGCCTAACATTATCACTCGGAAGCGCCTAAACAAAACATTGAAAGGAACATTTTATATCGGGGCACATGAAGAAAAATATGCGAGGCCCTCGTATCTTATGAGCGACTGTATTATATGAAAATGGTGAGGCAGGCAATAAACGCGGCATTTTTCGTGACTGAAATATCAGTTCTTATTTTTCCTTTCGGATGATACCTTGGTTTGCACGCGCACAGGGCCCGACCAGTGACGCGAAAGATTTTCCGCCGAGGGAGATACGGTTATCGCTTAGCTAAACGTGTTTCTGCTGCTCACGCTCCGGTCGGGCTGAGCGGACGGCGGGCAGCGAGCGCACTGTCAAAAACATATAGCTAAAACTCTTAATCACGCAACTGAAGTGCACAACGAGTCTTCTTTTTGGTGAGATATAGCAGCGAAGGCATTCATTGGTACCGGTGATATTCCGCGGCAGATCCAAAACACGTGCGCCAAGCGTTGTCAGCTCGCTCGGCCACAGGCGATGATGCGTCGACTAAAAAAAAAGAGGGTTGAGAAAGTAGAGAGTTGGTTAGAAGCGCCCTCACTCTGTCAGGAATCTGCTGTATCGTTTCCTGGTTGGGTGCGCAGGCCGTATGAAAGTGCGTGCTCGCCGCTCCTCCAGTCCGGCCGTGCCTGCGGCAGCACAAGGGATTTAGCTCCGTGGCAAAAGCGGTTTTATCAGCGCCAGACTAGCGTCACTAAATAAGCTACACTTAAGAGTACCGCGCTTCGTGCACTCGGAAGCGTATGGGGGCCATTTTGTTTCTGTCTTGCAGTGTCGCCATCTCTCCCAACGAAACCACCGCCGGTTGTGACGGGCAGAGTGTGACGGGCCCCTTTAGCGTCTACGCAGCAGGGAGAGAGAGACAGGAGAGCCGCCCAAAAACAAAATTGCTGCACCCATGTGTAAACTAATATCACGTGGTGCCGACCGACCAATGAAAATTCTGGCGGAACATAACAATGAGAGAAAAGAGTGCCGATACTCTAAAGGCCTTTATTTAGGGACGCTACGACAGACCAAGACAGAAAGGCATGGTGAAAAACAAGAAAGCGTAGGGGCACCGCCTGGGGAATGCTAAACAAACTTTCAACTATTTTGGAGTTTCCGAGAAGCGGCGCCAGCCGGCAGACATGAAAGCACGCAGGAAGGCTACAGAGCGAAAAGGGTAGGAGAGAGCAACAGGAGAGTAGCTGTGGAACCAATTTTTCGCTCGCGTTTAGGCAATAATTATACAGGCCGCGTTGATCAAACACTTCACCCAAGAGTAGGCCGCATTCCCAAAGCCTCAGTAAGAACTACAAAAGTGTGCAGTTTACCGAATTTGCCACCAGATGGTACAACATACGTCGGAGGCTGTGCGCTCATTTCTTCGTGTTTATTTTAATCACCCCTGTACGATGAGAAATATTTAGAGACTTTTTATATCCTGTCATCTACATACTTTGTACTAACACGTTGGAACTAAGGCGCGAACGCGCTGAGGCGTGCAGTTGACTCAAACAAAAAATGTGTAAATAGTGACGCATGATCGTAGGCACCAATGCTTCCAAATTCTTAGAAAATGGGTCACTGCAGTTATGAACGACTGCCACAATGGTCGCATGGCCTAAGTAAACAAAGACCGCAATACCTATCTTGCGGTGCTAGTGCAGCATTCTTGCAACGAACGTCATTTAGAAATTCTCAGTGTACAGATCGTAGGCGACAGTTTCCGGTAATGAACTTAAGCCAAATTTGCTTGCTTGTTTTGCCAATGCGCAGCTCCTTGTTGAGGATTCCCTGCCGTGTTTGCCGCTGCTAATCATACGGCAGGTTTAAAAGGCTGCTACGCCAGACGTACTGCGCATCAAAGATGTACTGCGCACTAAGCAATACTCAGCGGGGGGAGGGGGGGTTTATTAATATCATGTAAGGGATTGAGTTCTTAAAGCCTTTGATTGTTCTGCTTTCATGTATTCTTCTGAAGACGCCAATCATTTCAAATACTGGATCCTTCCTGAGTGGATCACCAGGAACAAAGGAACGTGAAGTATTCGTACGTACGAGCTGTGCCAGAGTGGTGGTGAACCGATATCCATCACCTGTACGCACATTCAGTGTGCCCCACATCAACGAGCCCTTTATTTAAGACTGGGGTGACCTCGTTCAAGACACCCTGCAGTGCTGCAAAAAACGTCTTTCAATCTTGTCTTTTCGCACGAAAGCATGGCGAAAGCCACCTTTTTTCCTAGCTCAGTGCCGAACTGGTTGTTTTGCTCGCCGCAAACGACACACCTTGCAGTTCTGAAAACGTTATCTTTCGTGGTAAAACCGATGGCGTCCAGTCAGAAAACCAATGCAATTCACCATAGTGCAGTTGTACGACCAAACAGCTGTGGTACGTTCTTTCGAAACACGACGCATGCTTGAAACCTGGCTTCCATTGCGTCGAAATGGTTACTCGAAAACCGTGAAAAAGGAATTGTTATAGGTAGGAATATACAAGGAGGGGTGCAGTAATGTATATTGTAGCGTAAGCTACACTGGCCGAGGTTGAGCAGTCTTGCGTGGACCTTGCAGGGACGTGTTGCGGAAGCGCGAGGAGCATTGAATTGGATTGGATTGGGTTGGATAGGATCGGATTGTATTGGATTGAATTGCATTTGGATCGCATTGGATTCGATTGGCTTCAATCGGATTGTATTGCCAAACCAATTGGAGTACGGGTGTGTAGAGAATTGGGTCTGCACATTCGCCGGTCTGGGCATTCCAGAGGAGTGACGTCATAGCCGCGGCAGACGAACTGGCGCCGGTGCGTGCCCAGCTGTGCGCCTGCATTGCGGAGTAGCCAAGTCTGACGCTGCGCCGGAGCGGCTTGATAGCCGTTTAGCGTGGCTCCTGGAGAGCCGTACGGCGCATGCGGGAGTAGCAGTGACTGGACTGTACGGGACTGGACTGGAGTGAATGCGATCGGATTGGACTAGAATAAATTAAAAATCATTTTAGCAGCAGTAAGCGTGATAATCAGCTAATGCTAGAAAACCAGTAAACCTAAGAATAACCAGCTGAACCAGCCCACTACATATACCCTGGCGTAGTCGAGATAAGCCACTGCTAATTGTTGTCTCATAAAACATATCGTCTGTACGTATTTAGATCGTTCGTCGATGCGTTGACGTATTGGGGAAAAATCTTTGCAACGGTTAGTTCTTAGTTGTTGCGATGTGGGTTTTTGAAGGTTTGACGATCCATTGCAGGTACTTTCAGAGAACGTTGGACGCACTGTTATACCGACGAGTTTGACGCTGTTTTGATGCATTTTCATGCTAGAAAGCTTTAGCGCTCCTGTAAATTTTCTTTTGGATGGGTTGGTAAATTGCTAATTTACCAGGGGAGCTGTTGGAGGTCTAGTGATTTCGAACGTCTGATGTAGTCATGCCTCACACAGGCGCACGGAGCAAAAATGTATATAGAAGCCGAAACGTCCCATTGCGTCAAGCGCCGACGGGCCCCCATATAACGTCCCAATAAAAACGAATACGGACTTCAAAGCTTCATAGCCGAGATGTCTAGGAAGATGTTAGCGGCATTTTAAAGGCGAATTGATACCGGGCGCAATTTATACTGGGATACACAGTGAAAGGCCGATCTCGGCGGCCTCAAGGTCTCTTCGCGACTGAGGCGGGTAGCTTAACCAAGGCCGAACGCTTGTGACGTTCTCTGGTGGACATAGAAAGCGTCGTTTCATCCTCTGCCCTGTTTTTACTTCGTGCACTTCTGTAAGAGCTGGTTCCTAGACCCGCTATAGGCCTCGAAGAAACCGGTTCTTATACTAACCGATACATCGCACCGAGTACACGGAAGAGCTTATGCTCGGCCCTCCTGTTAAGAAAAGAAGAGGGAGCCTTCCATCGCTGGGTCATTTGAGATAAGATCGAAGAATGCATGTATGGTGGACCTCTCCAATTCACTTGAATTTTTTTGCCTCATTCCCACATGTATGTAATGTGCGGATTCGCAAATATTTTCTGCGAAAAAAAAGCCTAGCCGAATGAAAAAAAATTTGGAATGCATCCGCCTGGACCCAGGTCACTAACTGCCCCTGCGCTGCAGCCAAATTTAGCGATGTCTACTAAAAGATATATTCAAAAGGCAGAAATTTTAATTTTTATGCTTAATGTACATCTGGTGTACATTTCGCGCCAAAATATCGTTAGCTAGAAAAACATAAAGTTTTGGTTATAAATTTCCAAATCTAGCTCAGAGCGCATTTTGTTCTGCATATTGCGGGCCAGTATTATCGTAAGTACTGGAGCCAGAGCGTTCAATTTTTAGTGAGGGCTGCTCCTGGCAAGCAAAAATAAGGGCCATAAATATGGTGTCTGGGCAAGCTACGGTTAAAAAGCAACTGGCGCACAAGTTTGAAGAAACAACAAAACCACTCCAAATTCAGAAGAATCTAAAGAAAACACGTCTTCGATTCTGCTGAAATTCTCCCCAGAAGCTCACCTGTGCCTGTACTTCAATGGTCATTAAAAACGAATTGGATCATTTTTTTTCTGACGCGCCTACACCGGGAGAAACAAGCCTCGTCGGCCAGGTCTTCACAAGGTCCTGAGACACGAAACGGTGACAGCAACTTCCACCGAATGAGCCGACATTGTATTATTTTTCGTACCAAAGGCAAAACGTATCTCATAGATATTATTACGGAGAATTCAGAAGCGAAACTGAAATTTGGTGGGAATTTTGGAACGAAAATAAACAATCTCTGCACGGGTAAACGTGTACTGTTCAAAAAAAAAAAAACGGAGGAACTCTAGGTTCAGGCGCATAAAAAACGCTTCTACTTTTATGAAGCTTTCTACAGATATTTTCCTGTATATTTACTTGCGTGAGCCATTAAAAAAACTCGCATCATTTTGATCACTGCAAAGCAAAACAGCTTTGTCAAATATGCTCGTCACAAGGAGCTGAGACATGAAATGACGATTGTGACTTTCTGCAGATATCCTTTATGTATTTTGTAGAAAGGGCAGAATGTCTTTTGAGATAGCGAGAATAGAATAGACAAGTGACGTTTACGAATTCAACATTTGACATGACAGAGTACCATTGGCACACCATTATTACCATGCAGATACTGGCTGTTTATTTACACATTGCTTGCTACATCAATGTTCACAGTTTCCACAAAGGGGCACTAACAGTCCGCGCTGCATACAGTTCGCGTATATCTGCTTCTGATGACTTCCTTAAACGCCACACGTGCCAGGTCTGTATGCTGAGAAACGCATGCACTGTTCGCCATTCTCCCTTTTTTTGCTTCGCGATAGCTGGAAACTTCGTTCCCCTCGAGGTATCTAAAGTGAACACATCTTCTCAGACAACAGAGTTATCATGTCTTTTGCCGTCTGAATAGCATCTTTTTGCGGGCTCTCTTAGGTTGTAAAGTGTCGCCTGGTGTTTGACGACTCTCCCAACTCCGTCGCAGGCATTCTTTCGGTGCCCCGTTGCAGAAAATATTCATTGAGTTTCAGGCACGTTGCTCTTTCGCAACTCATGAATCTGGTACCTGTTTTTAAAGTGACTTGGAGCTCCGTCACTCACATACGTCACCTTGAAGTGCAGTGGGAGATTGTCGTCTACACTCTGCCTGATTTTTTTTCTAAAGCCAAACAGGCATGCGCAGAGTGATGGCAGACGTCATCGCTTGCAACCACAAAACTACGGCTGATTTTTTCGTGTGGTCACTACACAAGTGAAAATCGATACCTGGTTTTTATGCTAGTGGTAGCTTTGCACCTCGTTGGGAAGGAGGACAGTCCTATTTTCGGCTAAACCAAAGTGAAACACCAGGCGTCCTCGCTGTTCACATTACTTCTCATTGTGGGTGGCAGCTCTCTGAGTCTTCCGGTTGTGATTGTGAACGATCCGTGTAGCCAGTGATAGTCGGAGTCCCATCAGAAATGCCTAATGGTCAAGGGACTTCTTCACAAGGCTGCCGGAATCCCACGTGGAACCACAATGTCTTCTTCTTTGGTGATATTTAGTGTTTCGAGCGTCCGCGACTCTCCTTGTGGGCAGTTTTCGTTCACCGTTAAGGAGCAGTGGTATGATGCCGGAGTGCAGAGGAATGCAGCTCTCAATCCACTAGCATCTACTTTTGAGTTGCTGGCGTTTTCCATAGCGGCAACATACTGTTCGTAGTTGGCACAGTAGACGAAGACACACTTCTTGATGAGGACTACATTGGACCCATGCAGTCCGCAACGAGTAAAACTTTGTTAGACCAACGCCTGATTCAGGATTTCGTTCCTTTTAAATGCGGAACGCTTCTTGAATGGATGGTGTCATCAAGAGTTTCGTGACAACAGTTTTTTCTCCGTCCCGCAAACCGAGATGACGTCTTTCTTACTCGAACTTTGTCTCGAACACTCCAGCCCATCTTTCGTGAATTATTCACATGCCGTGGATATGCAGTCCTGACAAACCCTTAGCCTCGTGAACTGGTCCGGCTGATACCATACAGCGTGCTTTTCCCTCACCTTCCGGAACTTGTTGATCACGTACATGGAAGCTTCCTGAATGATCTTTTGTTCTTTGTTCTTCTTGAGGGATAACGGAAGCAACATCAGCAGCTGGCAATGCCCCCTGGAGGATGTAAAAGTTGTAAAAGCTTTTGGAAAGTTGTGGTTGAACGTGGCACAGGCGAAACACTTTTTCTCTGTTGAGTTTTATGCAGCCTTCGCCTTATAGGTGGCGCGCACGCTCGAGCGCACTTTTTTGGTCACAGCTTGCTCCAATTCTCTTCCCTTTTGTTTGGCATAAGCTGGTATGTCCCGTTTTCTCACTGTACATGGAGGGTTCAGTAGAGACACTTCAGGAAGAGGTACGCCAAGGTTTGCGTGCTCCACAGCTTCCTCGTCAGTCACAAAAATGTCGGCGTCCAGCTCGAACGTTTGCAAAAAAATTTCCTTAGTAAACTGCATGACGCAGTGCTGACACAAGTAATCATCTTCACTCACTTTCTTGAAGTTGTCCGGACGCAAACGGCGTTTCAGGGCGCTGATGTCGAGGTCCTTAACACTGCGAAAGTTTTCTTTCTGCGGTATCCTCCGTCAATGCTTGTACAGGTAGTCCGCACAATGCACTCTATGAAAGCTACTCTTCACAGCCATTAAGCAAGAAAACAACGAACAAGAATAAACACAAAAGAGACTGAGTAACAAGCGAAATGTGTACAAAAAGAATAATAAAATCGGTATATATAAAAGGAATAAAAAAAAGTGATGAAATAAAGATTGAAATGCGACCGTAGTCAAATACCGGGGAGGCAGCGCAAGGCACTCTTCCAGTGTGACAGAACTGAAAACTGATACCCATACGAGCGCATGCAGCCCCCTTACTTCCACTCCACTCTTTCGCTCTTTCTGTCAGCCAAGTCCCCGCCCCGCATCTAGTTGAAACAGCACAAAAAATAGTCGACTCAAACAAAAAAATGAAGAGCCCACATGTGTCGTCACTGACCGCCCCAGGCTCAAGGGCGTTTGCCTTCTTTGGTCGCTAATTCCGTAATTGAACCGGTGTGTTCGGAGAAGGACCGGAGAGAGGCGTGCTACCTGGAGGGGTTACCCGCGCTGGGGTCATGTGTGGCCGATGTCCGTGCTTAATACTTGCCATGTGTGCTGCTGACAGGACGGGCTTCCGTTTAACCTTTGATTTCAAGCCAGCGAAAGTGACGTCCAGGCGAGTTAAAAATTTCCCCGCATTTCCCCGAGGGGAAGAATGTGAAAGTGCGAATGCACGAGTTGAATTTGCGCGGTTCGGTAATGTTCGCGAAAGAGAGATCACACACACACACACAACTACAATGAAAGAAAGATGCATTTATTCACAGACACCTATTTGTGTTGTCGTTGTACTTGATTGCTAGAGCGGATCTCAGCTTTGAAATTTCGTGTCAGTACTCCTTTAAGCGGGTGCATTAGCCCTTCTCACGCCCGATTCCTGGCCAATCCCCCACGTGGGTATGTGCCATGCACAGACACCTATTTGTGTTGTCGTTGTACTTGATTGCTAGAGCGGATCTCAGCTTTGAAATTTCGTGTCAGTACTCCTTTAGCGGGTGCATTAGCCCTTCTCACGCCCGATTCCTGGCCAATCCCCCACGTGGGTATGTGCTATGTCAGCGGCCAGGCAGCGCGCGCCCATCTCCCCCCGTTGCCAAGGAAGACGAGGAGATTCCTGGCCAATCCCCCACGTGGGTATGTGCCATGTCAGCGGCCAGGCAGCGCGCGCCCATCTCCCCCCGTTGCCAAGGAAGACGAGGAGCGCGCGCACCCGCAGCTGTTGCTATGTGGACGGACGGCGGTCGCCGGAATTCAGGGTCGCTTATAAAGTGCATTCGCACTTAAAAAACAAGACTGCGTGCACCATGTCAAGTAGCTGATCTTATGAACCAAAATAGCGCATCATGGCAGCAGTGTGCCAAAAAAGATCAGTGATAATCTAAGACAAAAAGTGACCTCGGATGGGGAATTGTAGAGGAAGCTATAAAAATAAACCCGAAGAAATTAAAATTGCGTGTGGTTCAACCATACACTTCAGTGGTTTCGCCACCGCACGAAAGGTGCGCTGTATCCGCGCTGTGCTTAGAAGGAAGCACGATGTTTCTAGGGTTCACAAAAGTAAATTCAGAGGATTTAGCTCCAGTACTTGCGATAATCCTGGTCCGCCAAGTACAGAACAAAAATGCGGTCTGAGCAAGGTTTGAAAATTATTACAAAAAGTAATGTTTTCCTAGCCAACCATATTTTGGGGGCGAAATGTACACCAGGCGTAGATTAGGCATAAAAATTACCATTCCCGCCTGATGAGTATATTTTTGGTAGACGTCGCTAAAGGTGGCCCCGGCGCTGGGGCAGGTCGTGGCCGGGGTCCACGCGGGTGGGTTCCAAATTTTGTTTCATACGGCCAAACTTTTTAGGGGCGAAGCTCCTCTTTCTCGGGTCCGCTCCCGTCCCTCGTTGCTGCTGTATACGGCACGGCACATTAATGATGATTGTGGTGGGATCCCCCTAGGGATAGGCCAACGAAAGCTTGGCCAAAGAGGATAAAACGTTCAACGCGTTCGTTGCTACCCAACAAGGAGAAGAGGAAGAAGAGGTTGTCGTTCGTCGCCTGCGAGCTCAAAACAAGAATTAAAATTTTTTTTATTTCCCTTCAAAAATTACCTAATTTCTTTCGGTAAGGCGCCCATTTCCTGGCCAATCCCCCTGAGTGGGTACGCGCCATTGAACTGGAACCACCACCACCATCACCACGTACCGAGTGTACACGACACACGACGCTCTGCAGAAGGCGACGGCCAAGGTGGCTAAAAAGTCACACACCGAATTCGCCAACTTACCCATGGAGGTTCTCATCGTCCCAAACAACCTCTACATAACAACCACAAACATCGACGCCTTCTACAACTTCCAATTACAACCTCTCATCCAAGATCCTCTTGCCACGTACTTCACCGACCACAAAATTGTAATCTTCAAAGGAAAGCGCTTCCCACAGCTTTGTAATCAGTAATATAATCCTTGTATATAATTTCATCGACATGTAAATGATTGCATCCTGTGTGTATATGAGTGTATAAAATTGCACCTATATGTAAATATTAAACACCGTGTATATAAGTGTACATAAAAACACCCCTACAACAACGTGTCGAGTCTTCAAATGATATGGGGGCGAATGTTTCACGCTTTTACGGATAAGCATTGGAGCTTCGCCCTTCTCATCATCAATCACTTCGTGGAAATGGCGGAATTTTTTTCTCGCGGAAAATATTTGTGAATGCGCACATAAATACATGCGGGAATGAGGAAAAAACTTTCAAAAAAAATTTTGATAGGTCGACCAGACACCCTTTTTTTGATGTTATCTGAAATGACCCCGCTGCCGTTTAGCTGTTGATTTCTGTGAGAATCGCGTCTCGGCGGCGCTCCCATTCTCGGGCGACTGCCTGTTGGCGTGTGAGCCGCCACAAGACCATCGATGCTCTGCTGTTTCAGCTGATTTTGTGGTTGTTGGAACTGGGTTTTATTTTGTGTGTTCTTTCGATTTGCTATGTTGGGAAAAGTTGATACTAGTTGCGTTCATCCTGCAACTGAAAGGAAACCGACCAACACTAGCGAACTCGTTGGAACCGGGTCATCTAAAAGCGCATGAAAAGCCAAGACGCAGGATAAGAAGAGAATATTTTATGCAAGTTTCGGTAGTACAGCAATACTTTCCCGATGCACTTTGTGATCCTTTATTTTATGTTCTCAATCCGCTTGTTTAGTACATTCTGACAACATTGAAGATTTTAAAGAAGTTGGGAAACGCTTCCTGGGCTCCTCTTAACTACAGAAACAAAAAAAAACTTGGTTAAAGTATTCTCTTGAACGAAATGCCGTGGGGTATGTGGAGAGACTATTAAAACGGCATTTTAAATAGGAGAGGCAACAAGGAGTATTAAGATGCCAAAATTAGTTACAAGGAACATTCTTCTCTCCAGGGTTTTCACACTTTTTGTTGTTGACATCTTTCAGGTAACAACCAAGGTAAGTTTTTATTCCTGGGTGAGGTTCTTCTGACCAATCAGTGAGCGGGGTGGGGTGTAACTGAAACTGGGATGGCGAGCCTCTCGCGGCTGTGGGCCTCGTCTCCGCTTGACGTCACGCCTCCCTAACAAAACACTTACAGCAAGAACTCCGTACCAACATCACGGTACACCCCCTTCCCCATAATATGGACCAGGTGCACCACTTCGACAGGAGGAAAGCCGGAGAAAAAGCCATGTACATAATATATGGCAACAATTCAACAAAGGGCGTATACGGACGCTGCGCCTTATGTGGGCAGGTCGCAATGTTACTGAATGTAGTCGTGAACCATTCTCGGCAGCTTTCCCTGCTGGTGAAAGGCTGGAATCAACAGCGGAGCTTGTGCGATCTTCCTTGTAAGTCACTTCGTCTTCGGACGTTCGGGCTTTCTTCGTCCTTTCCATGGCCGCAGCACGTGCGCAAGGAGTAGTAGATGCGAGGGGTTTGTCGGTGCGCCGGCTCTTCCGAACTTTTACTCGCCTCTGACCTCATGGCGAAGCGTAAAATTTACACTTCTCATCTGTGGCTCGGAGAGAGAAGAACGCTGCGCACGCATGCCACGAACTGCTCCTTACGCGTGTGGGTTGGAAAGAGGTTCCCTGGTTAGGTGGTGGCAAGGTATTGCTGTTGCTAGGCTAAGTCAGGTGAGTGGCCTTACGAGCTTTTGTTGGAAACAGCTCAGCCAACCTGTTTTACGCGGTTTGGCGGGAACATGCCACGTGGCCAGTTGGTACGTGATATTGCGTGGCCTTGGCGGCAACATGTCACGTGACTCGCATTATGTGATTTTTTGCGTTCTTCGTCACGTGAATTCCGTGACGCTAGTTGGTCATACAAGCTGTATCCGTCTTACTCGAGGTGGGCGCAGTTACGTGACTTGGGTCACGGGAATAGATCTACGTGATGTAACGTTATTTAAGTCACGTGACTAGGTGTACTTGGTCTTAATTGATCACCTAAGCGGTATATCAGCTCGGCTGTGAAACGAGCAGCTAGTGCAGGTGGTTGCTAGGCAACGCAGGGCGGCGAACAGCGGGATGTACGTTTCTAGTAACGCTCCAAGGAGGAACTAAAAGCTCAAACAGCTCCGCTGTAAAAAACGAGTACCGCTGCAGCCTTTGCCTTTACGTAGAAGTAGCCACCGCCCTCGCCGTTGCACAAACTAATGCACCTGCTATTTCACTGACTCGGAACAGGCTTGTCGGAAATTCGCTATGGTACGCATGCACACAACCACAACAACAGCCCACAAAGAGTTCAATCAAAATTTTGTCTTGGTTACATCACGGAATCACTGGAAACGAGGCGGCTGACGCCTTTTCGATAATGCACCCAACGAGCTGTCACCGAGAATAGTATTGCCGAACCTGAGCGCATGGGATCTTTCTCCTCTTACAGAGGCATCGCACATCACAGCTCTCACTACAGACGGTCACATTATGCATATTCTCTGTCCTCCCCGCACCCAGATCTCTGCCTTGAGGGAAAGAACGCCATTTATGTGCCCTCTAAACAAATACATTCCTTCATCTTCTCCACCTGAACTTTTAACCGTTAAAACTCCCCACTTTGCGGATTTGCGGAGAAATGCGAACGATATGCCATATTGTAGGCGGCTGTGAACAGTCACCACTGATTCCCCCTTACCTTCAGGTTTCTACGGCGGAGATTTTTTGTAAGCACCTTGGATGAGCACAGGCCTTGCGACCTCCTTTGGGTAGCCGGAAGGGATGTCCATGCCGGCAGCGCGAAAGGCATCTTGGACTGAGGACGCCTTCCTAAATCTTCAATACACGGCCATATCTTCACTTCAATGAATCTTCATTCTCTTTCTACAAGCATGGTCGTCACCAAGCTGCAGTTGATATATTTTATCATACCATAATGCGCTATCAATTACACTCATCGGAATATAGATTATTTGAAATAATATATTCGCTGTTAAGAGCAAGGTATCCGTTGCGAAAACTGATGAGCGCTTTCTTTAAATACGTACTGTGTCCCGAAGCCACAAAAATATAGACCGTGAAACAGACAACTATACGTTCGTTTATATGCTCTCCCTTCAAGACTATAGCAACCTAACAATCACACAGAAACAAAAAAGCACTGAAATACCTTCCCGAGGTTCCCTTTTCAAAACGTAGGCCCAAAGTCAGACACTTGCCAACAAAAGAAAGCTTTCACAAGCCGCTTGTAGTTATGGCCACTTTATATAGCCACATTACACTGAGTCAGAAAATACGTTTTTGTGTCTTTGTTTTATGGTTTCCGTTTCATTCTGCAATTAAAAAAGATTTATTCCCTAGCAGTAAATAACGGCCGTAACTTTGCGAATCGTGTACCTCTGAATAGATGCAAGGCTTGCCTGTTTGCGAGTTGGTGCATTGTCAAACTTTTTCTTCTTGATATTTGTACGGTTGTTTTTCGACAGACTTCTTGAGGATCATTCTTTCCGCCTTTCGCTGTCATTTAATTGATTCTTGATTGGAGATTTCAGCTATACAAGATGAACTCGGGCGCAAGAAACTCTGCAATACGTCTCGTGTAATATTGTCCTTCAGTGCCCGAAGTTGCATCTGGTTGTTTGAGAGAACAACGTGTTATTGCTGGTATTGGATGAGGCTTCTCTGTCAGAGAGAATGGATGGAAGCTTCTAATAAATGATGCAGGTTTACCGATGGATGCCGAGAAGCCACGGTTTGTGTGCACATTTATTGCATCGGGCAGTGTGGCAGAGAATTAGTGGTAAGACAGTTGTGAAGTTTAAGTGTTTGAGAATGACATGACTTATATTGTGATGCTGTTTAAAGAGTGAAGACGTGCGAACTGACTGACATACCACCACATTCTCGGAGAGATTGTAGAACTCGAGGAGGGGGTTTTTCGGCGAAAACTTGTGGAAAACTTGGGGAAAAAATGGAACAACCCAGCACACCCTATCACATTTTATGGGCGTGCTCCCACACTCCCTCCCTCACGTCCATCTCCTCCTGCAGCCGTGAACAGTGGGAGGGGATGCTAGTTACCCCTAACCCTGGTTGATCAGCTACCGCTGTTCAAATGGGTCCGCCAGAAAGCGACCACCTAGAGACTTCTGGACTGAGAAGACCCCTTCAACATTCGAGAAGACATTTAGGCACAAATAAAGGTTATTACTTGCCTCCTGCTATTAAAGTGTGAAAGTCAAGAAACGCAATAATATTAAGCATCAATATATCCCACCGCCGCCCAATTCCGTCAACAATACAGGCCAGCATTCAAACCGCCCGCCTAGTGTGGCACCAACAATACGGAATACAAAATACGAAGGTTCGGTTCCATGCCGGCCACTTCATGTCAATTCCGAAGCTGGCATCTATAGAAATTTCCTTGCGTGCAATGTGTTTGTTTCTCTATGGTATGTATCCTCCTTGAAAGGTTTTTCAACATCGTCAATGCAGCAACATATTGAAGTAAAGCTTCAAGCTCTCGAAAGAACGTGAGAAGAATCGCATTAAGCTTTTCGAGAAAATTTTGAAGTCAGGTTTCTGCGCAGGGCTTGTATTTGCACAATATATAGAGTTGCCAAAAGTTCATGAGGTGGCTAATAACTTTTCTGAAGTTTTAGACGGGTGGTTATGGAGCAATCATAAAGTTACGCAAGGGGAAGGGCTTTAAAATGAACGAAAAGATGCAATAACCAGAGTTTCAGCTTCACCAAGAAGTTCTAAAAAACTTTACCGTGATGAAGAATACGTTCATGTCCTCCTGAAAGTCTTAGGTTCTAAGGGTATCAACATTATTATCAATTTCCCACGCAGTTCGAGCCCACGGCTTATGCCTGAAATGTAAAATACACGGCATGAGTGTCAGTATAATAGGAACACTGACCAAAATAAACATGGATGGAGTGAGAACTGGTTAAATGTAGTGTGATTATAATGCTATATCTTGGTTATACCGCAGTATGTTATGCCTAAAACACCGATAACACAACTCTAAAGGTGTGTGCTTCACCAAAATAAATTTTTCATGGCTGCAGCGAAGAGGCACACATACATGCTTTTCTGAGTACGCACCGGGGCGATAAGGACAAATACGACAAATGAAGCACACAGCCTCCCACGCAAAGGAGCGTCAAAATAAATTACTAGCGTCGCTTCTTGATCAAACACTTCACCCAAGAGTAGGCCACACTCCCAAATGCTCAGTAAGATCTGCATATGTGTGCAGTTTACTGAATTTGCAAGCAGATAGTACAACATTCTAAGGCTTGACGTTGGGCTAGCGGGGTACACATTATTCACACTAAAAACAGCGCAGGGACGAGGACGGAAGAAGTGACAAACTAGGGCGCTAGTTTGTCACTTCTTCCGTCCTCGTCCCTGCGCTGTTTTTAGTGGGAATAATGAGTACAACATTCGCCGAAGCTGTGCGCTCATTGGTTCGTGTTTATTTTATCATCCCTATACGCTGAGAAATAATTTCAGAATTTTTCTGTCCTGCCTTCTACATTCTCTGTAATACATTCTCTGTACCAGCGCGTTAGAGGTAAGGCGTCAACGCGCTACGCGCAGTTGATTCAAACAAAAAATGTGTAATTAGTGACGCTTGATCGTAGGCCCCATTGCTACCGCCTTCTTAACTTCCACTAAGGTCGCGTGCCCTAAATCAACAAGGATCGAAATACAGCTCTTGGGCTGCTAATGCAATGTTCTCACTATGCACGGAAATGAGAAATCCTCTTTGTACAGATTGTAGACCATTGTTTCCGGTAGTGAACTAAAGCAAACTCTTCTCGCTTGTTTTTCCAATGCACTGCTCCTTGATGAGGGTTCTCAGCAGGGTTTGCAGCTGCTGATGAAGCAGCAGGATTAAAAGGCTAGTACGTAAGACCTTGTTTAAATAAATACTACATACTAAGTAACTTTCAGCGCGAGGGGTGTACTAACATAGTAACAGGTTCAGTTTTTATAGGGGTAGATTTTTCGACGCTCAAAAATTGTTCTGAAGACGCCACGCATTAGAAATTCTTAACCCTGCGTGAGTTGTTCCCAAGTAACAAAGGAACGTGAGGTATTCGTATGAACGAGCAGGGCCAGAATTGTGGTGAAGGGACATATATCGTGTGGACGCGTATTCACTGTATCGCACGTCAACGAACTGTTGAGTTAAAACTTCGTTCCAAAACTTCGTCTTCGTCCAAGAGACCATGCAGTGCTATACTCGGCTATAACTCGGTTATATACTCGGTTAAGAACGGTTATACTCGGTTAAGAACGGCACCACCTCATATAGTGTATCACTCCGCCAAAGCACCGGACCCGTGACGTTAGTGCGCGCGCGTTTTGAAAGGGGTTTGCTATGAATGCGTGATATCGTCTGCCTTGTCTCACGCAGTTTTTTTTGTCGTCACTGGAGTAGTTTATAAGCCTATTAAGTCCAAAAAATCACGGGAATGGCTCACGCTATGTTCAACATATTCCCAGTAACGCTCTACTTGCGTCGCACGGAGAAACATCCGGCTATGGTGATAAGGTACAGCGGAAACTGTAAGTGCCGTTCTTAAGTTGTCACCGAGTATAGAAATAAAACTCCCTAAATCTTGTCTTCTCACACGGAAGCATGGCGAAAGCAGCAATTGTTTCTAGGTCAGAGCAGCACTGGTTGTTTTGCTCGCCGCACCCTAGACAACTTGGTGTTTTCAAAGCGAAAGCTTTTTGGTAGAACCAATAGCGTCCTGTCAAAAGCTACTTCGTTGCCCAATAGACCAGTTAGTCGACCAGAAAGCTCTAGGAAGTTCCTTTGAAACACAGCTCGTACGTAAAACCGAGGTTCCATTGCGTCGAAACGGTTACTTAAAAATTGCGAAAAAGGAACCTGTTCTAGGTAAGAATATGCACACGCAAATCATGGAGGAGGAGCGCAATGGTGTACGTTTATCTCATAAACCACATCATCGGTATACATTTAAATTGTTCGTAGATACATTTGTTTAGTGCGCGGAAGAATCTTCGTAGAGTTTCGTTTTTTTTTTACGACGTGGGTTTTTGAAGGTTTGACGACCCATTGAACGCACTTTGAGAGAGCATTCGACGCACTGTTATACCGGAAGTTTTGACATCGTTTTGAGGCATCTTCATGGTAGAAAGCTTTAGCGCTCCCCTAAATTTTCTTTTGGAAGGGGTGGTAAATTGTTAATTTACCTGAGCAACCGGTTGTAGGCCCAGTGTTTTGGTTTGTATGATGTAGTCGTGCGTCACGCATAGGCACGCATCAAAAATATATAATGGAGCCGAAACGAGCACTTGAGGGAAGCGCCGTCACACGCTGATATGACGTCACAATGAAAACAAATACGCAAGTCAAAGCTTCGTAGCTGAGACGGGGAAGGAGAGGTTAGCGGCATTTGAAAGACGAACCAATACAGGCCACAATTCATGGTGTTGAAACGCAGTGAAAGGTTGATTGCGGGTGCCTCGCGGGTTTTTCGCGACAGAAGCTGCTAGCTTAACCAAGGCCAAGCGCTTGTGACGTCCTCTGGCGGCCATAGGAAGTGTCATTATAACTCCTGTCCTGTTTTTACTCCGTCCGCTTTTGTAAGAGCATGCTCCTAGACTAGCTGCCGGCCTTGAGGAAATCGGTTCCCAGTCCAACCGATAGATGGCTCATTGTCGTCACAAGGGCTCATTTCCGTTCGTCCTATTAATGGAGGGAGAGCGCGCCTTCTGTCGCTGACGTTTAGCTGGTGATTCCTTTGCTTGAACCGTAGAAATTGCGCCTGGACGGCGCAATTTGAAAGGCCGACTGCCCGTTGATGTTTCAGTCACCACAAGAAAACCACTGCTCTCATATTTGACCAGATTTTATGGACGCTGGAACTGGGTGTAATTTTTGTGATATTTGTTTTGTGACGTTGAGAAAAGAGGGTATTACATGTGTTCATGCTGCAACTGAAAAGAAACCGACCAACAGAGCGAAATTGTTGAAACAGGGTCTCCTAAAACCGCATTTTAAGAATATTTTAAGCAAGTTTCTGTAGAACAGCAATATTGGCCAGATGTACTTTGTGATCCTTTGTTTTAGGTTTCTAATGCGCTTGTTCAGTCTGTTCTAAATACATTGAAGATTTAAACAAAGTTGGAAAAAGTGTTCTGGGTTCCTCTTAAATACAGAAACAAAAAAACGGGGTTAAAGTATTACCTTCACTATGTATTCACCTTCACGAAGTGATATATAGGGGTGTACATTTAGTGGAGAGATATTAAAAAGTGTATTTCTTAAAAAGAATGACAACGAGGAACGTTAGGATGCCAGAAATATTTACAGGTCACGTTCTTCTACCCGTGACTTTTAATACTTGGTGTTGTTGTCTATTTTCAGATAACGAAAACGGTAAGTGTTTATTCGTTCGGTGAGGGTCTTCTGACAAATCAAAGAGCGGGGCGGGGTTTAAATGAAACAGGGAGGACAATCTTCTCGCGGTCACGGCTTTGGGCTCCGCTCGAACTGCCCGCTCTCTTACAAGAAACTTGCTGCAAAAACTCTGTTAGAAGGGTGCACCCCCTGAACCTAATATGCGCCCGGTGCACCACAGCGACACGAGGATTACCGGAGAAAAAGCCACGTACATGATCTCTGGTGACGATTCAACAACGGCGTATACGGACGCCCCGTCTTATGTGGGTGGTCGGCAACGGTACCGAATGCAGTCGTCAAAATGTTTCGGCAGCTTGCACTACTAGTGAAAGCCAGGCGTCAACTGCAGCGCTTGTGCGATCTCCTTTGTAAGCCACTTCTTGTTCGGGCGTCGGGACTTTATTCTGCTTTCCCATGGCTGCAGCACGTACGGACGGAGTATTGGAGGCGATGGTTCTGTCGCTGCGCCGGCTGTTACGGGCCTTTACCCGCCTGTGACGTCACCGCGAAGCTTCACCTTTCCACTTGTTGCCCGTAGCTCGGACAGTAAGAGCGGAGCGCTCGCATTACGCGGACTCCTCCGTACGTGCATGGGTTGCAAGAAGGTTACGTGGTTAGGCGGTTGGTGAGGTATCGCTGTTGCAAAATCAGGTGACTGGCTTTAGCAGCCTTTGGAGGGAACATGTGACGTCATGGGTTATACGCGGTTTGGCGGGAACGCGTAACGCGGCCAGTTGGTATGTCATATTGCGTGGCTTTGGAGGAAACATGTCACGTGACTAGATCAGTGGTGTTTTACGCGTTCCTTGTCACTTAAATATGTGACATTACATGGTCATCCAAGCAGTGTCTGAGTTACTCGAGGTGGGTGCAGTTACATACCTTGTATCATGGGACTAGGTTTACGGCATGATACGTTATTTAGGTCTCATGACTACGTGTACGTGGTCTGACTTGATCACCAAAGTGGTATCTAAGCTCGGCTGGGGACCCAGCAGCTATAGCATGTGGTTGCTAGGCAACGCGAGACGGCTCGAAGCTGTTCGAACAGCTCCGAGACGGCTCGGAGCTGTTCGGCGGAACTAAAACCATAAGAAGCTCTTGTGTGTAAAACAAGCCCCGTTGAAGCCTTTGTCTTGTCGTAGGAGTGGCCAGCGCACTCGCCATTGCACAAACTAATGCACCTGCCATTGTCAGTGACTCGCAACAGGCTTGGCGGAATTTCGCTAGGGTAAACCCGCACACAAGAACACTACGCATTATCCACTGGCATCCTTTAAAGAGGCAGATCAAGATTTGCCCGGGTTCCGGTACATCACGGCATCACTGGCAGCGAGGCGGTTCCGATAATTTATCCAACTAGCTGGCTCCGAGATTAGCGTTTCCGAACCCCAGCGCATGCGACCTTTCTCCTCTTAGACAGGCATCGACAACACAGCGCTACAGACGGTCGCGTTAAGTACTTTCCTCTCTTCCCCCCCGTAACCACCCAGATATCTGCCTCTAGAGAACGAGCGCCATTCACGCGCTCTCAAAAGAAATACATTCTCTCCATCCTATCAGGCTCCACCTTTCAACCGTTAGAACGCCCCCGCTTGGCCGATTTGCGGAGAACACGGAACGCTACGCCACACTGTAGGTGGGTGTCAACAATCACCACTGACTCCCCTCAACCTGCAGCTTTCTACAGCGGAGATTTTTTCTAAGCGCAATGATGAGCACAGCCCTGTACGACCTCCTTTGGGTAGTTGTAAGGGCTGTCGATGCCGCCTGCGCCCAAGGCATCTTTGACTGACGACGCTCCCTTAAAACTTCAATTCACGCCAATTTCTTGACTTCAGTAAGCGTGTAACTTCTCTCCAAGCATGGTCTTGTCCAAGGAGCACTTAATATATTTTATCAAAGCATAATGCTCTAGCCGTTATACCCGACAGAATAAAGATTGTTTGTAATAATACATTCGCTGTGAAGAGCAAGTTATCTGATGAGGCACCTGGTATTACCTTTTTTTAAATGCACGCTATCCCCGATGCCCAAAAGATGCAGACCGTGAAACAGGTAACTATACACCTGTTGCTAACCTCTGCCTTTAAAAGTGTAGCAACCTAACAGTCACACAGAAGGAAAAAGCACTAAACTATCTTCCCTAGTTTCCCTTTTCGAAAACAATAGGCATAAAGTTGGACAATTGCCAAGAAATGAAATCTTTGGCAACCCCCTTTCAATTGTGGCCACTTTTTATAGACACCTTTTCCTATGAGTCACCAAGTACGTTTTGTTCATGTATACGTTTTATATTTACGTGTTAATTTGCCAATAATATAAATTTAATCTCTAGCAACACATAATGGCCCTAACTTTGCGAATTATGCACTTTTGCATACATGCAAAGCTTGGCTGTTTGGAGTTGGAGTATTAAAATTTTTTCTTCATGTTTTTTCCGGTTTTTCTTGACCGTCTACTTGAAAGTAAACATTCCCGCCTTCCGCTCTCATTTAAACGGTTCTCTGCTGGAGACTTGAACTATACACGTTCAGTTCGAGCGGAAGAAACCCTAGAGTACGCTGGGAGTGATGTAGTTTTTCAGTGCTCGAAGACGCATCTGGTTGCTTGCCGAGAACGGGTTTTCGATGGTGTGGATGAGGTTTCTGGAATAGAGAGAATGAATGAAAGCTTTGAATCAAAGATGGAGGTTTACTGGTGGAGGCCCAGGAGGCCAGGGTTTTTGTGTGCATTTGTGGCATCAGGCAGTCCGGCAGAGAATTTGTGGCAAGAACACTGGACAGGTGAAATTTATATGTTTGAGAATGGCATAGGTCAAAAGTTGATGTTGTTTAAAGTGTGGAGCAGTGGGAGCAGACTGACATAGCACCACATTCTCGGAGAGATTGTGGAAGTCGAAGTGGGTACTTTTCCGCGAAGCCTTGCCAAAATATTTCTTGCTTGCGGAAAGGGGTAGTGCGGGAACCAACCGGCCGTTGCACACCGCCTTACTTCACAGTTAGTTCCTCCTCTATAATACACGTGCTTTGGTTACTGGTTGCAGCCTGCAGGTGATTTGTATAATTTAGCTCAGAAAAGGCACTTAGTTTCAATCGATAAGTTCATAAATTTCGTATCCCTGATATTAAGGTCAATGTCTAGTTTTAAACATAAAGGTTAGAAACTGTACTTCCCTTTATGACAAAAATATACTGAGACGGCTGTATTTTGTGCGATGGCCTAGTGACTCAGCGTTCAGTCACAGCAGCAACAAAAAAGCTGCTCCAATATCTAATGGCAATTTTCGACAGCGCGGGATTTTTTGGGATAAATTATTCTATGTTGCATACTCGCACCTTGAGCATCGGCCAACATCAGTCGACTAAATGGCCTAAATACAGAACATTGACAACAGTAGTAATGTCTTCGCGTCCACCAAACCACCAAACGGCATTCTTGAAACTACACACCCATGTTATATGTACGCCAACTGACCCTATCTCGCTTGGCACTAGTGTCACGCTAGTGACCGGCCTCACCTTGTCCGAACGAGGAAATATAACCATTAGGTATGGCGAATTTGTGGTATGATTTCCATTGACATTACTTCATAATCAACCATTCAAAGGTTACTGGTATTTACAGAGCAAATGCAACTGGCCAGATGCATGGATTTACTTGCCGCTCACTTGCGTGTGGGCTTTGCTTCAGAAACAGTCCGCGGAGATTCCGCTCCCGGAATGAGGCAGACCGGTTGGCCAAAGCGGGATTCCTTAGACGGATTATGCCGGGGAGGAAATGTTGGACTAACCCGACAGAACGTATTTGCTGCATTATCCTGAAAGGCAGTGGGGTGTTTCCTCATCTGCTTGCCAGAGCAGTGTCAAGCCAGTGGATGTAGGGGTTGCCCGTGCCGCCAACCGTCTACCACAGTACCGCGATCCGAGTAGCGGGGACAGGAAATAACCCGTCCATCAACCACTCGGGATGCGCACTCGGGATGCGGTCGCTGGATGGCTACGCCCGGGGAATCGGCTGTCGGGAAGTAGCTCACCAGATGTGTTCCACAAGCAAAGGCAGTGGTAAAAGTCAAGCTGAGACTCTCTATCGGGCAACATTAAGCGGGTGAGTTTCCGTAGAATGCCACAGGAAGCTCAGTGCCTTGCACTACTACTCGCGCCCTTCGCTCGAAACGCTACGATTGTAACAGTCAAGTTCACTCCTTTGTGAATTGTGGGTTTGATGGAAGCCATAAAGCCACCATAGTGGAGAATTGTAATGGCATTTATGACGTCATCACGGCACGCGACTACATGCTAATGCACGGTGGCAAGCTGGTAGGTGACGGCATGCGTATAACGGCATTGTCGACGTTGGCAGGTTGCATGACGGTATAACTCCAATAATTGGAGAAGTAGCACATAAATGATGACATGAATGAAAAAGACACTACGCAATTATAAATTTGACATGTTATTTCCCGCAAAAAAACTATCACACTGGAGTTTTAGCCAGTAATTGGGTTATTCCCGGTCTGTTGCTGTTGTGATAATTTTTGTGCTACTCCACCACAAGGCTCGGTTAATGATCAAGCACTCATTTCATGGGAGTTGTTCAGAGTTGTGTACTCAGGTGCTTGAACCGCTTTCCGCCACCAAAACTTGTTTTGAAGTTTGGCTACATTGTCCTGGGATGAATATCAATTAGCTATCTGGGAAAAAGTGATCAGCTGAAAAAATTGTTTAGTTACGCACCAAAGCTTTCATAACGCAAATCAGCTTAGATCAAGTGTATACTCACAATGCCCTCTTATGGTAAAAATTATGATGTGGGGATTGCGACGTTGCCACCAAATTAGGCAAATGGCATCGTGCTGGAACTTCCTTCATACAAAGGCTTAATTGGGATTAATCCTCTGCTTTCCTCTTGTGAGCCAGTGTACAGAAAGTTTCACAAGACAAAAACGAAATGTTCATAGCTTTGAAACCAGGTGAGGTGGTGTGCAAGCAGCGATTCTTTCTCTTTAATACGTGCCTGCGTTAAATGCCAAGGCACGGGTTTTCCTGTCCTGGAATCCGCTCGTAGGCATTGTGTTCTTTATTTACCTTTGCCTTAAGAAATTCTAGTAAAAACATTGCAAAGTAATAAACCAATTGAATAGCGGTTCGCGTCCAAAATGAAGCGCAAAGCATTTATTCTGTAGCTGTTACTTCACTGAGGAAATGAATTTGCCTTTGCTTAATTTGAGCTGCTTTAACAACCTTAAGAAACATGAATTCGAAATATTTTTGAAATCCATTGCCTCTGGAATTCCGGTGCTGGCAGCGCAACTATATTGTGAAATCCTCCTAGTTTCAACAAAAAGTTTTCTGTGTAACCAGTGACATGTTTTCTGCTATCTGGCAATCATACGCAGACCTACGAATTTTTACAAGGTTTTTCTGCTCGTAATGTTGCTCTTTTTAATTATGGTAATAATGTTACCTTCGTTATATCAGCCGTCACTTATATGTTTAAGCAAATAAAAGTGTCAGATGTGAACCTGCAGTTTTAGGAGGCATGAATACATTTGCTGCCCGAGTACAAACTGGAAAGCCGTACGCAAATAAAAATGCAGCATGAAATGCAAGTTCTATTTTTAGACCGCACTTTCGTCTAGTTTTTATAATTTCAAAACAACCTACAGGTTAAGCCACCAATTACCGCTAAAAGCTTCTGCACGGAGTGCCACAGGAGCATATGGAACTGACCAAACAGATCCACCCGAATAAACGGGGAGGATGTGATGCTCCCACTACTTCTGGTTCGTCCTTTTCACGTTTGGAGAGTAAAAGACCGGTTGATTGTAATTTCCAAGTGCTCAAAGGTCGGCTGAAACACCTGTTCATGCAGTGAATGTCAATTTCACGCTGTTCAGCATTCATCTTGTAAAGTAAAGAAGTATGCACTAGTCAAATTGGAGGATAAGTAACACAAGCGCCGGTAAGCCTCAGTATAGACATCGGCCACCATAACAGCAGTCTAGAGTAATACCAAAGAACCAACACAGATCTCAAATACCCGTTTCTTAAACAAGGTTACTACTGCTAGCACGAAGTCTGTCGTGTACCCAAGATGGTTGACAATGAGTTTTAACATGTTTTTCAGTTCAGTCAGGGACCAGACATTGCCCATTCACGCGCGTGTAAACTGACCTTTAGCAAGGCTGTTATGCATTGGTTGTGCAGATAGGGGAAGCTATGACTGGCTTCTTTCGCTTCTGACCCAGATTGAAAGCAATTAGAGTCTTGTGCGCTTAATCCATCCTTCGCTGTGAGAGCAGCAGATGTCATAGTGATGCTTCTAATCTGGCTCTGTTTTCCTGGTGCCTTATCGGCGAAAAGAAAACAGCTTATTGATAACTCCATTCCAGGAATATGCACTACTTGGTCGTCGCACTCATAAGCTTGCAGCAGTCAACATCTTCCGGAAAAATAAGTAAAAACCAAAGAGAGTTTTCTGCCCTTAAATACACACACGAAACTGAAACGAATCTCTTTGCTTCTGCCATGCAAAGTATCAGTTTAAGCAAAACCACTGCTCCGCTGCACTAAAGTTGCCACGTTACGGCAGCCATCACCTCAAGCACTACGGGTGCTAGGCACAGTGCTTTTCGCAGGGACTACAACATCAATGGATTCTTATTTCGACAAGCATGGTCTTTGTAACCGTTATTACAGGAAAAAGGGGGCGGGACCGCGCAGGTCAGCCTTGCTGTCAAACAGCACGAATTTCGTCCCAATGGAAAGGCTCTAATAATCGTTTGATGTAGGGGTGCTAAAGAAAAGCTCTACTTCCTAATTATCGCAATTGCGGGATACTTCGTAAATAGGCGAACGGAAGTATTTTGTGTTTATGCAGTGACGTGGGTTGAAGTGGAAGAGGGCTCCGACTGTGGGGTCAAATGAAGGCTGTAGAAAATGTCAGATACGAGCTTACTTTGCTGAGACAGTGCAATTGCAGAATTTTGCGGTATCCCGCTACATTGGCACTATTTGTGCTTTTCTGCGTATAGACAACGAGGAAACAAAAAAAGAAGTCAGAAAGTGTCTACCGACTCAAAAAATACTCTGTCACCCTAAATCCCCGTGAATCACTTTTACTCCGAAACAAATTTTAGTTTCCTTGTGTCCCAAACCAACCATCTTGACATACATCACCTCCATTTGACTCGCAATACCACTTTCACACTTTGTCTTGGATTAAATTTTACATTTTGTCTTGGAATTGTCTTGGAATAAAATGCAACCCAATTGGAGTACGGGTAAGTACACAACTGGGTCTTCACATTCGCCGGTCTGCGCATTCCAGACGAGTGACGTCATAGCCGCGGCAGACGCACTGCCGCCGGCGCTGGCCTAGCTGTGCGCCTCCGTTGCGCTGTCGACTGACGCTGCGCAGGAGCCGCTTGATAGCCGTTTCGCGTGGCTCCTGGACGCCATGCTGCGCATTCGCGAGGAGCAGTGACTGGACTAGACTGGACTGGATTTGATTGGAAATCATTTTAGCAGCAGTAAGCATAATAATCAGCTAATTCTAGACAACCAGAAAACGTAGGGGTAACCACCTGAACCTCAGCTCACGCTACGTATATCCTGGCATAGCCGAGCTAAACCACTGGTAATTTCTTCTTTGTCGCTTTTAGGGCCTAAGGAGGAGCTAAAGTGCGGTGGCTAGTAACGCGGTGTCACGGAGATGAGAATAGGAGGAAATCGGGGGAAGGGAAGGGGGACATACAAATCTTCGCTGTAAAAGAAGTTTTCTTGCAGGAGAAAGCGCAAACAGCGACATACAGCGTGAAGCACAGCTCCACCAACAACGGCTGAGGGGGGCAGCGGTAGTCCGAGGTGAGCAGACGTAACGTAGCAAAGGCAAATACCGCCTGCAAGTTTCTACGAAATAGGAAGACCATGGGTAAACACCGGTGGCACGCTGCGGCATCGTTTGTAAACCTTCTGTAAGAAGAGGTCGCGTGAATATTTTTTTTCGGTTTTTTTATAGGTGATGCGACATTCTCTCTATACATGTGCATAAGAAAATGGGTGAACATTGGCAAGTTGCTTACGTGAAGTGGGATCATTTGGATGATGGGTGATGGCTACGTATTCTGTTGCCTGTTGGTATAACTATGTTCGCTAGTGCTGTAGATTCTGTTGTGTCTTTATGATTTCTGCACGTCCCCGCTAGCTGATGTTGCTAGGATGCCCTGCCAAAATGAAGAAAAGTGCGGAGTTAGCTTAGCTTGAATTGTTTCATGCTGATGTGGTAATGTACGTACACGTGCGATTAGTCAGCATTTATTTGGCCCGGGACCATTCAGGCATAATTGTCAACGTTTTCAACATATTACACAGAAGCCTAAAAATCTGTTGAATTTTATTCTTGCATGGGCGCAAGGAACACTAGTACTTGTAGTAGAAAACCTAAGATATCTTCGAAGCATGTAATTTTCTCCATTAGATGTCCCAACCCGCCCCCCCCCTCCCCGCGTTTTGAATCCGCTGTAGCTGATTTACTCGCCGCCACTTCTATGCTCCTTCTCTACACCGCCGACCCTTTTAACGGAAACCTTTCTACCCCTACCCAAGCAAAAATGGCCTATGGGCGTCTATGGAAATATTGTTGGTGAGCTATGGCTGCCTATAGGTTCCTATGGCCACACTTAAAAGGGCATAAATTAGGCTATAGCCAGCTATTGAAGTTTTTGTGCATATTGCACTAAAGAATGTAAGCCATACAATTCTCTTTAAATGGTTATAAAACATCCTAGTGTGTTTAGTCTATAGAGTGGGAGCTATTCAGGTTACTGTAGCCAGCCAAAGAAATATGTATGGCTTTACTTCTATAGACCAGCCGCGACAAAGCTCTTTTGGCTGGCTATAGACCATTGTTTAGCTTTAAGTGTACAAACTGGAAGTGTACAGACTCAAGTCTGTACACTTGAAAGTGTACACACTTGACTTATTATACCAACAATACGGGAACAGTACAATTAAAGCTAACTACTGATTAACGCTCAAATTAAGGTTTCAGCTTTGGATACTGCGTGTCAGCAAAGCTTGCAAATGAACGTTGGCCGAAAGAGGTATAATTTCGGATAAATCTTCCTCTGCGGCCATTCGCTGCAGCGGTCAAGTGAAAAAGTGAGCTTCTCTGCCAACGGCCTCTCAGCGTCGAAGCAGATTAGAAATAACGTTTTTGGCCCACGGTACTTGCGGACACGGTGGGAACTTCAAATTTCAAATTTTAAATTTATTCAGAAAAACAAGAGTGTATTGACATTGGGGAAATTCACAAGAGGAGGTCCCAAGGCTTCAGAACCACAGGCGGGACCTCCTATGCTAGATGTTTTGCATATAACAAGTTCTCAGCACCATACAACCAGTATGTATTGCATACTTTATACAAATCTTATAAAACATCGTGTGAAAATGGGATATTAAAAAAATACAGCACATTGTAGAAGAAACAGGAAAATTGTAATCAATTGACAATATATTTGACAACATATTTGACAATTGTAATCAATTGACCACATATCTGACAACAAAAATGTTTCTAGGAGTAAGGGGTGAGTAGCTAAGAACATTTTCAATTTTTTTTAAAGGGCTGAAGCAAGCTAACTATCTTTATTTCCTGTGGTACGTCATTCCAAACAGAAACAGCATAAAAAAGTATACGGAAGTTGCCATAATTAGTTCTTACCTTGAGCAATAACAGGTTCTCACGGGAGGAAAATCTAGTGAAATTATGCTTGGTTAACATGTGGCGAGAGAAAATGTCAAGATCTAGGAAGCTATGCAGCAGTTCAAAAAACAGATCTCCGACGCTATACAAATATATCTTTGGCAAAGGTAATATATCAACAGAACTGCCAGTTGGGCTTGTTGGTAGAGATTCATGATTGCAAAAGCGCTACTTGAAAACGACGACGAAGGAAGAAACACAACACGAAGCGCTACTATCAACTGATGCGCTACTATCAAGCGCTGCTATCAATGTGTTGGTGGTGACGCAGATTCTTGTTCGTTTTCCTAGTATTTATGTATGTTCGTTTTTCACAATAAATTTCAGTTGATAGAAGCGCTTGGCGTTGTGTTTCTTCCTCCGCCGTCGTTTTCAAGTAGCGCTTTTGCAATCATGTAATATATTAGGTTGAGTAAAGATAGAAAGAGATGGTGACATTTTTATCGAAAACGTTATTATACGCATTGCTTGTTTTTGAAGTTTTTCTAAATGTGAAAGGTGATTTTTATACGATCAACCCCACGATGTGATGCAGTAGTTCAAGTGGCTATGAATGAATGCATGATAGAAATCCAACCGAGTTTTCGTACGAAGTACAGCCCAGCTCTAAGAAGCTCTCGAATGCCAAATGATATATTTTTGCAAATGGAGGAGATATGACAGTGGAACCTTAGGTGAGTGTCAACAATAACACCTGAAAAGGTGTTTGGTTCCGCAGTAGAATGAGATTGTGGCTTATATGGAGGCAAGGATTTATTTGCAACTTTTTATTCAGGGAGTGAAATACCATTAGGGACGATTTGGACGAGTTAATAGATAGTTTGTTCTTGGAACACCAATTTTCAAGGGAAGTCAAGTCATTTTGCACATCAGAAATTAATATCTCTGCATCAGAATTGTTTGAAAAGATGGTGGTATCGTCGGCGTATAGAATGCATTTCGAGCGCGTAAGGCACTGCGGTAAATCATTGACGTAAGTAAGAAATAAAACAGGCCGTAAACAGAGCCTTGGGGGAGGCCTTTCCTGTGAAAAGCCGAAGAAGAGAAAGTGCCATCGACGCAATTTGCTGCCTATCTGACAAAAAGCTTTTTAACAGTTGAAGGGGCGGTCCAGCTATTCCGTATAGCTGAAGTTTAGTGACAGCTGCGAACAACCGCATTCCTTCTCTCGCAGAGCCGACTTTGAGATTAGTCATCGAGAAAGGGGCAGAGCGACCCACGCCGGACTGAAGGAGGCGCGGCGAGAAAATTTTGGGAAGCGATGAAAAGGTAGGGAGAAAACCACTGCTTCCTGGTTTATTGTCGGTTGTTTGGCACACTGGTTTTGGCGATGGGTACCGAAGGACGCGGCCGTGTGGCCTGCGCTGTGTTAGTATTCGTGCGCGCAGTGATGATAGTGACAGACAATTTGCCCTGAGTACTGAGAATAGATGAAGCAAGCAAAACATTAGGCAATGTTGTATTTACCAAATAAAAAGAATTACCAGCAAACAAGTTAGAAAAAGGTCGAAATTGGGCACGTATCTTCGCAATCTTTTCTATCGTGATGGACCTGCTTATATCTGGATGTACTCAGTCAGCCACATTTTGTCTCCTTGCTGATGTGCACGGGCATGGGGCGTTTTGCCTGGTGCTGAGAATTTGCAATTCGACTGCAATGTGTTCGTGTAGATGGTGTGACGCCAAGCAAATGTGTCGCTTTTCGCTGTCGTAAATTTCCGTGTTTACGGTGACAGTGTTACAAGTTTTTTTAACATCAAGTCATGCGAAAAGGGATACCTGCGATACCGCGAGAGGAATTGCATCGTACGCAAAACTCCAGGGTGAGTGACCTTACAAACTGAAGGGAGTGTATAGCGCCAGAAATGTTGGACTTTTTCTGGGGTTCAAGAATACGTTTCCAAAATACCCTGGACCACATGGGCATTGCAACGTACACAGAAGTGAATATTTGGACGCGGTGATGTGACAAAGATAATTATTTTTTTGCGAACTGAGAAAAATACAACGAACTAATTCAGCAGACTTAGAAAACGTTTTTTTTATTGCATTCTGTGCGACCGCCGCCATTGTTTAATTAATAATGCATTTCCATTTTAGCCACCGTACTTGCAGCTTCGTTCGTTGAATACTGAGTGTAATGAACGACTTCCGGGTGCACTCTTTTCTGTGGACTACCCAGCACCTGCAGGTATTTGTGTCTCGGCGGTCGTTAGCGGGGAATGTGGCACGTAGCGTGGCTGTCGAGCCAGCAACCTAAGCGTGAGCACGAGTGTTGGAATGCGTGTGCTATGTGTTTCGATCGGCTATGCGAACAACTGTTTAGTGGCGGCGAAGTTGCGTAGTAGTGTAGCCCTTTATGTAATAAACGGGATGAATAAACCCCTTGGTTTCGCTGTCATTGAATGCCTCCGTTTAAGACTTTTTTGAATGAAAACTGGCCAAGTATTTGCAATCGCAATCTCGTACTCCCCCTATATCGCTGAACTGTTCATGGAGCATATATTGCAGAATGCCGCCAGGCACAGAACTTAAGTGCCACAGGAGAAGTTCTAAAGATCCGCAAGGCTATATGCCGGAATGGCAGCGTGCTAATAATTTCCCAGCGGCTGCTGCTGTCACTGTGTTTCAAGTAGTGGTGATTCTCTTCTGGTTGCAGCCCATGCAAAAATATCGTATGGTCGGCTTTCGAAAATTCTTTTTATGGTTGTTTTTAGCTATTTGCCCCAATTAGCTGTAGACGTTTCTATGGCTGTTATTAGCGATTCCTATCGACTTTCCTATGGGCGTCTTTAGCTTCTTCTATACCCATAGCGATATCAAAAGAAGAGCCAAAGACATCCATAGAACCGGCTACGGAAGAAGCTAAAGAAACCCATAGGAATATTGATTCAAATAGCTAAACACAGCCAACGAACCGGCTATAGAAGAAGCGAAAGACACCCATAGGAATGCCGATACAAATACCTAAAGACAACCATATAACCGGCTATAAAAGAAGCTAAAGACATCCATAGGAATGCCGATACGAATAGCTAAAGCCAGCCGTAGAACCTGTTATAGAAGAAAGTAAAGACACCCACAGGAACGTCGATGCGAATCGCTAAAGACAGCCATAGAAACTTCTAAAGATAGTTGGGCCAAATTGGTAAAGACAACCATAACAAGGATTTTCTATAGCCGACAATACATTATTTTTGTATGGTACCAGCCGACAGTTCGTTCGTGGCATGCGAGACAACAAACTCTTAACCCGTCGGAGGCGGCACGAGGGGAGGGGGTTAGGGGGCGTAGGGTTTCCCTCACGGAGCACACTATAAATGACGCAGTGAATTTACCAGCGTTCCCCGCTCGGAAGTGCCTGCTCGCCGTCGGCGGCGTCAGCGGTATGACTGTATCGTCTTGTTGAACGGCGGTTGTTTTGGGCCAGGTTTGGTGCAGCTTCCAGGCCATTGCGTGGGGTTTGCGCACGGCTTGATTAACTAGTTCGATAGCACCTTCATAGTAACCCGCACCTCACGAAATTAAGTGGTCGTAGGGGGAACACACGTTAAGGATTGGCTTGCAGGGCGGGAAAACAAAATGTACCAACCCTACGCAGATATCTGGCCGCTAGAAAAAAGCTACATTTCGCCCACTGCTTGCCACGAAAGGGACTCTGTTTTGTAAATTGGTGATTACCGATTCGGTAGTGTTTTAACAGGTATTACAAAAGGGGAAAGGAGCAACTAATTCTGATCAATAGCGATTATAAAAGTTCCCAGCAGCTTTCTCGCAATTCTCAAACCTAGTTAGCTAACTTGCTTAAATTGGTATAAATGGGAATCACTAAGCTTACATGCCGAACTGTTTCGGTGTCCGCGCTTGTGTTGCGCGGTGGTGTAGACGCAAGCTAGCACATCAAGATGGCTAGGTTCCGCTGTCTCACCCTTCGAAAGACCCTCCTCTCAGTTTTCTCTCACCCCACTCACGGCCGGTTTACAACGGCGGCGTCCACCGCTCTATCCCGGCCATGGCCGACGGTGCTCCCGCTTTCGGAAGGCCTCCCCCACAAATTCCAGGTAACGGCTGACAGAATCTCTGGTGCCACTTTTTGTGGAGCCACGTGTGTGAATACAAGTGATGTCGCATGGGCAATTGTTGTGGGTGTTGTTTAAACCTTTGATTTCCAACCACCTTCCCAGCGTGGATTGGAGCCAATGTTTTTTTACAGCTGCCACACCCCTCACCACCGCGGTTTCCTCTTTTATAAGTTGCGCATACGCCTGATAACGGCGGTAGCGCCTTTACCAGATGATTGCGGATAATCATCATGAGCGTGAAGGGGTGTGAAGACGATGTAGCCGCTGCCGCAAAACGTTTCGTCATCGTTGCTGCCAGAAATGCCACCTCGTGTAGCAGTTGCAAATTCCGCCCGCGTGTATGGCAACTTGCTAGCTTAGAACTCCAAAGCGAGCGCATAATTGTTCTGGAGATTGAAAGACTTTCCCAATGACATTTTTGCAGGTGTGTTTTGCGCCTAAGCACAGGCGAAGCACTGTTTTGCCAGTTTATGCGTGCATGGTTTGGGAGCTGGAAGGAGGGGGAGTGCTCACTCAGCTAGTCTTCATGCCCGAACCAACGATAAACGCTTCGTGCTGGGGAGGAGGGGCGGGAGGGGGATTTAAGTCTCCCGCCTCGATGCAATGTGTCAGTTGTCATTCGTGGTCCAGCATTTTTTGTTTCTGTCAGTATGTTGCAGTGTCAATAAGATGCTTCCGAGGCGATTGAAGGAAACAGGCATGTTAGACCGATGGAATAAATCTCGAGTCCTTCCAGGTTCTAACTCGTTATGGAACAGACGCGTGTCATTTGCTCGGAGAACAAAGAGTGGGAATTGAAGGAGCGTCGGCCACACAGGAGTGTGAATAAGCGCGACTACAAAGAAAGGTTGCCGCCACCGCCGATGCCGCTACAAGTTTATGCTCGCCGAGTAGATGCAAATCCCTCCAGGATAGAGAGCAGCTTGCCAGCTTTGATCGCTCCTCGTGAGCCAATATTTTGTTTTCGCCTAAATGGCTTTCAGAGCGACACTTTCGCCAGTGTCTTTTAAATTAGGCATGCGCCTATCACCAATTGCCGGTTGATGCGTGCAAGGATGGGAAGTGGATGGGCCTGCGCTCTATGCTCCAGGTCTTCACTGGTGACATGACCATTGCGCTGGCGGCGGATTTCGATTTGTACGTCAAACAGCACATCTGGCATCCTCCTTGGTCTAGCGAAGTGGTTGGATGTGTTACACAGAGTAAGATGCCTACGACGTGAGATGGAAACAGACAGGCCTATGTTTGTGCGCTAGAGTAGTACTCGAGTCCTTCCAAGTTTCCTTCAGCTAACTTGCTCGGAAGTATTCTCAATCGCAAATTAAAAACACGTTTTGATTCGTGCACTTCGTGGACTTCGTCTAGCTCTGCAGGGCTTCCTTCTTCTTCACACAGTAAGAGACACGCCTTTAGAACGAACTGCGCAAACGTATCCTACCATTGCCATGCCATGTAACCTTCCGCTCCTCGTATCTAATATGCGCCTTAATCGTTCACATAAATTTATCGTGCTTGTATTTCTGACTAGCAATCTGTTTCTCGCCTTCGGCAAGTGTTCGAAATTTCGAACTGTATTTATAGGTTAGTGTGTCCGGTATGGATCTATTTATTTTTTTATATGTGCATGTTTGCGATAATGAAACACAATTTCGGGTAAGGCGACTCGTTGTTTCGGGGCTTCCGCGTGTGTTTGATTGTTTCCATTCTGGTTTAGCCATGAGCTGCGAGGCGCGCTTCGAAGAAAACGTCAATTTCACCTCTTGTTTAAGGCCCACAATGACCCGTCTGCTCTCGCTAGCTTCAGAGAATAGCGCTCCTCAGTGAAAAAGCTCCTTGCCCGGGATAAAAAGATGTTTACGGACTACTCTGAAACATCTCTTACCCACTCCCCTCGGGAGTTTTGGCGGTACGTGAAATTCCGCACACGTCATGCACGCGAAAGCATAACCCTTCAGGATGGTGACAAGATTGTGTCCGACCATGAAGGCGTGTGTGAACTTTTCGCACGTCATTTTTCTTCGACATACTCGACCTCTCACGACAGCGGCAGCGAACTGGATTTTGATTCTCACAGTCCTGTATTGCCAATCCCCAACGTAACCGAAAACGATGTTGTGTCCGCCATCCGCAAACTCCCATCGAAAAAGTCGGCAGGTTGTGACAGCATCCCTTGCTTCATCGTGAAGGGTTGTTGCACTGTTTTTGCCCCTTTGCTCTGTCACATCATACGTACGTCACTGGTTGAGCAACATTTTCCAACTGACTGGAAAATTGGTTCCATCTTCTCTTTGCACAAATCCGGAAGCGCCACAATCCCAGCAAACTATAGGCCAATCTCTCTTCTGTCTTCATTTTCCAAAGTCTTCGAAAAGGTCTTGCATCGATACCTTTTATCAGCTATGCATCCACTAATTCAATTCAACCAACACGGGTTCATGCCCGGAAGGTCGGTAGATTCAAATCTTGCCTGTTTTCTAAACGACATCGGCCCTCCAGCACTGTCTCGCCAACTGTAGCAAGGCCTTCGACATTGTTAATCACGATCTACTACTTCGCAAATTGTCCGCATACGGTCTTTCCCTTGAGTTCTGCCAGTGGTTCGGCAGCTACTTAAGAGGCAGGTCCAATTGTGTTAGTTACGAAGGCGCTACTTCCCGGCCCTTCCCGATGACCTCAGGGGTACCCCAAGGCTCGACCCTGGGCCTCTCCTTTTTAACATTTTTGTTAATGACATACCCCCCGCTATTAGGCACTGTTCGCTCTCCCAGTATGCCAACGATATGAAGCTCTATCGCACTATTTCTCCACTTTACGATCGTGTACTGCTGCAAAATGACATCAACGCAGTTTCTGCATGGTGCGACTGCAACTATTTAAAACTTAACCTCTCGAAAACCATCGCAATATCATACACTCGCAAGTCTTGCCCGCTCACTTTTGCGTACTTACTGCTCGGTGAACCTGTAAAACGCGCTACCGTAGTGCGCGATTTGGGCGTAATGATGGATGCGAAACTGCTCTTTAACGCGCATGTGAACTATCTGACCAGCTCCTGTCTCCGTACGCTTGGCGTGATTTCCCGCGCGACCAGGGATTTCACCGACCGATCATGCTTTGTTTCACTGTATCGCGCTCTCATTTTGCCCAAGCTCGACTCTGCTAGTGCAATTTGGAATTGTTTAAGCCCTTCGTCCTCCCTTCGACTAGAAAGGATTCAGAAGCGCTTTACAAGAACCGTGTTTTCTCGCCACTCACCTATGAGCCGATATGAGCGTGGTGGGGTTCTGAGGATCTTGAATTTAGATGAGCTATCAGCGAGGCGCTCCAGGCGCGACCTGGCTTTTCTGTTTAATTGTATTCACTCGAAGTTCGACTGCCCTTGCCTCGTAAGCTCTGTCCATCTGCGAGTGCCAAGCAGACCACTACGGCCGCATGGATGCTTTGATGTAGACAGATCAATGAGTTTGGCACCAGCCAGCCGGTGCCAGCTCACCTATAACAGTCTGTTTCTATCTCCTATGGACGTTTTTTGCAGCGATTTGGTACTGTTTAAGCGCTCTCTGAAATGTATGATATTTTGAATACCCATGCTGTGGAGAGGTCGCTCCTGCACTTCTCTCCTTGCTCTCATGTTTCCTCACATTCAGCGCTACCTTGCCCATCTTCGTACGTGTTCGTACGTTCCTTGCCATGTTCGCACGTTCTCCAGTGCATACTCCAGACACATCCTCCGAGCCGTTACCGTTCAAAAATGTGTCTCCTTTCGATAACACTACTCTTTTGTATATATCTATCTGCACTTCCACATTTACCAATTTTTGATTTATACGCTGCCCATATTTGTACTGTTTGTATTCCTTGTATCCATGCATCTATGCATGTTGCCTGTTCGTATTCTTTGTACCTATGTATGCGGTGCATCATCCGAGAAGGCCCTGTGCTGTTGGTGAGCACTTCAAATAAATAAATTGTAAGTGCGTGTGTGCGTCTTGTGCGTGTGCGTGAGTGGGAGCGTTCGTTCATGTGTGCGTATGTGTGCGGGTGTGCTTGGGAGTGTGGGTGCGTGTGTATGTGCATGCGTGCGTGTGCGTATGCGTGTGCTTGTGTGTGTGTGTGTGTGTGTTTGTGTGTCTTTGTGTGTGTGTGTGTATGTGTGTGCCTGCTTGTGAGCACCATTGAATTATTGTCTGTTGTTGATTTTGCCTAGCGGTGTCCAGAATGTGTACGTTCCTTCCGCTGACATTAGGTGCTTGCCCGCTCTCTAAGCCTGCCATGGGCCTGCAAGGTGTCTTGGATAAGTAAATAAAAGAAATAGAGAAACGCTTCCTTTTCACAATACTTAGAAAGAAATGGACTGCCTCCCGTAAATTGGAGAATACAAATCTGGTTGTATGTATTATGCATTACAAAAACCTAAAGCACGCAACTACTTCTGACAAATATTCATTTTAAAAGCGCCCGCAAACTTCACGCCATTTTGCAAATGTTGCCAAATCGACTGCTTTCGAAAGAATTTCGAACCATTTAGCTCGAATGCCGAAAGGTTTCGCTGTCACTGCTCGTGCCGTTCAGTGGTGTAGCACATGGCTAGCACAACAGTACGGGGGTAGCCTAAACTCTTGTTTCAAGTTGCGGCATAGGTTCTTTTATCTTTTTTTTTTCAACTTTATACGGCAGTATGCTTTGCGCTATGCTTGCTGCATGCCCCACTAATGCACAATGCGCTCTTGAAGACAACAGCCAGACAATGTAAAACAGCTTGTACCTTGGTGAAGAACTCACGCGAAACATGGGGATTCGAGCCAAGACAAGTGCTTGGAGCAGTAGCCTGTTTTATGGGCTCCGCGAATTTATTCCTTCTGATTCCAAAACCCTCCCACGTACTGGTTCCTACCCATCTCAATGTCTCCCGGGAGTCTTCCGCAAGCTGAGGGTTGGGGGGCTCTAATAAAAATTCATTGCTTTGTGGGTCCCCAACTTCGTCGACGATCTCCTTCTTCCAGACCGCGCTAAGTTAGGACTACTTAGTCCAACGGCGCTCATCTTCTGCTTCACCGCCACGTCGGACGGCGGCACTCGGAGCCGCGGAGGCCATGACGGCGACGGCTTTTCCACAGTCAACTCACAGCAACGCTTTAGACACCACGATGACCATCGTGACTGTCTAAGGTAAAATCATACCACTGGAGAAATATGACGACAACGCTGGTTGATTTTCCAGCCATCGCCACCGCAGAGATCATGCCGCAATCGTTAGGCATAACCAAAAAGAAGCCCTGGGAAAAGTAACCAAGATTCTCCTCAAGCAAAGGAAGAGCAGCAGAGGTATTTTTCCGCCCCGTTATGGGAAAAAAGACATCCTCCTCGCGAGGGGCACGATCAAATGCACAGCATTTTCGAGGGGGTGCGCCGGCAAGTCGTATCTCTCGATCGCGGGACCCGTGTCGCCTTCTTTCGAAGGCGCGGGACAACTTGTGGCGCTTTAGAAACAAACCAGAAATGAGTGAAGGATATAAGGCGCGTTCGGTGCATCGAAATCTGTGTCGGTTTTGTCGCTCAGTCGGTAGTGCGCCGGGCACCTTGCGTTCCGCCCGCGGCGTCATGGGTTCGAAACCGGGCGCCGGAAGCTGTTATTTCTTTTATAGTGTAGTGGCCTGGCTGCGGACTAGGACAAGGCGCGCCTGCGGACTACGACAAGGCACGCCAACGGCGCGTGACATTGTGAGTTACTAAAATGCTATGCATTTAAAATTCCCTTGCCTGGCAAAAGGAGCACGAGCGACAGCGCGCACGCACACCAACCTTAAGATCAGCCTCGTCTACCCAAGAAGGACTGCAAAATAGTCATTTTGACATCGTGATGGCCTCGGGTAAGCCACGGTGAGCGATGCTCAACTCCAAGACAGCCATCCCTAAACACAGGTAGTGGTAGACATTCTCCAGTTCAATGCTCAACAGATCATTTTTATCAGTACGACTACTATAGAACGGGCAGAAAAATATAACAAATTACGAGAACTTCTATTCGGTGCCAAAGCTATTCAGCCACCACTGTGGAGACGCCTAAAGGTGTTATTCATACCATACGTAGTTACTACCCGGCGGATGACATTATTGGCAGCTTGATCTACAAGAAAACCCCCACCATTCTCCAGAACCATGAAATCGGTAAGCCGAACTCTGTTCCTATTGTCTTCGAGGCTCATCGAGTTTCCTACTTATTGTACTACTGTCCCGCGGAATATTGCCACTTTCTTCATGAGAAGAAGCATAAAGTATGTGAGGCGTGCGATTATGTGGGTCACCACAGCGAAGTTTGTCAACACCCTACTCAACCTCACTGTAAATTATGTGGCCACCCAAACACCCCGAAAACCCCTGGCCTGAACCGAAATGCGCCATCGGTGGTAAAAAGAACACCACAGGGGACAACAAATACCGACATTGCTACATGACCCCTTTCGCGCCCAAACACGCCAATTGCTCCGGTCTCGGTCTCAACAACGCCAACCCAATCATGTCGCAAGACCCCAACCGAGCAGTCCTGCAAACCAGCTTGTGAGAGACTATGTAGAGGGCTAAGGCACCTCTCCAGCTCCTTTCCACGGTTTCCGACTCCTCTGATTCCTTGGGCGCAGACCAAATAACTGAGTATTTCTCATCAAGACATGCCCGCTACAGCTCCAAGTCCGGCCTAAAACCAGAGTCCTATGACAAGTCCCACTCTACGTCCCAGCCCGAAAACTGGTCGGAAGCAGCAGCACTGCCAAAAAAGGGAATCTGTTGACCCACAACCTCCCACATGACTCCTAACAAGCAGATCTCTCCAAATACAGACACCAGAATCAGGCGTCCTTCGTCCTTTGAAGCCAAAAACCAACGCGTTCCCCAAATCCTCGAAGTCGTTATAGGACAAAACAAACAGCTCAAAGCTGACAATGCTCAACTAAATGCTCGTACCCGGTCCGCATCACCTTCATCTCCCCGTACGCCCGAGGTAGTAATGGCGTTACCCGCAAGGCCCATTTCCGCGTCGACGGTGTGACCTTCGGAAGATACCGCCCCACCCTATTAATGCAGAAAGTGGTACAGTATCTGATATCTACCTTTCGCTACAGTACCCGGAAACTAAACCAGATGATCTCATCGTCAAGCGGCAATTGATCGATAAACTAGCGGATACACTCATCAAGCAACATGCCACCCTAAAGTTCAATGTTTTAACCATAGACGCCTCCCACAAACTCTGCAGATAAATCACCGGAGGGGGTCCTAATAAAATCAAGCCTTAATTGAGGCCCTCTTTTGGCGGAGTAAGTAAGTAACTTGAATCACCTAGTGGCCTATATGGATCGGACCAACACACATAAGCCGTCCTGAACATGTCAACGGAACTGCCTTCGGTTTCATAGCAAACAGAAAAAACTTCGACTATATCTAAGCACTCTAGGACCTCATGAACCAGATATCATTGCTCTTTAAGAATCAGGAGGCTTCGCTCAGATTTCTGGCTACCGGCCCTATAGTGCAACGCGTCCAGGAACACACCGACAACTTGTTACCACGCTCATGAAACGTAACATTCCGGACATTCAATAATTAACTGGCGTCACTGTGGTCGAGCAAGTTCTCCTCAAAATGGTATCGGATCGGAAATGCTGGGGCGACAGCTTATTCATACTAAATATTTACAGCAGTCCCAGCAAATATCATAGTTTTTCTAAGCTGCTTCAAAAAACACTGGATATTCGTCTAGGATAGCCTGTTTTAATAGTCGGGGATTTTATGTGGCCAAAACACTCATGGAGTAACCGCGAAGACACCACAAAAGGCAAAGCACTATGGGAAGGTGCGCAGCAACTTGGTCTAACGCTCTTCATTAATCCCCCTTACCTCGCCCAAATGCTTTTTCCTGGATCATAGTCACTGCACCTTGTATACCGTGCTCCGTGAACCCGTTAAAATTCCTTGCTGAAGTTGCATCTTAGTTGACGCAATTGTTAGTTGAAGCAATTGTTAGTAGACGCAATTAGTAGACGCAGTTGTTGCGTCTTAGTATACGAAGGTGTAGACAGCAGGATGGCGATGTACCTATTTATTAGGCGTAGCGCTAAAGAGAAGAGTACAGGCAGCACGGGGATTAAACACTGCACGGCGATCACACACACCGGAAGCAGGGGATCACGGCTTCACAAATATCCACGTGATAATATTATATCAGCTTAGCCAGTATTTATCACACCTTGACGTGACTGCATTAACGGTAGAAACAAGTAAGGTGCTGGTCGAGAAGTCTTTACCAAGATTCCTATGCAGTGCTCTAACAGTTTTTGAGATGTGTATATGAGCGATATTGGAAGATATTTTTTTGAATTTTTGACCTGTAACACCCGTGCAGAACGACCGGTGTTACAAGTCATTCTACGCCGGGTGGAGGTACAACCTTTGTCAAAATTTCGTGGGCCAATCCTAAGCCTTATCAACCACAAATAATTCAAAGAATTGGCTTTACCTTCAAACGTGACAAAAATATTTTAAGGCAGCAAGAAAGAAGGTGTTTCCGCTAGCTTTCCTGCATAAAACGTTTCAGCCTCACTCGAGACGTGAGCTTGTACATTGAATTTTTCGCAGCCTGCGCGTTTCCGGATTGGGCCCCAAAATTTTGACAAAGACGGTACGTTATTGCTTTTTTGTAGCAATAATTTCCAGATACCGCTTATGATCTTTATACCCAAAACAGTGTACTAGCAAAAATATCTACAGGCTATCGATCACCTAGGTTAGTTTCTTCTGTCTGCTCTCTCACCTATACATTTTGCTCCAAAATATATCTACGAAGAAAGTCTATGCTGTGAATCTCTAGGTTTATTTTGTGTATAATGACAGCTACGTGAGACATCAATTTTTCAAAATCAATGTACTGTAAATTTCTTGCCGTGCACTTGAGGTTTAATATTCCTCTGTTCGGCATTACAGGTCGCGCTCACCGACGCGGACGTAAGTTTTGGCTTATTTTCTATTTGTAATTGTCGCAAAAAGCTAATAGTCTCATTTTTAAAGGTATTTTAGTACCAAAATACTGAAAGGGCATTGATCACCAATGTTAACATGTTCTGAGCTCGTGCCATTACATTTCATTGTGTGGAATCTAATGTTGAGGCAATAAAAAAAGTAAAAGGAGCACAGAATCCATGGCAACCCGAGACTTGTCCCAGATACTCGGCATAGACGATAGGCCGTTGCATAGGCGTAGCAGACACATACCAGACGCACAGGCGATATAAAATACGGAGAGCGCGGGGGTGTGTTTATCTGCCCCATACAGCCGTATCTCGTGCTTGAGGGCAGGCTCAGTTCTACCACCCCTGGTATGAAGGTGCATTTGAGTGCTTTGAATGGACATTGAAGGGAATTTGTGAAGCTCCTGTTTTTGCGGTGTAGAGTGGCTCAAATCAACATACTTTTCACGGTTCCTCCGGGAAATAAGGCGGTATTTATTTTATAAAGCCGGAAAGAAGAAAAACTTCTATGCGCGGTTACCGGCGGCCTCACTAACAGCACTGACGTCAGTAAATGGTGCTACGTAATTGAACAATGTCCAAGATCAGAATTCAAACAAGTTTCGGTTTCGGTTCTGTGAAACAACGTGCTGGGCATGTGATATTATCTTGGGATGTGCATTATCGATGTGTCAGTAATCGGCATACCGTAGTTCTGCCTTGTTGACGGCTGTAAAACGACTCAGATAAGCCTACAAACATGGCTTGCCATCGTAGCAATCCCTAGCCGAGGCATACGCAGTGCATGAATGCCCTCCGCGTCACCGGATACGCTCAGATGCACTGCGGTTTTCCCCCATCTTTGAAGCTTGCCTGGCTCTTGCCTGTATCGTAAAACGCTTGTTCGCACCAGGCCAAGGGTCGGGTGATTCTGGACTGTACTTACTGCCCGCAAGCGGTCGGTGCTTATGGCAGAAGCACGCCAACGAGAATTCGCTAGCACGTAGGTGTCAGCCTGCACGCGTCCTGCGAACTGGCTCGTGGTGCAATGAAAGTCACAGCGCAAAAATTGTGAAGTCCGTATAGAAAACATCGACCAAAAAAATATTCAACTTCGAAAAAAAAAAGAAAAAAATGTATGCTCTCTCAGGAAGTTCAACTTGCGACTTGCACTCTCGAGGACTTGAACTTGCGACTTGTAGAACAGCTTACCTAGCGTTCCAAACCACTGAGCCACGAGCCGGCGCTGTCAGTGTCGGAAATATAAAAAAAAAATATTGCATCGAGGTTCACATTTCCATTCAGTATTAGCATGTGAAGCAGCTTAGACGATTATTCTTTGCATAGTGCTCGCTCAGGAAGCTTCTCTTAAAGTCCCAGAATATCTCATGTCTAGCGACTGCATTTTGTATACGGAAAAGCGTTCGCAGGTGTATGGTGCTTGTACACCTAGCGCAAAAAATCATTCCTGCACCCTGGGTTTACTCTACTAGATAAATTTTTCGGTTAATTATATTTCCTCAGTACCTATATATAAGCATGGCATTCTAATTTTTGTGGAGAATCTTAGACACACAGCTTGATACAGTCTCCAAACAAACTAAACGCACATTCCTCCATTCGGAAATCGTGTCGTGGCTTAGTTTAAACTACGCGCACTGATTGCGACGACCGCTGTCGGCTGGCCGACTGAACGCTCGGCCGACGGATTTTTGTCCAAGCGCCGGCCAGCCGGCCAGTAACGCGGTCAAGCAAAAGCATCTTTTTTCTGACCTCATGCGAGACGTCATAAAACTCATGAAGGAGGATGCAGACAGGAGAAAAGCATTTTAATTACTTTTTCTACTGAATTAGGTCTCGCGATCCCTCGTAACTATGTCTCGTAATTAGAGTGGTTGGAACTCGGGTTATATACTCAGAACTACTATTTCGTTAGTAGTCCTGCTTTCTTTAAAAATCACTTCAGCGTCCCTTCAAGCAAGCATTCGTTTCCCGGCACCCTGAAGACACTTGGTCTTTGCCCTCTTGCGATTTCTGTTTCGTCGGGAATTCCCGCTTCATGGTTGCCGTAATTACGATTTGCTCTGCACTGCTGTTTTTGTTCCGTTTTGTAGTTTTTATAGGTGTGGTTAAAGTCATGCTTCGATCAAGAACACGCAAAACAACAAGCCTGCATGGTGGCATTACCTTTCTATTTCGCATAAAAATATGGGCGTGTAGGAAAGCGGAGCCGTGGACTCGGTGAGGCGATGTGGCTCTCCTACATTTTATTGGGGTGCGCAAGGCCCGGCCGGAACTGGAGTGGGAGCGGCGTAGAGGCAAGCGACCGCCCAGGCGCTTGGTCATATTCGATCTCCTCTCGCGGCGCGTGGCACTGCTGACGCAGCCCGGCAAGCACCGCCGCTGATGATGATCGTGGGATGCAGGGGAGATGATGATAGTGGCGCTGTTAGCGGGTGAAGCTGCCGCCACTACAGCGCTCCCCCCCTAGCGCAGGGTGCGTTAAGACAGAAAGAGAAGAACAAGCTATCTCCAGGTCAAATCGTGCGTAACTGATAAAAGCAGTCCTGGTCAGTCCGTTGTGGGCCTCCGGAGCGTTGATTGGCCTCATGTGGCCTTGGCTGGGAGTGGAAAGTGGGACGAGCTGGTGTATGGTGTAGTAGTCCCGAAGTGAAAGAGGCACGAACCGCGGCCACAGTGCAAACTTGGCGGGGCCGGTAGAACGGGCGTTCCACGACCAGCAGCCTCTTTCGACGCGTGTACACTGGCGTTCCTGTGCCGGTACGAGGAGGCTTGTACTCTCGGAGGTGACGGTTTGAGCACGGTGTCTTGTGCGACATCGTTGCGCATGCTCTAAGTGCAGCCGCAGTACGACGCCTAGGGTGACAGCGGCTACAGCGAGTCACCCACTTCTCGGAACGCCGACGAATATGAGCCCGCAACGCTCGTCGTAGCCGGCATGCAAGACGTTGTTTGGTAAAACGGCACTGACGCCTCGTCGATGTGCGCCGAAGAAGTGCCAGTGGCGAAACTCGCTTTCTTGACTGGTGCTTACGGCGTCGATGGTGACGTCGGCGTCGAGTTTCACGAACGCACCCCTGGTCATCCTGCGCGTCGCGGTTTACGAGGTGCTCACGGGGCGTTTGATGCGGAACAGAAGTCGTGGCTGTTTTGCTGGTCTCCGCGAAGGGGGGCTCGATGTACGTTGCTCCCGTGTCAGGCCCTGATTCCAGTGGAGCGGGCATAGCGTCAACGCCGTGGTGGACTTCACGCGCAACGCTGGCGTAGCTGGCGACGAGGATCGGCAAGATGGCACGGTCACGGAGCAAAGGCAATCACCAGAGCCCTCGCTTGGGGTAGTAAAAGCGGTCGAGGCGGGCTCTCACGGGTGGGTTTCCGTGACGTCGTCCGCTGGAAGTGCCGTAGGTGTTGGTTCGGCTTTTTCAGTATTGTTTCGTTCACCAGTCCCTTCGCGTGGCGTTGCAGAAACGGGCGAGGCGGGAGGTGGTCGGTGAGCGCGTGCGATTCCGTCGGGTTCAACTCCGGGCGGTGCAGGTGGGGCTGCCGTGCTGCAAATGGAGACCAAGGTGTCGGCGTCGGTGGGAGCGAACGCCGCTGCTCTGGGTTGCACGGAGAGTACCGTGTGTGGCGGCGTAGTATGCGCGAGCCGTGCGGGTAGCTCGTGTGCTGCATGCGGCGGCGAAGCGTGCGCAGACCGTGCCGGTACCTCATCTGCTGCAGGCCGAAAGCAGTCGTCCTCGAAGCCGTAGTGCGCGAGCACTGCAGCGCGAAGGTCCTCGTAGGGGATGGCGCTGGGCGGTGGGAGGACGAGGACGCAGCGGAGCTCGAGCGGAAGCGTCTCCCAAAGGATGGAGTTCTTCAGAGGCTGTACAGTGACGTGGTTGAGTAAGAGGGTAGCCTCGAACTTGAAGAACCATCCCCTGAGGTGCCGTGGCTCGAACGCTGGTATCGGCGGGTCCCCCCACGTCACCATGTCGGTGTGCCGCTGGCCGGGTATCAGGCGCGGAAGCTCCGGGTCACCACTTGTAGGAAAGCGGAGCCGTGGACTCGGTGGGGCGATGTGGCTCTCCTACATTTTATTGGGGTGTGCAAGGCCCGGCAGGAACTGGAGTGGGAGCGGCGTAGAGACAAGCGACCGCCCAGGCGTTCGGTCGAATTCGATCTCCTCTCGCGGCGCGTGGCACTGCTGACGCAGCCCGGCAAGCACCGCCGCTGATGATGATTGTGGGATGCAGGGGTGATGATGATAGTGGCGCTGCTAGCGGGTGAAGCTGCCGCCACTACAGGCGCTTCACCGAACAAGGAAAATGAAGTGAATCGTGGCAAACTATTCTGACATCAATTGCATTTATTTTGCACGGGTAACACGCTTGAGATAACTGTCCTACAGAAGGAGGTGGTCCCCACCTGACACATATGCTACCGTCTGTGTTTGTCTGTACTATATTTGCTTGTACTACAGGAAAATGGCTCTACCACAAAATATTCGGGCACCTTAATCAAGTAAGCACAAGATTGCTTAGCTCATATCACGGATAGCTAAGCGTCACCACGGCGTAAATGAAACTTCTGCGTATGGTTCAGCCTTCATCTTAAGCAGCATCACGTACCTAGCTCCATTTATGGATCAAAGGAAATCGAGAGAGACAAGTCAGTATTCACAAAGTCTATAAATGGCCGTAGTCGTCCCTATCACAGCTTCTACGGGACGGTTCTTAGCTTTGACAGTCCCAACTCTCTAGTTTAACTTATTGACGCACATCGCACTGCACATCTTGAACGGCTCTCCACTAGCTAGACATTCCGCATCATTCTGCGGCAGTTAACATCAACTACCTCACACAGCACGGAGACAAGGTGACACTAGCGGACGACCAGAGGGTGCATATACACATACCCTTTCCTTCGAAATATGCACTCCTAATAAAACCTCGAGCGTCGCCTTGCATGAGCGTGAGCATTACAACACCGCCAGTTTAATGATGAAGGCGTCGTCTACGTCCATGTGGCCGCATACCAGTACGCCATGGCCACCGCAGTGCTTGACCGAAATGGTAACTGTTGTCTGTCGATCAAACGGCACGATTCACAAAGAAAATCAGGGCGAAATAGCCATTGCACTTATGCTTTTTTTCACATCGGCCGAAACAGCCTTCGGAAACTTCGCTATGGGTAGACTCTCCCCAGATTGAAAACGAGATGTTTGCCCATACGAGGGTGCCCACTTCCATCATTTCTAACTTAAATAGGTGCCATTCTATTTGTCTCTGCGAGGAAATGAGCATGCTCGTGATGCGGCCGGAGAGGGAAGCTACCGGGTCCAGCTCGACTCTTTCGAACATGTGCTCAACACGGCGCGAAGGGACAAGCTAGTCACACATAAGAAAATAACAAATCGTTACCATGGAGGCAGCCTCAACTACCCGCCACCACATCACTCCCTGACTTGGTGGCAATGTGTGGTGTAGAGGCTGTTACATTCGCGCCGACAGCAACAGCCTTTATCCTTACTTTTATAAAGGCTCCTGCCAATGGTGCCCCGCGAAGCTAAGCTCCATCATATCATTTGTGCATGCCCACAGCACCCATTTGTACGAAACCCAGAACATCGACATTTATCATAAATTATTTGGAGCAGTGGTAGGAAATGCTGTTAAGCGGTTACGCGGACTCTCAACTGCGAGTCGTCGGCAGGCCGACGATGCCGCTTGTGCCCACATACTCCTGGCCACCATCTGATTGGAGGCTACCAAAGGAACATCCCATTCCGCCCCCCACCTCCAACAGTTTTGGAACACCAGGCGGCTGTCAATGCGCAGATGGGGGCTGGCCACCTGGCTGATCATAGCCGTAGTTGTAAGGGGTGCACACGAGATTTCTTCGGGGCACACGTCATGTACAGGTCATCCTCCCAAACCAACCGAAAAATTGTGGAAGCATTTTTGATAGGAAAAAAAGGGGAAAGGATGTGTCAGCGCACCGTCCTTGGCGCAATCTGCAAAGGAATTCAATTTTCTGGACAGGGGAAGGTGGTTGAGCTTGGGCGAAGGATGAGAGCTGTTCACGTTTCGGGTAAATTTCCGCCATGTGATATGGGCCAGCGCTGTATTGTGGCCTGTTATATGAGCGATAGTGTTTCATTGCGTATTTACGATAACCCCTTCAAATTTCATGTACTTATTGATGTTTTCCTGTTTATGTGGCATAAACAGATTTGACGTTCTAACGTGTGTTTCGTCTTCTGTTTAGATTTGTCCCTGTCCTAATGTTCGCTAGTACGATGAATTTCTTAATCAGTAATCAACTCGGCCAAATTAGCGCTTTAGCAGTTTAGGACCCAACGCAGTTTACTCACTCACTCATTCACGTAAAACAAGAATTGCTGTTTGAAAAATGATGAAGGGGAGCAGGTGCGTTTGAGGCAAACAATTATTTTCAAATTACCATAACTATTTCTTTTGCGGGAATAGTTGTTTCACCGGGTGTTGCTCCTAATATGAATAGATTGTTGATAACGTATAATAGGGCCGGTTGAGGATGTTTTATATTGAATTGCTTTCGTATACAAAGACAAATGGGATGCTAACAGGACCGGGGGGAGGCCAAAGGTACGAGGAAGAGGACTAGGACGAGGACTGTTACGCCTCTTCCCAGTCATGTTGGAGTTTTATTTGTACTTGTATACGAAACGCAATTCAATATGATTGTCCTCCTTTAATCAATGCAGACTAGGTGTGAGTGTTTCCGAAACAACAATGTCAGGGGCACGGAGGTGAAAGTTTCGAAAAATTTTTTAGGATCATCCTCGTACACAGTGTCAATATGATCCAAGCTTTTCCGACAAATCGCTTGCCCCCACCCCCTCCCTTCCGAGCATTAGAATACTTGCGACCCATCAGTTGAAGATGCAACATGCAGATACAGTTACGACATGCAGATACAAGTGTGCGACCAGCCGATCCCAGCAATAATATGACAGCGACAGGTATGAATTTAGCATATACTACAGAATCATTTTTTATTATGTCTTTACAGAATATTAGCGATTAGCTGATATTATATAAAGGCCAAAAGAAGTTATTGCTATACGATATTTCAATAAACTAAGGCTCTATAATGCCTTCATAATTATGCACCAGAAATGGCTACCGAAGTAGCTCAGATAGCGTCCCCAGAAACACCTGCTAGTGTTGATTTTTTTTGTTCTTTTCTCCTTAAAAATAGCCAACACATCACAGAATCTTGGAAATTGACCCCCATACATTTCGTCTAACTAGGTGTAAAGGCAACTATATCGGCGGAAATACATTAGTAAATGGCACATAGTTGGGTCTTACGTAGTCTGACCGCGTGCTGTGCAGCATGGAGTGAGCGAACATGATGCACCTGCGTGGGTATAATTTCCAGCGCTGCACATTGGGGCGAGCACCAATAAATTATATTCCAGTGCGAGTACGCACGTCTTGTGATTTGCGCGCCCAGTTTCATATGTTTCGTCATCATCACCAGCCTATCTACGCCCACTGCAGGGCAAAGGATTCTCCCATTGTTCTCCAATTACCGTGGCTCTGTGCAAAATGTGACCCATTCATCCCCGCAACCTTCTTGATCTTATCTGCCCATCTAACTTTCTGCCGCCCCCTGCAATGCTTTCCTTCTCTACGGATCCACTCTGTTACCCTTAATGACTAACGGTTATCTTGCCTTCGCAATACACGCCCTGCCCACGTCCATTTCTTCTTCTTAATTTCTACTTATGCTTAAACCAGGATTGAAGAACGCTCTTACGCGGGCTCCGAGGAGAAATTTTCAGAACAACCGATTTTCGAGGGCCATAGCCGCTGCTCCTGTTATATCTTACTCCGTGGACCCGGTCAAATTCTTTGTTGAAGTCCAGGAATATTATATCAGTTTAGTGAGTATGTATCAAATCTTGACGTGAATGCATTAACCGTAGAAACATGTAAGGGGCTGGTCAAAAAGTGTTTACGAAAGCTGTGTTGAAACTGCGTAAATTGTTTGTATCTTGGAGAACTTTAATGGCAAAATTTCTTATACAATGTTCCAACAGCTTTTAAGATTTGTATATATTGGAAGATATTTTAAAATTTTGGACCGGACACCTGTTTTAAACACAGAGACGACACGATCGTTTACCAGTCCACCGCGCCTGCACCACTCGAAATAGAGAAGCGGAACAAAATAAGTATCAAATATGCAGGTGATCCGGCATAGCGGCAAAAAATCGAGTTACGAATGCAGTCAGGACCTCAAAACAATTTAGGGTATATAATAAACCACATAGAAAATATACCTTCATGTACAATAAAATAGAGGTAAGGTCTTTATATAATTATGATACGTGACAAATTCGCTAGTCGTTGAACAGACGGGCTGAAAGTAACACTGAAAAAGCGACACAAGCTTTCTTCTCTCGTGAATATTTTCCCCCTCGATTGAAATGTGATGAATTAACGTTTTGCCGTTTTCCTTAACATGGTGCTGTAATTTTGAAAGGTGGGTCATTAGCAACTTGTAACCCTAAAAGTAGAATTGTTTACTGGCACGTTATTTTTCAGCGAGTTGTTGTCGTAGAATTGCAAGTTAACATCGTTAGTTCGTTTTTATATGCCAGTTCATTTTGTGCAGTAGATGAATTATGTCGTGGTTAACCAAGGATATTTACGGTATAGAATTTCGTTGTCAAGGCCGAAATTATAGATTGGTTTAAATTTCTGCTCAAGGATATTGGCATCGCCGTTAGTAGAATATCGAATGCTAATTCAAGATATTCGAGCACAAACTCACTGTTAGCTTTGTAATAATTCTTAAGCGTTGTTCGTTATTGGGAAACGCAAGGCAAGGGTTGCCTATGTTAAAAAAATATTTTACTAGCTTATGGTCAAAAATCCCTTCCTCGGCAGTGACCAGGAAATCTATTAATTACCGGCTGTTAAATACAAGTTCAAGTATAGCACACGAAATTCCCTGGACTCGAGTTGGAACATTGACCGCTTTCGAATAGCCGGGAGCGAGCATTATATTTAAGGTAACTTGGTCAGCTGGCCATTCTAGTCAAGATTTGGTAGTTTGAAAACGTGGAAAAGATCAGGCACGTTTTAGATAACCTGAAATTATGATCATGCAGTTGGGCGAAAAAGTATGATTTAGCAGAAGATGGACGCGCAACCGCCATGAAGTTAAATAGGTATCCTAATAAACTAACTCGGATGGATTAACTTTCATAGGATGTTACCTCATCAAGCGCAGCCACTGACAGGTTCTTATTTACAATAACATCTAAAGCAGCGCCGCGATTACGTCTCTTCTGTAAATGTAGAGAGGTGGAACTATGTCATCATCCCTAATTTATAGCCTTAACTACGTTTCAGTTAAAAGTGCCGAGTGAAGGTTATAGCGCAACAAGACATTTTTTTATTCAACGCTTTTGATAAGTATGCGTCTGACATTAATGTTGAAAGTCCTTGTCGCAGTGCTGCAAAACAAGGAAGTTGTCATGCGCTTTTCGTGGTGCTTTCATTCGTGGAATCTGCGACTTCGCGCGCTTTCCGGGCGTGGAAACATTTTACGGCTGGGTCGCTACTGTCATTCTACATAGACTTGTCATCAATGTGAAGTTTATCGGGTACGAGGTGTACGCTTTTTCCATTAGCTTTATCAGTCTCTGTACATTACCATACCAATTTGGGGCTTCGCATTCAGCTGACAGAAGTCGTTCGACATAAAAATTTTGGGTGCTCTAACTTTCTTGGTAATTTTGAAAATTGTCTCTTTTTATTGAAGTCAATGTACAGAATTGTAGGAGGGTTTCTGCTACCACGGCCAAATCAATGAATTCTGCCAACAGATATACATGAAACTTCTAGTTTCTCCTCCAACACTTAACTTAGCACTTGTTCGTCAAGGATAATTTCAGTTTCATGAGAAGCCTCATAAATATGATATACAATCACGTTTGGACTACAACTACGATCTCCGAGATAAACTGGTTTTTAAGATTCTTTAATAAGGGAGGAGCGAAGCAATTACAGATTTGTACGATGACCGTCGATTTCACGTGTCGACTGGGACGTTTCTTTAATAGCTTTGTACGTTTTACAAAAGTGAAGAGGCTACTTGAGATAATTCCGCTTTTGCATCATCTCGTTGCAATTTCAACTAATCAATTGCCTTAGGAATTGTGGTTTGTCAGTCAGAAAAAGCCTTTAGCGTAACCTCGGAGCGTGTGTTTCATTCGAAATCTCCGCATGAGATAAGATTGCAGTGAAACGCAGTAATGCATAATACTTAAACGTGGGATGCTGCCTGGCCATGGCAGGATCCCACGACACCTGTAACTAGATTTTACAGAAGAGTTGGAGTAACTAACCTGAATGAAAAAAGGACACGTACGTCGAGCATGGTTGGCATGTCCTTTTGTCTATGCCCGCTGATTCCGAAGCTCTCAAGCAATGGCCTTAGAGGTCCGGCTGAAGGTGATGTCAGGAAACGAGCACGACGAGGGGACCCAGAAGGAACGGCAGGTGAGAAAGGTTGGCGGGCCATCGGGTAGCAGCTGTGACGACGGAGCTGGTCCAGGTGAAAAAACAGTGCCATCGACGTCGACCCCGATGAATTCATCATGCCGGTGAGCTGGAGGGCCTCGATAACCAAAGGAACACGTGCTGTCGGCGTACCTTGTGTGGCCGTTTCGCTCTGCCTATTTTAAGGTTGTGTTCCGGAAGCATGCCAAAACAAGCGTCTTCAAGGTAGGTAACGAAATCTTAGAAACAGTAAGCCATGAGGTCTGTATTGGAAAAGTCAAGAGGGCTGATCGAAGCCATTAAAACAACGTTACCCGTCCAATACCGATAGGTTGGGCTGATTTTGGTAGTAATTTTGATAACTTCAACTGTGAGCTTTCGCTGTGCACCCAAAAAGATGGTAGATACCCAATGCGGTGTTCTAGCAATGAGTTATGATGTAGACATTTTGGCGTCTCACGAAGCGTCTTGACAGATGACTTAGATGGGCCCAACGGACTATGGAAAAGATAAATGCTAGGGGTAACCTAATGGCTCGATAGAGGAATCAACTGCGAAAATTTGAGGGAAAACATGGACAGAGCTAGCTCCTGGTAGAGGGCTTTGGAATTCTTTGGGAGAGGCCTTGCCGCTGCAGGGGACGCAGTAACGCTGAATCTGATGATGACGATGGTAATGATGATGATGATGATGAGAAGAAACGCTAATATTCTTATTTTCCCAAGTATTTTACCTTACAAAAATATTACCACGGCAATCTTAACCTATGTGTGCACGTCTGGAATGGTACCTGCAATTTTTATTAACAAATACATCTAGACATGGGGTACATCTAAGCAGTATATTCGTAGGTTGAATCTTCATGTAATAGCAGCTACGGAGACATTACAATATCAAAAAAAATTTCATCAGACACTTTTGTAATATTGGTCTTTTTTTGGTGTTGCAGGTCGTTCTGTACAGGATGAAGGTACGTTTAAACTTATTTTGTAGCAATAATTGCCCTACAACGATAATGATCTTTATATTCAAAACAGTGCATGTACATAAATATTGATAGCCTATTGACTACCTGGGGAAAGATTCGGTATGTTAAGAACTCAAAATTCGGAATGCTTGAACAGTCGAGTCTAACGCATAATTAGAAGTCATTACGAAAGAAATATCATGTTTTATTAGAGTTTATTCAAAAAAAGTTCCACCTACAATACTTTTTTATGTAAAGAGAGCGACGCGTTTCTGGATTGCTAGTCAAGTTGGACGTCACCCTTTAAATGCGAAATATTCTTAAACCGACGGCGTTTCTTACGTTACTCAGACGAAAAAAAGTATTCAGAACCATACAATTTATTGACGGGTGAGGAGGGTTCATAATGACTACCCCAACGATGGTAATGAGAACTTTGAATGTGCTGTTAAGTGAGTTATACCTAAAATTGCACTGAATATATATCCTATTTATTGTTTTCTGGGTTAAACTGAAATGCTTTGAATGACATTAAAAAATTAAAAACAGTTCGCGTCCGCATGGTTTGATCTTGGAGTATATTTTTTTATATTGCTGTGGCTGACTAAAAACAAAGTTTAAAAAATTCCTACATCCCTTCCACTGAACAATTGTTTCTTTACGTGTTACAGTAAACAACGCGGGAATCGGTAAGTTTTGGCTTATTACGTTGCGATCATTTTTTTTTTAAAAGAATAGAACAGATTTTTAAAGATGATTATATAATGCGATAACTGAAAAGATCGTTGTGTATTACGGTAGATGAGCAGTTGTCTAGACTTTTTTCGCTTAAAGTTGCAATTCGGAGGAGCTATTCAAATAAAAAGGAACATATCACACCATCCCTGAAAGATATGCACATAAATAAAGGAACCACATCAAATACAAAAATAATATCATCGTTTTTTTTTGCTTTACAGCAAATGTCACTAAATAAAATTTAGACCACACGTCACTTTTCTCTCAAATATCGAAGCATCGTTTCGAAGAAATGTTTACTGACTCACTCATCGCGAGGGATTCTTTACGGTACACAAACAAGGCATAAAAAGGAACGATGTGGATGAATTCACAAAAATCAGTAACACTTTGCACGTTTTTGTCTGTGTGTAGAGCGCAAAGATACTGTACACATGACGCTACGGGTGCGTTACGCGATACAGCATTCCTGTATTTCTGTTTCGTAATATCAAAACCAAAGCCTCTGAAGCCTGGTGAAATTTACACATGCAGCAGCGTTCCAATTTGCACAGCAATGTAATGTAAACGTGTATACCATTGTAGAAATGTGCACCACTGCCCCAGGCACTTTTGGAGAAGTATGATGATGATGATGGTTGGGATTTTTATGGCGCAAGGCTGACTAAGGGCAAAGAGCGCCAATGAAAAGATATTTTATCAAAACAAAGTAATAGAATGCGCAAAACATTTTGCTGGAAATATATGTGAAATGACAGAAAAGGCAATGTAGATGACTGGTGTAAGGGGCCAGGGTCTCAGCATGCATGGTAAGTGAGGAGGTGAAAAAACTACACATCGCTGAGAAATTCGAAAGTACGCTTGTGAGTGATTATGGGGTCGTCCCCTAAAAAATTCACCCCACCTCCCCGAAGGGAATCGTGAGGAAATGCGAATTCATTTCTTTTGCGCGAGAGTGCGCGGAATTTATAATTAATGAGGAGACGGTGATTTGTAGCGTAACCAATTATTTACCACCTGTTTGTGTTGTCGTTGTACTTGACGGCCACGATCACTGCCTTGTGGTCGGTAAAGTGCACAGTCAACGGGTCTTTGATAAGCATGCGGGCGTGGGTGAATGGGGCGAGCGTCGAGAGGAGAAGCACCGAAGCACCGCGCCTACCCTCGCCTACACTCTCCCACACACGCGGGAGCTCCGGCGAGCTCCCGCGATGCGAGCGCCCTCACACGCCCGAGCGCGCTCCTCCTCTCCACTCACTCGCCGCTGATCCGCCCGCACCACCTGCTCCGGTTGCTAGGGGAGAGGAGGAGAACGCGCGCTCGCAGCTGTTGCTATGGGAGAGGGGGTGAGAGCGGAGAGATAACACCTGCGGGCGCGTGGGCGCCGCACGCCGCCTGACATGGCTCGACTAAGAAATGCATTCGCATTTAAAAGTACGATTGGGCTAGCGGAATGTGTTGTCTGTATACTTGGGCGAAGTGCGATGTCGCATTGCATGAGGATGTGGATCATGGACAGGGCCTCTCCACACCTGTTGCACAGAGGTTTTGGAAATCCAGTGAGCAGGTGCGAGTGCGTTGCGTGTGTGTGCCCTATCCGTAATGTAGTCATCGCGACTTCTGTGTATCTGTTGCTGTGTCGGTTGTGTATGGTCCCACGTGCGGTTTTATTACGTGTTACGAATTTGTTTGTTCACTCCAGTGTGTTTGCCATGTCTTGCGAAGTTGTTGTCTGGTGTGTGGCTTCACGTCGGTGTAGTAAAATGTGCCTATGTCTACTAAAGCAGCAGCAGCCATTCAATCCGCGGCTTCACTTCCGGCTATACCACAGTGGCCACGGACCCCGCAAAGGACCAGTTCAATTTTCTGCACATACACAGACATAACAGCCGTGACGATCAGACTTACAACGTGATTTTTCGAAGACTTTGTTGACGACAATGCCCGCACAACACTGAGAGAATCTGTATAGATAATGGATTGTGGGATGTGGCTTTGAAGTATATGATTAAAAACAAGAAGTACACCATAAGCCTCTGTGGTAAAGATACTAGTATTACTATTCAGAGTTATAGTGACATAATGGCCGGGCCCATGAGGCGCGCAGGACACACAGGTGGCAGTTTTAGAGGCGTGTGCATTAAAATTCAGAACACTGATACTTCTGCTGCAAATACAAGAAGTGCTGCTAAATTGCAGATGTGGGAGCTCGGTTTTTATCTACACGTGTGACAGATGTCTCGCATGATAAAGGCGGAGATGCCTTGGTGCTATAAAATCTGTTACAGAAGAATGGATGGTGTCTAAAAAGGGCTCAGCAATCTCTGACGCTTCCTCTGTAGAATGGCGCAGAGAACGATGGTCGATTTAGGAGGAGTTCAGTGATAGATGTATCATAAAAAACTTATTTAAAAGGATGGTGATGCATGGATGAAATTTGAAAAGCATAAAGAAGATCTGTGTATGCTCGGTGACGTTGTAGGTTACTATAATTACACTCCACATAGAGGCTTTCGACCGGGCTAGTTCGCAAGGCGCAACATGCCAGGCGGAGCCCCAGATGAAGCACTGGGTCCAGCATTTTCAGGAATGTTTTACTTGCTCACCCATAAACAACACTTCTGTAGTCCAATCGTGAACCTATCAGGCTGGAAAAACACGTAAAATAAGTTATTGCTAAGCATAATATCAAGAATTGGAGAGAACCTTGGTTATATTCATTGCCTTTAAGCATTTATATTTAAGTTGTTTTATATGTGGAATGAATGTGAGCTTTTCGTCAAGTACTACACCTAAAAACTTGTGTTCCTTTTTGACAGGAATCGAGACACCGTATTGTTGAATGTCTGCATCCGGCCGAATGCCACGCCTCTTTAAAAACAACCCACTAGTGCACTTTCCTAAAAAAATTTTAAAACCATTGCTATCTGCCCAGCCGGCTAGCTTGTTAACACCAAGCGGGACTTGGCGCTCACAGGTAGACAGGTTACAAGACTTAAAGGATAATTGCTCGCCGTCTACCTAGATTGAGCAGGAAATTGATAGTGTCAATGCCTTTCTGAGTGAACTAATTTTTGCAATAAAGAGAGTGCAACTCAAAACGCCGAATTGCGGCACGCCATTTTCCTGCAGATGAACCCTTGAGCGTGCACTTCCAACTCTAACATAAAAGGTTTTTTCAGACAAGTAGCTGGCAAGTGTGTTCAGCATGTTACCCGATATGCCGAAGGACTTCAGGTCGCTTAGGATGCCGTACCGCCACGCGGTATTGTACGCTTTTTCAAGACCAAAGATTACTGTCATACAGTACTGCTGATGTAGGTAGGCATCTTTAATGTAGGATTCTAGCGCTACTAGTTGGTCATTTGTAGATCGCCCCGCCCTGCATCCTGCGTGGCAGCCCTCGGGGAGACCGTTGTACTCAAGGACGTACACTGGCCTCCGGTTTGTTACCCTCTCGAGAAGCTTGTACAGGCAGCTAGTCAGGGCAATGGGTCTATAGCTGGCGGGGGAGGAACGGTCCTTCCACTCTTTCAGGAAAACTACAACTATAGCCTTCCTCCAAGATTTTGGAATGTGCCCCGAAATCCCTATTTTGTTGTATAGGTTTAGGAGTGTTTCAAGAGTGTCTGAGTGTAGGTGCTGTATCATGGTGTATGTAATCTTATCTGCGCCTGGAGCTGAAGGCTCACTTGTGCTCAGGGCAACCCTCAACTCATAGAGTGTAAATTCAGAATTGTAACGAATTGTCCTGTTATTGTCATGTAGGGACTTCTTTACCCAAGCGGTTTTATGTTTCAGAAAAGTGTTTGTGTAGTGTGCAGAGCTGGAAACATGTTGGAAGTGTTGTGCAAGTTTGTTAGCCTGGTCTTCGACAGTGCCCCTGTTGTACTGACCAGGGGCAGGCTATGTGTATGTTCTCCTTTAAGTTTACGTATTCTTGTCTATACCTTGTGAGTGTTTGTGTGGGAGGTAATGTACGTGAGGAAGGCGCGCCAACTCTCCATTTTCGCCTCACGACGCACACGCTTTCCAAAGGCGTTTGCCCGTTTAAACGAAATGAGGCTATACGACGTGGGGTACCGGCGAAGGACACCCCACGCCTTGTTGTGGGCCTCTCGCGCCCGCCTACAGTCCTCGTTCCAGAAGGGCGTCCTTGGGTTGCGGGACGCACTGTAGGCGTGGTGATTGGACTTTTGGCAGGCGTTCAGGATGTGCGCCCAGATGAGGTGGGCGGCTTCCTTCGCGTGTAGGTGTTTTATGGATGTGTGGTGTAGTTTACATGTTTCTGTAAAATGTACTCCGGTTTGATTTTGATTCATTAAATGTGTTGTGGGAAGATGGACTGCCAGGGCCTCTACCTATGTACGTTAGTGAAGTCGGGAAGTGGTCACTACCATATGGGTCCTTGCCCACACCCCAATCAAGACATGAAAAGAGAATTGCAGAACCAACAGCTAAGTCAAGATGTGAGTATGTGTTGTGCCCTAAGTTATGGTAAGTAGGCTGCTTTTGTTGAAAAGGCATTCACCAGAGGATGTTAGGAATTTCTCTATCAGTCAACTTCGGGCATCCGTTCTGGAGGACTCCCAAAGAGAGTTGTGCGCATTAAGGTCGCCTGTGAGGATGTATGGTTCGGGCAGCTGGTCAACCAGCACTTCGAAGTCAGAGCTCGAACGTGCAACATCAGGAGGGATGTAAATGGAGCACGCCGTTATCAACCTAATAAATAATATTCTGACGATGGCTATAGCCTCAAGGACAGTGTTCAAAGTGACAGGATGGCATGCTGAGGATTTCCGGGTGACAATGGCCACACCACCCGAAGAGTGTGTGCAGCCAACCCTGTCCTTTCTGAATACCATGTACCTATTAAGAAATTTGCTTGCTTGGAATTGAGGTGTGTGTTTCTTGGAGACACAAGAAACTTGGCTGATTGGCATGCAGCATCTCAAACACATCGTCAAGTTTTTAAGGAGGCCTTTGCAGTTCCATTGAATAATGTTTTCTCTTCCCATTATTTACATTTAGGAATGAATGGAGTGTGTGTGTGGGGGGGGGGGTGTCCTCCTTCGGGGCTGTTACTCTGGGATTCGGCTTTTTATGCCTCTTTTTAGGCTTGGAAGTCGGAGGCCGCTCCTTGAGCTTCGTTACAGGAAGGAACGGCTCGACGTCCGTTTCCTAGTCAGATGTCAGAGGGGTGCCCGACGAACCGGGCACCCTGGACATGGACGCCATTCGGAGCCCTTTGTTTGAGCCGCCGGCGCCGCGGGCGTCGGTGGCGCCAGAAGTGGCATGGGCGGTGCGGTGGTGGTGGGATCCGATGCGGGGCCCCGGTATCCATCCCCTCGGAACCCTCCAATACAATGAAGGGCGCGGAAGCAGCGGCGGTTGCGGCACCGGTCCCGATGGAAGAGGTTGGCTCCACAACCGCTGCTGCCTCAGCAAGCACTGTGGCAACGATTTGGGCTGCCTGAGGCAACCGAAGAGGGGTCCGGAGGCGGAACCCAGTCCGACTCGCGGTACTGGGTCCCTGCCGAAACCAGACGCCGCTCCGCACCCCGGCGAGCTTCATCGGCGTACCTCCCCAGGGGGAAAGAGGCGAACCTCTTTCGCGCCTCTGGGAAGCAGATGTTCGCTGAAACTTTTACATTGATCACTTTCTTTTCGAGTTGAAATTTCCCGTACTTCCTGAAGTAAGGCGCGTGTGGTCCTGCGCAGTTAACAAAAGTGAAGGTAGCAAAGTTGCACTTGTCAGTGGGGTGGTCCTGTGTGGCACATTTGGCACAGGTTGTTTTGCCAGGGCACGAGTTGGTACCCTGCCCGAACCGCTGGCACTTAAAGCAACGCCACGGGTTCGGGATGTAAGTGCCGGTGGAGCACCAGATAAATCTTGCATTGATATGTTGTGGAAGTGCCGAGCGGTCAAAGGTCAGGATATTGATGCCCTGAACGGCCATGACGCCCTGATCCTTCAATCCCTCAAGGAGGTCTGCATCTCTTTCATTCAGCAGATCTGTCTCAAAGATCACACCCTGGGAGCGGTTGAGGCACCTGTGGGGTGTGACCGTGATGTCCAGATCACCCATTCCTGTCTCAGCTAGAAGCCTGCTGCTCGCTTAACTCGACAAGGACGTCACCAGTCCTTTGTTTTTTAGCCTTTAAGATTTTCCAATTATGCCTTCAAGATATTCAGCAATCAAGAAAACTGATGTCGTTGCACGAGAATGGGCTGTTTCACGAGATTCCATAACAAGAAATCGAGAGTAGTTTTCCGGTTCAGGGAAGTGTAAGGATGGGAATGGGGGAGATATATTTCGGTACGGCACCTTTTCACGGACGGATCACGTTGGGGGGGTTGGTTAAAATACCACACGGAATAGTATAAAAGCAGGAAGATGGGGGTACTTTCTTTGTCAGCTCTGATAGCTGACGAGGTCCCGGAGCTACCTGCATGATAAACAGACAAGGAGCCCATCCGCGGGAGCTTGACCGGGGCTCCGACGGCCACCATTTGAGGTTTCTACCCTTCACCTTAACACACACTGTCACGGTTGATCACAACTTACGTATGGGTGCTAGGGGTCCACGGTGTCGCTAATACCGTCACCAAGTTTACTCAAGGTGTCCTGTGTGGGTCATTAGAGAAGTATGCTGCCCACCATTTGCACATGCGCACACTACCTCACACATTGTACGACTTCGATAATGACCCTCACACACTCTTGACTTTACACCTGTCGCACCGAAGTTCAAACCTCCCGACGTTTGAATGAATTTGTGACTCCCTGACAAACGCTTTCAGCAGCGTATTTAATCTAACAACACTTGCTCGATTTGTTCTTTATCCTCTCTCGCATTCAACGCGGCTCAAAGAGTGCGTCAATGTAGGCTTGTTAGTACAGGTGCTTTTATAATGATTCTTAATAGGATTTGCGAATATCAAAAACTATTTGCCTTGCTCGCTTTATCCAAGCCATTACCCGGTTACGCAACACTTTTTTTAATTAAGGAGGACCCTTCTAAACCTACACGAATGCAAGGCCGCTGTTTCCCGAAGAAGACCTTCCTGTCAATGTACGAGACCATGGTTCATTTACTTTTAGATCACCAGTACATGACATACACAAGGAATAACGCTACGACGGGATGAACAATACGGCATAGGACCGGCCCAGGCAGCACAGGACCGTTCGGCCTAACACAATCCGGTGTACTTTGGCCTGTCATTTTTGATCAGGCCTTTTTCTGGCAGACGGGTACGGCCTGTGTCCAAATGTGGGCCTTTTGACCATACGAGGCCGTACTCCCAAGGCTATCCAATGGCCAGTCTCCGTCGGCCGGTCGACCGGCTTACGTTCATATGGCCAGACTCCCGCCGTAGGGCTCCGGGCATTCGAAAGCTACCCGTGAGCGCCCAGAGCACGGCCACCGGAGGTCAGCTGACATGCAGTCGTCGGACTCCAGCCGGACTAAAGCTGCCGGAAGTTCGGCCATGCTATGGGCATTAGAGTTCAGCCACAGTATGTTAACTGTACTGAGGTCGGTGAACGACCACTGCATGCAGGGCAAGCAGATGACTCAGTCGCAATGTCAACATCACAAACCCGCCATTTTTGAAGAGCTTGTTGTTGGGCGAGTTAGCTCATCTTGGTGTATAAATACAGACTTAGCACGAAAAAACAACACATGCCGAAAGGTCGCGACAAGCGCCAACACCCAACAAACTTTTACTGGAGAGACCACACACATATAAGTGCACTTGTCTTCTGGTCACTCATACGCACTTTCTTCAACCTTAGCAATCTGTATCCCAAGTGTAGCTGAACTCAGCATGGCATACCGCAACTAATTAAAAATCCACGCTTCGTCATTGACAAGGCCCTGTTGTTATCGCGAATATAAGATAACACTTTTTTTTAAACGCAGTCATAAAATCAGATCAAAAAACAGTACAGGGCACGAAGTTGAGCCTACAAATGCACACACTTAGCCTCTGATATATTTAGTACGAAAAACGTAATACAAAATGGTTTTTGCCACATTATTACCAGAAGAATTCTCTATAACTTTCGCTTTTGCCCCTCTTGCTTTTCTTTGGTGGGGAGTCCCTGATAAGGCGCCGGTTGAGCTCCTGCGAGGTGTCCGCTTGCTCGACATCCTTGTAGGCCAGTTAACATGGGTGAACCAGGACCATCTCGAGTCGGAAAACTATGCCGCGTCGATGTCTCCAATGCTCTCCATTTCTCGATTGGGTGAATACCGTCGAGCTGATGCGTCGACGAGGCCGGCAGGCGAGCCGTGGTAGCGCTGCGACTGGCGAGGCTTAGCTGACCCGTCGGTTTGGCGCAGTCTTCTTGTGGCAATAAGGATTATTCCGATGGCCCAAAAGATTAACTGGTAATCCGCAGTGAGTCCATGCAACTTGCCGGTTCACCTAGTACCAATCATTACTGCTTGACAAACGACGTTCGTTAATTTAAAGCGCAGAAATACAGAGCGCATGAAAAAAGGCGTCTGCATCGCTCGGCTCCCTAACGGCTTTTTCGAAACGCCAGTTTCCAGAAGTGCATTGGTTGTGGACGCACAGACGCGTGTCGTTGTTCGGCTGTACGCCGCTTACCGAAGTAACGACACATAACCTGAGACTTTACGCCGGCTGATCTCCATGAGCACCGGCTGCCAATTATTCTGCGGCCGTTCGCTTGCCGTGATCCGACGTACATTCTGGGGCCGTACGCAGGCCGGTCTCCTTTGTTACACCGGTTGGCCACCGCAGAAAACGAATATTCTGCGGCGCGACGCTCGGTTCACCGTAGAGAGAGCGAAAGCACGGCCGCCGCGCAGGCCTGTTTTCTTCCGAACAGCAACTGCCACACAAATGCAAATAGCTGTGGCAGGCCGCTTGACGTGCTTCGGCTGAACATTTTCCCGAAGGAAAATTGGATGTCCTACGGCCATCGGTCGCCGTTCTTCTTCTGAACATCAGACACCGAAAGTAAACTGGACATCTGGCAGCTAAGAACCTGCCGCTGTGTGTCCGAACACGGGCGGCTGGAGAAATACCCAAGTGCTGGTAGCCAAAAGTTGGCTGTTTAACGGTTGAACAGTGGCTGCCAGAACCTTGATGCTGGACGGACATGCCAGAAAGCGGCCATAGATGGGCCGGTCGTGGGATAGACTTTCTGTGCGGACGGGGGGGCGATTTCGTCAGCATTGATCGCTCATGATACAGCTCTCTCCAAGAATGCGGATTGTGCCTGCATCGAAGATACGTTCCGGTGGACATTGAACTGTTTTAAAGCAAAGATTTATTGCATTCTTGAAGCGATTTGGCGGAGGATGCCCAAGGGGAACTTTTGAACGGAGACACCCGTCGAAGCACAGCGCGTGATTCGCAGGGCCAGATTTCGGCGCTGCGCAGAAACCACGTTTTCAGTCGTTCTGCACAGAACGAGCGGCGGTCGCCACCGCCGCTGCTGATGAAACAGGTGACCAGCCCCGCAGCCTCTCATTAATGCGGCGCTGGGCCGTCTCAGGCAACGTGAGTATTCTTTCGCTCGGCAAAGGACAGTGGGTTCCCCGTGAGTCAACGGCGCGTTTGCTGCGTTCTTCCTGACGAACGCCGAGTTTGCCCGGCCTCGTTTTGTGAGTGTTGCACAAAACCCAACGGATTTGAGACGTGGTGGGCAGTGTAGCTGAATGAAACCTTAAGGAAACGAAACCAAGCCTCAACCATACCATGCATTTGGTTAGCATATAGAAGATTAGGTGAGCTAGGCCTCACCCATTTTTTACACGGTACAGACTTCCTGTATGTATGCAGAACCTTGATAGGCTTTGCGGTATTTTGAAGCTTCCTTTACCCTTTCGAGGGGCCCCGTACCTTGGTTTCATAGGCGGGACCTCTCCTTCAACTACAACTCGGCATTGACTAGGCGAGAACGAGCCTCGCGGTATTCCTGCCACAGGCGGTTACTAAGTTGAACGTCGGCCGTGGCAGTGCAAGCACCATGTCAAAAAAAGATACCTGTCCTGTGCTATTACCGGGTCGCACAAAACATTCATTTCCGCATTTTAAACCTTACAATTGCCCACGTGTGCTCTTAAAAATACCCATGTATGAACTACATTCCAATCTTTGTGTGTCGTCGCAATTATCCCATGTTACTAGCGACTATACGCATGTATTCGACAATTTGGGACACATTAAAAAAGGATTGGAGCATACATAGACTAATTCCACCTAAGCTGGAATATGCATGGAAAATTTGAGACCCTTTTCAGTGTAGTAATAGATACACAGTAGAAACCATTGACGATGAGCGGTCAGATTTGTTTATACGGGTTGTTCGTATTACATCAGAATATATTTCAACCTCGGCGGACATCTCAACACAATATCTTCACGACGAAATATTGCTAGCCCTTTTCGCTTCCTAAAAGTAAAATTCAGGCATGTATTTGCTTTCTCATTTGGCATCACACGCTAAAACGTGAATTTTATGCCGTACGCGTCATGAACAATCAGTTCAACCTTTTAAGCCCACCAGTATTGCAATTTCCGTCTAAAGAGCCAAAGAAAAATTTGGTTCTTCCTTCTTTCATGGGAATCGGTAAAACAAAAAGTAACATGTGCCTTCACAGGAGAATTTGAATGTTTATTGTGCATCGATATGAACTTGCACATCGCTATTTATATATCGTCGGTATGGCACCGTTGGACGGATTAACATTAGAGCATGGACATACGTGCCAGAGCATTGGGTGAATTAGTTTGAAACCCCACGTGCTCGAATGCTGTGCGAATGAAACCGAATGGTTTGGTTGTCAGGGAATTGTTTCAGCTGAAGTCACGGTCCCCTACAGCTAAACGAGCATGGTTTGCGATTCCACACGAGTCTTTTGGGTGCGTTTGGCGAGCGACGTCCTGCTGGCGAGGAATCCTGCTCGTGGGTTGCTTCGCGAAAGGTGCGACTACATTGGTCCTGCTTGATGGCGTGGACTCCAGATGTGCGTTGCTACGAGCTCATCTTGTGGAACACGGCAGCGGCGTTCCACAAGTGAGCGTTCCACAAGCTGAGCGGCGTTCCACATAGGCGGCAGGCGGATAAACACTGGAGCTTCCTCTACTATACGTTGTCCTATCGAGGCGCCAACTACCGGCTCTCATTAGCGTCATGATCCACTTTTGGCTTCACCGCAACTAGACGCCAGAACCAGGAAAGAGGGAAGGTAATGAGGTGCGAACTTACAGCTCTACGGGCATCACTTTATGGCTCATTTGGCAGAGTTTGTCCCACCTCCCGTTGCGACCACACGGATGGTTGGTTCGAATACTAGTGCCGCAGGGCCAATGGAGCTTTTTCGACCTTACAATAAAAAGAGAATATTAAGTGGCTTTATGCTTCCTACTTGCTCTTTTGGGAATGGGAAGTTCTACAAGGCAAGGAATCTCTCACGAGAGAGGCTTCTTACGTTTAAATTCAATTCTTTTCTTTATGTAAACTTTTGGCTAATTGTAGTTTCTTAACATATTACATCTCTCTTCTCCAGGTTACTAAGAAAAATAGTTTTAATATGTTCATTTAAGAGGCTGAATGGGCTGTCAGAGAGTTTCTGAGGAAATGTAAGATCTGAAGTGAAGCACTGTTCAGAATATCCTGCCGCCTCACCGGAAGTTGACAGGGAAGAACACCAAGGGAACAACGAAGTTTTAGGCAAAGGCCTTTGTGGTTTTTGCGCTTCAAACGTGAGAGGAGTACGTTTTGAGGTGGAATCTCTACCTCTTTTTTTCGACTAGGTTTTTTATGTATACAAGTAAATCATGTGATTTGACGTTTCAGAATCCGTACCCCTCGGAGTGATTCATTTGCGTTTGTTGCGAGCAGATGGTCTGTAAGGGGATTTGTTGCGGGAGGACTTTTTTAAGGGGGCTATAAAGACTGATCTCCACACAGGTGTCAGTTTGGGTTCCTTTTTGCTTTAGGTTCCGTGTTGCTTTCGGCGTGTATACTGAGCGTGAGCGACGAAGACGAAGTGAAGAGTTAGCCTTGCTCAGTTCGATCATCTCTCTGTTATTTTCGTCTTACTGGGAATTTGTTGTGAGCCTGTCATCACGTTTAATGCGTGTTTATGCTCCCTGTTGGCGGGCGCGGCATCCTGCTTGCCGCCGCCAACGTCGCTCACGGAACAACCGCCTGGTGAACCACCAGACCCAAGCATGGATCCGCGTTCCCCTGCAGATTTGCTGTTCGCAGCCTCTTCAGAACCACCTGGAGCTACAACAAGCCCCTGCAGCACCCATCGTGGGTCGTCGCTTTCCCCGGGACAAGTGAGTCCTGTGATTAATCCTACAGATCAACCTCTGGCAGATGAGATAGCAGAGAAGTCAAAATCACCGACTCTGTTTCAGAAACTGTCATCTAAATTAATGACTCCACTCCGGTAGCATAGGAAACTAGCCATTTCAGCTTGTGCATCCCCGAAGTGCTGCGGTGCCGAGAAGGCCCTGTGCTGTTGGTGAGCACTTCAAATAAATAAATAAATAGACGTTCATACAGGCCTCTTCATATCAGCAGGATCCCCGGCTCTTTGAGACATGACGTCCTCCTAGTCATAAAGCCAGTTGATGCATCCAAAATCATTATGTGGTACAATCCCCTTGCTGCGAAAGACGCATTGGAGTCACTGGCTCCAAATTGAGTGCTGCAAGTGCATCCAAACTTCTGCTCAACCTTGCCGCAATAGACACATGCAATGCTGGCGCCACCGAGCGTCTGTTTAAAATCTCTTCTATAGCTGGTATTCCCGTAAAGGCATATAAGCCACGGCCCAGCAGCTGCGGCGTGGGTGTAATCAGGGGTGTTGCCAAGGGCCTCTCCGATCCTGAAATCCCCACCGCGTTGCTCCTCAGAGTGCCAGTTGAGTCCGCTCAAAGTCTAGGCAAAGCTTGAGAAAGGATCCAAACTGTTTTTTCTACTACACCTACACCGGAGCACGTCGTCATCGGTTACACGCGCTATCATGTGTTTGACTACGCGAAAACACCTCGGCAATGCAAAAAATGTTAGCGGTTCGGATACGTGGCAGAAGTTTGAATATTCTCGCTTCGCTGTTCCAAGTGCGGTTGCAGTCCGGATCGGGCTTCCTGTCCTGCTGACAACGTAACATGCCCTAACTGCAGCAAAACTCATGAATGTATATTTCTTCGCTGCTCCGTGTGCCGTGATCAGAGGGAGATTTTGAAAGTCAAGACGGAACCCATGTTGAGAACAAGTTAGAAAAGTCAGCTCTAGTAGAGCGGCACCACACTGGGCGCAAAGACTCGAAAAAGCTGGAACAGCCACCTGCGGGTTTCATCTCCACCAAAGTCAAAGAGGACTTCCCGGCTCTAACGGTGCTGCGGCGCGTGTTGCAGCACCATCATTCTGCAGCAGAAGATCTGCCAGAGCGGCATCCAAGAGCATCCCCCCCGTCTTCTTCAAAAGATGCGCCATAGCCTGCATCGACAGCAGCGCCTCATCCTCCACCAGCTAGGACTCCTACTCGAGCTGCACGGTCTTCAAAATCTGCCCGTCGGACGTCTATGCCAGCGCAGCGTGTAGTTGAACGAAGAACCTAGGCCGGGTGCTCCGTGCTGTCCTCTTTTGTGGAAGTTTTTCGCATCTTTGTCGCCCCTCTCACGTCCCCCGTAGCCGTGGCGCTCTTGACGCTCCTGAAATATGTCTCTCCTTTACTTGCGCAATGGCGGTAGCTGCTACGACTCTTGTGGTGACAGCCCACAGAGCAACAAAGTTCGTTACAAACAATAGTTTTCTAGTAGAATGCCTGCGGAATCATAAACCGCCTCTCAGATCTATGTAAACTCGCTCTAAAGCACACATTTTCCTTGGTTACTATTTCGGAATCATGATTGTAGTGCGATATACGACTTTCCGGGTACACAGTTGTTCAGTCGAAAACTGGGGTAGAAATATCACCAGTTTTAGTGGCCCTGAAAAACGACCTCACCACACTGGTGCATAGTTTACCACCAGACGCATCGAATGAATAGGTGGCAGCAACTGTGCGGGGCGCAGGTCTATCCTTCACAATAACTGCTGCTAACATTCCGCTTGGCGTGGAATGAAATACAAACCGTCTAGAAAGAATAATCAGCGCCACACCAGCCTTGCACATTTTGACTGGAGATTTCAACGCTCACCACCCCTCCTGGGGCAGTATAAAAACTACGGTCAAAGGGCGGCGCCTCCTTGACACTGCTCAAATATCCTCAACACTGGAGAGCCGACTTTCATCCGGGGATATGCATCAATATCCCTTGACGTCACGGTCGTCTGATCGCAACTTATTGCTAGGACGAGCAGGAGAGCGGATATTGAAGGACATGGTAGTGATCACGTGCCGACCAATATTTTAGTGGATGGTCTTACGGGTATCCGCCAACAGCGAGTAAAACACTGTTCAAACTGGGAAGCATTCACAACGGTGATGCAGGAGTGTGCAGACTCCGTCAGCTGATAAGACTAATTCGTGGAGACAATTTGAAGAGCTTGTAAGTCTCGCACAAATGTGCTGAGGTTGCCACCTAAACACAGCACTGCTGACGCAGAGTTCGAGAGCCTTCGAGCAGTGCGTAGACCAGCCGAAAGACGAGCTCGTCGGACGATAGCGCCTGAGGATATAAGAGCTTCCAGGCGTGCTCAGAGGGCAGTGCAGAGGCATATGTTCAACCTTGCCAAGCGCGAATGGGAGTCTTTCTGCTGGAAGCTGGGCCCGAGGAAGGCGCTTTCCGGAATGTGGCGCCTGGTTCGTAGTGCGCGGGTGCCACCAAGTCAACTGCACCCGTTTAGCTCCATTTCATTCAGCAAAAACACGCCTGACTTGCACTTTGCTAACGCCTTGTGTAGGAAAATTACCATAGCGCCGAAACCTGTACCACCATCATCTTCGCCCCAGAGCAAGGATTCCCCAGCGTTGTCGTCTGCCACGGAAGTGCCATCCTCAATGGCAGAACAGCTGCCTGCACTAACCTCCATCAAAAAATCCGTGTGCCCAGGTCCGGACGACGTCAGCTACACAACCCTTTCGTATTTTGGCGAAAAGAGGAACGGGTGCCTTCTAAACGTCTTTAACCGCTCATGGGAGACTGGCCCTTTAGAGCAAAAATAGAAACACGCCCGCATTCTAAAGCCAGGGAAAATTCTAAGACCAGAGAAAATTGCAACGGCCATAGAGTCTTACTGTCCCATAGCCCTCCTGATCGGTGTCCGCAAACTGATGGAGATAATGGTGCTGTATCAATTAGAATGGGATCTGACAGTCCGAAATGTATACCCGGTCCAGATGTCTGGCTTCCGCAAGGGCCGTAGCAGCATCGATAGTGTCATTGCCCTTGCAACCAGCACAAACAAGCTAAGTATCGGCAGAACATCATCATTGGCGTGTTCCTGGGCATCAAATGATTCTATGACTGTGTAGCGCATGATGCTATTCGCTCGGCTATGAAGTCTTCAGGAATAGGAGGCCGCATTTATGCATGGGAATCCGACCATCTGTCCGATAGGTATGTATAGATATCAACAAGCAGCGGCGACTCAGCACTGTACAGAGTGACTCGAGGTGTCCCCCAGGGCGGCGTGATAAGCCCCACGCTGTTCAAAATCTCCCTTATATGCCTGGAAAAATGCTTGCCACAGTAGGTTGACATTTCTTTGTACGCGGACGACATCTGTATATGGAGCTCTGGCCTAAACAGACGTGTGCTACGGTAGAGACTGCACCGAGCAATCAACTCTACTGCATTGTTATCGGCAGCATGAGGATTGGAAATTTTAGCAAGCAAATGTGGCGCCTTGGCTTTTCCGAAGCGGGACCTCACGCAGTACGGACTCACTGTTGGACGCAATGTCATCGCATACGTTCCCATCTATAGGTTTCTGGGGGTGACATTCGACAGTTCACTCACCTGGTCACCTCATATCCCCAATCTCAAAAAGAAGCTTACATCAATCGCCCGCATATTAAGTATGCTCTCCAGAAACTCCGTAGGTGTTTCCATCAACTCTCTCCTTCGGTTCTACGAAGCGCTCTGCGTTGGGCGAATAAGCTACAGCATCGCCGTTTTGGTCCCTCTTTCTAAAGGAACGATCAAGGCTATAGAGTCCATGCAAGTACAGATCTTGAGGATTGGCATTGGTGTTCCGAAAACTACCTCTACTACTGGAACACTGACGGAAAGCGGACGTCTGTCACCCTTGGCTCTCGGCATGCGGGAGCTTCTCCGCGTGGACTGCGGATTGTGGCAAGGCAATGTGACACCCTTTAGCGCTAAGTTCGGTCACTGAAGTGTGCGAGTTCTTGCCGCAGCTATACCAGCCGCCAGAATTTCATCGCCAGCCGCCATGGATGTTCCCGCGCATGATACTTAACGACCACGTTGTGCGGAATTGCAAAAAGGAGAATAATCCACCTGCACTCTGCGGTTTTTTGCTCTCAAAAATACCTACAACACATACGGAGGTCGTACACATCTGCACACTGAACGATTGTTGTCATCGACATCATTCACAGTCGCAGTATGGGTACCTTCTCAATACACCACTTTCAGTGCCATGCTCAGGCACAAAGCATCTACGGCTGCTGAACTTGCAGTTCTGTGGATGGCCTTGGCTCACATCATCGAGCAGCCGGCACGCGTGTGGGCCGTCTTCACGGACTCTCGGGCTGGACTGAAATGTGTGGCGTCTGTCCCCAAAAAACAGCTCGTGCTTGATGTACAAGTTTTACATCTGCAAGCTCTGCACGCGCACCACCAAATAGCACTCCAGTGTCTCCCTGCCCATTGCGGGATAACTGGAAATGGGAAGGTGGGCGTTGCACCATCCACAGCGCATGACCCACGTGGATCAAAAATACTGGTGCCATTTTCTCGCAAAGATGCTTCACCCATTGCATCCAGTGTGGCATGGAGCATGCAGCGATCGCTTTGGGCAGACGCATGCCACCATTGTGACCCACTCTACTCTATCGACCCACCTTGTAATTACGAAATGACACCTAGACTATCCAAGCACGATGAAGCACTACTGCATCGTATGCGGCTGAACGTCGCCTACACGAGATACTACCGCTACAAAATCACCCAGTCCACGTCACCTCTGTGCCTACAGTGTGGTGTGTGGGAAAATCCGCAACCCCTCATTTGTGATTGTGCGCACTTAAGTACACTAAGAGTGTCGCTAGCGGTGTCCCTGGGCTGGCCGCTCTCCATAGGACTAGAACTGCGGGGCGTATTAGGTCCTTGAAATTCTTCCAAACGTACCGCTCGCGCAACAAAAGCCATATTGGCGTACCTAAAAGACAACAGTCATGATAAGACTGTAAATAGTAAAATCATATGTACTTCTCTTCATCAATATAATCATCATCGTCATCGCATTCATCTGGTATAGCAAGCCAGACAGCTTAGCTCGGCAACCCTCTCCAGTTCCATTAGAGATCGTTCTCTCTCTCTGTCTTTCTCTCTCTGTCTCTCTATACTGAGCGCGATGTATTTGCTGGGTCAAGATGTTGTTCGCTTGCGTGGTTTTCAGCTGGTGTAGTAACCATTCCTATCTATGAACTAAGTAGCCACATCTACCTAGTAGCGGCTTTCGCCTAATTTGTATTTGACTCATCATAATATTTGCAATTTGCAGGAACCAGCTCGGGCAGTCCTCTCGTGCCCACATACGCCGAAATTTTCACCGGGTAAAATCAAGCCACCCCTTCAAAATATTTTCGGCATAAACCTTAAGTTTACAGCCGCTACATAGACAAAAAATTTTTATTCTTGGAGTAGAGATACACTGCCCTTAAAAGAATTGCATCTCAATTCAATTCTTCACATACACGTACACAACACATCCTAATGCCAGCATTCTTTTAAGCAAATCACTTCCTAGACACTGCCGTGATTCTAGACGATGGTAAAGTTAAGACCACTGTTTATAAACAAACCTTTGAACAGAACCTGGAATGCTCAAGCTATCACCAGCCTTATCACGAACAAGAAATTGTTTTAGGATAACACACCAGGCCCATGAAAGTATGCGGTGATGATTAAGACTATGCAAAACATGTAGATAAACTTAAGTCCACCCCCAAAACAAAGCAGCCCTGGAAAGCAGGTATTTAGAACCAGAGAAGGATGGCGTAGGCGGCCATACAAAGGCGGTCAGGAAATCTGACGATATGTTAAAGCGGACAAACACCACTCGGGATATCGCGCGTTTATATAGGCAATGACCTGAAAGACTGCAATAGGACAGGAAAAGGGGTTTCTCGTATTGGCGGCTGATCATTTTGGCAGAGGCAAAATTTTGTTCATCTGCAGAAGAATGGAGCTGTCAAAATTAGCTTCCTTTTTTAAAAAAACTTAAGGAGACGGCTTGAACGTGCTCTCTGCTGCAATTACCACAAAGAGGCCAGCGTTTTTCGGAACATCATAAATGAAAGAACACTTGACAGAACTAAGGCATTTTTGCACAGGTTTTTGCAGCACCTATATTTGGAGAATTCATTGAAAACGATAAATACGGAGACCGTTACCACTTTTTAGTATAAAACGACGGCTTCGACGGTATTTTCTTTGTTTCCATACTACAGTTTATTTCTATACCTCACGCCAAGACATTTAGTTTTTGAAAGTTAATCAAAGGGCATGGAGAATGGCATCTTGTAGTTGAGTTGTCGCAACTTTTTTACGTGTTTTGTGCAGCTTGAGGTTTTCCTCAAGTCAAGTTTTGTACAATTTGAAAATTTTCTTTATTGTCTGAAACTGGGCTTAGTCATAACTTGTCTGTTGCTGCTTTGTTATGCCACGATTTTTTAACTCAGAATTCGACAGAACACTCAACACAGGCCGACAGCGACCAGGTTTTCTGAGTTTTGTATACTTGATAATTCTCTGTCATTTTTAAAAAAAGGAAAATATTTTAACATACAACGACACAAATAACCAGCCCTACGTGTATTTCTCTTCCATTACAGAATTTAGGATCCATTATGAGCTAACAAAGGGCAACAAATTTCCGATGTTGGACATCCCATTCAGTTTTTAGACAATGTTAAATCCTTCTGCGATAACCATGTTCTGAAATTGTAACTCATCTTTCAAAACGAACGGTTACCATACAAGTCAGATCATCCTGAGAAGCCACCCAGTTCATCACTTCGACGTTAAAGATAAGCTGCCCAAACACAGACCAAGTAAACGTTGGAGGTAAGAGGGCAATTATAAATCAAGATCGATTTACGGAATCACTCTTGTAGGCAGTAGTTCATAACGCAATCACAAAGATTAGCATTGCAAACTCGATCCGTATAAATGAACTGGAGCGCAATAGCAACTAACGAGATTATGAAGCGCTATTTAGTGTAGGTGATGCTTTGCGCACTAGAGAAGTTTGCAGCGTTGTGCTCACGCATCGACAGCAGTAAGAATAGTCTGAATGGGTGCGGAAATTATCACTCCATTACTCCGTGGAAGCGTGCGGGGGAACTACTGTATCAAATTCTCTTTTCAATCTCTAAAGTTTCCGCTTAAAATGCTGGACACTGTTTGAAAGTGCGAAGGTGGGAGCCTAAACTTTGTGATAGAATACTATGTGCGGGGATTTTTCTATCCACTGCTTGGCATTCACTACTCGACGTACCGGGGAGCATCTCTTAAAGGAAGTTAACATATTTGGCGCTGCAGCGTAGCCGCACGAGAGAGATCCGCGCGGCGCATCGCAACAGAAAAAGAAATTAGCGTGTCAGAGATGTCAAAATTAGTTTCCACAATATGGAGATAATTTTTATTGAGGAGTATCGGGTAATTTTGCAGCGGCTGTGACTATATGTTGTTGCACTTGCGCGATGGTGCGGTTTCTGTCTATGCTTTTAGCATAACGAAAGCTCATTTAGGCGTACGTTATAGAACACCACGAAAGACGTCAAGTATTAATCCATCTAGCCATAATTCACCGGTCACAAAGATGCTGCTTCGCAGCGATCCCCATTCCGTCTGAGGTGCCACTAATAAGATACGAGTATCACTCGCCAGTCCGATATCTGTCAGCTGATAAGTCCATCGCCACCACGATCAAGATATTGCTTGAAAGACTCACACGACGGTCTCAGCCTATTCAAGCTTTCAAGCCTTACGTGTATCTATATAGTTTTCGTCTTTACTGGAATGATGTACTTGTCGAGTTTTGAATGTTACAGAACTGTGGATGCTCACATTACCGAAACGAAAACAATTTAAGAGAGTTCCGAAATCTTTAACACCGTCTGTTTTCACCCGTAAGTCAAGATTCAAACGTGTTCATAAACATTTCAATCCTGGGCAAAAAAAACTTCACCTCGTAACTGCCAATCTTTGACAAAAAAGTAATATCTTCTCTCGTGGTCATCTTGCTTAAAGAGACCACCTCCTTCGTGCGGCGTGTTGGCACAAATGGACAAGTCCAATTTTCCGCTTTCACAGTTTACCTAACTCGTTTGAACACGAATCTCTCCACTGCCGGAATAGAAAGACCGTACAGCCCTAGTGATATTTACGCCGCAGCTTCGTTTCCCTAAGGGTAGAACTTACCACGAATTCGGTGGAGCGAGAAACGTATATAAGACCCAGCTTAGCAACATTTTTGTTCGTATTTGCTGGAAAGCAAAGCGCTCTCATTCATTTACCGCGGCTTGGAGTCGCTCCCTCCACGTCATGTATTTTACGCTAACGAGCTCGGTCTAGGCTTCAAAGGTGTATGCTCATTGAGAAACCTGCCACCAGACGCAGAGGCGAACTTATTGAATAACACACACCACGCAGAGTGACGTTACACCAGGACCAAGATCAGATTGTACAAACATTGCTTATGCTGATGTCTGTAGTGAACACTTTACCAGTCCTTTTTAAGGGCGAAGTAAGACCTACTCAGAAACTTACAAGACGAAGTTCAAACGGAATTATAATTGAACTCGATATATCAAGTCCAAACTCAAGGCCTCTGCATTAATTGCAGGGCCGCAGTCTCACAAAAATTTGTGAAGGCCACAAAGACAGTTCAACGGCGAATGACACACCAGTGCCAAGAGAGTGTGGTAATGTTCTAAGGCACAAAGCTTGCTTTTCCCAAATTGCTTTAACTTTACCTTAATCTGCCGTCTGCTACACGCCGCTAGCTCTTAAACCTAGTGCATATTCTAGAAATTTTTATTCAGCATGGCTGCAACCATTTATCCAAGATATTGAGTTTTGAGCGGACAGTCTATGACGAGAAATGTTAAGGTTTTTTTAGGTCAATCCTGCGACATTTTTCTCACGCAAAAAATTACAAGTAACATTTACCAGTCAGACAAATAGCTTATTGAGACAGAATTTCTTTCGGTTAGAATTCTGCGCTAGTGATTTGCTATCCTATCCGAACCACGAAACCATTAAAATTGAAAGTACCTGACATCTCTGAAAGCGCCTCATAAATGCCTTAATCCTTTCCTCACCCCCCCCCCCCCCCCCACAAATCTTTCAGTTACAAACACGGTAGATGAACCAATATTTGAGCAGGTAACGTTGACGGAACGCTCAGTTTTAAAGGTCAAGCAATACCACCTGTTTAGAGAAGCAGGTAACATCAAAAGTATTGAGGATTGGACCGCAAGTGTTATATCTGACGACTGCTTTCTACCCTTATCCACAAAAACTTTGCCGCCCTCTTAGGGCAGATATTTCAAACTACTACCGCACAGCACAACGTACCAAAAGAGATACTAGCCCACCTTTACTCCATAAAAGGACGGTCTCCACAAGATGAAAAGGTCGCGCAAATCTCCATAAAAGGGATGTAAAATAAATGGGCCGCTTCATAAAAATGTCTCACAGCAAGAAGAGAAAAAAAGGAGGCTCATTCAAACTCTGGGATATAGCAATCAAGCGCCCCTTTGATTTGTATCATAAAGAACCTTGGGCTAACTTCGGCCAAGAAATGCGTTTGCAAAGCTTCCTCGCATCACCTATCTTGGAGCTACAAGTAACTACATTTGAAAAACCAACGGATGCTACACATTGGTAATGGCTCTTAAAAGCATAACAAGCTATAAAAAAATTTTGAAGAATGGCTTTCATAATTTAGTTCAGTTCTGGAACAATGTTCACTACCCTACTGAAACGTTCCGTATATGCGTAATTATGTGAATACGGAGTTCATACGGGTTACGCCGCCCCGAAGCACAGCGAAAGTAGATGTTAGTATAAAAAACAGGGGATGACATTAGTTCGCGCAAAAAAAAAACGTTTGGCACAGGTTTCGTGTTTTTATCTTCAATAATAAGCAAAATAACGCTCCGTATGTTTTCCGTAAACTCCGTATATACGGAATTTATACGGACGAAGATTTGTCGGTTCTAGTAAAATTACAGACATAGAATCGGTGTCAAATTTTCGGATGAGCATGCACTATTTTGCTCATGTGTGTTTCTCCAAAATATTCTGTGTTTTGCTGCGGCTTTGTGTCATTCTAGGAAAGCACTCCGTATTCCCATATTTCCGCATATACGGAACCTTTCATGAGGGTATTGCCTAAAATATTGAAATGACTCAATCACCTGCCACGGTGGCTCAGTTGTCAAACCGCGGTAATACGGAGTCCAAGGAAGTTGGTTCGATTAGGGCCACGGTGGCTGCTTTTCAGACGGAGGCGAAAATGAACATAAAAGCCCCGCATGTTGATATTTCTCCCCACGTTAAGATCCACAGGTTCTCAACATTATTACAGAACGATCTATTACACCGCGCCTCATAGCCCAGGCGAAGCTTTGTTATGTTAATATCCCAAAATTTTGAATGCTTCAACAGTCGAGTCAAACGTAATATTTGAGGATGTTACGAAAGAAACGTCCCATTTTATCAAGAGGTTATGAAAAACTTTCCACTAATATACTTGTCATCAAAAGCAAGCGACGTATTTCAGAAAATTATAATGCATGTAGATTACAGATTTCTTGCTAGTTAAGCTGGACGTCGCCCTTAAATGCAAAATATTATTAAACCGTCGGCGTTAATTCTATTATTCAGGCAAAAAAAAGTATTCAGAACCATACAAGTTATCAACAGGTGATGAGGGTTCAAAACGACAAACTCTATGATGGTGATAAGAAATTTGAATGTGCGGTTGAGTAAGTTAGAAGTAAAATTGCACTGAATAAATATCCTATTCATTTTTCACGGGGTAAACCTAAAACGGATTTGAATGACATTTAAAAATTAAACAGTGCGTGCCTGCATGCTTTGATCTTGGAGTATATTTTCTATACTGCTGTGGCTGATTGAAAACAAAGTTTACAAATTGTCGAGATCCCTTCCACTGAACAATTGTTCACTGTACGTGTTACAGGAAACAATGATCAAAACGGTGAGTTCAGACTTATTGCGTTGCAATCATTTTTTTTGTAAAGAGAAAAGAACTGATTTTTCACTATGATGATGTAATGCGATAACTGAAAAGAACTTTGTGTATTCAGGGATATTAGCAATGGTCTTGACGGTTTTACACTTAAATTAACAACTCGGAGGAACAATACGAGGAAAAAGGAAAAATATCGAACCACCCCTCAAAGATATGCCCATTGGCAAATATGTGTATGCTCAATGCTCGTTCCAAAAAACCACATAAAATGCAAAAATACAATTACCTGGTATTTTGCTTTCCATCAAATGCCATTAAAGGAACTTTGAACAACGAGTCACTTTTGTCTCAAATTGCGAAGCCTCGGTTTGAAGAAATGTTCACTGAATCTCTCTTCGCGAGGGCTTCCTTAGAGCACACAAACAAGGCACAGAAATGAAGGATGGGGATGAACTCACAAAAAGCAGTGTCTTTTTGCTTTCTTCCCGTCTGTGCGTAGAAGGCAAGTATACCGTGCACATGATGCTATGAGTGCACCACGCGATGCAACATTCCTCTCTTTTCGTGGTGTCGAAACCAATCTCACTGAATCCCGGTCAAATCTACACGTGCAACATGGTGCCAATTTTCACCCAAATGTAATCTAAACATGCGTGCACCAAAAAAGAAATGTGAACCATTACACCATGCACCACTAGACAAGTATTATATCCACCATTTTTACATGTGTACACTACCTCACACATTTTACAACCACTTCAATAATGACCCTCACATATGCTTTGCTTCAAAGATGTCGCGCCAAATTTCAAACTTCCCTATGTTTGAATCAATTTGAACTCCCCGGCCAACGCTTTCAGCAGCTTGTTTACGCTAACAACGCTTGCTCTATTTGCCCGTCGTTCCCAATCGCCTTCCAAGAAGCTGAAAGAGTGTGTCAATGCAGGTTTTTTGGTACAGGTGGCGTTATACGTAATTGTAATAGGAATTTGTTGTATCATAAACTGTTTGCTTTACTGGCTTTATGGCAGCTATTATCGCTTTACGCGAGGATTTTTCTATTAGGTAGGACTAGTTTAAACCCACACGAATGCAACCATGCAGTTTCCGGAAGAACACCTTCCTGTCAATTTACGAGACCGCTGTCCAAATAATTTTAAGCACGCATGCACATGACTGATACAAAAAACAATGCTACGACGGGATGATTAATAGGGCACAGGACCGGGTGATTTCTACCACAGTGAGAGCTGATAATACAGCACTCCCGTTGTATACGGAAGGGGCCTGAATCGAAGTCACGTTCTAGCGGGCATGAATGGTTTTTAAAGCAAAGCTTTGCTACTTTCATCCAGGGATTTCGTGAAGAATGCGCTAGGTAACCTTTTGTCCTGAGACACCCCCCCGGCGACACACCTGTCGAAGCATATCTCGAGATCCGACCGGCCCGGTGTCGGCGCTGCTCACAAGCCGCGTTTTCAGTCGTTCTGCGCATAACGAGCAGACGTCACCCCCGCCACACAGCCCACCACCCTTGCAGCCTGTTATGCATGCTGTGATGGAGCGTCTCAGGCAATGTGAATCGTCTCACGCCCCGGGAAGAGAGACGGTGCGGTCGCCGTTAATGAATGCCGCGTTCGCCCGGCCTCCTTTCGTGAGCGTTGCACAGAACTGAGCATATTTGAGACGTAGTCGGCAGTACAGTTAATCAAAGGTTAAACAAGTGAAACCAAGACTCAACCAGACCAAGCATTTTCTTCACATATTCAAGGTTAGGTTAGCTAAGCCGCACCCATTTTTTACTGTGAAGAGACTAAATGGAGGTGCACATACGTCTAATAGGCTGTGTGGTATTTTCAAGCTGCCTTTATTTTTTCCAGGAACCCCTTCACTCGGTCTATTAGGCGGGACCTCTCAGTCACTACAACTTCGCCTAACCTAGGCGTGAACGACACTCGCTGTTTTCCTGCCACAGGCGGTTACTAAGTTCAGCGTCGGACGTGGCAGTGCACACCGCCATGTGAAAAAGAGTACTAGTCTTATGTTATTACCAATTACTTCAAAAAACATTTATTTACGCAAAATGAAGGTAAGTATTTGTGCGAAAAAAACACTTAAAATTACTAAATTGTAACTGCATTCTAATCTTTCTATGTCGTCGCACATATCACATGTTACTGGCGGCGCTAAGCATATATTGGGCAATTTGCGACACCTTTAGAAGTTTCTCCTGTTACAAAAAGGGTTGAAGCACATAGACCTATTTTACCTAAGGTGGAATATGCAAAAAATTGTGGGACCCTTTTAAATTTAGTCATACATACACAGTAGAAACCATAAAAAAAAATCCTCAAAGATTTGTATACGCGGATTGTTTATATTGCATCAGTGTATCTGTCCTTGAAGTCCGCGCACATCATAAACCATTACATTCGCTCCGGAATAATTCTAGCCCTTTTCGCTTCATAAACTTGTTGCTTGTGTTGGCTGCTTCGTCCGGCATCACACCTTCGAAGATGAATTTTATGCCGTACACAACATGAAAAATCAGTTTATCCTATTAAGCTCATCAGTATTACCATTTCCGTATAAAGAGCCAGAGAAAAAACGTTGACCGTTCTTTCATTGGAATCTGTAAAACACGAATGTGATATATGGCTTTGGACGAGCATTTCAATAGTTATTGTGCACTTATATGAACTTCGCTATATATATTATGTCGGTATGGCGCCGTTAGACGCATCAACGTCAGACTCTGAATTACAGGGGCCGGAGCATTGTGTAAATCAGATACAAACCCCAGGCGCTAGAAAACCGTGCGAGCGAAACCAAACGAGCTGTCTGCGAATTTTTTGGTGAAGTCAGGCTCAGTTACAGCGACAACAGCATGGTTTGTGTTTCGGCAGGAGTCTTGTGGGTATGCTTGGGGACTGACGTCCTTCTGGCGGGCCGCTTTGTCAAAGGTGCGACCACATTGGTCCTGCTTCGTGGCTTGTACGCCAGATGTTTTCTTAGCAACGAGCTGAGCTTGTGGAACGCGGAGGCGGAGTTCCAGAAGCTGAGCGGCGTTCCACATAGGCGGTGGGTGGATAAACTCAGCAGCTACCGCTGCTATACGCAGAGTGCATTACGCCTCACGGTGCGGCCAGACGGATCGTGGGCTGGAATCCTAGCGCCGACCACGCCAATAGAACTTTTTCCACCTAAGGATAAAGAGAGGATATTACAACGCTTTGCGCTCCATACTAGGTCCTTTTTGGAATGTGATGTTCTACAAGGCAAGCTCTGTCTCGCGAGCGAGAGAGGCTTGTTATGTTTAAATTTAATTATGTGCTGTTTGTAAAGTTCTGGATAATTGCTGTTTTTTTAGCTTATTACCACCTACATTCTCCGGCTTAATAAGAAAAAAAATTTACCCTTTTCATTTAAAAGGCTGAAAGGGCTGTCAGAGAGTTTAGAGTTTCTGATAAAATTTAGGATTTGAAGCAACGCACTGTTCGGAAGATCCAGCCGCTTCGTTGCTAGTTGATAGGGAAGAACACCAAGGAAACAACAAAGTTTAGGGCGAAGAACTCTGTAAATTATTTGGCTTGAAATGTAAGAGGAGTACGTTTTGAAGTGAAATCTATGCCTCCTTTTTTTCGGCGAGTTTTAAGGCGTACTTTTAAGCGCGCGAGTTGACGTGGGAGAATACGATCCCCTGGGTTTAATTCAGTTGCGTTTGTTCCGAGCTGATCATTCGTAGGAGGGTTTGTCGCAGTAGGACTGTTTTTAAGGGGCAATGAGGGGCGAGGGCCACCCGGATGTCAGTTTGGCTTGATTTTTGCGCTAAGGTGCGTGTTGCTTTCTGCGTGAATACTGAGGTTGATGTCTTCGCAGGGTCGGGGTGTTGTTCACTAGCATGGTTTTCAGCTGGTGTCGTAGACAAGCCTAACTTCAAACTAAGTAGGCACATCTACCTAGTACTTGCTTTTACGCAGTTTGTATTTGACTCTACTTACTACAGTGGAATCTTGTTGATACAATTCGGCATATCACATTTTCCGGCCTAATACATTTTTTTCTTTTCATTCCCAGCCAATTTCCGATAGAAATAATACATTTTCAAGCGTTTACTAGAAGCACGTTTTCGCCGAAGAGTGGACAATATGATCGCGAAAGCGAATCTCGACCGCCTCGCCAAAACCGCATTCCGAAAAAGCCACGAGCTTCTCGTTGCAGAGACACCGAGGTAACGAAAGCGCCGGTTCTACGGCAACCACACTACTGCAGTGCGTGGCCGTTTCATGCAAGGCAAGGGTCATGATAAGTAAGACGATGCATTCAAGCATGTCGCTAATCATATCATAATCAAGGAATACGGCGCACAGTGCTCGTGGCTGGCGCAAGTTCCCTTCCCGAATTCTCCAATGAACCATGCTTCCCTCGCAGTGATTTGTTCTCTTTTTGCCTTGTTTTTCCCGGCCGTGGTTCCAGGTTTGTGACGACGTCAGAGAAATCCAAGGCGCAAGGGGAAATTGTCTGTCAATTCGAAGGGTACCCAAAAAAGAAGAGCGTGGAATTGATATGCAAGCTGGCTTTGCCAGCATTACGCTCAACGCTATTGGCGGTCAGCAAGGGTAACTTTTCAAACAAAATTACACCATCTTCCCGTGGGGAACCCTGATGAGGATGCGAAGCATCGTAGCGGTTCCGTGTGGTTCCATTGTGTTGCCGTTATGTTGAGTCATCTGGTTTTTACTAGCGCCAGACAGAGGGAATTCCGCGTCCGGGTCCACACCGGTGGCAAAGGCACGCAAGTGCTGTTGTGTTACGGTAAGTAGGCGGTGGCTCTCGAGGTGCCGAAACTCATCCATCATGTTCTTGTCGATGTTGTCTCTGTGGTAGAATCGGTAGTCTCCGTCAGCTTTGGTGAGGTAAAGGTTGTTGACATTAGTGCACCAGCTGAGAGCAATGTACACGCCCTCCTCTTCGCAGCTTTGTCTTCTCGTTCTTCTTCTTCTTCTTCGATGGTTCCCCTACGGGAAGATGACGACGGTGGTTGAACGCGAACCTATCTCGTGATGGATTCTTTGGTTGGCCAATCCCTAGTGGCATCCTGCCACAATTAGCATCAAAGGCGCTGCGGACGGGGCTGGGTGAGCTGCAAGGCGCATGGCGCTTCCCGCCACAGTTTTCCCACGGGAAATTCAGCATCCCCCTCTAAAGTTTTCAGTTCGTCGTTTCCGTTGACGTTGAGCTTCGCGTCCCTTCGTTGTATCAGTAGCTTCTTGACGCAGTTTGAATGAGTCAATGACATGAGGCGCGTTCGTAGCACTTGCTCCTGGGCCGGATTTGTAGCGGAGTGGGAAGAGCACCGCGTACCTCCCGTTGCGGCCAGAGAGTCGTGGGATCGAAACCGGGTGCCGCTATTTGTTTTTTTTATAGTGTAGTATCGCGGAGCTGTGGGTGTAAGGAAGAGTTGCGCATGCGCAGTGAGCGTGTGGACGGCGCCGCCATGAATGATGCAGGACCAGGCGAGCTTAAGAAATGCTCCGCATTTAATATGTAAATGTTTGGACCTGGTGTAACACAAGCGTGACGTACGAAGCATTAGTAAAAGGAAAACATGACGCTTACACGGTTCAAGGAAGGTAGAGCGAGAGTAGTGAGCTTCGACGGGTCAGTCTTACGTAAACACTGGGCAAAATCGCGTATCCTTCGGTATTGCAAATTTTCATCACCAATTTTCGGCACAACACGGATTGTCCTACAAGGCAGCATCTGCGAAAGCAACAAATACCGGCAGCTTTTTTTGAAGGTCTTAGAAGAATTTACTCCTAGACAATCAAAGGGGCCCTGAAAGGCGTTTTGGGCACACTAAATGAACTAGCGCAATCTTTAGATTGGGTCGCCAAGATCAGCTGTGCCAAGTATTACTATTTTACGTGCAGCAGAAAGCTCACACATTTGTTTCAAAGTTTGTCGCCCTTTTCTAACCCTTTCCTGCGTGTTTTTGGACTCCGCATCTTCACATGTCTACGTCATCGATTCCTAGATGTTCGTCATGGGTTAGACAACCTGCTATTGGGCGACCTTTTCACGCACTTCCGGCTAAGAAATGTGTCATCTGCTCAGCGTCGCCTCACCGGTTGATGTGCCAGCGGAGTGCCGGAGTTCTTGGACATTTTACGACAAACAAAACAAGTGTAAAGAAACGCTCAACCGTTTGTATTGAATGCAACACTGCCATAACACGACATGGATTTTATCTTACGTGAGTACGTACCGTAAAGAAAGCATCGAAGCCGCGTGGCACTTTCGTGCAACCGCAGAGAACGCCCTGAGTCGAATGCTCATGTTTGATGCATTCAATTTCAAAACAATCCAGAGATTAGTTTTGAACGAATACAACGTCACAGCAAGCGTTGCAAGTCTGAACAGCGATTGACAGAATATCGGTTTCTTTCTCCTGCCCGTCGTAAATTCTGCACTCACCTCGCGCCCGGTTTGCAGGGAATACGAGCAAGTGACTTAACTCTGGCGCGCAAGCTGAGAAGGCTTTTAGCAAGGCATACTGCACGTACCCCATGCGAGGTTGAGTCATACGTCACTCAAGAAAGATAATTCAGACCATGGCAAGCACTATTCACCCGAAGAAGTACAATGTCGCATTTCATCGCGAAACGAACGCGTCCACAATACTGTAGGAGATGATGCACACGCACACAGCTTCGGTTGCTGCTTTGGCTTAGCTGCAAGCTTCGTTCGGACAGTCAGCGATGTTACGACGATACACAGCTGCGTGAGGGCGACGTGCTAACCACTTGACGTATTTAAAAACACAGGGGCAAAGAACATGGTTCATCGGAAGCAAAAAATCTTTCCTCCATCTCGCGCTACTTCGCGCCATGTTGCGGCCTCACCTAGGCACGGTATTTTGTGCTACTAGAGAGTTTTAGTACAGCGTTTGTTGGCTTTGCATACGCTAAACGCTAAATTTTTGCATCCCGGTTCGTAAACACCGGTAGGGGAGTTTTAGTAGAGTGTCTCATCAGTTTTGCGTATCGACACGCTAATGTATACGGCGCCATCTGTCGAATGATTTGCGAAATGACTCGCCGGCTGATCTGCTTGCGGAGTGCTGGAGTGCTTGGACGTTTTACGACAATCTAAACAAGTGCAAACAAACGCCTTCCAGTCAGTATTGAATGCAACACATGGGTGTAGCTTGTCAGAACACGGGTGTTTGCTGTTCAAGCGCGGCGCTGGTTTTCTCTGCGCCTTCCCGTTCATCGCCACTAATAAAGCGACCCAATCCGGCGCGTTTAACATGCCTTTTTAACATGCCGCCGGTAGGAATTACCACCGCCGCAAAATAACACCGGGCACCAGCAGGGCCACATGTGAGACGGCTTTTTGGATAAACAGTGCGCGGTGCATCAAAGGGAACGAACGCACGAGCCTCCACGCGCGGCTGCGAGTTCGCCACCGATAAAAAGTCACGTGCCGCTGATAGCAACTGCAGCAACGTACACCACGAAAGGGCAAGGCCAGGCCGCACACATGGGGCCAGGTCTTTCGTTCACTTTTCCAGCCTTGAGCAGAGTGCAGTATCCATGTCCATGGTGTCAAAAAAGTTGAAACTGCGGAACGAGCTTGCGCGTACCCGACGGCAGTCTGAGGATCGCGATAGCGGAAGTACGTCATCGCAGAGGAGCGCAGCCTCATGGGAGGGAAGGCGCACGCGCCATCAACAGTGAAGAAAAAGTTGTTAGGAGGAGGAAATACGGCGTGACGATAATGCGCAATTTTTGATTTACGATTTCTCACCTAATACTCATTGCCTTAACAAAATTCTTGCAGGAGGAGATTGCTAATACATTGCTTTATTTCATTACATATACATCCATGCACCGGCGGAAGGTATTTCAGGACCGCTTTAAAAGAAGAAACGGCAACACAAATTGAGTAGCTACTTCAGTATTGTTCCATAAAAGTGGGTGGCTGACGGAGCATGGAATATTTTCTTCGTTTTTAACCTATTTGAATAATACGATTTTCGGATAATACAATTTCTTTTCTGGTTCCGGTGAAAGTGTATCCTCGGGAATTTACTGAATTTGTAATTTGCGGGAACCAGCGTGGACACTGCTTTCATGCCGACATACGCAAATATTTCCATGGGCAACTTGAAGCCACCCTTTAAAAATATTTTCTCTATGAACCTCACGTTTACCTCTGCTACATAAAAAAAATTTTAATCCGAGACTGGAGACACACTGCCCTTGAAATGGTTGCATGTCTATTTAATTCTTCTGATACATATTGTGCATTCTCATGCAAGCTTTTCTATAAACAAATCAACTTCGTCAACGCTGCTAGATTCTACACGATGGTAAAGCTAACACCACTGTTTAGCAAAAAAATCTTCGAACAGAACCTCGAATGTTCAAGCCATCACCAGAATTACCAAATACAAGGAGTTGTTTTAGGACAAGATACCAGGGTTATGAAAGTGTGCGATGAAGATAGAGAGTATGTATGACATATAGACAAACTCTCGTCCACCCCCGAAGCAAAACAGCTATAGAAATCAGTTACTTAACCAGAAAAGGTTTTCAGTGGGTGATGGGGACAGCCTTACAAAGGTGGCTAGGAACACTGACTAAATGTTAAAGTGGACGGACACCACTCAAAATAGCGGGGTTTTATAGTCCATGACCTAAAGGACTGCAATAGGATAAGGAAAGAGGCTTCCGTATTGGCGGCTGGGCTTTTTGTACGACGGCTACGGCTGTAGTCAAAAAACCTTTGAATCTGAAGACTGGAAATATAGAGGCACTATTTTGGGTATGTGCAAGGGGCTGGAACTGTAAAAATTGGCTTCCTTCATAAAAAAAATATCGGGAGACAGCTTGAACATGTTCTATACTGCAAATAAGCACAATAAGGACAGCACTTTTCAGACTATCATAAATTAAAGGAATACTTGACAGAACGAATTTACATTTTTTCAGGGGTTTTTGAAGCACCTGAACATCGAAAGTCCATTCAAAACGATAAATGCGGTGACCGTTGCTAGTTTTTACAGTGAAACAACACCTTCGATGTGCTTTTTGTTTCCTTAGTACAGTTTATTTATATAACACTCGCATAAACATTTTGTTTTAGAAAGTGTATCAAAGTTCATAGAGAAGTGCCATCTTGTATTTGAGTTGTCACAATAGTTTTACATGTTTAGCGCAGCTTGAGGTTTTCCTCAAGTCTACTTTTATACATTTTGACAACGCTCTTTATTTTTAGAAGCTGCGCTTAGGTACAGATCATGTATTGCTGCTTTATTATGCAACATTTTTGTACCATAATTCAACCGATTGCTGAAAGAAGAAACCGACAGTGACGAGGGTTTCTATGCTTTATAAAGTTAATAATTTGATAAAATCTTTAAAAGGGAATCAATATTAACATACGACGACGCAAATAACCAGTCCTACATGCGTGTTTCTTGCTTAACAGAGTTTAGGATCCTTTATGAGCTACCAAGAGGCAGCAAAATTCAGATGTTAGAAATTCAATTGAGTTTTTAGACAATGTAAATCCTTTTGCGATAACCATGTTCTGGAATTCGAACTCAACTTTGCGAAAAGAACTGTTACCATACAATATAATTTATTCTCAAATGGTAGAGAATCCAATAGCCACCCAGTTATTGACGTCGACGTTAAAGAAATCCTGGCCGCACGAACATTAAATAGGCTTAGAAATGCTACGCTCATGTTAAATCAAGATGGATGTATGGCATCAGTCGTGTAGCCAGTAGTGCATAAAGCAATAAGGACGATTAGCATTGTCAACGCTATCCGTATAGATCAAACGGGACCGCAATAGCAATTATAAGAAGAGTATGAAGCGTTCTTAAGTTTTGGTGGCTGTTTCCGCGCTCTAAAAATTGCGTAAGTGTGCCCAAGCATTGGTAGGAGTGAGAACAGTCTGAATGGGTGCGGAAATTATCACTGGATGTCTCCAAAGAATAGGGCGTGGGGGCCAGTATATCAAATTCTGCCTGCGAAAGGCAAAGTTTCCGCTGGACATGCCAGATACAGTGTGAAAGTGCGATTGCGGGAGCTAAATGTCTGATAAGAATAACGTAGGGGGCCATTTTTCTATCCACTGCGTCGCATGCACTACTCGACATAACGGGCTAGCTCTTCCTCATGGACGTTAAGATATTTGCGCTGCATCGTTAGCCGCGCGAGAGAGATCCGCGAGGCGCACCGTAACAGAAAAACAAGTTAGCGCGTGAGAGATATCACAATTAGATTGCACAACACCGATATGATATTTATTGAGGAGTGTTGATGAAATTCGCACCGCCTGCAGTTGTATATTGTTGTACTTCCGCGATGGTGCGGTTTCTGTCAATGCCTTCAGAATTACGAAACCTGATTTGAGCATATGTTTTACAACACCACGAAAGACGTGAAGTATTAATACATCTATCCATCATTCATCGGTCACAAAGGCGGTGCGTTCCACCGACCTCATTACGTTTTAGTTACAATCAATGCGGTATGAGTATTACTCCCCGGTCCCATATCCAGTCTTCTGATCAGCACATCGCCGCTACAACTACAACCACGATATTCCTTAAAAAACACATCTTTGGCTCTCAGCCTAATCAAGCTTAAAAAGCCTTAAGTGAGTCTTGGTGTTTTTTTTTTCTTTAATTGAGTACGGGTTGAGTTTTAAATGTTACAAGACTAGTGGATCCGGACATTACCGAAAAAACGACTTTAGGCATTTCCGAAATCCCTAGCACCCTTTGTATTCACCCGTGATTCAAGATTCATACGTGTTCATGAACATTTCAATCATCTGCCGGAAAAAACACAGCCCCGTAACTGCCAGTCTCTAACAAATATGGTAATCACAATTTCTCTGGTGGAGCTCTTGCTTAAAGCCATCTCCTTCTTCGTGCTGCGTGTTGGTCCTTGGAATGAACGAAATAGCCCAATTTTCGGCTTTCAATGATTACCTGACTATTCTCAACACAAATCTATGGAATGCTCAAACATTAAGACGGTTTACCACAAATGAATCTGACTCCGCAGCTTTATCGCCCCAAGGGTGGAACAAACCATGCATTCGGCTGACGAATTCGGCTCAGTCCCAGTTCGGCAACATTTTTGGTCGGCTTTGCCGGAAACCACAGCCCACTCATTCAGTTACCCCGTTTTGGAGTCGCTTCCTCCGCGTCATGTAGTTGCTGCTAACCGTGGAGGGAAAAAAAAGCTTAGGAGAGGCCCCCAGCTATTCCCCGCTCATTGGCAAAAGTGTGGAGGAAGTCACGTGTTTTGGGCGGCCATTGGAAGTCGCGTTAGCAACGGCATCCTAGCAACGGCCCGCCTGCCGTCCGCCAGTCATGGAGGAAAGGCAGCGCCTGCCTTGTCGTCCGATTGCGAAGATTGCTGCTTCGCTTTGCTGCGCTGTGGTCTTGCGGAACTCTAAAAGGATGCTGCGAGTTGCGACAGCTGCGCCGATGTGAATATATCATTTAATGTCTACTAGCAAGTTCACCTTGTACCGCGTCAAGCTTTTGCTCCGGTCGCGATCACGACGCGCCTATTGAAGTGCAGATATCGTGAAGGCGCCGTCCCGTCGTACGCGCGGACACCCGTCAAGTAGATTTTCGGAAAGTGATACACGGTGTGCAGTGCGTAGGCGACTTGCAACCGAACGATTCGCAACTGAATTTTTTGGTTATCACCGGTGCATGTAGTTTGGTAGGCCGGCGATGCTCGGCATGCCTTTGCAATTGTTACAAGGTAGATTCCCGGTTGATATAATTCCATCGTCATATTACCTTGGTAGGTGTCCGTCTGTTGACTGGAAGAGTGCTGGATCTGTAATCTATCTTTTTTGTGGTATCACTCTGGATTTCGCTTTTCAACGCTTCAGACTGCGAGGTTAGTGTATGAACGTTTTCAGCTTATATCACCTTGAATTTATTGACACTAAGACAAGTTGAAACTTGGCGAAAAACGTTTATTGACGCCACCCACCCTCTCCTTTTTTTTTTTTTGCCCGATAAAACGTCTTGCCTCCTCCTCCTGCTCCTCCGACTCCTCCTCCGACGCAAAAATTCTATCGAAGGCACGGGAACAACGGTAAAAACATTCCACAATTTCTAGCTTGAAATCTGCATGAAGTGCTGCTTACCTATTTATATATAGAACGGCCGTTTAATTGAATAGTCATCTCTCGGATTGCCAGTGAAACTGAAACGCAAACTTGGGCACTCTCCAGTCCGGTAGCCGCAGGGCGTTTGCCCACTGTTTGCGGCGTTCTCCATCGTTTGGGAACCTATAAACGGCGGCGGTTGCAAACAAAGGATGAATGCACACCAATGTACAGCAATACTAGTCAGCGGAATGATGCATTCACCGGTGGAAAGTGACGGCCAATTCCTTAAGTACCGATCGCGACTTGCAGCCTGGCACCGAGCATTGCGGCATTGTTAGAGCTAGCTGCTTCGCAAAACTGCTGCGGCCATACTGCAGGCCGTGTAACCGCTCATTTAGGTTCATGGTCACGCGCTGCAAAACGGCCTTCTAACTGCCTATCAGCTGATTCCCGCCGGCTCGGGGCTGGCACATGCAGACGACAAGAGAGGCGATACAGGACGGAGGAGGCGGAGAAGGTGCACCGAGAGAGAGGGAAAAAGAGTCCGCCATTCGACTTACAGAAATGGCGTTTCCGGCTGCGCTGTGTGTGACGTCAGGGCCTCTCCTAAGCTTTTTTTCCCCTCCATGCTGCTAACGGACTCCATCTTGGCTTCGAAGCTGTACTGCTCACCGAGAAACCTGCCACCAGACGCCGAGGCGGGCTTGTTTTAGAACACACACTGCACAGCATGACCTTACCTCGGGACCCACATCAGATGGGTGAAACATTGTTGGTGTCAGTGGCAGCCAGTTTGCTAGGCCTGTATCAGGCCTCATAAATACCCACTGAGGATGTTAGAAGACGTAGTTCAGACTGAATGAAGTTTGAAGTAGATAAAGTCCAAACTAATGTCAACTGCTCCCATAGCCGGCCTGCACTCGTGTGAAATTGTTTTAAGACTAGAAATACAGTTCTCCAGAATTGTTAGAACGCAGAAATCTTGCTGTTTCGAAAGTGCTGTCTCTTTATCTTAAACTGCCACCTGCGACAAGCCGCAAGCTCTTGAATCTGGTGCATATGCCACTTATTGAGTTTTCAGCGGACAGTGTGCGAGGAGAAATGTTCTGTAGGTCACCCCTGTGAAATGTTCTGAATGCAAAAAATTTCAAGAAACATCGGCCAGTGAGAAAAATACCTTTCTGAGACAGAATTGCTCTCAGTTAGTATTCTTCGCGTGTGATTTTCTATCCCATCCAAACCACGAAACCAATAAAATCGAAAGTACCTGCAATTTCAGGCAGCGCCTACAATAGCCTTAATCCCTTCCAGACGCTTTCCATGTTTTAGTATGAAGATTCGGTCGATCAACCATTATTTGAGCGAACAAGTTGACAAAGCGCGCAGCTGTGAAGGTCGAGCCTAACCACTCCTTGAGGTAGCAGCTAAGATCAAAAGCATTGAGGCTTGGCCCGCAAGTGTTAGATAAGATGCCTTTGTTTCTACCAATATCCCCCCAAAATTTCCGGCCCTCTTAGGGCAGCCGAATTCAAATTACTACCGCATTGCACAAAATACCAAAAAGGGCACTAGGCTACCCTCACTCCATCAAAGGAGAGTGCCTCCACAATGTGAAAAGCTTGAAGATGTCGCCAATAAAGTGGTGTAGATAAAATTTGCTGCTCCGTAAAAATGTTTCACAGGAAGAAGAGACAAAAATTGCGAGGCTGATTAAAACTCCGGGATATAGTCATCAAACCTCCCTTACATTTGTATTATAATCAAATTGTATTGAATGGAATTGTATATTTGTGTCATTAGGAACCCCCGCAAAGAAACGTGTTTAGAAAACGTCTTTGCATCACCTAGCTTGCAGCTACAAGAAACTGCAGTTGGCCACCAACGGATGCGAAACATTGGTGAAGGCTCATAAAAAAAATTCTAAAAATGTTGAGAATGATTTAAACTTTTACTTCAGTTTCTGAACAATATTTACCATTGCCTAAAATATCGAAATGATACAATCACCCGCCGTGGTGGCTTAGTGATCAAATCGTTGTTATACTGAACCTAAGGATGTTGGTTCGATTCCGGCCATGGTAGATGCATTTCAGGCGGAGGCGAAAAACAACGCCCGTGTTTTGATATATCGGCGCACGTTAAAGATGAACAGATTCTCAAAAGCATTCCGGAGCGATCAATTACACCACCCCTCATAGCCGAGGCGAATCTTAGGTATGTTAAAAGGCTGAAATAGGGATTGCTTTAACAGTCGAGTCTAAGGCAATATTTTCAGTTCCTACGAAAGAAATATCTCGTGTTATCAAGAGTTTATTATAAAATCCACCTAGTATACATTTTTATGTAACGGGAGCGACGAGCGCCTTGAATATTTAATGCATGCAGAAATATTTAGAGAGTGCTTGGTAGTTACGCTGGACCTAGCCCTTTAAGTTCAAAATTTTCTTAGACCAAAGGCGTCCATTCCGTTATTCAGGAGGAAAAAATCATTCAGAACTTTACAACATACGATAACACAATTAGGATTCATAACGACGAGCACAATGAGTATGATGAGAACTTTGAATGCGCCGTTGAGTGAGTCATAATTACAATTGCACTGAATATACAACCTATTCAGTGTTTTGTGGGTAAACCTAAAAGGATTTGAATGGAATTGAAAAATAAAGACAGTGTTCGTCTGCATTGTTTGATCTTGGAGTAGTTTTTCTATATTGCTTTGGCTGACTGAAAACATTCAGTTTAGAAATTTTGTGCTTCCTTTCACTGAACAATTGTTTTTGTATGTGTTCCAGAAAACAATGACGAATACGGTAAGTTTCCGCTTATTTCATGCCATCATTTTTGTAAAGAGAATAGAACTGATTTTTTAAGATGATGATATAATGCAATAACTGGAAAGAACATTGCGTATTCAGGCATATACGCAGTTGTCTTGAGGGATTTTCGCTTAAAGTTACAGTTCCGAGTAACAATTCGAAGAAAAATGGAAATCTCAAGCCATCCCTAAAAGATATCCACATTGACAAAAATAAATCTGTATGCTCCATTCTCGTTTCTACAAACCAGTTAAAATATATGTAGTGACCAAGCAGAGACTGCTGCTTCAACAACAAGAACGTTTATTGAAGCGATAGCGCGGCTTAAATAGTTCAGCGCCGATGCTTATCGGCGCTCACAAAAAGAGAAGGAAAGGCGCATGCTCGCTTGCCCGTCCTGCACGTCACCGCACGACGTCACTTGGCACGATATCACATCGCCAGCTTGTCGCTTGTTCTGCACGTCCCCGCACGACGTCACTTGGCACGATATCACAATATACAAATAATAATAGCTAGTAGTTTGCTTTACAGCAAATGCCACTTACGAGACTTTGAACCACGAGTCACTTTTGCCTGAAATATCGAAGCCTCGTTAGGAAGATATGTTTGGTGACTCACTCAGTGCGAGGTCTTCTTCAAGCTACACAACAAGGCACTGAACAGAACGATAGAGATGAATTCACTAAATGAAGTGTCTCTTTGTTTCCTTCCTGTCTGTGCGTAGAGTGCAAGTGTACGGTAGCATGATGCCAGGCGTGCGTTGCGTCATGCAGCATACGTGTAATTCTATTAGGTAGTATCAAAACCAATGTCACTGAAGCCCGGTAAAACCTACACATGCAACATGGTATCAGTATACACACCAATGTAATGTAAATATGTGTATACCGATGTGAAAATGTGCACCATTACACCATGCAGCACTAGAGAAGTATGATGGCCACCATTTGCACACATGTACACTACTTCACACATTGCACAACAACTTCCATGTTGACCCTCACAGACGCTTCCCTTTAAAGCTCACGCACCGAAGTTCGAACCTCCCGATTTCCGAATCAATTCGTCACTCTCTAAGAAGCCCTTTCAGCAGCGTGTTTATGCTAACCAAAGTTGCTTTATTTGTCCTTCGTTCCCTCCCGTGTCCACGCAGCTGAAAGAGTGGTTCAATGCAGGATTGTTGGTACAGGGACCGTTATAAGTAATTGTAATAAAGATTTGTGAGTATCACAGCATATTTGCCTTACTTCCTTTATGGCAGCCACTACGGTTTTACGCGTAGCTTTTGCTATTAGAAAGGACTCCTTTAACGGCACGCGAATGCAACACGCAATTTCTGGAAGAAGACATTCCTATCACTTTACGAGGCAGCGTTTCAGTTACTTTAGCATCACCTGTACATGACTGACACAAAAAAGCAACGCTACGATCGAATTACCAATGCGGCACGGGACAGAGTGGTTTCGATCGCCTTGAGGGCACATTTTACAGCAGTCTCCTGGTAGGCGGAAGGTGCCAGAATCTAAGCTACGTTCCGCCGGGAATTTAACGGTTTTTTAAAGCAGAGCTTTACTACAGTCATCAAGCGATGTTACGGTGGATGGGCAAGGTGACGTTTTGACCGGAGGCTCACCCCCGGCGACATATGCGTCGAAGCGCATCGCGTGATTCGCTGGGAGTGCTGTCGGCGCTGCGCACGAGCCGCGTTTTCAGTCTTTGTTTGCAAAACGAGCAGCGGTCACCACCGCCGCTGCTTGCGAAACAGCCGACCACCCCCGCAGCCTGTCATGAATACAGCGTTGGGTCGTCTCGGACAACGCGACTCGTCTTGCGCCCAGCGAATAGGGACGGTGCGTTCGCCGTGAATGCATGCCGCGTTCGCCCGGCCTCATGTGAGCATTGCACGGAACCGAACAGCTTTGTGTCGTGAGCGGCAATACAGCTAAATCAAATGTTAAGGAAGCGAAACCAAGAATCAATTAAACCATGTATTTGCTATGCATATATAGGATTAGGTAGCTTAGCCGGATCCATTTTTTTACTCGATACAGGCTTCCTGTTGGTGCGCAGACCCTCGATAGGCTTTTCGGTATTTTGAAGCTTTCGTTACGCTTTTCGTAGTGCCCTTACCTTGGTCTATTAAACAGGATCTCTCAGTCAACTACAACTCCGCATAACCTAACCGTAAACGAGCCTCCCTGTTTTCTTTCCGCAGGTGGTTACTAAGTTGAGCGTCGGCAGGGCAGTGCAAGCCACCATGTCAAAGGTAGTACTAGCCTTACGTTCTTGAAGAGTCGTACCAAACATTTCATTACGCTATTTAAACCTAAGAAGTTGTCCTCGCGAACCCTTAAAAATTCTAGATATCAACTACCTTTCAAACTTTCTATATCTTCGCACACATCCCACGTTACTAGCAACGCTAAGCAAGTATTAAACAATTGGTGACACCTTTAAAAGTTGACCCTGCTACTAAAAAAAATTCCCCCGCACCTCCCCGAAGGGAATCGTGCAGAAATGCGAATGCATTGGGTGCACCGATGAGTTTGTTGCGAGTAATGGCGTAATTAATGACGAGAGTGTGAACGTAATCATTTATTCATCAGCACCTGTTTGTGCTATCATTGTACCTGACGGCCACAATCACTGCCTTATGATCGCTAAAGTGCATGGTCAAAAGGTCTTTGAGGAGCATACGCGCGTGACAGTTTCGCGTACAGACCAGGTCAATGCAACTCCCGTGAATGGTAGTGGGGCACGTGTCGAAGCCGGCAGAGAGACAATGCATAGAGTTCCTGGTCTGCATGTACTCGACCAGCCACTCGCCACTCTTCTTGCGCACGTCAACGTTGAAGTCACCAACCAAGACTATGGGGTTAGAGGGTTTGGAGCGCACGCGCACACTTTCCATAGTCGCGTCCAGCTGCGCCGCAACGGCGTCTCGAGCCCCCGACTAAGAAATGCATTCGCATTTACGACGACGACGACGACGAAGGCAGAACTACGAGGCGCGCGCTCACGTGCGCTCGCGCTGGAGGAATGCAGGCGCACATTCACATTTACGACGACGACGACGACGAAGGCAGAACTACGAGGCGCGCGCTCACGTGCGCTCGCGCTGGAGGAATTCAGGCGCAGGCCGGCCAACGGAGCAAGACAACCCGCGGCTAATAAATACATTCGCATTTAAAAGGATTGCAGCATATATGACCTAATACGACTTAAGCTATATCATGCATGAAACTGTGGCACCATTTTCAATGAAGTCACACATACAAACTAGAAACCATTTAAAACAGTGGGGTGAGATTTCTTTATACGGGTTCTTCATATTACACCAGCGTATCTCTCCTTGAACGCTGGCCAAGTCATGAAAGATTACCTCCACGCCGGAATATCTCTAGCCCTCTTCTCTTTGTAAACTTCAGGCACATGTTGTCTTCCTCATCCGGCATCATACACTCAAACGTAAATCTCGAAGCATAAACACCATGAAAATTCTCGTTATTCCTTCAAGCCCACCAGTCTTGCAATTCCGGTATAAAGATCCACAGACAAAAATGTGGTTGATCCTTCTTTTCTAGGATCGCTAAAACACGAAAGAAAAATGTGCCTTTACGCGAGCATTTGAATGTTGATTGTGCATCGATATGAACGTCCACATCACTATTTAAAATTCGTCGGTATAGCACCGTGAGACACATCAACAGTAGACACTGGATTACAGGTGCCGGGGCATTGCGCAAACCAGATTGAAGCCCCAGGTGCTCGTAAACCAAGCGAATGAAAGCGAACGGGTTGTCAGCGAATCGTTTGGTGAAGTCACAGTCCGCTATAGTGAAAGTAGCGTGGTTTGCGGGTCGGCAGGAGTTTTGTGGGTGTGCTTTGCGTGTGACGTCCTGCCGGCGAGTGACGTTCTGCTTGCAGGTCACTCCGGGAAAGGTTAGACTCCTTTGGTCCTGCTTCGTGGCGTATATATCCTAAGCTTGCGTTGCGACGAGTTGAGCATGTGGAACGCAGCAGCGGCGTTCCACAAGCGGACCGGCATTTCACTTAGGCGCGGGCGGATAAACACAGCAGGTTCCGCTGCTATACGCAGCCCTATCAAGGCGCCGACTATCGCGCCCATTACCGTCATTACGCACTACTTCGCTTCGCATCTCGTAGATGACAGCACCATTTCAATGGAGAAGTTAGAGGGAACGACATAAGGCGCCATTGTGGAGATCTCCTGGCATCACTTTATAAATCTGTTCGCAGAGCGTTTCACACCTGCCGTTTCGGCCAGACGGATCATGGGCTTGAATACCAGCGCCATCGCGCCATTGGGCCTTTTTCGACCTAAGGATGAAGACAGGATATTCCATAACGTTTTGCTCCATACTAGTTGTTTTTTGGAATGTGATGTTCCGCAAGGAAAGCTCTGTCTCACGAGAGAGGCTTGTTAAGTTTAAATGTAATTCTTTTTGTGCACAGTTCTGGCTAATTGCGGTTTCTTAACATTTTAACATTTATTTCTCCCTGTTGCTAAGATAATTATATTTGATTTGTTCGTTTAGCTCTCTGACTTGGCTGTCAAGGAGCTTCTAATATATTCAAGGATCTGAAGAAAAGCCCTGTTCAGAATATCCTTCCGCCTCGCCGCTAGTAAACAGGGAAGAACACAAAAGAAATGACGAAGTTTAGTGCGAAGGCCTCTGTGAATTTCTTTGCATGAACTATAAGAGGAGAATGTTTGGAACTGGAACCTGTACCTTCTTTTTTTCGGCGAGTTTTTTTATGTATACTAGTAAAGGGCGTGATTTGAAGGCTGAGAATGCGATTTTCTCGGTGTAATTCATTTGCGTTACTGGTGAGCTGAGCCTTCGTAAAGGAGCTTTATTGCGGGAGGACTATTTTGTAAGGGGGCTACCACGGGCGAGGTACACGCTGGTGTCAGTTTAGGTACTTTATTACATTAAGTGCCTGTTGCTTTCTGCGGAAATACTGAGCGTGACCTCTCTTCTGCGGCACGCAGTTGTTCTCTTCCGTGGTTTTCAGCTGGTGTTATAGCCTTTTCTAACTTTGAACTAAGCACACACTTCATCATAGTAGTAGCTTTCGTCGAGTTTGTATTCCATTTTTTTTTAATATTTGCAATTTTTAGGAATCAGCCTGGATACTCCTTTCCTGCCCATATACGCCGACATTTTCACCGGAAAAAATGAAGCTGCCTCTTTTAAATATTTTCTGTGTAAATCTCAGGTTTACCTCTGCTACAAACCAAAAAAAAATTTAATCGGGGGCTGGAGATACACTGGCCTTAAAACAGATGCACCTCAATTCAATTCTTCAGATATGGCTAATGCATTCTCATGCCAGCATTCTTACAAGGAAACTAGCTCCCTGGACACTGCCTTGAATCTAGACGATGGTAAAGGTAACACGACTGTTTACAGAAAAAGCCTTCGAACAGAACATGCAATATTCAAGCCATCACCAGCCTTACCACAATCAAGGAGTCTTTTTAGGATGGGATACCGGGCTTGTAAAAGTATGCGGTTAACAGAGTGACTGCGTAAAACATCTTGACAAACATCCCAAAATAAAGCAGGCTAAAAACGAGGTACTTAGAACCAGAGAAGGGTTTCACTGGGTGGCGATGACGGCCCTACAAAGGCGTTCGGGAAATCTGACGAAATGTTAAAGCGCACAGACACCACTCGGGGTATTGTGCATTGTTAGAGGCAATGACCCTAAAAACTGCAATAGGACAAGAAAAATGGTTTCTCGTTTTGGCGGCTGAGCTTTTTGTTTCGACAGCTACGGCTGTACTCTAAAAACCTCCGAACCTGAAGACTGCAAATATACAGGCGGTATTTTGTGTATGTGTAAGACGATGGAACTGTAAAAACTACCTATCTTCATAAAAAAGTTGAAGGAGACTCCTTGAAGATGTTCTGTACTGGAATTAACACAAAGAGGACAGCGTCTTCCAGGCTACCATAAATGAAAGGAATACTTTCGAGAAAGAAGTAATGTTTTGTCAGAGGTTTGTGCAGCCCTTATACTTCTACAATCCAATGAAAATGATAAATGCACATACGATTACCAGTTTTTTACTGATACTTCGCCTTTGGCCATGCTGTTTTGTTTCTGTCATACAGTTTCTTTCTATAACTGCCACATAAAAATTTTGTTTCAGAAAGTGTATCAAAAGTCATGAAGATGTGGCATCTGGCAGTTGAGTTCGTCGCAACTGTTTTGCGTGTTTAGGGCAGCCTGAGGTATTGCCTCAAGTTTACCTTTGTTCATCGTGGCAAAGCTCTTTATGGTTACAAACTGGGCTTAAGCCCGTTCTACATGGAGCGAATTTCGCCTGCGAATCCGCTGGAACGAACATTCGCACTTGCGAAGTTCGCAATGCCTGGAATTGTCGTCTACATGGGGCCTGCGAACGCCGCGATTTTCGCATTTCAGATGCGCCTTGTTTGCAGACTGAATTAAGTTTGCCACCAGCAAAGGTTGTTGTGATTTTATCAAGGGTGGTTTTATTTTACTTTCATGGCAAGTTGTTTCTGCCTGATTTGCGGTAAATATAAGTTTATTTGCGGTTTTATATAAGAATCGCCAATTATTTATCAATATACGCACACACAGCAGAGAAGACAAACGTTTTGGTGTGCCCGCGCTTTTGTCGCGCTCGTACAAGAAACGCCATCTGGTTTCCAAGCGTGCAAGTGGTGCCGAGCTGTGCTCCTATTGGCCGCAGGTCCGGCCCCTCTAAGCCGCACGAGCGGCGTTTGCTCGACCGCTTCAAATGTTTGGCACTTTGCCGCAGCAACGAAAAAAGGGGTTTTGCCGCACGAGCGGCGCCGCCTCAGCGAATTCGCAGGTGAAATCGCTCCATGTAGTACGGGCTTTAGGCATGAGCTCGTGTGTTGCTGTTTTGTTATGCCACATTTTTTGTATCAGAATTCGAGAGAGCGCCGAGCGAAGGGGCCAATAGCGACCAGGTTTTCTAAGAGTGGTATACTTGATTTTCTAATATTTTTAAAATGGAGGCGAGGTTAACATATGATGACGCAAATAACCAGTCCTACATCTTGTTATTGGGTAGCATTCTTTGCAAGTGCCCCCCCCCCAGCCACGAGCGTGTAACGCCCTGCATTTCCACAAAAATGCAGATATGACGAAAGTTCCAAGCTTAATCATTAGAACAATGCAAATGGCCATATTTCCCGCTTGGCAAAGTTTCCGCTGGACACGCCGGACACTGTTTGAAGGTGCGAATGGGGGAGCCTAAACTTTCGGATAACAATACTGTGGGCGAGAATTTTTCTATCCAATGTTTGTTATTCACTACTCGACATATTGGGCGAGCTTTTCTTCAAGGAAGTTAATATGTTTGGCGGTACAACGATAGCGGAGAGAGAGAGAGATCCGCGAGGCTCATCGCAACCGAAAAAAAGCCAGCGTGTCCGTGATATTACAATTCTTTTTCACAATACCGAGATGATATTTATTGAGGAATATCTGTGAATTTTATCACCGCCTGTAACGGCGTATTGTTTCACTTGCGCAATGGTGCTGTTTCTGTGAATGCTTTCAGCATAACGAAACCTGGTTTGAGCGTACGTTTTACAAAACAACTTAATACGTTGTGCATTATTACATTTAGCCATAATTCACAGGTCACATACATGGTGCTTGCCACCTATCCCTCTACATGCTAGGTTGTACCAATACGGTATGAGTATAACTCTCCAGTCCGCTATCCCACTGCTGGTAAGCCCACCGCCGCCGCAACCCCGATATTCATTAAAAGACACTTATTTGGCTCTCAGCCTTACCCAGCTTGAAAGCCCTACGTGTACCTCTAAAGTTTTTGTTTTTACTTGTATGGAATACGGGTATAGTTTTGAGTGTTAGAGTACTAGTGGATCCTCGCATTACCGAGATGAAAATTATTCAAGACATTTTCTAAATCTATAGCACCGTCTGTTTTCACCCGTGATTCAAGATTCAAACGATGCATAAACATTTCAATCCTGGGCAGAAAAACATTTTGACCCCGTAACTGCCAAGCAAGCTAATGTTATCTTTTCTAGTGGACCTCTCGCATAAAGTCATCACCTCCTTCGTGGTGCGTGTTGGCAAGAACAAAGTAGCCCAATTTTCTGCTTTCATTCTTTACCTAATTCTTTTCAACACGAATCTCTCGACTGCCGGAACATACAGACGGTTCAGCCAGAATGAATCTTACTCCGCAGCTTTATCGCCCCAAAGGTGGAAGAAACCACAAATTCCGCAGACGGCGCAAAGTATAGAAGTCACTTCCGCGACATTTTTGGTTGGCTTTGCCGGAAACTAAAGCCTTCTCATTCATTTACCGCGGTTTAGAGTTGCTCCTTCTCCGTCATGGATTTGCCGCTAACGAACACGATCTAGGCTTCGAATTTTTACTCCTCATAGAAAAACCTGCAACCAGAAGCCGAGGCGGGCTTCTTCAAGAACACACACCACACAGCATGAGCTTACGTCATGCCCCACAGGAGATGGGTCAAATAAAACATTGCTGATCTCAGTAGCGCCAACTTTAGCATGCCTTTATTAGGCCTCATAAAGACCTACTCAGAAACTCGTCAGAAGAATTTGAAACCGAATTATATTTGAAATAGATTTAGTTCAAACTGATGGCCTCTGCCGTCATAGGATGCCTGTAGTCTCATGAAATTGGTTTGAGGACAGAAAGACAGTTCACCGGCGAATGGAACACCAGTGCCTAATGGTTGTTGTAATGTTCTAACGCACAAGGCTTGCTGTTCCGGAAGTGCTGCAACTTTATCCCAAACGGACACCAGCTACGAGAAGGAGGGCTTTTACATCTAGTGTATATGTCCAGTTCTAGATATTTTCCTTCAGCATAACATCAACCATTTGTCGAAGATATTGAGTTTTCAGGCAACTGTGTGCGACAAGAAATGTTTGAGGTTTTTTAGATGAACCCCGTGACAGTTTTCGCATGCAAAAAATGAAAGTTACATTTGACAGCAAGAAAAATAGGTTTACCAGACAGAATTGCTATTGGGTAATATCACGTGCATGTAATTTTCTATCCCATCTAAAACACGAAACCATTAAAATCGACAGTCCGGAACATCTCATACAGCAGCTTAAAATGACTTATTCCTTTGTTCACCACCCCCAACTTTCAGCTAGCAAATTCGGTAGATGAACCATTCATTGAGCAAACAAGGTTGACAAAATGCTACGCTTTAAAGGCCAAACGCTACCACTTATTCAGGTAGCAGGTTACATATATTAGGGTTTGGACCGCAAGTGTTATATCGGATCACTGTTTTCTACCATTATCCACAAAAACTTTCCTGCCCTCTTAGGGCAGACTAATTCAAACTACTACCGCACAGCACAACATACCAAAACAGAGACTACACAATTGTCATTCCATCGACTCTGCCTCCACACGATGAAAAGCTCGCTGACATCTGGATAAAAGTGGTGTAGATTAGATTTGCCGCCCAATAAAAATGTCTTACAGGAACAAGAGAAAGAAATTGTAAGGCTTATTCAAACTCTTAGATATAGTGGTTAAGCCCCTTCGATTTGTATCATAAAGAAGTCGAGCCAATTAAACTCGGCCAAGAAATGCGTTTGCAAAACCTCCCTTGCATCACTTAGCTTAGAGCTATAAGTAGCTACATTAGACGACAAGCGGATGCGAAACACTGGCGACGGCTCTTAAAAGAAAAACAAATATTAAATTAGTGATAATCACTTTCAACTGTTAGTTCATTTGTGGAACCATATACACTATAGCCTAAAATATCGAAAGGACGCAATAACCCGCCACGGTGGCTCAGTGGTAAAACCGTCAATTCGACGATGTAATGAGCCGAAGAATATTGGTTAGATGTTTGGGCTCAGGTACGCGGTGGCCGCATTTAAGACTAAGGTGAAAAAATAACTCCGGCGTGTTGATATTTCGAAGCCGGTTGAATAGCCAAAGCTTCTCAAAAGCATTCTGGAACTATAAATTACACCGTGCCTCATAGCTCTGGTGAAGCTTCGGCATGCAATGACACAAAGTTTGGGATGCTTGAACAGTTGAGTCTAACGCAATATTTGAAGTTCTTGCTAAAGAAATATCCAGTTTTATTAAAATTTTATTAACAAACGTTTCACCTACAATACGTTTTATGTAAAGGGAGCGACGAGTTCCTGAAATATATAATGCATGCAGAAGTACTGACGGATTGCATGCTAGTTATGCTGGACGCGACCCTTTAAATGTAAAATTTTCTTAAACCGCGGCGCCCATTCCGTTATTCAGGCGAAAAAAAGTACTCAGAACCATAAAAGTTATCAACAGGTGAGGAAAGTTTAAAATGGCCAGCGCAATGATGGTGATGAGAACTTTGAATGTGCTGTTGGGAGAGTAATAATTAAAAGTGCACTGAATATATATCCTATTTTTTGTTTTGGGGGGTAAACCTAAAAAGGTTTTAATGATATTGAAAAATACAGTGGCTGTCCGCATGCTTTGATCTTGGAGTGCATTTTCTCCAATGCTGTGGTTGACTGAAAACGAAATTTACAAATTTTCTACATCGCTTCCACTGAACAATTGTTCTCTGTACGTGTTACAGGAAACAATGCGGGAATCGGTAAGTACAGGCTTATTGCGTTTCAATCATTTTTTGTTAAGAGAATAGAACTGGTTTTTTAAGATGCAGATATAATGCGATAACTGAATACATTCTTGTCTATTAAGGGAGATTAGCATTTTTCTTGACTGTTTTTCGCTTGAAGTTGCAATTCGGAGGAGCAATTTGAAGAAAAAGGAAGGTATCATACCATCTCTGAAAGATATGCACATAAATAAAGAAACCACATCAAATACAAAAATATTATTGTTTTTTTTTTTGCTTCACAGCAAATATCACTAAAGAAACATTGCACCACGTGGCACTTTTTCCTCATATATGGAAGCCTCGTTTCGAAGAAATGTTTCCTGACTAACTCATTTGCGAGGGATTCTTTTCGGAACCCAAACACTGCACAAAAAGCAACGATGTGGTTGAATTCTAAAAAATCAGTGACTCTTTGCTTCCTTCCTGCCTGTGCCTAGAGCGCAAGTATACTGTGCACAAGATGCTAGTGGTGCGTTACGCGATGCAGCATTCCAGTATTACTATTTATAGTATCAAAACCGATGACACTACAGCCCAGTAAAATCTACACATGCAACATGGTACCAATTTACACGACAATGTAATGTCTACATGTGTATACCAATGTAGCAATGCGCACCATTACACCATGCACGACTAGACAAGTATAATGTCTACCTTTTTCTCATGTGTGCACTACCTCACACACTGTACAACAACTTCGACAATGCCCCTCAAAAACGCTTGGCTTTACGTTTTCGCGACGAAGTTCAAAAGTACGATTTTTGAATCAATTTGTCATTCCCTGACAAGCACTTTCAGCAGCTTGTTTATGCTAACAAAAGTGGCACTATTTGTCCTTTGTTCTCTCTCGCGTTCCACGCGGCTGAAAGAGAGTGTCAATATATTCTGGTTGGTACAGGAGCAGTTATAAGTAATTGTAAAAACGATTTGTGAATATCACAAACTATTTGCCTTACTCGGTTTATTGCAGCCATAACAGGCGTACAGGAAGGTTTTTCTAATAGGGCGGACTCCTTTCAACGCACAAGAATGCTACCATTCAGTTTCTGGAACGAGACCTTTCTGTAATTTTACAAGACCGGGTTCCAATTCCTTTTAGGAGCACATGTACACGACTGACACAAAAAACAACAATACGACGGGATGACCAAGACGGCACGGGAACGGTATTTCGACCACATTAACAGCTCATAATACAGCACTCTCCTAGTATTCGGAAGGTGCCTCTATCGAAACTACGTCCCAGCAGGCATTGAACGATTTTTAATGCAATGCTGTAGCACTTTCGTCCAGCGACTTTTCGAAGGAAAAGCAAGGGTACCGTTTGCCTGGAGACACTCCCCCGGCGACGCACCTGTCGAAGCGCATCGCGTGATTCGCCGGGCCGGTGTCGGTGCTGTGCCCAAGCAACGTTTTGAGTTTTTCTACGCAGAACGAGCAGTGGTCGCCACCACCGCTGCTGTCGAAACAGCTTACTCCCCCTCCCCATCAGCCTATCATGAATGCTGCGCTTGGTCGTCTCGGAGACGGTGACTCGTCTCGCTCCCTCCGAAGAGGGACGGTGCGTTCGCCGCGTTTACCCAGCCTCCTTCTGTGATTCTGTGAGCTTTGCTCGTAACCGAAAAGCTTTGAGACGCGGTCGGCAATACAGCAAAATCAAAGGTTACGCAAGCGAAACCAAGACTCACCCGTACCAAGCTTTTGCATTGCATATCCAATGTTAGCCGAGCTTAGCCGCACCTAATTTTTTACTGGGCGCAGAATTCCTGTATGTGCGCAGACTCTTGATAATCTATTCGGTATTTTCAAGCTGCCTTTGTCTTTTTGAGGGGCCCCTTACCTTTCTCTATTAGGCGGGACCTCGCCGTCAAATACAGCTCCCCATAACCTAAGCGTGAACGAGCCTCGCGGTTTTCCTGCTGCAGGCGGCTAGTAAGTTGAGCGTTGGCTGTGCCAGCGCAAGCCACCAAGTCAAAAATAGTACTGGCCGTATGCTATTTATGAGTCATACCAAACGTTTATTTATACAATTTAGGCCTAAGAAATTGCCCGCGTGAGCACTTAAAAATACATAGATATCAACTACATTTCAATCTTTCTATGCTGTCGCACATATTACGTGTTAAAGACGATGCTAGGCATGTATTCGGCAAGTGACGAAAGCTTTACAAGTTGCTCCGGCTACAAAAAAGGATTGAAGCAAATATAGACTAATATCACCTAAGCTCGAGGATGGAGAGAGAAAGAGAGAGAGAGAAGCTCTGTATTAGAAAACAGAGTGTTTAGCCGGCGTACAAAATCGCCTTCATGCTACTCTGTTAGGGGAGGGGGAAAAGGAAGAAAGGCCCAAGAGAGAGGAGGGCAGAAAAGAGATGCAAGCTGAGAGAGGCACCAACAAAATTAAGTAAAAGGGCAAAAGCGAAAGTCTCAGAGTGAAGAGATTCAAAGTTTTTGAATTAAGCCAGTGTCGCTGAGGTACGAAAGGAGAAATTTTTAGGGCTAGGCGTTGCTGAGAAGAAGGCGGCCAGGGCCCTAAAATGGTTTTTAAGGTTACTAGTCCTTGCGTATAACCTATGCGTGCAATTTGCTGTAGCAAAGTTGATCTAGAGTTCTTGTAGGCAGGACATTAGAGTAAAAGATGCTCAACTGTGTCTTCCGATGCACAGTTGTTGCACCTGGAGGCGGTAGATAGTCCAACTCAGAAAGGGTAGCTGTTGGTGCAAGCTGCATTAAGTCGGAGCCAATGAAATAATGTCTCTAGATGACGGGGGAGCTGGTGAGGAAGTCTTGACGACAGCTGAGGGTCAAGGAAGTAGAGAAACTTGTGGTGGGTAGGATATGACCACATTCTGTTTCTCTCTGAAAGGGCGCTGCGTGTGGCCATGGTGGAAGCGTCGTGTTTGGTAAAAAATGTTCTTCGTATACTTCGGCAGGTGTGGCCTGCAGAGGCAGCGCCATCAGCGTTTTGGTTTCCTGTTATCCCACAGTGACCAGGCACCCACTGAAACACAATATTGTGCCCAGCGCCTACTGCAAGGTGATGTAGATAGAGAATATCTTGAACGGCAAGTTCATATGTGAAGTGCTTGCCGCTCCTAAGGAGGCACTAAAGGGCAGGTTTAGAGTCAGTGAGCTGCATTAAGTCGGAGCCGATGAAATAATGTTTCTAGATGACGGGGGAGCTGGTGAGGAAGTCTTGACGACAGCTGAGGGTCAAGGAAGTAGAGAAACTTGTGGTGGGTAGGATCTGACCACATTCTGTTTCTCTCTGAAAGGGCGCTGCGTGTGGCCATGGTGGAAGAGTCGTGTTTGGTAAAAAATGTTCTTCGTATACTTCGGCAGGTGTGGCCTGCAGAGGCAGCACAATCAGCTTTTTGGTTTCCTGTTATCCCACTGTGACCAGGCATCCACTGAAACACAATATTGTGCCCAGCGCCTACTGCAAGGTGATGTAGATAGAGAATATCTTGAACGGCAAGTTCATAAGTGAAGTGCTTGCCGCTCTTATGGAGGCACTGAAGGGCATGTTTAGAGTCAGTGAATATAGTCCATTCGTTGGGCTCTTGACGTAGGATGTAGTGGATTGCCTCTTTGAGGGAGTGTAGTTCAGCTGATGTCGAGCACGTTGGTCTGTCTAAACGGTAGGAGAAGAGTTTACCCGTTGACGGGACGAATAGTCGAGAGGAGGAACTTTGCGGCAACGAAGAACCATCAGTGAAAAGATGAACCCTAGTGGAATGCAAACTGTGCATGTAGTCCAACGCCACTTGGAGCAGTTCAGCCTGAGGCGTTATCTTCTTAGAGGTCATCCCTGGGATGCCTACACCTATACGAGTAGACGCTAATGTGCAGGGCGGAAACTGAGATGGCATTGCTCGAGGTTGGTGCGTTTTTTTGGGAAGGGACAAAGCTCTAATCATCATCATCATCATCACCAGCCTATCTACGCCCACTGCAGGGCAAAGGCCTCTCCAATTACCTTGGTCCTGTGCCGCAGCAGAGGGTGCCGCAGCAAAGGGTGCTAAGAAAGCTCTAATAGCATCTCCAAACCCACAACTCTGGGCTCCAGTGATCCTGCTCAGACAGTGGGGTGTAGGTTGAAGTAGATGCCGGTAATGGACACGGAGCGACTCTTGTAACATGAGTGCGTCGAGAGGCAAGCAACGAGCTTCAGCGATGGTCCCGGCACCCGAAGAACCTTTGGGTAGTCCAAGGAAAATGCGCAGGCTGTTCCGTCCCGCCGCTTCTAGCTTGGTTTTGATAGTAGGCACTGCAAGGTGTAGTAAGGGAAGGCTATAGCGCATGAAGCCATCGATGTAAGATTTGTGAAGCTGTAGCATCGACCCGCAGTTGCTGCCGCATGGGCAACCGGCAAGGTATCTCAGAACCTGAGACGTCGCAGAGATGCGGGCACACAGTCTTTTTATCTCAGGCGACGAGGAGAGATTACGGTCGATGATTACGCCAAGATACTTGTGGGTCCGGGTGTACGGGAGGGCTCGTCCACTCTGCAGAATTGGGTACTGATCCATGCGCTGCCTTGTAAATGCCGTTGCAACGCTTTTCTCCTGCGATAGGTGAAGTCCACGAGCAGCAAGGTAGGTTGAAATGGAGAAGAGGGCCTTTTGGAGACGTCGCTGAGTGGTGCGTCGGGAGCGTGCTGCGTGCCAGATACAAATGTCGTCTGCGTAGATCGTGATGTTAACTCCCCGCGGTAGGCACCGTTTCAGCTCTGTGAGATTCAAATTATATAGCACTGGACTTAAAACGGCTCCTTGTGGAACGCCTTTTTCGACGGGCAAACGTGATGTGTCACCATCCGAAGTGCGCATGAAAAGCTGACGTCCAGCAAGGTAATCCTCGATGATCCAGGCGTAGAGTCTTCCTCCAAAGCCATGTACTGCAGGAGCAGTTAGATTGGCTTGGCTGTGTGTGTGACAGAATCGTAGGCAGCTTTTATATCTAAGAAAATTACGATGGGTATGCGGCTAGAATCCAACTGCTCCTCGACTGACGAGATAAGGGTAATTATATTGTCAATAGACGATCTGTGCCTATAGAATCCATTCATCTCTTGCGGGTAAAGGCGTCGGCTTTCGAGAAACCAGGACATTCTTTTACGCACCATCTTCTCCATCAGTTTCCCAATACAGTTCAACAGAGCTATAGGCCGAAAAGAGGAATAACACGTGGGCAGCCGGCTAAGCTATAGAACAGGAGTAATTTAGGCAAGCTTCCAATCAGAGGGCGGCGTACCGCTCACCCAAGAGGAATTCTAGAACTCTAGGAGACGGACCAGGGCATTGTGAGGGAAGTTCGTGAAGGTTGCGTAACTAACGCCACCCGGACCTGAACACGACTTGGTTTTTACATTGGAGATTGCTGCTATCAGTTCTTGTAATGTAAAAGGCAGGTCCAGTGCTGGAACGGCTGATTCTGGAGGCTTAACAGGTGGAAGTGTACTCAGCGTTGATGAGGAGAGGATCTTGCAATATTCCTCTGCGACCAATTTCAAAGCGGAGTGCACGTGCAGTGAGAGGGCAACGAAAGGGCGCAGCTGCTTAGGTTGCGTGCGTAACCCTTTGACAACACGCCAGATGCGCGTCAACGGTGTGTGAGTATTTAACGTTGCACAGAAGTTCCTCCACCGTTGTCGCTGAAGCTTGTATAGGTGGCGCATTACATGTCTCTGAGCCCTTCTAGAAGCTCGTAAATCGTCTGTAGATTTTGTATGGAGGGCTTTTCACTCCGCACGGCGACGAATGGCACATAATCTTTGGTACTCAGCGTCATTATTGGGTTGATTCCAGCGTTTTGTTCTTAAGCATGTGGAATTCCGAAAATAGTGAAATATCGTTGGAATAATTTTGTCCTCTCGAATCGCTGCCGTAATGCAGGTTCGTATGGCTTCCACGAAAGCTCTCCAGTCTGTGCACGCGACCTGTTCTTTGTAAGTCTGAGAGTGCGAGTCACGAGTTGATATAAAAATCGGGTAGTGCTCACTTCCTCTTGTCTCTAAGTCTGTGCACCACGTGAATTTTGCGGAAAAGCCAGCACTGACGAATGATAGATCGATACAGTTGGTTGTTTTGGGGGATATGAGGAAGGTATGGCTGCCATCGTTTAGGGGCTCAATGCCAGGTCTAATTAGGAGGTCCGCGAGTTTTGCACCACGTAGGTTTGTTTGGGAACCGCCCCAAATTTCATTATGAGCGTTAAAGTCCCCACAGATAATGTGCGGCTTGGCAGTCGACGTGATGAGGTTGTTCAGCCTGGTCTCATCAAACTTGGCGTCGGGTTGTAAGTCGCTGCGATAAATCTGAAAGTCTGAGAACCAATAATTGTAGTTGCGCACACGTACTCATTTGTTTCGTGCGGTGAGACTGGAATTTCAACTGCCGGAACGTCAGTACGGAACCCGATAAGAAGCCGGCTTGTACCGCTTACTCATTGTGATTGGATGAAATAGTAACCATTTAAGGGGAAATTCTGATCTACTCGTGACTCTGAAATGACAACGAATGGAAATCGGTAAGCGTGAAGAAGCTGACGTAGATCACGGAGCTTCGACCTCAGACCACGAGCCTTCCACTGGAAAATGGTGCATCGTTTTAGGGGACTGTTCAATGACACTGTTGGCGATGGTGATGCCGTCATTGTTTCCCGATTGTGAATGACACACCAGATAGGGAGCAAGATGCTGCTAGCAAAGGTTCCAAAGCCATGATAGCAGCAAATTCAGGCAAACCGCTTGCGGATGGTATGGCGGACATAAGAGCTTTGAGTGCAGCAAATAACAGGGGAATTATCACTTTACTCAAGTCGACTTGCGTTGTAGGAGTGTGGGTCTCCGCTGGTGGTTCGGTTGCACGCTGAGTCGCAATGGGTAGCACAGGAGTAACGAAAGCTCGTGTCGGGTGTTGTTGCTCTTTAGGCTGGGGCTTTTTGGGGCTTTCTCGAACAGTACATGCACAGAAATTTTTCGTTGTTGCGTTTGCGTGTGTTGAAAGCGAACCCTGATTGGAGCTGGGTGTTGCACAAACCACTTATGGATTTGGGGGCGGCTCGCGTTGTTTGGGAGCCCTTCCTTGAAGTTGCTCAACTGCGCGTGCAAGAGTGGCGGCTTTTTTCTTCGGGCAGGCATTGAAGATTTCAGGATGTAGTCCATCACAATTCGCACATCGAGGGTGCGCGCGCGAAGTGCAGTCTTTGTACGAGTGCGGGCCTCCGCATATTTTGCATCGGACGGGCCCATTGCAGTGCTTCGCAACATGACCGTGCCTTTGACATTTGAAGCACTGGGTTGCTGTTCCCAAGTATTCCTCAACGGTATAACTGCAGAAGCCAAGGAAAATGCGCTTTGGTAAACCAGAGCCGTTTGGGAACTCCAGAAGGGCTGTTTTTCGGCGACGCTCTGCCACTACACCATTTTCGCTCCGATCATAAGAGACTTGCCTTTTGGCAGATGTAACACCTTGATCTCTCATGAAGGAAAGGAGTTGTTCGTCCGTGTACTCAAGAAGGACGTCATCAATCTTTCCAGACGTCGCTGAATAGGAACGGGGTAGACGTGCTTGAACCGCCATGCCAACTAGCTCCGTCACGGCAAGAAGACGGTTGGCAGCGTTGAGAGTCGATACGGTGACGACAAGGCCACCGTCCATGTTGAAGCGATGCGTAAGAACGTTTTCCTGGGCAGTCAAGACGACTGCCGATGCAAGCAAATTGGGATTGAGCCTCCAGAAGGAACAACTTGGTTGCGTTGGTTGAATCACAACTGGGATGCCGGCAGGCCTAGATTTCTTATATCTGACTACAGTAAACGCAGCCTGACTTTCCTCTTCAGCTGCATGTCCATCTCCGGTTGTGTGGCGTTCTACATACACACTAGAAACCATCATACAGTCATACATACACACTAGAAACCATCTAAAAAAGGGCTGTAAGATTTCTTTTGCGGGGTGTTCATATTTTATGCGTCCTCCTTGTCGTCATCCTCCTTCTCCTTCTCCTTCTCCTCGTGCTCCTCCTCCTCCTCATCATCATCATCATCATCGCCAACCGATCTACGCCCACTTCAGGGCATAGGGCTCTCTCATTAATCTCCAATTACCCCGGTCCTGCGCTACCTGCGACCAATTTATCCCCGCAAACTTCTTGACCTAACCTGGACATCTAACTCCCTGACGCCCCCTGCCACGCTTGTCTTCTCTCGGGATCCACTCCGCAACCCTTAATGACGAACGGTTGCCTTGCCTGTGCCTTACATGCCCAGCCCACGTCCATTTCTTCTTAATTTCTAGTCGTCATCATCATCATCACCAGCCTATGTACGCCCACTGCAGGGCAAAGGCCTCTCCCATTATTCTCCAATTACCTCGGTCCTGTGCCAACTGTGACCAATTTATCCCCGCAAACTTCTTAATCTCATCTGCCCATCTAACTTTCTGCCGTCCCCGGCAACGCTTGCCTTCTCTAGGAATCCACTCTGTTACCCTTAATGACCAGCGGTTATCGTGCCTTCGCATTACATGCTCTGCCCTCATCCATTTCTTCTTCTTAATTTCTACTAATATGTCTTTAACACCAGTTTGCTCCCTGACCCACTCCGCTCTCTTCTTGTCCCTTAATGTTACACCTATCATTTATCCGCTCCATTGCCCGCCGAGTCGTTCTCAATTTAAGTTGAACCCTCTTAGTGAGCGTCCAGGTTTCTGCCCCGTAGGTGAGTACCGATAAGATGCAGCTGTCATACACTTTCTTTTTCAGCGACAATGGTAGTCTGCTATTCATTATTTGAGAATGTCTGCCATATGCACCCCACCCCATTCTGATCCTTCTAATTATCTCTGCCTCATGGTTTGGATCTGGGATCAAACTTGGCCTAAGTAGATATATTCGCTTACCACTTTCACTGTCTCGCCACCTATCTCAAACCGCTGTGCTGTCCCAAGGTTATTCATCATTACTTTAGTTTTCTGCATATTAATTTTCAAGCCCACGGTTCTACTCTGTTCGCCCAGCGCGGAAAGCATGCTTTTCAATTGGTCCCCCGAGTTACTTAGCAAGGCAACGTCATCAGCAAATCTAAGGTTACTGAGGTATTCTCCATTAACCCTTACTCCCACCTGTTCCCAATCCAATGTTCTGAATACTTCTTGTAAACATGCTGTGAATAACATTAGATAGATTGTGTCTCCTTGTCTGAAATCCTTCCTTATAGGTATTTTACTGCTCTCCCTATGGACGATGATGGTAGCTGTAGACCCATTGTAGATATTCTCTAGTATTCTTACATAATGCTCATCTACCCCCTGGTTCCGTAATGCCTGAATGACTGCTAGGGTTTCGACCGAGTCAAATGCTTTCTCATAATCTATGAAGGCTATATATAGGGGTTCACTATACTCAGCGCACTTCTCTATCACCTGATTGATCGTGTGAATATGGTCCATTGTTGAATAACCTTTACGGAACCCTGCTTGTTCTTTAGGTTGACTGAAATCTAAAGTTGCAGAAATTCGGTTAGCGATTACCTTGGTAAATACCTGGTAGACGACTGACAGTAAGCTGATCGGCCTGTAATTTTTCAAGTCCTTCATGTCGCGTTTCTTATGGATTAGGGTGATGTTCGCGTTCTTCCGGTACCATTGCGGTCATTAGGCATTGCGTATACAGGTTTGCAAGTTTTCCAGGTACAATTTCTCTGCCATCCTTCAAGAGGTCTGCTGTTATCTGATCCTCACCAGGTGCTTTGCCCCATTTCATTTCTTTCAAGGCCTTCCTTACTTCTTCGGTCATTACTGGTGGGATGTCTATCTCCTCTGAACTAGTGTCTCGTTCGGCATTATCCTGGATGTCCCGGCTACTGTACAGATCCCAATAGAACTCCTCGGCCACTGTGACTATTTTATCCCTATTTGTGATGACATTGCCTTGCTTATCCTTAAGTGCATACATCAGATTTTTCCCCACGCCAAGACGTCTCTTCACTGCTTTCAGGCTACCTCCGTTCTTTACAGCGTATTCGATCCTCTCCATATTATACTTAGCACCCTCTGCTGCGTCACAGGTCTGACCGCCGCCGTGGTCAGTTGCTTCGCAGCCGCTGGGGACTGAGGGCCGAGGGTTAATTGGCGTATTCATGGGAGGTTGTGGCCGTTACTACACCTGGGTGGCCAATCCTGCTCTGGTGAGGGAGTGCATTACCGGCAATAGTCGCCGGGGTCAGGCCGCACCCCAAGCCCCTTTTCCATCAATTCCATCAATACGCGGATTTTTCTTTTTTTATTTTTTAATCCGGTGGGAATTGTCCGGCACCGGGATTTGAACCACGGTCCTTCTGCACGCGAGGCGGGTGGTCTACCTCTACACCATCGCTGCATCGCTTGTAATATTCTAGTAATATGTCTCTACTAATAATTTCTAGTAATATGTTCTTAACACGCATTTGTTCCCTGACCCACTCCGCATCATCGTCAGATACATCAGTGTATCTGACCTAGAACTCCGCGAACATCATAAAACGTCAAATTCGCTCCGCAATATTTCTAGCCCTTTTCGCTTCGTAAAATTCTAGCTCTTGTTGGTTGCCTCCTCCGGCATCACACCCTGCAACATGAATTTTAGGCCGTACACAACATGAAAAATCAGTGTATTCCGTTAAGGACATCAGTATTATAATTTCGGGGTAAAGAGCGAAAGAAAAAATGTTGACCCTTCTTTTATTGGAATCGGCAAAACACGAATGTGAAACGTGCCTTCACATGAGCATTTGAATGGTTATTGTGCAATGATATTAAATTGGACATCACTGTATATATTTCGTTGGTATGGCGCCATTAGACGCATCAACATTAAATACTGGATTACACGCGCCACAAAAATTGCGTAAATCCGATTGAAACCCCAGGCAAACCGTGAGAACGAAACCGAGTGGGTTGTCAGCGAATTTTTTGGTGAAGTCACGGTCCGTTACAGCGACAGCCGCATAGTTTATATTCCGGCAGGAGTCTTGTGGATGTGCTTGGCGACGTACAAACTGCTGGCGGGTCGCTTTGCCAAAGGTGCGACCACAGTGGTCCTGCTTCGTGGCGTGTACGCCAGACGTTTGCGTTGCAACAAGCTCAGCTTGTCGAACGCCGACGCGGAGTTCCAGAAGCTGATCGGAGTTCCACAAGCTGAGCCGCGTTCCACATAGGCGGCGGGCCGACAACACAGAAGATACCGCTGCTATGCGCTTCCCTGTCGAGGCGCCAACTATAGGCGCTCATTCGCGTACTGACGCACTACTTCGCTTCACCTCTCGTAGACGCTAGCGCAACCTGAATGGAGAGGTTAGAGGGAACGACATAAGGCAGGATCGTAAAGCTCTCCGGGCTTCACTTTATGGCTCAGTTGGCAGAGTGTTTTTTTCACCTCACGTTGCGGCCAGGTGGATCATGGGCTGCAATCCTAGCGCCGCCGCGCCAATAGACCTTTTTCGAACTAAGGATAAAGAGAGGATATTACGAGGATTTATGCCCCATCAAGGTCTCTTTGGGAATGAGATGTTCTACATGGCAAGCTCCGTCACGCGAGGGAGGTTTGCTACATCGTAAGTTACTTTTTTTTCACAGTTCTGGTAATTGCTGTTTCTTAACATACTACGATCTATCTTCTCCAGGTTAATAAGAGAAATACTTTAACCTCTTCATTTAACAGGCCGAATGGGTGTGAGCGAGTTTCTGAAAAAATTTAAGATCTGAAGTGAAGCACTATTCGGAATATCCTGCCGCCTCGCTACTAGTTTACAAGAGAAAACACCAAGGAAGCAAGGAAGTTTAGGGCGAAGCCCTTTGTGAATTATTGGGCTGAAAATGAGGGAGGAGTATGTTTTTAAGTGTAATCTGCACCTCCTTTTTTCGAGAGTTTCTAAATCTACGTATAAGGTGCGCAATGTCACGTGGCAGAAACCGATCCCCTCGGTGCAATTCATTTCCGTTTCTTGCGAGCTGATCCTTTGTAAGTGGGTTTGTCACGGTTGGGCTGTTTTTTAAGGTGGCTACCAGGGGGGAGGCCCACTCTGATATCAGTTTGGCTTCATTTTTGCATTAAGGTTCGTGTTGCTTTCTGTGTGAATACTAAGGTTGATTTCTTTGCTTGGTTGAGGGGTTGTTCCCTTGCCTGGTTTTCAGCTGGTGTTGTAGCCATGTCAACTTTCAACTAAGTAGCCACATCTACCTAGTTCTTGCTTTCGCGCAGTTTGTATTCGACTCGTCGTAATACAGTTGAATCTCGTTGATACGATTCGGCATATCACGTTTTTCGGCCTAGTATGTTTTTCTTTTCATTGCCGGCCAACATCCTATACAAATAATGCATTTTCGTGCGTTGTCGAAGATTGCATAATAGTATCGTGAAAGCGCATCTAGACTGACTCGCTATACCCGCATTCCAAAAAGCCAGGAGCTTCTCGCTCCACAGGCACCGAGGGAACGAAAACGCCGATTCTGCGCAACCACATTACTCCAGTTCGTGGCCGTTTCGTGCAAGGGTGAAGATAAGTCAGGCGATGCACCCCGCCATGTAGCAAATGATATCATAATCAAGGAAGATCGAGCGCAATGCTCGTGGCCCGCGCGACTTCCCTTCCCGACTTCTACCATGGACAGTGCTTCCCTAGCAGTGATTTGTTCTCTTTTTGCCTTGTTGTTTGCGGCCGTGTTTCAAAGCTTGTGACGACGTCATGGAAATGCAAGGCGCAACTGGAAATTGTATGCCAATTCGAAGAGAACCCGAGAAGAAGTGTGTCGAGTTGATAGGCAAGCTGGCTTTGCCAGTATTACGCTCAACGCTGTTGTCGGGCAGCAAGGGTAACTTTTTAAAAGTCTGCAAATTTTTCGAACTGGTGTAAAAGAAACTCGAGGTTCGAACCATGAGTAAAACGAAAATACCCTGCTTACATGGTTCAAGGAAGTTAGAACGACAGGAGTGAACTTCGACGGATCAGTTCTACGCAAAACACGTGACAACGTGGAGCTATTCTTGGGTATCCAAAATTTTCAAGCATCCGGAGGCTGCCTTCACCGATTTACGGCACGACATGGACTGTGATACAAGGCAGCGTCTGCCAAAGCAAAAAATACAGGGAACGTATTTTTGAAGGTTTTAGAAGAATTTTCTCCTAGGCATTTAAAAGAAGAAACGGCAACACAAATTCAGTAGTTACTTCAATGTTGTTCCATACAAGTGGGTTGCTGACGGAGCATAAACATTTTTCTTCGTTTTTAACGTATTTGGATAATACGATTTTCGGATAATACATTTCATTTTCCGGTTCCCGTGAAAATGGATCAAAGAGATTTCACTGTATTTGCAATTTGCAGGAACGAGCATGGACACTGCTTTGATGCCGACATACGCCAATAATTCCATGTGCAACTGAAGCCACCCCTTTAAAGTATTTTCTCTACAAACCTCACCTTTAGCTCTGCTACATCCACAAACAAATTTTAACCTGGGACTGGAGACACACTGCCCTTGAAACGGTTCCCTCTTAATTCAATTCTTCACATACGGCTAATGCATTCTCATGCCAGCATTCTCATAAACAAATCAACTTCGTAGACACTGCCGTGATTCTAGACGATGGTAAAGCTCACACGACTTTTTATAAAAAAACCTTGGATTGGAATTTGGAATGTTCAAGCAATCACCAGAATCACCACAAACAAGGAATTGTTTTAGAACAAGATACCAGGCTCACAAAAGTATGTGCTGAACATAGAGACTATGTAAAACATTGAGACCAACTCGAGACCATCCCCTAAATAAAGCATTCCTGGAAAGCAAGTTTCAGTATAAAGACTCGGTAGATGAACCATTACTGGAGCGAACACGTTGACAAAACGCTCGGGTTTTAAGGTCGAGCGCTACCACTCCTTGAGGTAGCAGTTAAGATCAAAAGTATTGAGGCTCAGCCGGCGAGTGTTATGTCAGATGACCTTGACACAAAAACGTTCGCTCCCGCTTAGGGCAGACAAATTCAAACTACTAGGGCATAGCACAAAATACCAAAAAGGGCATCAGGCTACCCTCACTCCATCAAATTACTCTTCCTCTACCAGCTGAAAAGCTGGAAGACGTCTCTATTAAAGTGGTGTAGATAAAATTTCCCACTCCATAAAAAAGTTTCACAGGAAGAAGCGACGAAAACTGGGAGGCTCATTAAAGCTCTGGGATATAGTAATGAAACTCCCCTTCCATGTGCATTTTAATCGAATTGTATTGAATTGAATTTCCATCATTTGTATCAATAAGTACCCCCGCAAGAAACGTGTTTGCAAAACGTCCTTGCATCACCAAGATTGCCGATATAAGAAACTGCTGTTGGCGACCAACGGATGCTAGACTTTGGCGATGGCCCTTAAAAACGTCATATATTAAAAAAGTTGAGAATAGTTCATTTTCTGAACAATATTTACTACTGCCTAAAATATCGAAATGATGCAATCACCCGCCACGGTGGCTCAGTGGCCAAATCATTGTTATACTGAACCCAGGGATGTTGCTTCGATTCCGGCCATGGTAACTACATTTCAGAGGGAGAAGGAAAAAACGCCCGCGTGTTGATATTTTGGGGGAAGTAAAAGCTCAAGATCAACCGTTTCACAAAATGGTTCCGGAACTATCAATTACACCACCCATCATAGCCGAGGCGAAGCTTCGGCAGGTAAAGAGCCCAAAATTCGGATTGCTTTAATATCCGAGTATAGCGCAATATTTGAGTTCTTATGGAAGAAATATCTTGTTTTATCAAACGTTCATTCAAAACAATTGTACCTACAATACTTTTTTATGTAACGGGAGCGAGGAGTGCCTGGATTAAATAATGCATGCAGAAATATTTCGAGATTGATTGCTAGTTACGCTGAACACTGCCCCTTAAATACAAAATTTTGTTAAACCAATGGCGTCCATTCCGTTATTCAGGAAGAAAAAAAGCATTCAGAACTTTACAATATATCAAAAGGTGAGAAGTATTCATAACGAATAGCCCAATGATTGTGATAGGAATTTGAATGTGCTGTTGAGTGAGTTATAACTAAAATTTCACTGAATATATGAGCTATTCATTGTTAAAATCTAAAAATGTTTTGAATGGCATTGAAAAATAAAGAGAATGCTCGTCTGCGTTGATTCATCTTTGAGTGCGTTTTCTATATTCCCGTGGCTGACAGAAAACATACAGTTTAGAGATTTTGTGCGTCCTTTCCACTGAACAATTGTTCTCTGTACTTGTTACAGGAAACAATGCGGAAAACGGTAAGTTTAAGCTTAATGCGTTGCAAATATTTTTTTGTAAAGAGAATAGAAGGGATTTTTTACCATGATGATATAATGTGATAACTGAAAAGAGAATTGTGTATTAAGGGAGATCAGCAGTTTTCTTGACTTTTTTGGCTTGAGGTTACAAATCGGAGGAACAATTAGAAGAAAAAGGGAAATACCACACCATCCCTGAAAGTTGCGCACGTTGACAAACATAAATCTGTATGCTCAATTCCTGTATCTACAAAACACTTGAAATACACAAATAATAATAGCTATTATTTTGCTTTACAGCAAATGCCACTAAATAAACTTTGGACCACGAGTCACTTTTGTCTCAAATGTCGAAGCCTCGAAAAGAAGAAATGTTTGTGACTCACTCGTCGCTAGGGCTTCTTTAGGTTACAGAACAAGGCACTGAAACAAACTATGTGCATGAATTCACTAAAAGCAGTGTCTTTTTGCTTCCTTAATGTCTGTGCGTACAATGCAAGTATGCTGGACAAATGATGCTAGGTGTACGTTACACCATGCAGCATACGTCTACTTCTTCTAGATAGTATCAAAATCAATGCCACGAAAACCCGCTAAAACCTACACATGTAACATGGTACCAATAAACTATGCGGATGAATTCACTAAAAGCAGTGCCTTTTTGCTTCTTTAATTTCTGTGCGTACAGTCCAAGTAAGCTGGACACATGATGCTAGGTGTACGTTACACCATGCAGCATACGTGTACTTCTTTTAGATAATATCAAAATCAATGCCACGGAAACCCGCTAAAACCTACACATGCAACATGGTACCAATAACCTATGTGGATGAATTCACTAACAGCAGTTCCTTTTTGCTTTCTTATGTCTTCGTGTACAGTGCAAGTATGCTGGGCACATGATGCTAGGTGGACGTTAAGCCATGCAGCATACGTGTACTTCTCTCAGATAGTATCAAAATCAATGCCACGGAAACCTGCTAAAACCTACACATGCAACAGGTACCAATTTGCGCGCCATTGTAAATTTACCATGTGTATACTAATGTATACATGTGCATCTTTGCACTATGCACCACTAGACAGGTATGGTGTTCACCACTTGTACATTTGTACACTAGCTCACACACTGTACAACAACTTCAATATTGATCCTCGCAAACGCTTGGCTTTAAAGCTGTCGCGCCAAAGTTCTAACCTACCTCCGGATGTTTGATCAATTTGTAATTCCCTCACAAGCCCTTTCAGCAGCGTGTTTAGGCTAACAAAAGTTGGTCTATTTGTTGTTTGTTCTCGACCGTTTTCCGCGCGGGTGAAAGTGTGTATCAATGGAGGCTTGTTGGTACAGGAGCCGTTATAAGTAATTGTAATAAAGGTTTTCCAATGGCTTTGTCAATAGGAAAGAGGGCAAGCAAGAACAAACTGGCGCATGGAGGCGGCTTCACGTGTTCATCTGCGGTCTTTGGCAAGGCGGGAGTTTGAGTGAGGCTTCTGCTTGGTGCTTGCAGATTCCGAAGTGTAATACTGGTCGGGCCCAGTAAATGACGTCTTATTACCTATAGAGAACGTCCATACGATTATTAGTGTCTGGGAAAATTTATAAAGGACTGAGATCGCACAGCACGCATCACGATAGATCTATACGCGACCGGTACATCGTGCAACAGACTCCACGACTTGCCTCCCGCCCTTGCTACATAATTCAGGGCCGTGTAATCACTTCCCGAAGAAACTGGTGAAGTTTTCCACTCAGAAAAAAAACAGTTGCCGCATTTTCTAACGAACGCCCACCCGCTGTGGCCGTCTACAACGATACAGTGGGTTTTTGATTGAACAGAAGCACGCATGAGGTGCTTTGTTTCCACCTTTTCGGTGATTCTGTGCACTCATCATCACCAACACTACCCTTCGAAGTTGCCAGATTTGGTCTTCCAGGCGATGCGGTCGCGACAGGATTTCTCGGCGAGGTGGGCGGAGGTGCCAAGATGGGTGGAGGGCGATAAAAAAAGGTGTCCACAAAGTGCGACCTGTAAGCGCTGACGACCGTATGAGAAATTTCTCGATTTTTCAAAGCTGTTTTGTGTAACAGGGCCATGCGTCGCTTATTTGTATTGAGCCACGCCTAAGCTCAAAGCTGGAGCGGCGACGAAAGGTGGGGGCTCCATAAATCTGCTTTTCGTGCGCGACCCTATCGTGGACCAGGCGGAGATAATACGATGATTCAATGGCACCTCGACATGGCTGGGTGTCGTAAGGTGAAGTGATTGATGAGGCCGACTGAGAAGTCGATGAGCCATCCATCGCGGCAGAACGTGTGGGCACAGCAGATACGGGAATTTCGGAAACATACGTCAGTTGCACTTCCCTGCCGGAAATTTGCAACCGACGTTTTGGGTGGGCGTTCATGCGTCTTGAATAGCTTCTACGACACTTCGTGAAGGGCCTTGTAGTTAATCTCGCACGGGTAGGTGTCGTCGTGCCTTCCCTGGTGAAGTATAGAAGTGTAAAGGCAGAAATCTCGGGGCAACCACTAACCAATACTAGTGGTATCTATTCGCTGCTAGCAGTCCTTCGATGTGCGTGCCCTCGGTCACAAACTCATCACCAGTAGCGCGCTGATTTCGAACTAGACCCCCAAAACAGCTTAGGCAGCTTGCACTAAATCGCCTGAATCTTGAACCATAGTGAAACTGAATAATTTCTTTCGGCGTTAGCGATGAAGTACACATCACGACGCGGTTGTGGAAGTCTGCAATTGTTTATTTACATCTTCCGTGGTGACTTTGAACTGCGCTAGGAGCAGTATTTGTCATAATAGTCGGATAGTCTGGTTCCTCAGCGCAACAATTATATCGACTCGGCCAGTGTTTCGAAAGCCGTGTGATCGCCGTGAGGCATGCGCTCTCGAGCGTTCGGTATTTTCTCTCTCCTTCAGATTTCCGCCTGTTTTTCTTGTTCGAACCGTATCGCGTGCCTGGGAAGCTCGGCCGTAGCCGCCAGCGTTCTGCACGGGCGTTCTGCATTTCTCGCTCGTCCGGAGTTTTTTTGCACATTTTTGCTAACGCCACTGGGCGCACCTGGCAATCTGTGCGGACCTGGCAATTATTTAGGGTCACATCGTGCTTAAAAAGCCATTTGCTAGCAGTTTCCTGCAGAGAAAAGTACCTTTCTTTCGGCAAACCCTTGCAGTCATCCGCTCGCTGAAAATGCTTGGTCTAGTCTTCGACATCTTCGAAGGTGGGATCATGGAACGAGGCAGGTCTTTGAGGCGCTTCAGTTTCCTCTTACTAGAGTCTCCTGACAATCCAACCTGCGTCCTTTTGGCACCCACGGCCACTTGACCCGATTCCAGTGCGTGGCTGCTCAGTCATCGTCTGGTGCAGACGAAAATACCTTAGGAGGGCACCACCTGACGGGGCGTAATATTAGGATGGCTTACTGGTCATTGGGGGCCATCTAAATGGGGGGCCAGAACATAAATGGGGTGCCTAAAAATTGTACCGTAGTTCCTTTTTGTAATGCCTAAATAAGGTGCTCGTAATAATTTTTCTTGACCTACCCTTACTGTGTGTACCATCAATTGGCAGCCACTCGGTGAAACAGAACGTCGACTCTTCTCCTTCGTATGCATAACCAAACCCACCTATCCATTTTGTTTCCTTCACTTCATCTAGAATAATTTGGTTCAGTTTGAGCTAGGTGGTCTCACCTAGCACAGTGTAAACAAGGGTGGAAACCTTTAGAAGACGCCTTCGTCCTGCAGCAGATACGACTAGGCTGACAATCATTATTACTTTTCCTTATGTGAGCACGTGTTCATTCATTCATTACTGCTTCTGTGCAATGTTGTTTGGGTGTAATGGCCCTAGTAAGAGAGTTTGTTGTCTGTAGACCACCAACCAAGACGTCTTTATCTGAGCCACACGTTGGCATAAGCAAATACAATGAATAATGAAGCCTGGTTACATAGACGTCACGTTTATCAGTTCTAACTAGGGATACATAACTGTAGCTGAGTAGTTCTAGATACTTTCCTTGATACATTTGCTGAGAAGGATCAAACTACACGCTGAAAGGACAAGAGAATCAAGACATGGTAGCGTTGGTTAGAATAAAATACTTCAAAAATAGAAGCTTTTGTGCAGTTCCTGGACGATTTTATTGGAAAATATTAATAAACAATATAAAGAAAGACCTATTATATTTCTTTCAGTATAGAAAAAAGATATCTCAAGTTCCCAGAATAGCCCGATCCCAAAAATTCCACATGGCTAAGCTCCCTGTATAGTAATGACCACCATACTCTCGTTGATCATACGAACGCTCTAATAAAATGTGCTGATAGGTATTCTTGACTAGATCACTTTCAGAGAAATACCCACTACAAACACCGCACTAAATGCCATTTTAAGGTGCACAAACCATCCCTTCGGGCATTTAAGTAAGCATACGTTCTTTGAAGTCTAAATTCTGGTGAACCTAACAACTTCCTAATTTTTTGTATACAATGTTCCTTGTTACAAAAACATCCAATTTACATATAGAAATGGGCACCGGTGTCTCGGAGGAAGGCAAGAAGGGAGAGCTAGGAGGCTGACTAGAGCCACCACGGGAAGTCGGGGGGTATTCTAGGTTGGAAGCGTGGTCCTCTCACGTGTCTACTTCTGGCTGACTAAAATGAACGACGCGCCCATATTAGATGATACGTATCAGCTTGCTGGGCAGAAGCTGTGCAGAAGGTGCAGGTGTCATCGAGCGGGGCATGGAAGCGTGGTGGCCACGCCCGCGTCGCAGCAGCTTAAAGCGCCACTCGAACATAGAGTTTGCACAGCAAAAGCTCTTTCCAGCCAGCAAGTCTACTGCGGAGGTCTGTTAAACCGGTGGGATGAGGGCGCGTGTAGCCTGACGCAAATCGTGGTTCCGTTGGAGAAAGGTTTATAATGAACCATTTTTTAGCATTGGCAGCTGTTGAGAAAAACTGTACGGTGACAAGCCCTATCCGGTGCAATGTGAGCGGAGAGCCCATTCCGCCGAACCGAGAGGAGCCGAAGGAGGCAGAAGTACGTGTCTAGTAGGGTGTGGTTGTACCTTGAAATAGTGCAATTATTGGATACCCGGTGTGAAGACCGAATCGTCGCTGTGGAGTTCGTATAAATATGAATGATAGAACCCACTGGGCCACGCCGTAGGTCCGACATTAGCGCCTGTAGGCCATCTTGGATGGATTTGAGCTCCGCCAGCACAGATGGCAGGGTGCGGTTGGTTTGGTAGAGGCAAGTGTGAGAGGTGTCTGGGCAGACGGCACAATATCACAGCAGCGAGAAGCCATCCTGGCCCGCCTCGTACTGGGTCTCAGTCGTCAGTAGCGTACCTATCGCTCCTGCTTTTCCGGTGGCATCTAGTGTGAAGTCTAGTCAGTGGCCGATCGTCAGCGACATAATGACACAGCAATGGTGGCCTGACAACAGTGCGATCTGGTGAAGCTGGTAGGGAAACCACGTAAATAGCTAAGACCGCTGCTTGCGCATCAAAAGTACGTTCGTGCATGCGGGCTGCGCGACATTGTCCAAGCAGTTCATCGAGCGTGTTCAGCGGAGCCTCAGCCTGGACAGATGATATCGGTGTCAATGTAGGGAGGTAGGTGATGGTGCGCATCGCCACTGTGTTTGCAGGCTCAAGTCGGACCCACTACGTGTTGGTCATGTACTGAAATTCCGCCTTATAAACCAGTCGAGGCTGCCGTACTCACCTCATCAGCAGACCAGCCATTACGGAGCAGGAACCACAAGGCTTCTGCGAGATGCGTTAAGTCAGGTGAAGCATCTGGCTTGCTTTTAGATGCGACTGCATCTCATTCACTCGCCTTGTCCCTCCATACGGCGTTGTTGTTGTCCGGCCACACGCCTCCCCCATTCTCCTCGCCGCGCGAGCTGCGCTCTCCGCCCCTCACCCCCTCTCCTCTCCGATAGCGAACACCCTCTTCAGAGGGTCATTGGATTGGATTCGATTGGATTGGCTTGGGTTGGCTTGGGTTGGCTTGGATTGGATTGGATTGGATTTGGATTGGATTAGATTAAAGTGGATTGTGTTGGATTGTGTTGCGTCATAGCCGCGCCACGTTGCGTCATAGCCGCGGCGGGGGGTTCACGGCATGTTTCACGCGATGGGAGAATCAACCTAACGGAAACAACAACGGAACCCCCTATGCGTCGTATCTACACAGGGGTTCCCGCGAGGGGAGGTGGGAGTAATTTTTGTCGGGCTGATCGAAGTCACGAGCAGCTGACCCAGACACTGAAATTTCCAACTCTAGCACATGAAGAAATGTGGCACTGCGTACGGGATGGCCGGAGATTTGGAGTATGAGGGAAGAGATAGCCAGTTTGTAATGGCACGAAGCGCTGGCCACTTCATTTGGTTTATTTGTGGGAATACCTTCGACCCGCCTACTTTCTACTGTACGGTGTTTGATTCTGTCTGAGCATTTGTTCTTTTGCATTATGCCGGCAAAACGTCAGCAAGGACACACGACGTGCTATTTTTAGCAGAATTAGGGTAGTTAGCTGATGTGCACCTGTTGTACTCAAATTTCATCGCGTTCATGAGTAACGCGGCAAGTGCTATTGTATAACGTTTCTGCGTGCAATACGCTTGTCATTGAATGCTGTGAAGCAGGCCCACTCTTCGGTTTAAAACTACAGGTTTCTCGCCAATCCGCTGAGTCGGTATGTCTTATTAATAAACAAAGAAAAAAAATGGTCCCAAGTTGTGTTACGGCTGCCGAAACGTGCGGATATACCTAATACAAGCACATTTGGCGGCTACTGTGGACACCATGGTTCAAATATCATCGCAGCCCACGCGCTTTGTTACCTACTTAAGAGTGGTGGCCACATTCTTGATCGCCCAAAAGCAAAGCCGGTATTTCGCCGACTGGAGTCCTGCAAACTTTGCTAATAAAAATGAGACCCAGAACATTCAAATGTAACAATATGTGACGGAAATTTTAGAAAGAGCAAGAAAATGACCGTTAGGTCAAGGTTACATGGTTTATTTATTAGATTTATATTTTCGTTCCGCTGAGTTTCAAGAACCCGTGATCAAATACTTGTTCACCCGATTTTACGTTTTGACAAACATTGAAAAACTAATGACAGTGCGTGAATACATCCAGTTAGTCAGGTTATTTTTTATAGCAAAAGTTAAACGTAGAATTGCACAAGGATTGAGCAGATATGATATCTAATCGGCAATTTCACGTCTGATTTTTTCTTATTCTAATGCTCTATTTTTCGTTTTACAGTTAACCGCCAACGACGCTCTGCAAGTAAGTATGTTTTTATTGTTTGCGATGTTTTGTGTAAAGAGCATAGTAGGACGGTTTTCAAAGTGACAACATATTGTGATATTGCGGACAAGGATTTTTTAAGCAATATGGCATCCTGATGTTACTTTGAAAGCCAGACTTGTTTTGAAGCAATATCAAAGTGCCATCTTACTTATAAAGAATATCATTATTCGCGAGTACGCATTGTTGTGTTGAATGCATTCAATATATTTCGCCAACTTCCGGCAGATTTGTGGAATCAATGCATATTTTTCCCAACCTGGAAAAGTTATGTAGGTTACAAAAAAATAAATTTTTCCACCTGAATGGTCTACGTGAGGACCCGTAGCGAAAATAAAATTCAAAAATGAAAGTGCAGCGAGTATATCTCAACATTAATCAGTTCTACAAACAACATCGCAAAATCACGAGACAGTTTTTTAACAATTATTACCGCATTCGTTTTGGCCAAATATTTATTGCCGCTATTCCCGTCACTAACTCACACACTCACTCACAGACGTACGCTTTTTCTCTCCCCCTGACCACGATGGCTTGCCATTTGTAGCCAAACAGGGACCAAGAAACCGGAGATTCGGATGAACAAAGCAGCTCTTTCCAGCACCCTTGCTGCCGATAAGAGTCGAATACAAATACTATATTTGTAATTCAATGATGCAACAAACTGTAGAGTGTCCTGAAGGTTGGCTTCAGGGCGTCCAGAGCATGTATTGGAGTCTAATAATGAACAACCTACCACTAGCGATGCCCTGCCTAAAACAAAGCTTGCGACCATACATGTAATGTATCGCTCGAAAACTAGCATAAGAGTTCTAATTTCAAGGCGTGCTTCAGTCTAGCGTAAGCGCTTTCAATTACTTGTTAGTGACTGCCATTCCTTGAAATCACGTAAATCATCGCCCTTTTACAAAAAATCTTCAACGTGATGCCTGAGTAAGTAGAATATCTGCACTTTTATTAACCATTATAACTGTAGTGTCACGCTAGGGTAATTTTTTCTGAAAACCTAAAGCACTTATCCTTATACTCACGGTTTCATCGAAGGGCAATTGGATCCTGGTTTAAAAAAAACACCATTATCTTTCCCGGATAAAGCGTTTAAAATGTCAATAACGTTCCTTTTACTTGCATTTGGAGAGCTTGAATCTACATATGGAATGGGAATACATAGAACATATCTCTTACCAATATCGCGAGAGCAACACTCGGGATTTTGATTGGTAGTGGAACAAGAGATTCTGTGGTTGCAGATTGATATATGCCTACAGCGAACATATGAAGGCGTAGTCAAAAAAAAGATATTCCATATAGCTCTCGTTGTAGCGGTATAGATCTGTTAGAATATATTTCTGTACCTAGTGCAAATTTTGTGTTCCGTTTTGTTTCGGGAGCTGGATCGACTGGAGATGGATTGACGGCTCCCGGGCGCCGTCAATCCGCCCAGCATTGGATCTGGGCGCCAGCATTCGGGAGCCGGATTGACGGTTACTGAATGCTGCACTCGTGCCGGGCGTTACTTTTCGGTGAGTGTAGGTTGTGTTCTCGTGATCCCGTTTAGGGGCCCTGGGTAAATACAGGTACACTTTTTTACATTTAGCAAGGATGTTCTTTATCGAATTGTAGGACAAAATACAAGACATCGGTTCCAGCAAACGTGGAGATAACAGGCGTGGATCGGCGTCCAAGGCATCGGCAGACGTAGATTTGGAACCCTGCTTGATTTATGCTCGCTAGCATTCGTGGTGACGCTTCGGCGAATTGCATTGATACTTCTCCAATCACTCCCTCGACCAATTTGTCCGGCGCTAGACCAATAAGTATTCTGACTTGGCCACGAAGAGGATGTATTTGCAGATAGTAATTACAATATTAAACAAGAAAGCAAAGGCAGACAAGGCAGCTACTATGTCCCAGTTACTGCACGCTCACCAACATCAGCGAGCGTTTTAATCTTTCTCCTCCAGACTAATTCCCTGCAAGGCCGGTGTGGCCTGGTGTCGAGATGATAGAGATGTCGATGTCTTCGGGGAGGTGTTGTAGGATCTGGATGGCTTGAGGGGGTGCGAGGCCGGCTTGGTATAGGCGGCAGGCTTGTTGGGAATCCGATACGATGGCCAAGTAGGGTATTTGTTGGTGGGTAGTGGTGGCGTAAGCGATGGCTAGCGCTTCGGCCGTTGCTACAGGCCATTGAGGCGGCCCACACCGTAGACCGCGACCTCCTATACCGGGCACTCCCAACAGCAAGGCCAGGAAGAACCGGACAAGCCCCACCTGTCCCACAGGCACTGACCCCACTCGACCTCACATACAGCTCCATTCTCTCTCATTACACAAACACAAGAAGGATATACCCACCTCCTCAACACACTCTTTCCAACCATCAAGCGTATATCTACCGGCGACTGCAAACCGAGACATACTGCAACCACACCATCCTGTCCCACATCTCCCCATCTCTGTTCCCCTACAATTGCCCACAGTGTGACATTCCACTCTCCACTTACCACCTAGTATACTCCTGTCCCCACCACCCTCACCCCATTCCATCCCCATCGCCTGAGCAGTGGGAGTCTGCGCTGACCAGCTCGGCGCCGGAGCGTCAACTCGCGCTGGTGCAACGAGCTACGGATGCAGCGCAGGCCCGTGGCCTCCTGGAAGAAGGAGGCTGACCACACCCCTTTCCCTACCCCTTGAGCTAAGTAAAGAACGTTTTTCACCACCATCATCCTCCAGCCTATAGGTCTGATTATCCGAGAGGGTGCAATACCCACAGAGAGGGGTTGACCCCTGGTTCAATTTGTAGCACGGCGCCAAGGGAACGACCCTATGACATGACCCCCGGCGGTAGAAGCAACGTCCCGGTGCTGAAGGCGGTAGAAGGTGAGGGTTGAACTTAATCGCGAAAAATGTAGGGCATCAAGCGGGACAAATGCACAAGTTGAGACGCTGGTTGTGCAGTTGACGGCGTGGGCCTGACTGGACTAATTTCGTACGTAACAGGAGTAACCAAGCGAATGACGTGGTGTGGACCTGTGACGCGGCACAGTAGTTTTTAAGATAGCGTAACCGGGCGTGAAGGTGTCCACAGGAGCACACGGGATGCAGGCGGGAAGCACGCGTCATGGTGGGTCTCGTAGTAGCGACGCTTCTGACTCGTGTTGGTGTTGAAGCCATATCTATAGGTCAACTAAACCGCCAGATCTTCCTAGTATTTGCTCTCCCCTAAGTTGTATTCGACTCATCCTAATATTTGCAATTTGCGAGAACTAGCATGAATGCTCCTTTCATGCTGACATAGGCCAAGATTTTCACCGGGCAACATGACCACACCTTTAAAATATTTTCCGTTGAAACCTCAAGTTTACCTCCGCTAGGTACACAGAGAATTTTAATCTGGGACTGGAGATTGACTGCCCTTGAAACAGTTGCATCTCATTTCAATTCTTCACATACGGATAATACATTGACATGCCAGCATTCTTACTAACAAATCAACTTCCTGGACACCGCCTTGATTCTGGACAATGTCAAAGCTAACACCACTGTTTATTAAAAAACGTTCGAACAGAACATGGAATATTCAAGCCATCATCAGCCATACCACAAACAAATAATCCTTTTAGGACAGATACCAGGCTTATAAAAGTACGCAGGTGAGAAAGTGACAATGTAAAATATCTAGACAACCTCAAGGTAAACCCCTAATTAAAGCAAGCCTAGAAAGCAGGTACTTAGAACCAGACAAGGTTTTCATTGGGTGGGTGGACGGCCCTACAAATGCGATCCGGAAATGTGACGAAATGTTAAAGTGGACGGATGCCACTCGGGGTGCCGCAATTTTTATAGGTTATGACCTAAAAGACTGCAACAGGATAAGGAAAGAGAATTCTGGTAATGGCGGCAGCGGATTGTGTTCGACGGTCTCGGATGTTGTCGAAAAACCTTCTAAAGTGAAGACTGGAAGTATAGGGGCACAATTTTCTGTATTTACATGCGAAACAAACTGTCAAAGTTGCCTAAATTTCTAAAAATCTATAGAGCCGGATTGAACATATTCTGTACGTCAAATAAGCATAAAGAGGACACCATATTTCGGACTACCATAAATGATTAGAGTACTTATACTTAGAACTGCCCATATGGGCGGGGCAATTTGAATCATCACATTACCGATAAGAAACACATTTTCGAAAGACCTAACACCGCCTATCTTCACCCGTGATTCAAGATTCAAACACGTTCATAACTATTTCAATCCTGGACAGAAAAAAGCACCATCGCGTAACTGCCAATCTCCGACAACAAAGGCAATCATGTCTTCTCTGGTGGACCTCTTGCTTAAAGCCATCACCTCCTTCATGCGGCGTGTTGGCAAGAACGAAGTAGCCCAATTTCCTTCGCTAGCATTCCCCCAGCTTATAAATGTAGTGGTTATGTCCAGTTCAAAAACTGTTTATTCAGCATGACTTCAACCACTTTTCCAAGATTTTGAGTTTTCAGCGCACAGTGTGTGACCAAATTAGTAATGGTTTTTAAGTCACCCCTTTGACATAATTGCAGGCAAAACATTCCAAGTAACATTTGCCAGTAAGAAAAATAGGCTTCCGAGACAGAATTGCTTTCGGTTAGTATTCGGCGCGTAGGGGTTTGTATCCCGTCCCCCACATCTTTCAGTATACAGACTCGTTGGATGAACCAGTAATTTAGCAAACAACGTTCACGAAACGCTCAATTTTGAAGGTCAAGCCCTACCAGTCCTTGAGGTAGCAGGCAAGACCAAAATTATTAAGGCTTGGTCCGCAAGTGGCAGATCAGATAACTATATTTTCTGCCATTATCCACAAAAACTTTCCCGCCCTCTTAGGGCAGACGAATTCAAACTACTATGGCATAGGAGAAAATACCAGAAAAGACACTATTTTCCCCTCACTCCATTAAAGTACTCTGCCTCCACAAGATGAGAAACTCGCTTACATTCGCATAAATGGGGTGTATATTAAATTTGCCGCTCCATAAACATGTCTCACAGGAAGAAGAGAAAAAAAAAACTGTTCGCTCATTATAATACTGGAATATAGTAATCAAGCCCCCTTCGATCTGTATAATAAAGAACATGGGCAAATAACCCTCGGCCCATACACGTCTTTGAGAAATGTCCATGCATCACATAGCTTGGAGCTATAAGAAACTACATTTGATAAACACGAACGGAATACATTGGCGATGGCTCTTAAAAACAAGAATTTATTAAGAAATCTTGAGAATCACAATAAACTTTGAGTTCATTTCCTCAACTATATTTAATGATGCCCGAAATATCGAAATGACATGATCACCGACCACGATGGCTCAGTGGCCAAATCGTGGTTATATTGAGCCCAAGGAAGTTGGTTAGATTCAGGCCACGATTGCTGCATTTCAGACGGATGCAAAAAAAAAACGAACGTCCGCTTGTTGATATTTCGGCGCACGTTAAAAACATACAAGTTCTAAAACTCATTCGAAAACTAATAATTGTACTACGAATAATTGTACTACGAAATTACGAATGCTTCAGTCGACACTAACGCAATACGTGAGGCTCTTACGAAAGAAATATCTCGTTTTATCAAGAATTTTATTCAAAGAAGTTCCATCTACAATAATATTTTATGTATAGTGAGTGACGAGTTCCTGTATAATATACATGCAGAAATAGTGACAGATTGTTAGCTAGTTAGGCTGGACATAACCCTTCAAATGCAAAATTTTCTTAAACCGACGACGTTCATTCTGTTATTCAGCTGAAAAAAGGTATTCAGAACCATACAATTGATCGACAGTTGAGAAGGGTTTTTAATGACTAGTCATTTAAAAGTGCCGTGAACTCTGAACGTGCTGTTAAGTGAGTTACAACTACAATTGTAATGATATTGAAACATTACAGACAGTGCGCATCCACAAAGTTTGTTCTTTGGGTGCATTTTCTATACTGCTCTGGCTGACTGAAAACATAAAATATTGACATTTTCTGCATCCCTTCCTCTGAACAAATGTTCTGCTTACGTGTTGCAGGAAACAATCAGGAAAACGGTAAGTTGATTCTTATTCGTTCGAATCATTTTTTTGTAAGCATAATAGAATCATTTTTCAAAGATGATGATATACGCGATAAATGCAAAAAACGTTGTGCATCCGGGGAGATAAGCAGTTGTGTTTACTGTTTTTTCGCTTGAATTTATCATTCGCCGGAGCAGTTCGAAAAAAAAATAAAGTTACCACACATTCCCGGAAAAATATGCCCATGGGCAAATATAAATCTATATGCTCATGCTCCTTTCTACGAACCACAAAATAATGAAAAAAAAGAAAGGGCCCATCTCCCCGCGAGGGGGACTCGAGTAAATGCGTCGCATAGGGGGTGGGTGTATTGCGTTAACGTGTAGTGTTTGGGGAGTTGGTGGTAGTGAATGCGTTGTATCAGCAGCTTCTTGACGTAGTTTGAATGAGTCAAGGATATAAGACGCGTTCGTAGCCTTTCATTCTGTGTCGGTTTTGTGGCGCAGTGGGAAGAGAACCATGTACCTTGCGTTCCTCCCACAGGTAGTGAATGCGTTGTATCAGCAGCTTCTTGACTTATTTTAAATGAGTCAAGGATATAAGGCGCGTTCGTAGCCTTCTATTCTGGGTCGGCTTTGTGGCGCAGTGGGTAGAGCACCATGTACCTTGCGTTCCGACCGCAGGGTCGTGGGACAGGCGCCGGTAAGTATTATTTATTTATATAGTGTAGGGGGAGGGGTGCGGACCTGTTGTTGAGAGCGAGGAGGGTAGCGTGATGCGGGAGAGGGGCAGTTGGGGAGAGGGCGCACCTGGAACGGCTGTTGCGGACGCCGAGGCACGCCGACAACGCCGGGTGACATCGTGAGTTAAAGAAATGCTCTCCATTTAAAATATTATTAGATCCGACGCATCTCTTGCTCTGGGGTATGTCCCTCCTGCGTCGTCGGCGTCCGCGCACCATGTGCGCATGTGCAACTCTCCCCCGTTCTTCTCTCCGACAACTGGCGCAACACTCTCACTCCGTATCATTATCATAAACAACAACAGCTGCGCGCGCACGCTTTTCGCTCCGCTCGCGTCTGCTCCGGCGCGCAAGAGGGCGCATGCGCGACTCTCCTCCGCTGTCTTGTCTCCTTCAGGCGCTGTGAATACAAAGGGGGTAGCGCATTGCGGTGGTTCAGCAGCGCTCGCGATCCACTGACCGTGTACTTCAGCGATCAAAAAGCCGTCGTGCTCAAAGTAAAGTGCAATCGCTGAAATTGCAACCATCTCTCTCTCTCAGTAAAAGAACAAAAATTGCCCCCATCTTTCCCGCGTATGAGAACACCCGCATGTGATGGAATGCATCCTACGCGTTCACAACACGTTGCACGCGATTTAGATAATCAACCCAATGGAAACACCAATTGAACCCCCCCCCCCCATTGCGTCGCATCATATCAGGGTTCCCCTGGAGGGTAGATGGGCGTAATTTTAGCTTGTATTTTGCCTCAGGCAAAGCCACAGAAAAACATTCACTCACGAGTCACTTTTGCAACAGATATTGACGCCTCGTTTCAATTAAATATTTACTTAGTTTTCGTGAGGGCTTCTCTAAGGTAAACAAACAAGGCACAGAAACGAACGATGTGGATGAATTCACAAAAGGCAGTGCCTGTTTGCTGCCTTCCTGTCGGTGCTACAGTGCAAGTATGCTGTGCACATGATGATATGGCGGCTTTACCCGATGCAGCATATCTTTATTTCTATCTCGTAGTATACAAACCAATCTCACTAAAGCCATGGCAAATCTACACATTCAGCATGATACATATTTTCCAATGCATAAAACGTAAACATGGGTATACAGATGTAGAAATATGCACCATTACACCATGCTGCACTAGACAAGTATGATGTTTAACATTTGCACATGTGCACACTACCTCACATATTGTATAACCACTTCGATAATGACCCTCATACACGCTTTTTTAAAGCTGTCGGATCGAAGTTCAAGCCTAACGAGGTTTGATTAAATTTGTGACTCCCTGACAAACGCTTAAAGCAGCTTGTGTACACTAGCAACACTTATTCTATTGGTTCTTTGTTCTTTCACGAGTTGCACGCGGCTGAAAGAGTGTTTCAATGCAGGGTTGTTGGTATAGGTGCCATTATAAGTAGTTATATGGTCTCCTCAATTTGGCTACACTTTCTGCACCGGTTGAGGCGGTGCAGCACTCTCGCACTCGATTTGCCAGTGCAGCTAGCGCCACTTGCACTTCAGCCCTCGATTTGACGCTGTGCTGCACGAGTTCTTGTACACTTCTGCACTAGCCTCTGTGCGAGTTCTCGTCTCGTGCAAGGTGCAGCGTGCTTTGGCGCGTTTTTGGGAGCGCATCATAGCAGACCTATAGCAGACGGCTACAGCATGATACTGGTGTCAGTAAACGGAGTAGAAACGACAGCGTTTCCCGTTTTAGATGAGAATGGTCGTCACGTGCAACAAGGTAGTGTATTTGTGTACGAAACACAAGGTGAGTGCAGGGTGACGCCATTTGGAGAAAAAAAAAACGAGCTCCCAAACACGGACCGCAGCAGACGACGTTTGTGCACTTTTGCCCTCGATTCAGCCGCTGCACGGAAAGCGCTAGTGTACGGCTGCACTCGCACTGAAAGAACTGGCACTGCACTTGCACGGAACCTTTGTGAACTAGTGCAGAAAGTGTAGCCAAATCGAGGAGACCAGTAATAAAGATTTGTGAATATCAAAAATTATTTGCCTTACTCGCTTGATGGCTTACACGAAGCTTTTTCTATTAGGGAGGACGTCTTCAAACGTTGAAGAATGCAAGCCCACAGTTTCTGGAAGAAGCCCTTCCTGTCAGTTTACGAGACCTTGGTCCAATTACTATTAAGGCACCTACGTGACTTACAGAAAGAACGACACTGGGACAGGATGACTAATACGGCACAGGACCGAGTTTTTTTGATGCATTGATAGCTCATGATACAGCAATCTCCTGGTATGTGTAAGGTGCGTGAATCAAAGTTACATTCCGCAGGGCATTTAACGGTTTTTAAAAGCACAGCTTTGCAACTTTCGTCCACCGATTTCGCGAGGATACGCGAGGTGACCTCTTGACCGGAGACACACCCCAGGCGTCAGACCCGTCGAAGCCCATGGCAGGATTCACCGGGCCCACGGTCGGCGCTGCGCACAACCCACGTTTTAAGTGCGAATGCACTTTATAAGCCACCCTGAATTCCGTTGACCGCCGTCCGTCCACATAGCAACAGCTGCGGGTGCGCGCGCTCCTCGTCTTCCTTGGCAACGGGGGGAGATGGCACATACCCACGTGGGAGATTGGCCAGGAATCTCCTCGTCTTCCTTGGCAACAGGGGGAGATGGGCGCGCGCTGCCTGGCCGCTGACATGGCACATACCCACGTGGGGGATTGGCCAGGAATCGGGCGTGAGAAGGGCTAATGCACCTGCTTAAAGGAGTACTGACACGAAATTTCAAAGCTGAGATCCGCTCTAGCAATCAAGTACAACAACAACACAAATAGGTGTATGTGCATGGCACATACCCACGTGGGGGATTGGCCAAGAATCGGGCGTGAGATGGGCTAATGCACCCGCTTAAAGGAGTACTGACACGAAATTCCAAAGATGAGATCCGCTCTAGCAATCAAGTACAACGACAACACAAATAGGTGTCTGTGAATAAATGCAACTTTCTTTCTTTGTAGTTGTGTGTGTGTGTGTGATCTCTCTTTCGCGAACATTACCGAACCGCGAAAATTCAACTCCTGCATTCGCACTTTCACATTCTTCCCCTCGGGCAAATGCGGGGAATTTTCGCTCGTTCTGAGCGGAACGAGTAGTGGTGGCCACCGCCGCTGCAGCCGAAACAGCCGACCACCTTCGCAGCCTCACATGCGTACGCGCTGGGCAGTCTCGGGTGACGTGACTCGTCTCGCGGCTGGCAAGGAGCGATGGCATGTTCCCCATGAATGAGCGCCGCATTCGCCGCGTTCGCCAAGCTTAACGCCGCCTTCGCCTGGCTACCTTCTGTGAGTGCTGAAAGTAACTGGACGGCTTTGAAGCGTGGTCGGCATTACAGTAAAGTCTAAACAAGTGAAACCAAGACTCAACCAGACCAAGTTTTTGATTTGCATATCCAAGGGTAGCTGGGCCAACCCGAACCCATTTTTTACTTCGGTAGAACCTTACTAGAGGTGCGCAGACCCTTGCTAGGTTTCGGTAATTTGAAGCTACCTTTACCCTTTCAGAGGCCCCTTACCTTGGTTTTTTAGGTGGGACCTCTAAATCAAATACAACTCCGCATAGCCTGGGCATGAACGCGTCTCATGGTTTTCCTGTCGCAGGTGGCTACTAAGTTGACTGGTGGCTGTGGCAGTGCAAGGCACCATGTCAAAAACAGCACTAGTCTTATATTATTACCGTGTCGTACCAACATTTATTTACACAATTTAAACCAAAGCATTTGCCCGCCTGAGCATTTAAAACTACCTGGAGGTCAACTACATTCCGATTTTTCTATGTCGTCGCACATATCACGTTACTAGCGATGCTAAGCATGTATTCTGCTGTTCGCGACACCTTCAGAACTTGCCCCGCCTAAAAAAAGTAGGCTTGTGCGAATAGTAATATTTTAGTTCGAAATAAATTCGAAGCGAATAGTCCTGTGGGTCGAATACTTTCGAAGCGAATTCGAATAGCTGTCAGGTGTCACTGAGGTTCTGCTCCTGGCGGGATCTTAATAAAAAGTCCTAGAGTACAATACAGATGATATGAATCTTGCGGGACCACGAAAAATATTCGTACCATCCGAAATTCGTATGAAGCAAAACAGACCAAAAAAGTGAGCACTAAAAAAGTTTTCGTTTATTTTTTTTCTTACTTTCGCGTGGAGAAATCCGTGTCGTTTCTCTGCTTTTTTATTACGCGCTGTCTAGAGCACCGTCCGACGGCACTCCAGCTGATCGCTGCAGGCATGTCTAGAGTGCCGTCCAATGACATTCGAATATTTAAGTCTAGGCTAACACTGGCCGAAGCGTCTCTCGTGTAGTGTAGAGGATCCGTCTCAGCTTCCTGAGCCCAAGCACGCTGGTTCGAGACCGGCTCTTCCCTTGGAGGTTTTTTTGTTTCATCTTAAAAATTGAAGTATAATTTTTACGCCTTAGATTACTTTTGGTGTTTTAAGTGATTTCTTTGTCTGTGTTAGGTTATCTTATGTTATGTTTAGGTTAGGTTGCCTAGCTTTACGTTATCTAAAGCGATGTAGTGCCAGACACTGCAATTTTGTCACAAAACGCCGGTGGACTTCGATATAGTGGAGTGCTTATAACCCCGTTGGACGGCACCTGAGACACGGCCTTTTTACTAACCTGCATGTCGCCTGGCGGTAATTTCTGGACTTTCTTCTCCTGAGTTGCGGTGGCCAAGCTCACTACAGGAGCATTTTCGCACGCGATTCGTGCGCGTCGGCGTTGCGCGGGCGATATTTTCACTCCCGCGTCAGTGATTGCGCTACCGCGGTCGCCTTTGCCTTGGTGAGAAAATGACGCGCGACGCGCGTGGCAATGGGAGGAGCCTGACAATTTGCGCCACTGGGAAGGCGTGCGCCTCAGGGCGGCAGTTTCGAAGCGCTCGAGTCAGATGGCTGGCTCCATCGGAGGTGTTTAGGCTTAGCACCCCGAGGATATTTCATGGCCGCTTTCAGTAGCTGCGCGGATGGGCGCTTTCACTAGCACCGTTTTGGCCCACATTATTAGCCCATTTACTGCCCAAGAAACTTCGTGTGTGCTTTCGGCGAAATTTTAAATAGAGGTTAGTAGCAGTGGATAGAGCGCACCGCATCACTTCACGACCGAAGCTTCCGCATGGTTGCCGCTGCCGGCCGTGCCCCGCGCCGAGTGCGGGTGGTTTCACGGCGGTGTCAGCGCGCCTGTGGAGTGCACGGCGCTTTTTCGCGAGCAGAAAACAACATCCCAGCCGTTCCCAGAGAAAGAACGACAAAAAATTTCCCCGCATTTCCCCGAGGGGAAGAATGTGAAAGTGCGAATGGAGGAGTTGAATTTTCGCGGTTCGGTAATGTTCGCGAAAGAGAGATCACACACACACACACAACTACAAAGAAAGAAAGATGCATTTATTCACAGACACCTATTTGTGTTGTCGTTGTACTTGATTGCTAGAGCGGATCTCAGCTTTGAAATTTCGTGTCAGTACTCCTTTAAGCGGGAGCATTAGCCCTTCTCACGCCCGATTCCTGGCCAATCCCCCACGTGGGTATGTGCCATGCACAGACACCTATTTGTGTTGTCGTTGTACTTGATTGCTAGAGCGGATCTCAGCTTTGAAATTTCGTGTCAGTACTCCTTTAGGCGGGTGCATTAGCCCTTCTCACGCCCGATTCCTGGCCAATCCCCCACGTGGGTATGTGCCATGTCAGCGTCCAGGCAGCGCGCGCCCATCTCCCCCCGTTGCCAAGGAAGACGAGGAGATTCCTGGCCAATCTTCCACGTGGGTATGTGCCATCTCCCCCCGTTGCCAAGGAAGACGAGGAGCTCGCGCACCCGCAGCTGTTGCTATGTGGACGCATGGCGGTCAACGGAATTCAGGGTCGCTTATAAAGTGCATTCGCACCTAATATGGGAGAACGAGCCCGTACATTACCGTCGCATGCTCGTTCGGAGGTCTAGGGCCTCGCCGGCTCGTTCGTATCATCCGCCGGGCCGCGCAGACCCGTTCGTGAGAGCCGAAATTTTTCCCATTGCAAACAATGCAACCTCGCCGGGACTTATTAGAAATTGGTGTCTTCCCGAAATTTGTATCCCCCAAAATCGTATGCAGAGCGCATGCCACGGAGGCGTTAAAAGAGAAACGACCAGACCACGCAGCAAGGACGCCGTGTGGTCTCTATTTACTTATGCCAGGAACGCACGAGCCCTCCGGTGGGTGAGCGCGCCTGTTGGCCTGCGTCACGCTGCTGCCGCTGGCACTGTGGCTTGCCGCTACAGGGCTCCCCCAGGGGAGGATCTGGGGCGACGCTCTGATGAACACAGCGTACATGATGGTCGCGGTGGTGTGCAGCTACAGTCGGAAGACTCGTAGGGCGGATGTCGGCGGTGGTGACATATGTCTGGTTCAGGTGCTTTAGGGCTATGGTGTCGTGGGTGCCGTTGATGTACATGACGTACGTCGACGAGTCTCGTTCTACCACCGGGAAAGGCCCAACGTAGTGTGCTTGCAAAGGGCGGCGCACGTGTCCGTACCCCACAAACACATGTGTTGCCTGTTCAAGGTCGGGAAGCACATTCGGTCCTCTGGGTTTTGGTTCACGTGTAGGCTGCGGTCGAATGTCAGTGAGGAGCAATCTCAGAGATTTCACGTAGTCCGCGGCGGAAGGTGCTTGAGACGGTACCTCGAACAGGTCGGCTGGTAGTCGAAGCTGTTCCATAAACTAGTTCAACCGAAGAACACGTCAGGTCAGTCTTGTATGCGGTGAGTACGCCCAGAAGTGTGAAGGGCAAGCGCTGGACCCACTATGTTGGGCAATGGCCTTAAGTTGGCGGTGAAAGCACTCGACGAGTCCATTTGTTTGTGGCCGGTACGCTGCCGTGCGCAAATGAGTCGTGCCGAGGAGATGAAGGAGCTCGGCGAATAAAGTAGACTCGAACTGCAGTCCGCGGTCGTTTGCGATGGATGATGGGCATCAAAAGCGTGCTACCCCCGTCGACACGAATGCTGACGCTACCGTGGGCGCGGAGATGTCGGGTAGCGGTGTGGCTTCAGGCAGCGTGTAAATCGGTCCACACAAGTCCGTCGGTAGCGGTAGCCTTGGCATGGGCGCAAGGGACCGCCGAGGTCGATGTGCATGACGGCGAAGCGTCCATCAGTTTGTAAGAAACTCTTGGCCGGTGAAACTGGGTACCTGTGAACGTTTGCGCGTTGGCATGGTGCACAGGAGCGGACCCAGTCGCGAACATCGGCGTTCACGCGAGGCCAGACGAAATGACCCGCGATGTGTTTCTGCGTTGCACAAATCCCACGATGGGCCATGTTTTGCAGGGCGTCGAAGAGCTCACTACGGCAGGTTTTGGATATGAACGGGCGTGGCTTTCCGGGTGTTTCGTCGGTTTTATTCGATTTTATTCGGAACGGCGTGGGGTCTCTATCTACTGATGCCAGGCGCACGCGAGCCCTCCGGCGGGTGAGCGCGGTCGTTGGCCTGCGTCACGCTGCTGCCGCTGGCACTGTGCCTTCCGGCTACACGTAAAATTGAGATTCCACTTTATGTATTGGGTTCACACCCGTGGACGCATTTTCTACGTCACATAACTGAATAAAACAACTGATGGCCACTGAAGTTCTAGAGCGGAGTGCAATCAGCACCTGCTGACGGTAACCAAACTAATTGTTTCGTTACCGTTTCATTGTTTGAAACAATGAAGCAGGAGCCTCGACTACCCTGACGAACATGCGTGCGTAGGAAGGCTACGACCATGGTACAACAACGCTCTGAATGTGGTTTAGCTTGTCTTGTCCACATGCAGTCAAGGAGTAGGACTCACGTCAATGGCACGGCGGCTTGCTTAACGAAACCGAAACTTGAACGAAGTTTCGATATTCGTTCACTTCGAATACTTCTAAATATCGGACATTTTAAATTCGAGTCGAAGCGAACTCGAATACTGTAATATTCGCTTGAGTATTCGAAGCTCCCGAATATTCGCACAAGCCTAAAAAAAGGATTGTAGCATAGATATACTAAATCGACCTAAGCTGGAATATGCAAAAAAAAATATGGAGCGCTTTTCAATGTAGTCATACATACACACTAGGAGCCATTTAAAACAGTGAGGCAAGATTCGTTTATACCTTTTGTTCGTTTATACCTCCTGTATATTTCCAAGATTCGTTTATTCGTTAACAAGATTCGTTTATACCTCCTGTATATTTCCTAAAACTCCGCGCACACCTTAAAACGTTACCTTCCAGCCGCAATAATTCTACCCCTTCTCGCTCCATAAAATTCTTGCACGTGCTGGCTCTTTCAGGCGGCATCACGCCAACAAACATGATTTTCACGTCTTAAACTCCATTCAAAATAAGTTTATTCTTCTAAGGCAATCATATTGCTACTTGCGTATCAGGAGCCACAGAAAAAAATATGGTTGTTCCTTTTTTTAAATGAATCGGTAGAATACGAAAGTAAAATGTGCCTTCACATAAGCATTTGAATGTTTATAGTGCATCGAAATGAACTTACACATCGCTATTTATATTTCCTCGCTATTGCACCGTTAGACACATCAACATTATAACTGGATTACACGCGCTGGAGCATTGCGTATATCTGAGTGAACCTCAGGCGCTTCAAAAGCGTCCAAATGAAATCGAGTGGGTTGTCGGGAAAACTAATGGTGAAGTCATGGTGCGTTACAGCGAAAGATGCATAGTTTCCGCGTCGGCAGGAGTCTTGTGGGTGTGCTGGGCGAGCAAAATCCTGCTGGGCGGTCACCTCGGCAAAGGTTCTAACATATTACTCCTGCTTCGTGGCTTTTATGTCAGACGTTTCCGTTGCGACGAGCTCAGCTTTTTGAACGCGGCGATGGCGTTCCACTAGCTGAGCGCCTTTCACGTAGGCGGATGGCGGATAAACACACCAGCTTCTGCTGATATTCGCTGCCCTATCGAGGTGCAAACTCTCTGAGCTCATTTGTACTTTTTTTCACCTTTCCTACACGGCAGCACCGTCTCAATGTCCAATTTAGAGGGAACGACATAAGACGCAATCGTACAGCTCTCGGGGCATCACTTTATGGCGTAGTTGCCAGAGTGCTTCATGCCTCCGGTTGCGGCCAGATGGATCCTGGGCTATTACATCTCTTTATGCTCATTACTCGGTGTTTTTTGGGATGTGGTGTTCCACAAGGGAAGCTCTGTCTCACGAGGGAAACTAGTTACGTTTAAATGTAGTTTGATTTTTGCACATTACTGGCGAATTGCAGTTTTTTAACACAGTATATCTCTTGTGATCACTGAGAGCAGATATGTTAGTCTGTTCATTTAACTTGCTGAATGGGCTGTGAAAGAGTTTCTGATAAAATCTAAGCTCCGAGGAGAAGCACTGTTCCATTTATTCTGCCGCCTCTCTGCTAGTTGATAGGGAGGAATACCAAATGAACAACGAAGTTTATAGTGAAGGCCTATGTGAATCTGTTTGTATCAAATGCAGGAGGTGTACGTTTTGAAATTGAATTTATACCTGCCTTTTTAGAGAGACGTTTTTATGTGTCCAAATAGGGCGCGCCATTTGAGGATGGAGAAACCGATAACCCTCTGTGTAATTCATTTGCATTTTTGGCGACCTGACTCTTTGTATGATGGATTTGTTGCTGGAGGACTGCTTTTAAGGGAGCTACCAGGGTGAGGTCCACGATGATGTCAGTTTGGGTTCTTTTTGCGTTAACGTGCGTGTTGATTTCTGAGTGAATACTGCGCCTAATTTTTTTGCTTAGTCGGGATTTTGCTCGCTTGCGTGGTTTTCAGCTGGTGTTGGAGCCATGTCTACCTTTCAACTAAGCAGCCACATCGACCTAGTAAAATTGCTTTCGCATATTTGTATTGGACTCATCCAACTATATGCAATTTGAAGGAACCATAGTGGACACTCCTTTCATGCCGACATGCGCTAATATTTTCCCCTGGCAACTTGAAGCACCCCCCCCCCTTTAAAATATTATCTGTGTAAACCACAAGTTTAGCTCCTCTATTATTGGAAATATTGGAAATGTAGCGAAAATATTTTTTCATCTTGGACTGGAGATACACTGCCCTTGAAACAGATGCATCTCATTATTTTCATTCTTCACATACGGCTAATACATTCTCATGCCAGCATTCGTACAAACAAATCAACTTCCTGAACACCGCCTTGATTCTGGACAATGCCAAAGCTAACACCGCCGTTTATTAAAAAACCTTCGAACAGAACATCAAATATTCAAGGAATCACCAGCCATACCCCAAACAGGGAATCGATTTACCACAGACACCAGGCTTCTAAAAGTTTGTACTTAAGAGAGTGACTGTGTAAGTCATCTAGAAAAATTTTAGTCCAACCCCAAAATAAAGCAAGCCTGGAAAGCAGGTACTTAAAACCGGAGAAGGTTTTTAATGTGGGTGTGGACACCCCTACCAAGGCGGTAAGGAAATCTGCGGAAGCGTTAACGCGGGAGGACACCACTCGGCATATAGCGCATTTTTATAGGCAATGAAATGAAAGACTGCAATAGGATAACGAACGAGATTTGTCGTATTAGCGGTTGAGGTCTTTGGCTCGAGGGCTACACGTGTAGTCGAAAAACCTTCGAACCTGAATACAGCAAATATACAGGCAATATTTTGTGTATTTTCAGAAAGATAGAAGAGTAAAAAGTAGCTATCTTCATAAAAAACCAAGGAGATTGCTTTAACATATTCTGTATTGCAAATAAGCACAAAGAGGACAGTGTTTTTTGGACTATCATAAAAAAAGCAATTCTTGGCCGAAGGAAGGTGTGCTTTTGCAGAGGATTTCTAAGCATTTAAATTGGGAAATCGATTCAAGACGATCAATACGGAGACCATTACTTGTTTTGGCAGTAAAACGATGCCTTCGAGGGGCATTTTTGTTTCTGAACTACAGTTTCTTTCTATAGCTCAAGCATAAAAATATTGTTTTCGAAAGCGCATGAAAGGTCATTGGGAAGTGGCACCTTCTGCTTGAGTTTTCACAACTGGTTTACTTGTATACCGCAGCAGCAGGTTTGCCTCAAGTCTACTTTTGTACATCTTGCGAAGCTCTTAATGTTCACAAGCTGGGCTTAGGCATGAGCTTGTGTGTTGCTGCTTTGTTATGGCCCACATTTTTCAGTAGAAGTCGAGAGACTGCTGAACGAAGGGGCCCATAGTGACCAGGTATTCTGCGCTTTGTATACTTGATGATTTCGTATTATTTTTACAAAAGAACCGATTTCTTCTTATGACCACGCAAATACCAGTTCTACGTGTTTATCTCTTCCATACAAAGTTGAACAACCAGTATTGAGCTGATAAAAGGCAACAAAATTCGGAGGTTTTACATTCCATTCAGTTTTTAGAAAATGGTTAATCCTTCTGCGATTATATTGTTCTGAAAAAGTATTTAAACTCTCCTAAAATAAGTGTTAACATGTAAGTTAGCTCATTCTCAAAAGGTAAAGCGTCCAATTTCAACCCAATTGATCACGTTGCCGTTAAAGAAATCCTGCCCACGCGAACATCACTTAAGCCTAGAAGTTCAGACGGCAATTATAAATCAAGATACATTTAAAGAATCAGCAGTGGAGGCAGTGTTGCAGAAAGCAATAAGGAAGATTAGCATTGAAAACGCGGTCAGTGCAGGTGAAGGGGAGCGCAATAGCAAAAAACAAGAAAACTGTTAGGCGTTATTCAGATTAAGTAGCGTTTTGCGCACTCCAGAAGCAGTGGGGGCTTGTGCTCACGTTATCGCACCAGTACAAATAGCCTGAATGGGTGCAGAAACGATCACTCCATTACTCCGTGGAATGGTGCGTTACCGATAGTGTATCAAGTTCTCCTTTCGAGAGCCAAAGTAACCGCTGGACATTCCGGAGACGGAAAGTGTGAATGCAGGAGCCTAAACTTTCGGATTAGAATAACGTGTGCGAGAATTTTTCTGTCCGTTACTTGCTATTCACTAGTCGATATACTAGCCGCGTTCCTCATCACGGTAGTCACGATATTTGGCGGTGCAGCAATACCCCGGCGACGGAGATCCGCGAGGCGAATCGTAACAGGAACAAAGTTTAGCGTGTTACTGATACTACAATCATTATGCAGAACACCGATGTCATATTTTTAAGGAGTGACTGTTAATTTCATCCCCCTGGCCTATACCTCCATACTGATGCACATTCGCGATGGTGCTTTTGCAGGCAATGGCTTCAGCATAACGAAACCTGATTTGAGGGCACGGCCTACAGTACCACGGAAGTCATGAAGTATTAATACATCTACCCATAATTCACCGGTCATATAGACGCTTCCTGCCACATTCCCTATTACGTCTTAGATGCCACCAATGCGGAATGAGTATTACTCGCCAGTCTGTTATCCGTCTGCTGATAAGCCCCTCGCCGCAACCACCACGATATCACCAGGAAGACACATATCAAGGTCTCAGATTAATCAATTTTGAAGACCTTCGTATATCTCTAAAGTATTTGATTTTACTCCAATGGATGCGGGTTGAGTTTTGCGTGTCACAGAACTACTACATCCTCACATTACAGAAAAGAAAACTAAGACATTTCCGAAATCTCTAACAGCGTTTATCTCCACCCGTGATTCAAGGATCAAACGTGCCCATAAACATTTCAATACTGGGCAGAAATAAAACACACCCCATAAGTGCCAATCTTTGTAAAAAAAACTAATCACAATTTCCCAGGTGGACCTCTTGCCTAAAGCCATTACCTCCTTTGGGCTGCGTGTTAGCAAGAACGAAGTAGCCCATTTTTCTGCTTTTAAAACTTACCTAACCCTTTTCAAAACCGATCTCTCGACTGCCCGAACGTAAAGACGGTCCAGCCCAAATGAATGTTACTCCGCAGATTTCTCGCCACAAGGGTGGAACGAACCATGAATTCGGGGAACGTGTATAAGTCCCAGTTCATCAACACCTTTGGTTGGCTTTCCCGGAAACCAAAGCACTCTCTTTCATTTACCGCGTCTTGGAGAAACTCCCTTCAAGTTGTAATTGCTGCTAATGGGCTCGATCTTGGCTTCGAAGGGGCACCGCTCATCGAGAAACCTGCCACTACACGCAGAGTCGGGCTTATTCAAGAACACACAGCTGACAGCATAACCCTCCCTCGGGACCACATCAGAGGGGTCAAACATTGCTGATGTCAGTGGCGGCCAATTTACCAGGCCTGTAGAAGGCCTGATTAAGACCCACTCAGGAAGTTACAAGAAAAAGTTCAGAGTGGATGAAGTTTGAAGTAGATAAAGTGTAAACTAGTCGCCTCTGCTTTTATAGCAGGCCTGCAGTCTCGTGAAATTCTTTTAACGCCTAAATAACAGTTCACCAGCGTATAATACACCAGTTTCAAATGAGTGTGGTAATGTTCCAATGCCCAAATCTTGCTGTTCCGAAAGTGCTTGAACTTTATCTTTTACCGCTTCCTGCTGCCAGCACATCAATATAGTGCATATCTCCAGTTCTGAAAATTTTTATTTACAATGACAGCAACCACTTGTCCAAGATTTGGAGTTTTTAGCAGGAAGTGCGTTACCAAAATATTTAAGGTATTTCATTCAACCCTGTTACATTTTTCTCTGGCAAAACGTTACAAGTAACATTCGCCAGTCAGGAAAATACCTTTCCCAGCACAAATCCTTTCGGGTATTATTCGGACCGTAGGATTTTGTATGCCATCCCTCACGTCATTCAGTGTACGAGCTTGTTAGATGGACCAGTAATACAGCAAAGGTGAAAAAATGTTAAGTTTTGAAGGTCAAGCAGTACCATTCCTAGAGGTAGCAGATAACATCAAAAGCATTAAGGCTTGGCTCACAAGTGGCAGATCTGATGAAGTTCTTTTCTACCATTATCCACAATACCTTTCCCGCCCTCTTGGGGCAGGCGAATTCAAAGTGCTAACACATAAAAAAATGCCGAAAAAGGACAGTATTCTACCCTCATTCCATCAAATTACTCTGGCTCCACAAGATAAAAATCTCGCAGACATTTGCAAAAAATCGGTATAGACTAAATTTGCCGCCCCATAAATATGTCTCGCAGGAAGAAAAGAAAAAACACTGTGTGTGTTGTTCACCTTCGGTCATATAGTAATCAAGCCCCCCTAGATCTGTATAATGAAGAACATGGGCTAACTAACATCGGCCAAGAAACGTCTTTGCAACACAACCTTCCATCACCTATGTTGGAGCTATAAGAAATTCATATGATGAACAACGAATGCGAGACATTGGTGATGTCTCTTGAAATCATAAAAGTATTATAAATGTTAATATTCGCTTCAAAGTTTGTTGATTTCGTGAACAATATTTATTATTGCCTTAAATATCGAAATGACACAATCACCCACCACGGTGGCTCAGTGGCCAAACCATCATTATACTGAGCCCAATGATGTTGGTTCGATTCGGGCCATGGTTGCTGCATTTAGGACGCGGGCGAGAAAAAACGTATGCTTATTCATATTTCGGCGCTCGTTAAAGATCACCAGGTACTCACAATGAGTCCAAAACTATCAATTACACCGCCCTTATAGCGTGTGTGAAGCTTCGGTATGTTAGGAACCCAAGATTTGGAATGCTTGAACAGTCGACACTAACGCAATATTTGAAGTTCTTACAGAAGACATATCCCATTTTACGAAGAGTTTATTCAATGAGTAACACCTACAACAATTTTTTTATGTAAAGGGAGCGACTGGTTTCTGGATATTATGCATGAAGAAAAAGTGACAGAATGCTTGCTAGTTAAGCTGGACGTCGTTTTTTAAGTGCAAAATTTTCTTAATCTGACGGCGTGCATTCCGTTATTAAGGCAAAAGAAACTATTCCGAACCATACAATTTATCAACAGGTGCGGAGGGTTAATAATGACTAGCCAAATGATGGTGATGGGTACTTTGAATGGACTGTTCAGTGAGTTACAACCAATGTTGAACTGAATATATATCTTATTCGTTTTATAGTGGGTAAAAGTAACAATGTTTTTAATGACATTGAAAATTTAAAGACAGTGCGCCTCCTTAAGGTTTGATCTTGAAACATATTTTCAATACTTCTGTGGCTGACAAAACACATAAAGTTTAGGAATTTTCTTTATGCCTTCCGCTGAACAATTGTTCCCCTTGCATGTTACAGGAAACTATGTCGGATACGGTAGGTTTATGCTGATTACGTTGCACTCATTGTTTTGTAAAACGAATAGAACTGATTTTTGTGATGATGATTTAATACGAAAACTGAAAAGAACGTTGCGCATTCGGGAATATTAGCAATTGTGTTAACGGTTTTGCACTTGAATTTACAATTCCGAGTAAGAATACGAGAAAAAAGCAATATATCACACCATCGCTGAAAGATATGCACATTGGCAAATATGTGTGTGCGGAATTCTCGTTCCTACAAACCACATAAAATTCAAAAATAAAATTAACTGGTATTTTGCCTCACAGCAAATGCCACTAAAGAAACTTTTAACCATCGGTACCATTTGTCTCAGATATATCGACGACTCTTCTATGAAATATTTACTGAGTCACTTTTTGGTATGGCTCCATTACGGTACGCAAGCAAGACATAGAAACAAACGATGTGGATGAATTTACAAAAGCAGCGCGCCTTTGGTGCCTTCCTGTCTATGAGCAAAGCGCAAGTATACTGTCCACATGATGGTGTGAGTGCGTGAACCCCGTTCTACATGGAGCGAATTTCGCCTGCGAATCCGCTGGAACGAACATTCGCACTTGCGAAGTTCGCAATGCCTGGAATTGACGTCTACATGGGGCCTGCGAACGCCGCGATTTTCGCGTTTCAGATGCGCCTTGTTTGCAGACTGAATTAAGTTTGCCATCAGCAAAGGTTGTTGTGATTTTTAACAAGGGTTGTTTTATTTTACTTTTTTGGCAAGTTGTTCCTGCCTGGTTTGCGGTAAATGTAAGTTTTTTTTTGCAGTTTTATATAGGAATCGCCAATTCTTTATCAATATACGCACACACAGCAGGGAAAAACAAACGTTTTGGTGTGCCCGCGCTTTTGTCGCGCTCATACAACCAACGCCATCTGGTTTCCAAGCGAGCAAGTGGTGCCGAGCTGTGCTCCTATTGGCCGCAGGTCCGGCCCCTCTACGCCGCATGAGCCGCGTTTGCTCGACCGCTTCAAATGTTTGGCACTTTGCCGCAGCAACGAAAAAAGGTGGTTTTGCCGCACGAGCGGTGCCCCATCAGCGAATTCGCAGGCGAAATTGCTCCATGTAGTACGGGCTTTACGCGATGCAGATATCTATACTTCTATTTTGTAGTATGAATACCAATTTCATTAATACCCGATCAGGCTTTCACATACCAGATGGTACCATTTTCCACACCCATGAAATCTACACTTGTGTATAACGATGAAGAAATGTGCACCATTACACCATGCAGCACTAGACAAGTATGATGTCCACCATTTGCACATGCGCACACTACCTCACACAAGGTACAACCACTTCTATAATGACCCTCACACACTTTTTATACCTGTCGGACCGAAGTTCAAACCTTCCGAGGCTTGATTGAATTTTTGACTCCCTGAGAAACGCTTTCAGCAGCTTCTTCAAGCAAACAAAACTTGCTTTATTTTCCTTTGTTCTCGCTTCCATTTCACGAGGCGGAAAGAGCGTGTCAATGCAGACTTCTTGACATTATACCGTTATCAGTAATTGTTATAAATATTTGTGAATATCACCAACTATATGCCTTACTCTCTTTATAACTGCAATTACCGGTTTACGCGAAGCTTTATCTAATAGGTAGGGCTCCTTTAAATGCACACGAATGCTTAACACACATTTTCTGGAAGAACACCTTCCTGCCAGTTTATGAGACCGTGGTCACATTACTCTAAAGTCACCTGCAAACGACTGACACAAAGAATAACGCTACGACGGAATGACACATATAGCACAGGACGGAGTTTTTTTCGACCGCATTGATAGCTCAAGATACCACACTCTCCTGGTATGCGTAAAGTTCGTGAATCGAAGTTACTTTCTTCCGGGCATTTAATGTTTTTTAATGCACAGATTTGCAACTTTCATCCACGATTTCGCGAGGATGGTCAAAGTAACCTCTTGACCAGAGAGCCACCCCAAGGGACGCACCCGTCGAAGAGTATAGAGTGATTCGCCGGAACAGCTGTCGGCGCTGGACACAACCCACGCTTACAGTCTTTCTGAGCACAACGAGTAGCGGGGGCCACCGCCGCTGCGGCCAAAACAGCCGAACACCCCCGAAGCCTCTCATGCATGCGCGCTGGGTCGTTCCGGGCAAGGTCACTTGTCTTGCGCCTTCCGAGTGCCGCGTTCGCCACGTTTGCCCAGGTGAACGACGCCTTTTCCTGGATTCCTTATGTGAGTGCTGAAAGGAACCGAGTGGCCTGGAAGGGTGGTCGGCAATACAGCTGACCTAGAGGTTAAACAAGCGAAACCAAAACTCAACCAGTCCAAGTTTTGATTTGCATATCCAAGGGTGGTTGACTAAGCTGTACCCATTTTTTTACTTCGGTACAGACTTACTAGAGGTGCGCAGACCCTTGATAGGCTATTGGGTAATTGAAGCTGCATTTACCCTTTCGAGGGCCTCTTACATTAGTCTATTCGGTGGGACCTCTCAGTCCACTACAACTCCGCATGACCTAGGCATGAACGAGCCTAGCAGTTTTCCGGCTACAGGTGGCTACTCAGTATAGCGGCAGCCGTGGTAGTGCAGGCAGCCATGTCAAAAAGAGTACTAGTAATATATTATTACCGAGTCGTAACAAACATTCAATTAGGCAATTAAAACATAAGAAATTGTCCACTTGAGCATTTAAAAATACCCAGATGTACAGCATTCACATCTTTTTATGTTGTTGCACATATCACATCGTACTAGCGATACTAAGCATGTATTCCGCTGTTGGCGACACCTTCCGAACTTGCTCCTTCTAAAAAAGGATTATAGCATCTATAAATAACTCGACTGAAGCTAGACTATGCACTAAAAATGTGGAACCCTTTTCAATGTAGTCGTGCATACACACTAGAAACAGTTAAACAGAAGCTGACAATAGTATATACTGTTTCTTTATATTACATCAGCGTATCTGTTCGTAAACTACGCGCACACCATGAAACGGTGCCTTCGCATCGTAATGGTTTTGCCCCTCCTTTCTTCGTAAAAGTTTGTCACGTGTTGGCTTCCTCAAGCGGTATCACACCCTCTGATATGAATTTCACGCCGTATACACCATGAAAATCAGTTTATCCTTCTAAGCCAATCATATTGCAATTTTCGTATAAGTAGCCACAAAAAATGTGGTTGGCCCTTCTTTTATAGGAATCGGTATAATATGAAAGTAAAATGTGCCTTGACAGAGGCATTTGAATGTTTATTGTGCATCGATATGAACTTGCACATCCCTATTTATAATTCTAAGTTATGGCCCCGTTTGACACATCAACATTAGACACTAGCGTAAACGTGCTGGAGCATTGCGTAAATTCGATTGAATCCTCAGGAGCTTTCAAACCGTGCGAAGGAAGCCGAACGGGTTGTCAGCAAAACGAATGGTGAAGTCACGGTCGCTTACACCGAAAGATACGTGGTTGGTAGGTCGGCAGGAGTCGTGTGGGTGTGCTTGGCGAGCGACTTCGTGCAGGCGAGCGACGTCCTGGTGGCCGGTTGCCTCGGCAAAAGTTCGAACACCTTGGTCCTCTTTTGTGGCGCATAATACAGACGTTTCTATTGCGACGAGCTCAGCTTCTGGAAAACGGCATCGGTGTTCCACAAGCTGAGCGGCCTTCCACGTAGGCGGAGGGCGGATAAACGCACCAGGTTCTGCTGCTATGCGCTTCCTTATCGAGGCGCGAATTCTCGGTGCTCATAAGTACTTCACTTCATCTGTTCTACACGCCAGCACCATCCGAATGGAGAATTTCTAGGGAACGACATAAGACACGATCGTACATCTCTCGGAGCATCACTTTATGGCATAGGTGCTAGAGCATTTCACGCCTCTCGTTGCGGCGAGACGGATCCTGGGCTCAAATCGTAGCACCATCACGCCAATGAAACTGTTTCGACAGAATAACAAAGCGAGAATATCACATTCTTTTCTGCGCATTACTCGGTGTTTTTGGGACTCGGATGTTCTACATGAGATGTTCTGTCTCGCGAGAGAGGCTTGTTACCTATAAATTTAGTTTGATTTTTGCACAGTACTGGGTAATTGCAGTTTTTCAAGATATTGATGTCTATTGTGATTACTGAGAGAAAATATTTTAATCTCTTCATTTAACTGTCTGAATGGGCTGTGAAAGGGTTTCTGATAAATTCTAAGCTCCGAAGAGAAACACTGTTCAGAATATCCTACCGCATCCCCTCTAGTTGATTAAGAACACCAAGGAACCAGCAAAGTTAATTGAAGAAGGGCTTGCGTGTGGGCTAGTTGGTATTCCATAACGTTCATTTTCAGCGCAGAAAAAAACAGGGACACAATAGACAAGAAAAAGCGCTACTTCCAACTGAATTTTATTGAATCAAGGTGAAATATTTAGCAGCAAAAATACAAGAGATACCGAAAAGGTTACCATTATGGACAGAATAAAATAACGGCGTCGCTTGCCGCTGTACCACACGTGTCAGCTAGTCATTACCACGACCAGTTCTTTTTTAAGAAAGCTGCCTCCTTATCGGACAAGGCCACTGATGTCGTAGTGACATACTCAAAATCACCTAGTAGCATTTCAGCTGCCTCTACTATCTCACGCATCCGCTGATCAGAGTCGTGAAACAACATCACAGAGTTTTTAAAGTATGGTTCACACTTAGGGCATTCACCGCAGTGAGTCGGCAGGTTACCATCCTTTCTTTTGTGTACGTTATTTTGATGCTCACGTAACCTGGAGTTGACGCACCGTGCCGTCTACCCTACATATACCCTTCCGCAGGCTAACGGAACATGGTACACAACCCATCTATCGCATTTCACGTACTTGTTTTGGTGTCCAGCGTTACAACCAGTATGTTCTTTTTGTACAGGACATGTATCTCTGCAAAACCTCTGGGGCTTGATTGGTGCGAACATTACAATGTGAACCCCAGCCCTCTACCCTATTTTCTTTAGCCGATGTGCGATATTGTGCAAATACGGTATAACTGCCGTCTTACGGCGCTCGTTGCAGTCCTGCTCATTTGTTTCGGCCGCTTTTATTATCTGTTTCTCACGCCTGCGGACAGCATCAACGACTGCCCCAATGACGTGTTCAGGATACCCTGACCGTCTCAGCCGAGAGACGTGCGCCCCCACAGCGCTCTGCACGTGGTGGACACATGATTTCTTTAGAGCATTGCTGAAGCACATCGTTGCTACTGAGCGTTTCACCACTTTGGTGTATGCAGAGCTAAATGGCAAGAGGGGCTTCTGGCTGCGGGGTGCGTAACTGCAGCACACCCGGTTGTCCGAAAACAACCTTTGTGAATTTCTCAGCATGAAATGTACGAGAAGTACGTTCTGAAGTGTAATGTCTACCTGCATTTTGGGTCGACCATTTTATGTATCCAAGTAAAGCGCGCGATTTGAGGATGGAGAGTCCGATCCCCTTTGTGTAATTAAATTGCGTTTATTGTGAGCGGACCGTTTGTACGGCGGATTTTTTGTTGCGACAGGACTGCTTTTGAAGGGAGCTAACAGGAGCGAGGACCACGATGATGTCATTTTGAGTTATTTTTGCATTAACGTGCAAATTGCTTTCTGCGGAAATAGTGAGCATAATTTCTTTGCTAAGTCGGGATGTTCTCAGTAGCGTGGTTTTCTTCGGGTGTTGTAGCCATGTCTCCCTTCGAACTAATTAGCTACATCCATCTAATACTTGCGTTTGCATATTTGTATTGCACTCATCCAACTATATGCAATTTGCAGGAACCAGAATGGACATTCCTTTCATGACTACATGCGCTAATGTTTTCACCGGGAAATTTGATGGCGCCCCTCTAAAATATTTTCTGTGCAAACCAAAACTTTACCTTTGCTGCATACACAAAAAAATTATTCTGGGAGTTTATATAGACTGTCCTTGAAACAGTTCTATCTCATTTCAATTCTTCACACACGGGTAATGCATTCTTATGCCAGCATTCTTATAAACGAATCAACTACCTGAAGACTGCCTTATTTCTAGGGAATGGTAAAGCTAACGCCACTGTTTATTAAAAAACCTTCGAACCGAACACGGGATATTCTACCCCTCACCAGCCTTACCATCAACAAGGAATCGCTTTATAATAACATACCAGGCCTCTAAAAGTCTAAAGTTAAGAAGTGACTACGTAAAACATCTACAAAAGCTCGAATCTATCTCCAATATAAAGCAAGTGTAGAAAGCGGCTACTTAGACCAGAGAAGGTTTTTATTGTGAGTGTGCACGGCCCTACAAAGGCGGTCAGAAAATCTATTGAAATGTTAAAGTTGGTGGACACCAGTGAGCGTATAGCGCCTTTTTATTGGCAATGACCTGAAATACTACAATAAGATACAGAAAGACATTTCTCGTATTGGCGGCTGAGCTGTTTGGTTCGACGTCTCGGGCTGTAGTCGAAAAACCGCCGAACCTATATTGCATATATACAGGCACTAGTTTCCACATGTGCATTGGGTGGACAACTAAATTTTAGCTACCTTCATCAAAAAATCCAAGGAGACTGCTTTAACGTGTTCTGTGCTGCAAATAAACACAACGAGGACAGCGTTTTTCGGACTATATTGAATGGGAGGAATTCTTGACACAACGAAGTAATATTTTTGCAGAGGTTTTAGGAGCTTCTAAACTTAAAAAATCGATTGGCAACGTTAAATGCAGAGACCATTGCTAGTTGTTACAGAGAAACGACGCCTTCGGTGGGCTTTTTTGTTTCCGTAGTACTTTATTTGTATAGCTCCCGTATAAAACATTTTTTCGAAAGCAGATCAAATGTCATGGGGAAGTGACATCTCTTGCTGGAGTCATCACAAGTGTTTTGCGTTTTTAGCCCAGCTTGAGGTTTGCCTAGAGTCTCCTTAAATAGATTTGTCAAAGCTCTTTATGATCAGAAGCTTTGCTTAGGCATGAGCACGTGTGTTGGTGCTTTGTTATGTTACATTTTTTTCATCATAATTCATCAGAGTACTGAAAGAAGTGGACGACAGCAACCACGTTTTCTGTGCTTTGCATACCTGATGATTTTCTCTTATTGTTAAAAAGGGCCTGGTTTTTACATATGACCACGCAAATAACCAGTCGTACATCTGTTTCTCTTGCTTAACAAAGTTGAAGATCTATATTGAACTAACAAAAGGCAAAAAATTATGACGTTGGACATTTCATTCAGTTTTTAGACAATGTTTAACGCTTCTGCAATTACATTGTTTTGACATTGTAATTTAACTTTCGCGCCTCATTGCCTGCGTTGCGTCGGCGCGTTAAACCGCACAATCAATCAATTTACCTTACCAAAAAGAACTTGTTTCATCGCTAGTTAGCTAATTCTCAATTGGTAAAGGATTCAATTGTAACCCAGTTTATCACGTCGTGTTAAAGAACTCCTGTCCACACGAAGATTGTATAAGCTTAGAAGTTTGCGCATTGGAGAAGCTTGCGGGATTGTGGTCACGCACAGGCAGAAGTAAAAATAGTCTGAATGGGTCCGGAAATGATCACTCCATTACTCCGTGGAATCGTGTGCGGGGGATAGTGTGTCAATTCTTCTATCGAGAGGCAAAGTTCCCGGTAGACACGCCGGACACTGTTTGAAAGTGCGAATGCGGGCGCCTAATCTTTCGGAAAAGGATAACGTGGCCGGGCGTTTTTGTATCCACTGCTTGGCATTCTCTACTGGACATACTGGGCGCGCTCCTCATAAAGGAAGCTAAGATATTTGGCGGTGCAGCAACAGCTGAGCGAAGGAAATTGGCGAGACGAACCGTAACAGGAGAAATGTTAGCGTGTCACTGATAATACAAATATTTTGCACAACACCGAGGGGATATTTTTGAGGAGTGTCTGGGAATTTTATCACCCTCATAACTGCATATTTTTACACTTCCGCAATGGGGTGGTTCCTGTCAATGACTTCAGCATAATGAAACCTGATTTGAGTGCACGTCCTATAGCACCACGAAAGACCTGAAGTTTTAATAAATCTATCCATAAGTCACCGGTCACATAGACGGTGCTTGCCACCTACCCCATTGCGCCTTAGGGGCCACAAATGCGATATTAGTATTACTCGCCAGTCCGGTATCCGTCTGCTGATAAGCCTATCGCCACCACAGCGACGATGTTGCTGGAAAGACACATACCAGGCTCTCAGACTAATCAAGTGTGAAAGCCTTCGTCTATGTCTAAGTTTTTGTTTTTACTGGAATGGATGAGGGTTGGGTTTTGAATGATACAACACTACTGGATCCTCACGTTACCAAAAAAAACAGACATTTCCGAAATTTTTACCACCGTCTGTCTTCTACCGTGCATCAAGATTCAAACGTATTCGTAACCATTTCAATCATACACAAAAAAACACCACCCCGTAACTGCCAATCTTTGACAAAAAGGGTTATCACATTTTCTTTGCTCGACCTCTTGTTTTAAAGCCATTACCTACTTTGGGCTGCGTGTTAGCAAGAACAAAGTAGCCAAATTTCTGCTTTCAAAGCATAACAAACATTTTTTAACACGTATCTCTCGACTGCTTGAACCTCAAGACAGTTCAACCCGAACGAGGTTTACTCCGCAGCTTTATCTCCACAAAGATGGAACAAGCCATGTATTCCGCGGACGGTGCAAGTTATAGAAGTTCCAGTTCCGCCACACGTTGAGTCGGCTTTGCCAAAAATCAAAGCCCTCTCATTCATTTACTCTGGCTTGAAGTCGCGCCCTCCACGCCAAGTAGTTGCCCCTAAAGGACTCGATCTTGGCTTCGAAGGGCTACTGCTAATCGGGAAACAGGCCACCAGACACGGAGGCGGGCTTATTCAAAAACACGCACCCCACAGCATGACCTTACCTCAGGACCGATCTCAGATGGGTCAAACATTGCTGATGTCAGTGGCGGCCACTTTTGCAGGCCTCTTTCATACGTCATAAAGACCCGCTCCGACACTAACAAGACAAAGTTCAGACTGGATGAAATTTGAAGTTGATAAAGTAAAAACTTGTCAACTCTGCTTTCGTAGCAGCCCTGCAGTCTCGTGAAATTCTGTTAACGCCGGAAAGACAGTTCACCAGCGAATAATACACCAGTTTCAAGAAACTGCGGTCATGTTCTAGCGCACAAAACTTGCTGGTCCAAAGGTGCTAAACTCTATCTTTGACGGCCACCTGCTACTTTCCGAGAGCTCATAAATCTAGTGCATATGTCCAGTTCTAGCAATGTTTATTCAGCATGACTGCGACCACTTGTCCAAGGTGTGGAGTTTTCAGTAGACAGTGTGTCACAAAAAAATTTAAGGTATTTTAAGCCAATCCTGTGACATTTTTCCCAGGCAAAACGTTACAAGTAACATTCGCCAGTCAGAAAATTAGGTTTCCGAAACCAAAGTGATTTTTGTTAGTATTCGACGTGTAGGATTTTGTATCCCATCTCTAACATCTTTGAGTTTACAACCTCGTTAGATGAACCAGTATATGAGCAAAAAAGGTTGACGAAATGCCTAATTTTGAAGGCCAGGCCGGACGACTCCTTTGGGTAGCAGGTAACATCAAAAGTATTAAGGTTTGGAGCACAATTGTCAGATCAGATTACTTTATTTGCTGTCATTATCCACAAACATTTTCACGCTTTCTTAAGGCACACGAATCCAAAGTACTACCGCATTGGAAGCAATACCTAAAATGACACTATTCTACCCTCACTCCATCAAAGTACTCGCCCTCCACAACATAAAAGGCTCCTTGACATTTGCATAAAAGTGGTGTAGAATAAATTTGCCGCTCCAAAAATATGTCTCACAGGAAAAACAGAAAGAACTGTGTCGCTCATTCAAATTCTGGCATATAGTAATCAAGCCCCCTTCGATCTCTATAATAAAGAACATGACTAATTAACCTTGTCCTAGAAACATCTTCCCAAAACGTCCTTGCATCACCTAGCTTTGAGCTATAAGAAACAACTTTTAATGAACAACGACTGCGAAACGTTGGGGATGGCTCTTAAAAACAATAAATTGTAGGAAATGTTGAGAATAACTTTATATTTATAGTTCAATTTCTGTCAATATTTAGTATCGCCTAAAATATCGAAATGACCCAATCACTAACCACAGCGACTCAGTGATCTAAACGTGATTACACTGAACCCAAAAATGTTGGTTCATTTCGGGCCAGAGTTGCTGGTTTTTAGAAGAAGGCGTATACAACGGCCGCTCGTTGATATTACGGCGCGTGTTAACGATCCACAGGTTCTCAAAATCATTCGAAAACAATCAATTATACCGCCCCTCATACCCATGTGAAGCTTCGGTATTTTAAGAGCCCGAAATTTGGAATGCTTGAACAGCCAACAATAACGCAATATTTGAAGTTGTTACGAAAGACATTTCCCATTTTATCAAGAGTTCATTCGATAAGTTGCACCTACAATATTTTTTTATGTAAAGGGGGCGACGAGTTTTTTGGTAATATGCACGTGGAAATAGACAGATTGCTTGCTAGTTAAGCTGGACGTCACCCTTTAAAATGCAAAATTTTCCTAATGGGACAGAGTCCAATTCGTTATTAAGGATACAAAAAGTATACAGATCCATACAATTTCTTAACAGATGATGATGATTCATAACGACTAGCCCAGTGTTGGGGATGAGAACTTTGATAGCGCTGGTGAGTTGCAACTAAAATAGAACTGAATATACATCCTGTTCGTTTTTCACTGGGTAAACATAGCAAGATTTGAATGAAATTGAAAAATTGAGCCAGTGCAGGCCCGCATGCGTTGATCTTGGAATATGTTCTCCGTGCTATTGTGGCTTAATGAACACATAACGTATAAAAATTTTCTACTTCCTCTCCATTTAACAACTGCTCTCTGTGCATGTTACAGGAAACAATGCGAATAACGGTAAGTTTAGCATACTGATTTGCAATCATTTTTTGTAAAGAGAATAGAACTTATTTTTTAAGGTGATCATATAATGGGATAACTGAAAAGAACGTTGTGCATTTGGGGAAATTAGCAGTTGTTTTGACTCTTTATTGATTGAATTTACGATTCGGAGGAACATTTCGAAGAAAACAGAAAATACCACCCATTCCCTGTAAGGTATGCACATGGGTAAAGATAAATGTTTCTGCTCGATGCTTATTTCTACCGACCACATAAAATGCAAAAATAATATTATCGAGTTGTTTGCCTTAGAATTATTACCCATAATGAAAGTTTGAACCACTAGTAACTTTTGTCTCAAATATCGACGCCCCGTTTCGAATAAATGTCTACTGAATCACTTTACGCGAGCGCTTCTTTACGGTACGCCAACAAGGCAGAAAAACGAACCCTGTGGATGAATTCACAAAAATCAGTGCCTCGTTACTGCCTTCCTGTCTGTGCGCTGAGCGCAAGTATACTGTGCACATGCTACCATGGGTGCGTTACACGATGCAACATATCTGTATTTCAATTTAGTTGTATCAAACCAACGTCACTCAATCCAGGTCAAATATACAAATGCAACATGGTACCGATTTTCACACCAAGAAATGTAAACATGTGTATACCGGTGTAGAAATGTGCATGATTACACCATGCAGCACTAGACAAGTATGATGTCCACAATTTTCACATGTGTACACTTCCTCACAGATTGTACAACCACTTCGATAATGACCCTCAAACACGCTTTCCATAAAGCTGTCGGAACCAAGTTAAAACCTCCCGATTTTCGATTGAAGTTGTAACTCCCTGAAAAACGCTTTTAGCAGGTTGTTTACCCTAACAACACTTGCTCTATTTGTCTTTTCTTCTCTCATGCTTTGCACGAGGCTGAAAGAGTGTGTCAATGCAAGCTTGTTGGGACAGGTGCCGTTACAAGTAATTCTCATAAAAATTTGTGAATATCCCAAACTGTTTGTCTTATCACTTTATGGCCGCAATTACCGGTTTACGCGAAGCTTTTTCTATCAGGGAAGACTCAGTTAAACGCACGCGAATGCAAACACGCAGTCTATGGCCGCAGACCTTTCTTTCAGTTCTAATTACTTAAAAGGCACCTGCACACGACTGACGCAAAGACCAACGATACGATAGAATTACACATACAGCACAGGACCGAGTTTTTTCGACTGCGTTGATAGCTCAAGATACAGCACTCTTCTGGTATGCGTAAGGTGCGTGAACCGAAGTTACTTTCCGCCGGGCATTTAACGGTTTTTAAAGCACAGATTTGCAACTTTCGTCCAGCGATTTCGCGAGGATGGTCAAGGTAACCTCTTGGCCAGAGAGACACCCCAGGGACTCATCCGTCGCGAAGTATGGCGTGATTCGCCGGGACCGCTCTCGGTGCTGCACACAACCCACGTTTTCAGTCGTTCTGAGCAGAGAGTAGCGGTGGCCACCTCCCTGGCGTGCGTTCGCCACTTTTGCCCAAATGAACAGTGCCTTCTCTTGACTTCCTTATGTGAGTGCCGAAAGGAACCGAGTGGCTTTGAAGGGTGGTCCGCAATACAGCTAAAATAAAGGTTAAACAAGCGAAACCAAGACTCAATCAGACCAAGTTTTTGATTTACATAATCAAGAGTAGCTCAGCTAAGGCGCACCCATTTTTTTACTTGGGCACACTCTACTAGCGGTGCGCAGACCCTTGATAGGCTATTAGGTATTTAAAGCTGCCTGTACCCTTTCGGGGGTCCTCTTACCTTGGTCTATAAGGCGGGATCTCTCAGTCAGCTACAACTCTGCATAACCTAGGAGTGAACGAGCCTCACGGTTGTTCTTCCACAGACGGTTACTAATTTGAGCGGCGGCTCGGTAGTGCAAGTCTTCTGGTCAAAGAGAGTACTAGTTCAATATTATTACCTAGGCGTACCAAACATTCAATTACGCAATTTAAATCTAAGAATCTGTCCGCTTGAGCACTTAAAGCTTCTACATTTCAATTACATTCCAATTATTCAATGTTGTCGCACATAACACATGTTACTACCTACGTTGAGCATGTATTCCGCAGTTGGCGACTTATTCAGAACTTGCTCCTTCTAAAAAAGGATTGTAGCATTTACATTAGAATCCCGCTGTTACATTCCTCACTGTTGCGTTTTTCGGGCTGTTACCTTGTGTGCCACCGGTCCCGGCATAGCTCCCGTAGGATATAATGTATTGCGTACACCACTGTAGCGTCCAAACTGTGAGGCCGTCCCCATTTAATGCGTCGGTACCAGACACTCCGAAGCGGCATGGGCAACGGCATTTTGGCTTTCGATGAGTCTTGACCAGGTTTTGTTACTGAACTGGCTAGAAGAAGCCGCAAGCGAGTTGGAGAAGCCGTCACTAGATGGCTATCCATCGAAAGCGCTATCACGATCATCACTGAGCTTGCAACAGAATTTTTAATTTGGAACGCCGGAATTTGCTGATTTTAGTGACACCGCACTGTTGTAATGGTGCCATGCAGTGTGTTCAGATTAGGTTAGTTGGCAAAAAGCGCGGCGTTGTAGTACTGTGGCATGGGCCGGTGCTGCCGCTGAACTGGCGGTGGCGCTACGGCAGCATCATTATCGATCTCGGTTTGTCGTCTGCTCCTCCTTCCTTGCTACTCTCGGCGCTTTCTACACCACTTATACAGATGGTCGTAACGGCGAGTGAGTGGTACGAGTATTTCACGAAGCCCGATTTTGTTGCCCAACTTTACACGTAGGGTGACGGCGAGCGAGTAGTACAGTATTTTACGACTTACATGAATTAACGTCCGTCATAATTCCTCTTGGCAACACTAAATATGCATACAAAAATACAAAAATACCGCTACATTTGACAGAATGGGCAGAAACCAAGTTGGCAACAATGGAGCTCAAGATAAGGGGGATTGAACAACGCGAGTTACACGTCGGCCCTTTTCGTGGCTTTCCTCACTCCTACATTTTCCTGGCTCTTACATTTTGTTTTCCCTGTCCGGTTAAAAATGTATTACCGGGATTCCACTGTATAGACCAAATCGACCTAAGCTCAAATATACAAGAAAAATGTGGAACCCTTTTCAATGTAGTCATACATACATACTAGAAACTATTAAACACAGTGAGGTAATCTTAGTTTGTACCGATTAATCCTGATACATCAGCGTATCTCTCCTTAAACTCTGGCACACCATGAAACGTTACCTCCGTGACGCAATATTTTTAGCCCTTCTCGTTTCGTAACATTCTGGCACGTGTTGGCTTCCTCATGCGGCATCACACCCTCAAACATATATTTCACGCCGTACACACCATGAAAATTCAATTGATACTAAAAAGCCAATCATATTGCTATTTGCCTATAAGGAGCCAAAGAAAAACATCTGGTGGATCCTTCTTTTATAGGAATCGGCAAAAGACAAAATGAAAATGTGACTTCAAATGAAGATTTCAATGTTTATTGTGCATCGAAATGAACTTGCACATCGCTATTATATTGCCTCGGAATGGTACCGTTACAAGCATCAACACTAAACACTGCATAACACGCGCTGGAGCATTGTGTAAATCCGATTGAATCTCCAGGCGCTTTCAAACTGTGACAATGACACCGAACGGGTTGTCGGCGAAGCGAATTCTGAAGTCATGGTCCGTTATAGCTAGAGATGCATAGTTTATGGGTCGTCATGGGTCGTGTGGGTGTGCTTGGCGAGCGGCTTCTTCTGCCGAGCGACGTCCTGCTGGCGGGTCACCTCGGCATAGGTTCGATCACATTGGTTCTGCTTCGTGGCGTGTACGCAAGACGCATGCGTTGCGACGACCCCAGCTTCTGGAACGCGGCGGCGGCGTTCCACAAGCTCAGTGGCGTTCCACATAGGCGGTGGGCGGATAAACACACCAGTTTCTACTGCTATACGCTGCTCTATCGAGGCGCGAATTATCTGTGCTCATAAGCGTCATGACAGAGTACTTCGCTTCACCTCTCCTAGACCCCAGCACCATCTCAATGTCGAAGTTAGAGGGAAGTACATCAGACGTGATCGTACAGCCATCCGGGGATCACCTTATGGCATAGTTGGCAGAGCGTTTCACACCTCCTGCGCGCGCCAGAAGGACCGTGAGCTCAAATCCAAGCACCGTCGCACCAATGAAACATTTTTGACTGAAGGATAAAGGGCAGATATTAAATCTCCTATTGCTGATTACTGGGTCATTTGGGGAATGTGATGTTCTACAAGAGAAGCACTGTCTCGCGAGACAGATTTGTTACGTTTAAATATAGTTGTTTAATTTTGCACAGTTCTGGCTAATTGCAGTTTTCAACATACGTGTACTCTTCGGAATATGGGAGAAAATCTTTTAATATAATCATTTAACTGGCTGAATGGGCTGTCAAAAAACTTCTGAAAAATTCTAAGCCCCGAAGTGAAGTTCTTTTCAGAATATCCTGCGCATCTCCGCTAGTTGACAGGGAAGAGCACCAAGAAAACAACGAAGTTTAGGGCGAAGACCTTTGTGCATTTTTTTGCATAAAACGTTCGAGCAGTACGTTTTGAAGCGAATCTCTACCTGCTTTTTTCGGCGACTTTTTTCATGTATCCAAGTAAAGCGCGCGATTTGATGACGGATAGTCCGATCCCATCGTTGTAATTATTTTCCCTTTGTTTCAAGCTGACCCTTTCTATGGCGGGTTTGTTGCGGAAGGACTACTTTTTAAGGGAGCTACCAGGGGCGAGGTCCACGATGATGTCAGTTTTTGCAATAATGCGCGTATTGCTTTCTACGTGAATAGTGATCTTAATTTTTTTTCTCACTCGGGATGTTGCTAGCTTGAGGGGTTTTCAGCAGGTGTTGTAGCCACATCTACCTTTCAACTAAGTAGCCACATCCGCCTAATACTTGGTTTCGCATATTTCTTTTGCACTAATCCTACTATATGGAATTTGCAGGAACTAGAATCAACACTCGTTTCATGCCAACATCCGCAAATATTTTCACCGGGCAATTTGAAACCGCTCCTTTAAAATATTATCTGTTTAAAGCACAGCATTGGCTCCGATACACACACAAAAAACTTATTCTTCAGTGGATATACACTGTCCTTGAAACAGTTGCATCTTATTTCAATTCTTTACACACGTTTAATACGTCCACGCCAGTTCTTATAAACGTATCAACACTGCCTTAATTCTAGGGAAGTGTAAATCTAACACCACTGTTTCTTTAAAAACCTTCGAACATAACATGGGATATCCAAGCCCTCACCACCTTTACCACAAACAAGATATCATTTTATAACAAGATACCGGGCCTATAAACGTCTACAGTTAGAAGTGACTATGTAAAAATCTAGAAAAACTCGAGTTCATCCCGAATATAAAGCACGACTGGAAAGCAGGTACTTAGAAGCAGACAAGACTTTTATTGGCGGTGGGGACGGGTCTACAAAGGCGGTCAGAAAATCTATCGAAATGTTAAAGTGGGTGGACACCACTCGGTGTATAGCGCCTTTGCATTGACAATGACATGAAAGACTGCAATAAGATAAAGAACGACATTTCTCGTATTGGCAGCTGAGCTCTTTGGTTCGACGTCTCTGGCTGTAGCCGAAGAAGCATCGAACCTAAATATTTCAAATATACAAGTACTATTTTCTGTATGTGCAAAATGATCGAAAAGAAAGTATTCGCTTGCTTGATAGAAAATTCCAAGGAGACTACTTGAACGTGTTCTGTACTGCAAATAAACACAATGAGGACAGCGTTTTTCGGACTATATAAGTGGAAGGAATTCTTGACACACAAAGTTATGTTTTTTCAGAGGTTTTTGCAGCGCCTAAACTAGAAAAATTCATTGCAAACGGTAAATGCAGAGACCATTACTAGTTTTTACAAAAAACAAAGCCTTTGATGAGCTTTTTTGTTTCCGTACTAGTTTCTTTCTATAGCTCACGTATAAAACTTTTTTTCGAAAGTGGATCACCCGTCATGGGGAAGTGACATCTTTTGCTTGAGATATTGCAACTCTATTACGTGTTGCGATAACCACATATTGAGGTTTTACTCAAGTCTACATTTGTACGTTTTTCAAAGCTATTTATGATCAGAAGCTTTGCTTAGGCATGATCTCATGGGTTGCTGCTTTGTTATGCCGCATTTTTTTCATCAGAATTCGTCAGAGCTTGAATGAAGAGGCGACAGCGACCAGGTTGTCTGTACTTTGCATAGTAGATGATTTTCTATTAATAAAAACGGCCCGATTTTTACATAAGACCACGCAAATAACCACTCCAACGTGTGTGTCTCTTCCATAAGAAAGTTGAACATCCAATAATCAGCAGACAAAAGGCAACAAAACTCGGACATTTGACATTTCATTTAGTTTCTAGACAATTGTTATTCCTTCTACGATAACATTGTTCTGAAATTCAACTTTCCGAAAATAACTGTTACCATGGAAGGTAGCTCATTCTCAAAAGGTAAAGGATGCAACTGCCAGCCAGTTTATTACGTCGACTAAAGAAATCCTGTCTACACAAAGATCATCTAAGCTTAAAAACTTATGTGGCAATTTTAAATCAAGGTGAATTTAAGTATTCAGTCGTGTAGGGAGCAGTGCAGAAAGAAATAAGAAGATTAGCATTAAAAATGTGACCCGTATAGAAGAACGGGAATGCAATAGCAATGAAAAACAAGATTATGAAGAGGTATTCAGTTTAGGTTGCGTTAGAGAACTCAAGAAGATTGCGGGGTTGTGCTCACGCAGACGTAGAATTCAAAATAGTCTGACTGGGTCGGTAAATTATCACTCCATTACTGCGCAAAATGTTGCATGGGGGATACTGCATCAAATTCTGCTGTGGAGAGGCGAAGTTCCCGCTAGACACGCCGGACACTGTTTGAAAGTGCGAATGCGGGAGCCTTAACTTTCGGATAAGAATAACGTGGCCGGGCATTTTTGTATCCACTACTTGGCATTGCCTACTCGACATACTGGGTGCGCTCCTCATAAATGAAGTTAAGATATTTGTCGGTGCCGCAATAGCCGAGCGACGGAAAGTAGCGAGACGAACCATAACAAGAAAACAATTAGCGTGTCACTGATACTACAATCATTCTGCACAACACCGAGGTAATATTTTTCAGGAGTGTCTGGGAAGTTTATCACCCCCCATACCCGCATATTGTTGCACTTGTCGGATGGTGCGGTTCCTCTGAATGCCTTCAGCATAACGAAACCTGACTTTTCGTGCACGTCCTACAGCACTACAAAAGATATGAAGTATATATTCATCTAGTCATGGTTCACCGATCACATAGACGGTGCTTGCCACCGACCCTTTTAGGTCTTTAGTGCAACCAATGCGGTATGAGTATTACTCGCGACTCCGATATCCGTCTGCTGATAAGCCCATCGCCACTACAACCACGATGTTGCTTGAAAGACACATTTGAGGATCTCAGACTAATCATGCTTGAAAGCCTTCGTATATCTCTAAAGTTTTTGTTTTTACTACGATGGATGCGGGTTGGGTTCGGAATGTTACAGCACTACTGGACTAGCAATAGCTAATTGTGGGCGAGTTGGTTTGACATGATCACAGGGTTTAAACACGTAAGAGGCTAACCTAGTGCCCGCGTTTTTCTTGCGCCTTTAAACCGTGTGATCACCACTACTGGATCCTCCCATTACCGAAAAGAAAACAAAGACATTTCCAAAGTTTTTAACACCATCTGTCTTCTCCTGTGCATCAAGATTCAAACGTATTCATAAACACTTCAATCTTGGACAAAAAAACACCACCCCGTAACTGCCAATCTTTGACAAAAAAAGGCATTCACATTTTGTTTGCTGGACCTCTTGTTTAAAGCCATTACCGTCTTTGGGCTGGTTTAGGTAAGATCTAAGGAGCCCAATTTTCTGCTTTCAAGCCCTACTAACATTTTTCAACAAAGATCTCCTGACTTCTTTAAAATAAAGACGGTTCAGCCCGAATAAAATTTACTCTGCAGCTTTATCCCCCCAAAGGTGGAAAAAGCAACGATTTCGGTGGATGGTTCAGGGTAAAGAAGTTCCAGTTCCGCAACACTTTTAGTCGGCTTTGCCAAAATTCAAAGCCCTCTCAATCATTTACCGCAGCTTGGAGTCTCTCCCTATACGTCATGTAGTTGCCGCTAACGAACTCGGTCTTGGCTTAGAAGGGGTACTGCTATTCTAGAAACCGGCCACCAGACACAGAGGAGAGCTTATTCAAGAACACAGACAACACGGCATGACCTTACCTCAGAACCCACATCAGATGGGTCAAACATTGCTGATGTCAGTGGCGGCCACTTTTGAAGGCATGTTTCGTACCTCATAATGACCCACTCGGAAACTAACAAGATGAGGTTCAGACTGGATGAAGTTTGAATCAGATAAAGTGATAACTTGTCACCTCTGCTTTCATAGCACGGCTGCTATCTCGTGAAAATCTATTAACACCAGAAAGACAGTTCACCAGAGCATAATTTATAAGTTTCAAGAGACTGTAGTAATGTTCTAACGCACAAAACTTGCTGTTTCGAAGGGGCTAAAACTATCTTTAACGGCCACCTGCTACTCTCCGAGAGCTCATAAATCTAGTGCATATGTCCAGTTCTAGAAGTATTTATTCAGCATGACTGCAACCACTTGTCCAAGATTTCGGGTTTTCAGCGGACAGTGTGTGACAAAAATATTTAGGTATTTTAGGTCAAGCCTGTCACATTTTTCACAGGCAAAACGTTACAAGTAACATTCGCCAGTCAGAAAAATAGCTTTCCGAAACTGAATTGCTGTTCGTTAGTATTCGGAGTGTAGGATTTTGTATCCCTTCCCCCACATCTTAGAGTATACAAACTCATTAGATGAACCAGTAATTGAGAAAACAAGGTTGACGAAACGCTGAATTTTGAAGACCAACCCCGACGACTCCTTGGAGTAGCAATTAACATCAAAATATAAAGGCTTGGCTCGCAAGTGTCAGATCAGATTACTTTATTTTATACAATTATCCACAAATATTTTCGCGCCCTCTTATGGCAGACAAATTCAAAGTACTACCGCAAAAGAAAAATACCTAGAACGGTCACTTTTCTACCCTCACTCCATCAAAGTACTCTGCCTCTACAAGGTGAGAAGCTCGCGGACATTTGCATAAAAGCTGTGTAGAAAAATTTGCCGCTCCAAAAACATGTCTCACAGGAAAAAGAGAAAAGAAAACTGTGTGGCTCATTCAAATTCTGGCATATAGTAATCAAGCCTCCTTCGATCTGTATAATAAAGAACGTGGCTAATAACCTCGGCCATGAGACATTTTGACAAAAGACCTTGCATCACCTAGCTTGGAGCTAGCAGAAACTACTTTTGACGAACAACAAATGCGAAACATTGGAGATGGCTGAGTAGTCTAAACGTTATTATACTGAACCCAAAGATGTTGGTTTGATTCCGGGCACGGTTGCTGAATTTCAGAAGAAGGCGAAAACAACGTCCACTGGTTGATATTGCGGCGCGCGTTAAAGATCCACGGGTTCTCAAATTATTTGAAAACTATCAATTATACCGCCCCTAATAGCCCGTTTCAAGCTTCAGTATGTTAAGAGCCCGTAATATCGAATGCTTGAACAGTCGACACAAACGCAATATATAAAGTTCCTATGAAAGACGTATCCAATTTTTTAAGAGATTATTCAATAAGTTACATCTACAATAATTTTTTATGTAAAGGGAGCAACAAGTTTTCTGATATACACGCAGAAATATTGGCACACTGCTTGCTAGTTAAGCTGGACCTCCCCCTTTAAATGCAAACTTTTCCTAATGCGACGGAGTTCCTTCCGTTATTAAAGCGAAAAAAAAAGAAATCAGAACCACACACTTATCAGCAGGTGATAATGATTCATAACGACTATCCAAGTGATGGTGATGAGAACTTTGATTGTGCTGGTAAGTGAGTTGCAACTAAAATTGAACTGAATATACATCCTATTCATTTTTACTGAGTAAACATGAAACGTTTTGAATGACATTGAAAATTTAGCCAGTTCGCGCCTGCAGGCGGCGTTGATCTATTAGTATATTCTTCATACTATTGTGGCTTACTGACAACGTAATGTTTAGAAATTTTCTACATACCTTCCACTGAACAATTGTTCTCCGTGCATGTTACAGACAACATTAACAATAACGGTAAGTTTAAGCTTACTGCATTGCAATCACTTTTTGTAAAGAGAATAGAACTAATTTTTAAGATGATCATATAATGGGATAACTGAAAAGAACGTTGGGCATTTCAGGAGATTAGCAGTTGTGTTGACTGTTTATCGCTTGAATTTACAATGCGGAGGAACAATTCGAAGAAAAGGGAAAATACCACACATTCGAAGAAAGATATGCACGTGGACAAAGGTAAATGTCCCTGCTTAATGTTCGTTTCTACAGAACAAATTAAATGCAAAAATATTGTTATCGAGAATTTTGCCTCACAGTGAATACCACTAAAAAATGCTTAAACCGCGAGTCACTTTTGTCTCAAATTTCGACTCCCCGTTTCGAATAAATGTTTACTGACTCACTTTTCGCGAGTGCTTCATTACGGTCCGCAAACAAGGCACAGAAACGAACCCTCTGGATGAATTCACAAAAAGCGATGCATCTTTGCTGCCTTCCTGTCTGTGCGTAGAGCGCGAGTATACTGTCCACAAGCTGTTATGGGTGCGTTACACAATACAGCATATCATTATTTCAATCTCGTTATATCAAAACCAACGTCACTCAATCCCGGTCAAATCTACACATGAAACTTGGTACCAATTTCTACACGAATAAAATGTGAACATGTGTATACCGATGTAGAAATGTGCACGATTACACCATGCAGAACTAGACAAGTATAATGTCCACCACTTGAGCATGTGTACACTACCTCACAGATTCTACAACCACTTCGATAATGACCCTCACACACGCTTTCTTTAAAGCTGTCGGATCCTAGTTTAAAGCTCCCGATTTTAGATTGAATTTGTGACTCCCTGAGAAATAATTTAGCAGCTTTTTCACGCTTACGACACATGCTATATTTGTCGTTTGTTCTCTCACGCTTTGCACGTGGCTGAAACAGTGTGTCAATAAAAGCTTGATGGTACAGGTGCCGTTATAAGCAATTGTTTTAAAATTTGTGAATATCACAAACTATTTGCCTTCCTAACTTTATGACTGATATTACCGGTTTACGCGAAGCTTCTTCTATCAGGGAGGACTCGGTTAAACGTACGCGAATGCAAACCAGCAGTTTCTGGAAGCAGACCTTCCTGTCAGTTTACGAGACCGTGGTCCAATCACCTTTAAGGCACCTGCACATGACTGATACAAAAAGAATGCTACCACAGGACGACCAATACGGCACGAGACCGAGGTTTTTAGACCGCATTGATACATGACTCTCCTGGTATGCGTAAGCTGCCTGAGTACAAGTTACTTTCCGCCGGACATTCATTGGTTTTTAAAGGACATCTTTGCAACTTTCGTCGAGCGATTTCGCGTAGGATGCGCAAGGTGACCTTTTGACCGGAGATACACTCCAGGGGACAGACCCGTCGAAACGTATGGCATGATTCGGCCGGCCCGCTGTCGGCGCTGCGTACAAGCTAAGTTTTATGTCGTTCTGACCAGAACAAGTAGCTGTGGCCACCGCAGGTGCGGCCGAAACAGCCGCCCACCCAAGCAGCCTCTCAAGCATGCGCCGCTGGGTCGTCTCGGGAAAAGTGACTCGTCTCGCGCCCGGCAAGGAGGGGCGGTGTGTTCGCCGTAAATGAGCGCCGCATTTGCCGCGTTCGCCCAGATGAACGCCTCCTTCGCCGGTCTTCCTTCTGTGAGTGCTCGAAGGAGCCCAACAGCTTTGAAATATGGTCGGCAAAACAGCTAAACTAAAGGTTAAACAAGCGAAACCAAGACTTAACCAGACCAAGTTTTTGATTTCCATATCCAGGGGTAGCTCTGCAAAGCCACACCCATTGTTTTACTTGATAACAGACTTCCTATAGGTGCGCAGTCCCTTGATATTCTTTTGGGTAATTTGAAGCTGCAGTTAGCCTTTCGGGGAGCCCTTACCTTGGTCAATTAAGCGGGACCTCACAGTCAACTACAACTCCGCATAACCTAGGCGTGAATGAGCCTCGCAGTGTTCCTACCACAGGCGGTTACAAAGTTCAGCGGTGGCGGTGGCAGTGCAAACCACCATGTAAAATAAAATACTAGTCTTACATAATTACCGAGCCATACCAATCATTTATATTGCAATTTAAAGCTGAGAAATTGTCCGCTTGAACACCTAAAATACTTAGATGTCAACTACATTCCAAGATTTCTATTTCGTCGCACATATCACATATTGCTAGTGACGCTAGGCATGTATTCCGCAGTTCGCAGTACATTTAAAATTTGCTCCTTCTAAAAAAAGATTTAGCGTATATAGACTAAATCGACCGAAGATAGAATGTGCAAAAAATGTGGAATCCTTTTTAATATAGTCATACACACACAAGAAACATTTCAAACCGTGAGGTAAGATTAGTTTATACCATTTATTCATATTACATCAGCGTATCTGTCCTTAAACTCCGCGAACATCATGAAATGTCCCTTTCCGGCCGCAGTATTTCTAGCCCGTCTCGCTTCGAAAAATTCTGGCACATGTTGGCTTCCTCATGCGGCATCACACCCTCAAACTTTATTTTAAAGCCGTAAACAAGATGGTGAATCAGTTTATCCTTCTAAACCAATCAGTATTAGAATTTTCGTATAAGAAGCCAAAGAAAAAAATGTGGTTTATTCTTCGATTACAGGAATCGGAAAATACGAAAGTAAAATGTGCCTTCAAATAGGCATTTCAATGTTTATTGTGCGCCGATACGAATTTGCACATCGCTATTTATCCTCGGTATAGCACCGTTAGACACACCAACATTAGACACTAGATTACACGTGCTGGAGCATCGCGTAAATCCGATTGAATCCCCAGGCGCCTTCATAGTTTTGCGAATGAAACCGACCGGGTTGTCAGCGAAACGAATGGTGAAGTGCTTGTTCTTGGCGAGCGACTTCCTGCTGGCGGATCGCCTCGGCGTAGGTTCCATCAGATTAGTCGTGCTACATGACGTGTACTCCAGACGCATTCTTTCGGCGAGCTCAGCTTCGGGAAGGCGGCGGCGGCGTTCCACAAGCTGAGTGGCATTCCACATAGGCGGCGGGCCGATAAACCCACCAGTTTCCCCTGCTCTAAGCTGCCCTACCGAGGTGCGAACTACCGTGCTCATTAGCGACATGACACAGTACTTCGCGTCACCTCTCCTAGACGCCAGCATCATCTCAATGGAGAAATTAGAGGGACGACATGAGACGCGATCGTGCAGCTCTCCGGGCATCACTTTATGGCATAGTTGGCAGAGCGTTTCACACCTCCTGTTGCGGCCATACGGATTGGGGGCTTATATCCAAGCGCCGTCGCACCAATGAAACAATTTCCTCTGAAGGTTAATCAGAAGATATAAATCACTTAATGCACATTACTCAGTCTTTTCGGAATGTGATGTTCTATAAGAGGAGCTCTGTCTCGCGAGACAGACTTGGTACGTTTAAATTTAGTTGTTTTATTTTTGCACAGTTCTGGCTAATTGCAGTTTTTTTAACATATTTACGTCTACTCTTCGTGTCACGGAGAGGAAATATTTTAATCTGTTCATTTGCCTGGCTGAATTGGCTGTCAAAGAGCTTCTGATAAATTCTACGCTCCGCGGTGAAGCTCTTTTCAGAATATCCGTCCGCTTGTAGTCTAGTTGACAGGGAAGAACACCAAGGAAACAAAAACGTTTCGGGCGAAGGCCTTTGTGCATTTGTTTGCATGAAACGTACGAGCAGTACGTGTTGTAGTGTAATGTCTGCCTGCTTTCTTCGACGACTTTTTTAGGTATCCCTGTAAAGCGTGCTATTCGAGGATGTAGAGTCCCATCCCCTCTGTGTATAATTTGCGTTTGTTGCAGCTGACCCTTTGTACGGGGGGTTGGTTGCGGGAGGACTTCTTTTTAAAGAAGCTACCAAGGGCGAGGTCCACGATGATGTCAGTTTAGGTTGTTTTTCATTATTTTGCGTGTTGCTTTCTGGGTGAAGAGTGAGCATAATTTTTTGCTGAGTCGGTATATTACTGGCTTGCGTGATTTTATCTCGTGTTGTAGCCATGTCTACCTTTCAAATAAGAAGCCACATCCGCCTTATACTTGCTTTTGCATAATTGTATTGGACTCATCCAACTATATGCAATTTGCCGGAACCGCAATTGATACACGTTTCACGCCAACATACGCAAATATTTTCACCGGGCAATTTGAAGCAGCCCTTTTAAATTATTATGTGTTTAAACCACAACTTTAGCTCCGCTACATAACCAAAACATTTAATCTGAGAGTGGCTATACACTGCGTTTGAAATAGTCCCATCTCATTTCCATATTTCACACACGGTTAATACTATCTCAGGCCAGTTCTTATAAACGAATCAACTTCCTGGACACTGCCTTGATTCTACGGAATGGTAATGTTGAAACCACTCATTATTTAAAAACCTTGGAACATAACATGGAATATTCAAGCCCTCACCAGCCTTACCACAAACAAGAAATCGTTTTATAACAAGATACCAGGCCTATAAATGTCTACAGTTAAGAAGTGTCTATTTAAAACATCTAGAAAAATTCACGTCCATCCCCAATATAAAGCAAGCCTTGAAAGCGGGTACTTTGAACCATAGAGGGTTTTTATTGGGTGTGTGGACGGCCCTACAAAGGCGGTCAGAAAATCTGGCGAACAGTTGAAGTGGGTGGGCACCACTCAGCGTATAGCGCCTTTTTATTGGCAGTGAGCTGAAAGACTGCAATAGGATAAAGAACGAGATTTCTCGTATTGAGGCTGAGCTCTTCGGTTCGAAGGCTCCTGCTGTAGTCGGAAAATCCTCGAACCTGAATGGTGGAAATATACTGGCACTATTTTTTGTGTCTGCAAAGGGATGGAACAGTAAAAAGTAGCTACCTTTATCAAAAAATCCAAGGAGACTGCTTGAACGTGTTCTTTACTTAAAAAAACACAATGACTACAGCGTTTTTTATACTATATAAATAGAAGAAATTCTCGACAGAACGAAGTTATGTTTTCGCAGAGGTTTTCGCAGCAACTAAACTTTGAACATACATTGAAAACAATAAATGCAGAGACGATTACTACTTCTTACTGAGAAACGATGGCTTCGACGGACTTTTTTGTTTCCGTAGTAGTTTCTTTATATAGCTCACGCATAAAAAGTTTTTTTCGAAAGTGGATCAAAGGTCATAGGGAAGTGGCATCTTTTGCTTGAGTTATCACAACTGTTCTACGTGTTTAGCCCAGCTTAAGGTTTGCCTCAAGTCTACTTTTGTACATTTTTCAAAGGTCTTTATGATCAGAAGCTTTGTTTAGGCATGAGCACGTGTGTTTCTGCTTCGTCATGCATATTTTTTTTGTCAGAATTCGTCAGAGTGCTGAATGAAGGGGCCTACAGCGACCAGGTTTTCTGTGCTTTGCATATTTGATGATTTTCTATTATTTTTAAAAAGGGCCTGATTTTTACATATGAACCGACAAATAACAAGTCGTACGTGTGTGTCTCTTTCATAACAAATATGAAGATCGAATATTGATCTAACAAGCGGCAAAAAAATTCTGACGTTGACATTCCCTTCAGTTTTTAGACAATCGTTCATCCTTCTGCGGTTGCATTGTTCTTAAATTTTAATTACACTTTAATAAAAAAACTCTTACCTTGCAAGTTAGCTCTGTCTGAATAGGTAAAGGATCCAATTGCCACCCAGTTTATCATGTCGACTTTAAAAAAATCCTCTCCACACGAAAATCCTCTAAGCTTAGAAGTTCAGATGGCAATTTTTAAATCAAGATGAATTTACGGAATCAGTCGTATAGGCAGGAGTGCAGAAAGAAATAAGGAAGATTAGCATTGAAAACGCCATCCGTATAGAAGAACGGGAGTGCAATAGCAATTAAAAAGAAGAATAGGAAGAGGTATTTTGTTTAGGTGGCGTTTCCGCACTCGAGAAGCTTGCTGGGTTGTGCTCACGCACGCAAAAGTAAAAATAGTCTGAATGGGGCGGGAAATTATCACTCCATTTCTCCGTAGACTGGTGCATTGGGGATAGTGAATCAAATTCTCCTTTGGAGAGGCAAAGTTCCCGCTAGACACGCCGGACACTGTTTGGAAGTGCGAACGTGGTGGGGTTTTTGAATCCACTGCTTGGCATTCTCCACTGAACATACTGGGTGCGCACCTCATAAAGGAAATTAAGATATTTGGTGGTGCCGCAATAGCCGAGCGACGGAAATTGGCCAGGCGAACTATAAATGAAAAAAAGTTAGCGTATTACTGATACTACGATTATTTTGCACAACACCGAGCTATTATTTTTAAGGGGTGTCTGTGAATTTTATCACCCCCATAACCGCATATTGTTGCACTTTCGTGATGGTGGGGTTTTTCTCAATGCCTTCAACATAACGAAACCTGAGTTTTAGCGCACGTCCTACAGCACCACAAAGGATATGAAGTATATATCACTCTAGCCATGATTCACCGATCACAGAGACGGTGCTTGCCCTCTACCCCATTAGGTCTTAGTCGCCACCAATGCGGTATCAGTATTACTCGCGACTCCGATATCCGTCTGCTGATAAGCCCATCGCCACCACAACCACCATGTTGCTTGCAAGACCCATATGAGGATCTCAGACTAATCAAGTTTTGTTTTTGCTGGGATGGATGCGGGTTGAGTTTTGAATGTTACAACACAACTGGATCCTCAATTTACCGAAAAGAAAACTAAGATATTTCCGAACATTTTACACCGTCTGTCTTCTCCCTCGAATCAAGATTCAAACGTATTCATAAACACTTCAATCCTGGATAAAAAAAACACCACCCCGTAACTGCCAATCTTTGACAAAAAAGGTAATCACATTTTCTTTGCTGGACCTCTTTTTTAAAGCCATTACCTCCTTTGGGCTGCGTGTTGGCAAGAACAAAGTAGCCCAATTTTCTGCTCCCAAAGCCTACCTAACATTTCTCAACACGGATTTCGCGGCTGCTTGAACCTAAAGACGGTTCATCCCGAATGAATTTTACTCTGTAGCTTTATTGCCCCAAAGATTAAACAAGCAACGAATTCGGCGGGCGGTGCAAGTTATATAGGTTCCAGTCCCGTAATACTTTTGGTCAGCTTTGCCAAAAATCAAAGCCCTCTCATTCATTTAGCGCACCTTGGAGTCGCTCCCTCCACGTCATGTAGTTGCCGCTAACGGACTCGATATTACCTTAGAAGGGGGACTGGTAATCCAAAATCTGGCCACCAGACACCGAGGCGGGCTTATTCAAGAACACACAAAACACAGCATGACCTTATCTCAGAACCCACATCAGATGGGTCAAAGATTGCTTATGTCAGTGGCGGCCACTTTTGCAGGCCTGTTTCATACCTCATAAACACTCACTAGGATGAAGTTTGAAGTTTATAAAGTAAAAACTTGTCACCTCTGCTTTCGTAGCACGGCTGCAGTCTCGTGAAATTCTTTTAACGCCAGAAAGACAGTTCACTAGCGAAATGTTCACCAGTTTCAAGAGACTTTATTGCTCAAAACTTGCTGTTCCGAAGGTGCGGAACTTTATTTTTAACCGCTACCTGCTTCTTTCCGCCAGCTCATAAATCTAGTGCATATGTCCAGTTCTAGAAATTTTTATTCGGCATGACTGCAAACACTTGTCAAAGATTTTGAGTTTTCAGTGGACAGTGTGAGACAAAAATATTTAGGGTTTTTAAGTCAACCCTGTGACTGTGACTCGCCAGTTAGAAAAATAGCTTGCCGAAACCGCATTGCTTTTCGGTTAGTATTCGGCGCGTAGGATTTTGTATCCCATCCTCGCCTCCCCCATCTTAAAGTATATAAACTCGTTAGATGAACCAGTAATTGAGCAAACAAGGTTGACGACGAAACACTTAATTTTGAAGGCAAACCCCGACGACTCCTTGGGGTGGCAGGTAACATGAAAATATCTAAGATTGGCTCGCAAGTGTCAGATACGATTACTTAATTTTCTGCCATCATCCACAAATATTCTCGCGCCCTCTTGAGGCAGACGAATTCAAAGTACTACCGCATAGGAAAAACTACATAAAAAGGACACTATTCTACCGTCACTCCATCAAAGTACTCGGCCTCCACAAGATGAAACGCTCGCTGACATGTGCATAAAAGTGGTGTAGAATATATTTGCCGCTCCATAAATATGTCTCACAGGAAAAAGAGAAAAAAGAACTGTGTGGCTCATTCAAATTCTGGCATATAGTAATCAGGCCCCCTTCGATCTGTATAATAAAGAACATGGCTAATTAACCTCGGCCAGGTAACATCTTCGCAAAACGTCCTTGCATCACCTAGCTATGAGCTATAAGAAACTACTTTTGATGAACTCCGAAAGCGGAACATTGTTGATCCCTCAGTATTCTAACCACCATTATACTTAACCAAAGGATGTTGGTTGGGTTCGGGCTACGGTTGCTGGATTTCAGAAGAACGGGAAAACAACGTCCACTGGTTGATATTTCGGCGTGCGTAAAGATCCACAGGTTCTCAAAATCATTCCAAAACGATGAATTATACCGCCCCTAATAGCCCATTTGAAGCTTCGGTATGTTAAGAGCCCGAAATTTCGAATGCTCGAAGAGTGAAGTTAAACGCAAAATTTGAATTTCTTACGAAAGACGCATCCAATTTTATGAAGAGTTTATTCAATAAGTTACACCTACAATAATTTTTTATGTAAAGGGAGCGACGAGATTCTTGATATTATGCATGCACAAATAGTGGCTCACTGCTTGCTTGTTAAGCTCCACGTCACCCTTTAATGCAAAATTTTCTTAATGCTACGGAGTTCATTCTGATATTAGGGCGATAAAAAGAGAAATCAGAACAATAAACTTATCAGCAGGTGATGATGATCCATAACTACTATCCAAGGGATGGTAATGAGAACTTTAATTGTGCTGATGAGTGAGTTACAACTAAAATTTAACTGAATATACACCCCATTTGTTTTTAGCGGGTAAACCTGAAAAGTTTTGAATGACATTGAAAAATTGAGCCAGTGCGCGCCCGCAAGCGTTGATCTTTGAGTATATTCTCCGTATTATTGTGGCTTACTGAAAACATAATGTTTATATATTTTCTACATCCCTTCCACTGAACAATTGTTCTTCGTGCATGTTACAGAAAACAATAACAATAACGGTAAGTTTAAGCTTACTGCATTGTAATCAGTTATTCTAAAGAGAACACAACTGATTTTTCAAGATGATCATATTGTTACGTGGCGGTAGGTCTGATGACATGAACCATGGTCGATGCTGAAGCGATCTATTTACAGAAAGAGATGCAAGCTATTTACAATTCGGCCATCACAGCACGAGCGATCATCCCACGCCAACCATCTTCGTTTTCGTCTGTGTAAGATGCCCATCGCACTATGCTGCACAGTCCACTTCCTCGTCTTCTCGTTACATATCCCCCCGCCATCCAAAACGACCGTCCCGGTCGAGGTCACAGTCAATGAACCCGTGCGGTGAAGATGAAATGAATATAAACAGTGAAGTCCTTGCCGCCACTGCAGACGCTGATCGGTTCGCGAAGATGGGCCCCAGAACAGCGATGCCGCCGACGCCACGAAGAAACCTCAAGCTCTTGGAATCGCGCCGGAGAACTGGGCAGGGGAATGTCGTCGGCTTCTGGTCTGGTCGCGGCTAGTCAGGTCGGCTGGTCTCGTCAGATCAGGGGCAGGGGATACCGGGCTGGGGAATGCGCAGGCCAATGGCTCACCGGGGCTAGGGCGGACCGACGCGATCCTTGATCCTTGAGGTGGTCGCTTCAGAAACCGACACGGGCGTAGCTGGAGGTCTACGAAGGGGATCAGAACCGCAACCTCCACCAAAACATGTTACGTGGCGGTAGGACGGATGACATAAGCCATGGTCGATGCTGAAGCGATCTATTTACAGAAAGAGATGCAAGCTATTTACAATTCGGCCATCACAGCACGAGCGATCATCCCACGCCAACCGTCTTCGTCTGTATAAGATGCCCATCGCACTAGGCTGCACAGTCCACTTCCTCGTCTTCTCGTTACAGTATAATGGGATAACTGAAAAGAACGTTGTGGATTTGAGGGTATTAGCAGTTGTGTTGATTGTTTATCGCTTGAATTTACAATTTCGAGGAACAGTTCGAAGAAAAAGGAAAATACCACACATTCGCTGAAAGATATGCACATGGCCAAAGGTAGTCTCTGCCTAATGTTCTTTTCTACAGACCACATAAATACAAAAGTAATATTATCGTGTATTTTGCCTTAGAGTAAATACCACTAAAAAAACTTTGAACCACGAGTCACTTTTGTCTAAAATATCAACGCCCCGTTTCGAAGAAATGTTTACTGACTCACTTTTCGCGACCGCTTCTATACGGTACGCAAACAAGGCACAGAAACGAACCCTGTGGATGAATTCACAAAAAGCAGTGCCTCTTTAATTGCTGCCTTTCTGTCTGTGCGTAGAGCGCACGTATACGTTGCACATGCTGCTTTGCGTGCGTTAAACGATGCAGCATATCTGTATTTCAATCTCTTTGTGTCAAAACCAACGTCACTCAAGCCCGGTCAAATCTACACATGCAACATGGTACCAATTTCTACACGCATGAAATGTAAACATGTGTATACCGATGTAGAAATGCGCACGATTACACCATGCAGCGCACAAGTATGATGTCCACCGTTTGTACATGTGTACACTACCTCACAGATTGTACAGCCACTTCGATAATGACCGTCACACACGCTTTCTATAAAGCTGTCGGATTCAAGTTTAAACCTCCCGATTTTCTGATGAATTTGTGACTCCCTGAGAAACACTTTAAGCAGCTTGTTTACTCCAACAACACTTGCACTATTTGTCCTTTGTTCCCTCACGCTTTGCACGAAGCTAAAACAGTGTTCCAATGAAAGATTGTTGGTACAGGTGCCATCATAAGTAATTGTAATAAAAATCTGTCAATATCACAAAATATTTTACTTATTCAGTTTAAGGCGGCAATTACCGGTTTACGCGAAGTCTGTTTGTTTGTTGGTGATACGCCGTGGTCTTTTGGCGATCCGTGTTGCTGTAGCGTAGGACGCCTTGCATGGGCTCTACCCTAGGTGCCATACTGCTGTCTCGTAATAAACACTTCAGGGTCTCCATGTCACAGCAAAATGCGGAATGAAGAATTTTGCGACTTTATAAGCAGTCGACCAGTTAAGAGTGGCATCTCTACACAGTGCGTCCTGTAGTCTGTGACTGTAGCAATCCACTTGATCGTGGCTCCTGACGTGGCGAACCAGCCTCGAAGGTCCGTTCAGATCTGTTGGAAGGGCAGCGCTGGAACGGCTATGGGCCGAAGTAGACCGGCGGGCATCGGCTGCAGTGTTTTCCATCGCCGGCAGTCGCGGCAGCTCTGAATGTCGTGGGCGACTCCAGATGTAACGCGGGTCCAGTAGTATCTCGTCTTAACGTTCCCGAGCATGCGTGCAGTGCCGAGGTACCCTGATTGGTGTTCGTTATAACGCGCTTCAATCATTCCGTCGTGGCGTCAGCTGGGGATAATGAGAAGGTACTTTGCCCTCCCTGTGTGGTCGGAGTCCTTCACTTGTACGGGAGTTTTCAGGCAGAATACAGAGGTGTTGCGCTTGAATGCTTTGGCACGACAGGTTGCGTCCTTTGAGGTATTCGAGCATGTCACGCAACTTGGGGCCGGCTCACTCCTGGCGGGCTATGTAGCTTTCGGCCAGACACCGAGGAATGCGGCGTCTTTGTCGTACGCGTGTGGTGGTGGAATGACAAGGGGACTTACAAGCAGTCGGCCTCCGCATAATTCTTCCCGATTTGCAAACTATGGTAACATATAATTCCTGCAAGTGCAGGCTTCATGGCACGGCTGTGCGCTGCGGTAGACCTGCGGTCCTCGGCGGCGGCGTTTTCCGTCGCTGGCAGTTACAGCAGCTCCGAACTTAGTGGGTGGCGTCAAAGCACTTTTCAGGCTTCGATATAAATCCCTACGTTCAGGTAGCCTCGAGTACCGACTCGAAACTTGCAAAGTGCTCGTCGAAGGTCCGCGCAAATACAACAAAGTCCTCGATGTAGACCAGGCAGGTGTGCCAATTTATTCCGGCTAACAGTGTTCGTAACTCGGAAAACTGCTAGTGCCGTGCATAGCCCCAACGCCGTCACCTTAAACTCATACAGTCTATCAGGGGTTATAAAGGCGGCCTTCTCAAGGTCATTTTATTCCAGTTCAAATTTTTTAGTGCCCGGTTTTCAAGTCCATCGACGAGATCTAATTTGTGCGGCAAATGTAATAGACGGAGTCGTCAATTCGCGTGGGAAAAAGCAGGTGAGTTTGTGATTTTGTCCATCCGTGAATAGGCAATGGAGTACCTTAATGTGCCTCCTTTTCTCTTCCCGAACACAACCGTAGCAGCCGAGGAAGTATTCGAGCGCTGTGTGATGTCGCTCAGCATGTCGTTACCTTGCACCCTGATAGTCTCGCGCTCTCGTGAAGACAAGAAGTAAAGTGACTGTCGCACTGCTAGAGCGACCTCTTCGGTGACTAGGCGGTGTTCAGCAAGTGGCGTTGCACGTCGCTTCGAAGTTGAGAAAAAGCGCTCGCTGTAGGATTGTAGGAAGGCCCTTAGCTCTTCGTCAGCACTGGTGGGTTGATGTTGAAGTGGTTAGCACACTCAAAATGCGGTATCAGATGTGCGAATAAAGTCGGCGAAAGGGATCACGTCACTTTCTTCCTCCAGTTCTTCGATGAATAGAATAGACACGCCCTTTTTTATGTGCCGATATTCTTCGGGAAATCTTGTGATGAGAACGTGGGATTTTTCTTGCTTCAAGCTATGGTCACTCTCCACGATAGCTTCTGTGTCAGGCGCACCTTCTTGACAGTGGACGGCGATCATTAGGATTGCAGGAGGACGCAGGGTGATGTGCCCATCGGCAACCCTTAACGAAGTGCAGTGTTGAACGCTTAGGTTGGGCCTCTTCAGCGCGGATAAACTTATCTGCTGGGCCTGTAAATCGACAAAATCGCCATTTTTAGTCAAACGCTCATGCCCAGGATTACGTTACGGGAGCTGTTAGGCAATATGACGAACGCAGCAGGGTCCGTGATATTGTTAATGGAGGGGCGTGACATACAGGTTGCAATAGACGTGACTAAATAGCCTCCCGCTGCAAGTATGTGCGGCCTGTCTCAGCCGGTAAGTTATTTCCGGGCCGTAGCGAACGCTGCACTCACCACTGAATAGTAAGCTACTGTGTATATTAGTGCGACTACGTCATGGCATTCGACGAATAGCCGAACGTCGGACGTTGTTAATAGAGTTTCGGGTGCATCGAGGGGACATATCATGGCTGGTGGGCGGAGGCGCTGGGTCGCTGCGACGCGTTGTCGTTTTGCTTACGCCGGGCTTGCTCGCGTCATGTATGCGTCATTCCGAGTGGGCGTCGTCATGTTCGGAGACTACGTCGAGGCTGCATCGGGGCGTCAGTAGTGCTAGTGTCACGGAGCTTGTTCGTCCGCGCGTCATAGATTCATTGGATGCTTTTTGGTTGTTCGCAGAACAGATGCTCCACTTCCAGAAGCTCCTTCTTTTAGGTTGCCCTACATTGCCTGAGGGACCTTCCCCGTGTGAAGTTGGGGTTGCCGCGGCGGCCGGGTGATCCGTTTAGACGGGGCGTCAAAGACCGGTTGAAGCGCGGCGGGCACCTGCTGGTCTCGGATAGCTATTCGCCGATTTCCTCAATCCGCTCAACGAGCGGTGTGCGTGGACGGGGAAACAGTGGAGACAGAGTCGTTTGTACGGCCAGTGCCGGTACATGTGGCCCACTTCACCACTTGGTAGCACAGCGGAGATGGCGGGCGTTCCCCACACGTCAGTCTTCCTTGGGGTGGAGTGTGTGCTCGTGTGGGGGACAATGGTATGAGAGGTATCATTAATATGAGCTAGAGGTGGTGAGGGATGACGATCAATTGTGGAATAGGAGTAGCTTGCGGCGTAGCTTGCGGCTCGTTGGGTGCCTTCGGCACTGTAGGAGTCCCTAGAGCTTGTTGCACTTCATCACGAATCACGTCGCTCCCGGAGGCGGCTTCGGTTTGGGGCGTCGCTGGGAAACGTTTCCGCAGCTCCTTCCTCACAACTGCGCGCATCGTCGTGTGCTGCGTTTCAGAGCGAATAGCACGCTCGGCGATCGCTTTTACAAGAGAAGTTTGTGGGCGGTCTACTGCCGCGTACGAGTATCCGGCGTCTTCCGTACGGCGGCCGCCTCAGATGATAATTCGACCGCTGGTTTAAAGAGGAGGGGGGGTGCGGGCGTGGTTTTCGAAGAAAGCAATGAAAGCGCTCCCTTTACCATCAAGCATTACAAAATGTAGGTATTTTCCTCCAACATATACTGGTCCGCGCGGAGAAATATTATTTGTATCTAATCGACGAAGATCACGACACTTTCGCTTTGGTGTTCCCTTCGAAATTCAAGAAACATCGTGGTTTTTTTTCGTTTTCTCCCTACTATAGGAAAGTTCTTAAGACACTCCCTTTTCAATTGAGTCCAGTTGGTCAAACCACTCTCGTGATATACTCGAACCAAATTCGTGCGCTATCTTTTAGGTGAAACTAAACATGCCGAGCGTTTCTTCGTGTTCCTACCTGTCCTACATCTAGACGCGATCCAGCCTCCCCAACAATTCTTCTGGTCTTGACTGGGGGCTCTCTGGAGCGAGGGCCGTTCCCGGGGCTGCTGCACGACGACTGGTGAATTCGCTTCTTGCGCAAGGGGGGTGGTTGCAGTTGTCGTTCTCTTGGGACCTCCTGATAGGAGACCAAATGCGTACGGTGAACCTTGCAATCAGCGGCTGGCTCTAGTTGTACTGGCCTAAAAGCGAAAACGCCTGCCTGTTCGACATTTTGGCGCACGTTAAAGATGTCCGAGTGGTCAAAATTAATCCGGAGCCCTCCACTATGACGCGCCTCATCACCTGCGTAGCGTCGGAGCGTCATACCTCTTATAATCAAATAAATAAATGAACTGGCTTAGCGCCTTCCGAGATCGTACAAAGCAGAAAAGGTGCGTAACGCGTGCCTTCACCAGATATCAGTCACGTATCCAAGCACGACGCAAGTTTCTCCAGAAAACAAAACTTTATTGGATTGAACTTCTGCTCAGCTTAGAACTCCGCTTAGAAGATTACACAACGGCGACTCAGCAGTCAACAAAGCGACGTACTACTCCGGAGATTGTTGCAAATCGAAGGCCGAGGCATCTGCCCTGCCAGTGTGTAGCTTTAGGCACGATTGCTTCTCGAACCGTCGAATTACATCAAGAACACTGGAGATCAGAGAACGTTATTCTAGTGTAGTGGCGTCATGGCGCAAATCTCCCCCTATCAAATGAGATAGCCTGTGCGACATACAAAAATGGCAGAGAAACATGCACTTCTTTTGATACATAGCTAACATATTCGGGCGCCGCCTGAAGTGTAAACAAAATACAAAAGTACACAAAGAGTATGCGTGGTTCTGGCAACAATTACCAGAGCGTTGTACAGGCTGTTATATCAAAGTGCGTTCTTGGGTGGCATATTCCCGTGTATATCCCCGTAACTAATCGGATGGTAGCGGTAATACTGGAAGGCTGGTCAGTCATTTATATAAGTTTGTGATGCAGGGAACACCACTGTGGAATTTTGCATGTGATGTGGTGCTGTATACAACACACCATTGTATTCTGAGTTGTACATTGTGTTCTTGTGTAAGATGAAATACGGGGTCGTAGACATAAATAAGTTATAGATAAAGCGTCCGTAGGAAGCTCACTATCTCAGGAATCTTCTCACAGCCAAGTTTTCAGGCGGTATTGGAAACACAGGAACAGAAGCTGTTTTGGGGGGACTTGACACCTTCGTTGCTAACAATCTGTCACAGAAATTTCAACCCATTTTCCTGAAACAGCCCTTCGAATTTACTGTGAGGCCGGTGGTATTGAGAGCGTTCAGTACACAACTAATTCCTACGTCCCCGTCAAATGCTAGGGCCACAGTAATGACGTCGTCTAGATGAGATCGGCAAGTGTTCTTTTTAACTCTATAGCAAGGAGAGTATTTTTTGACGCACTGAAATGTTACCACAGGTTTTAAAGGCACAAGAAAAACGCGGACACTAGAAGAGAAAAAATAAACAAGTCAAACGAAGCGCCTTTGTTTGTCTTGGTCGTTTTTTCTCTTCTAGTGTCCGCGTTTTTCTTGCACCTCTAAACCCTGAGATCATGTCGAACCAACTGGCCCACATTGAGCTATTGCTAGTGAAATGTTACTGCTGCCATACAGACCCCCAAATAATCGCCTAAATCCATAAAGCCCATATTTTTTAGGAACAATAAGGATTTATTTAGGAACATCTGCAGGCCCCGGAGCCCCAACAAGGACGGGCATAAGGTTGTTAGAATATCAATAATACAATAATAACATTAGACTTTTGGGGTAATAAAGTCGCCTTTCCCAGGCACGGCGTGTCTACCTCAAACTGCCAATACCCAATCTTCCGTTCCATTTACAGGGAGTAGCGGGCCCGCCGGAGCCTATCCAGTTTAATGAATACGGCATAGTAACTTCAAGTCTTTTTTATTGTTGTTTCTTTTAACCGCATGCAATTAGTGGGGAATCAGAGCAACCCACGCTTATTTTGTACAAGCGCCGTAACTTCATCGCATTCTCAGTTATACGTGTGTATGACATCGCCCATGCGCATGTCTTGACGGTTTCGCATCAATTCCTTTTTTTAGGAGATACTTTTTATCACAGTCGCTGAATTGGATGCTTGGCGCAATGGTGAAAACTAGTGTTTAGCGACAACTAGTTGACTTTTCTTGGAAAAGCGATTTTTGTGGCGCCGACATTTCACAAACAAATTTGGCTAGGCCTTCCATTTTGCTACAACCATATCCTTGGTCACCTACCAAGAATACCGTTATTAAGCCAAGGATTTCACTCAACAGGTAAAAATGCAAGGAATCAGACAAAGATTTGGTTAATTCTGGAAATGTGTGACTAGGATTTACGAACACCGGTTGTTAGTCAGCAGCGGGCCACTCGCGACATCAATTCTTTCCTGAAGAAGAATCCAAACGCTCCAGAAAATATCCCATCAGGGCTTTGTCAATAGGAAACAGGGCAAGCAAGGATGAACTGGCACGTGAAGGCAGCTTCGCGTGTTCATCTTCGATCATTGGCAAGGTGCGTTTCTTACTGGTCGGGCCCAGTCAATGACGGCCGAACACCAATAGAGAACGTCCATACAATTATTCGGGTAAGGGAACGTTTTATGGGACGATGACGATCGCACGGCATACATCACGGTAACTCCAGGACAGCAGACTCCACTACATGCTGCCCTCCCGCTACATATATTCAGGCTGTTCCGCATTGTACTCACTTCCCGAAGGAACCGGTAAAGGTACACTCAGAACTAATCAGTTGCCGCATGTTTGAACAAGCGCCCTAACCGTTGTTGCCGTCAACAACGACACGGTGGTTTTTTATAGAACAGAAGCAGGCACGAGGTGCTTTGTTTCCGCCTTTGTGGAGATTCGGTTTGATCATCATTGCCATATTTAGATTTGCCGGCGTGGCAGGGTGCGACAGTCTTTCTCGGCGAGGTGGCCGGATATGCGAAGATGGGTGCCGGGCGATGACAAATGGTGTCCACAAAGTGAGTTCTAGAGCAGGGGCGATGGCCGTCTGAGAAATGTCTCAATTTTCTCAGGCTGTTGTCCGTAAAAAGGCCAGGACGCAGATAACCAAGCCCAAGCTCAAAGCTCGGGTAGCTGCGAAGTGTGGGGGCTCCAGCAATGTGCTTTTTGTGCGCTACCCTGCTGTAGACCCGGCGGGGATAATACGGCGATTCAGCGGCACCTCGACGAGACGGGTTTTCGTAAGGTGAAGCGATTGATGGGGCCGACTGAGAATCGCATGAGCCTTACATCACGGCAGTACGTACGGCCAGAGCGCATACGGGAATTTAGCAAACATAGGTCAGTTGCACTTCCCTGCCGGCCTGTGCAACCGATACTGAGGGTGGGCGTTCATGCAGCCTAAATCCCTTCTACTACGCTTCCTGAGGTGCCTCGTAGTTATTCTCGTCGTGGCTTCCCTGGTGAAGTATCGAAGTGTAAAGGCGGAAATCGTGGAGCTGCCACTAACCAATAGTAGATGTCTCTACTCGCTGCCAGCAGTCTTTAGATGTTTGCGCCCTCCGTCACAAACTCATCACCGGCAGCGCGCTGATTGCGAACTAGACCATCAAAACAGCTTAGGAAGCTTGCAATAAATCGCCGAAATCTTGAGCCATAGTGAAGCTCAATCATTTCTTTCTGCATTAGCGATGAAGTACACATCACCACATGGTTGTCGAAGTCTGGAATTGTTTATTTATATGTTCCGTGGTGGCTTTGAACTGCGCTAGTATGAGTAATCGTCATATTAGTCAGTCTGGTTCCTCAGGAAAACCATTAGACCTACTGGGAAATTGTTCTGCGAGCTGAGTGATCGCCACTAGGCAAACTCTCACGAATGATCTGCATTTTCTCGGTCCACCGGAGTCTTGGCCACTTTTTTGCTAAAGCCATTGCGGGGACCTCGTAAGCTCGGCGGTCACTGCAAAGCACGCGCTCACAAACACGTGGCATTTTCATGGCTTTTTAACAAGTTACATGAAATTCAGCTACAACAGTTCTGCTGTTAAAATGTCATACCAAACGCCTTTGGCGAAGCCACGCACGTTGCAGTTATCACCGTCTTTAGGGTCCATGCGTGTGCGCAGAAGTAGAACGTCGTCGACGAACCTGATAATGCTTCCGTTGCGCGCCCAGCCCGCAGTCTTTATAGACCACCGCACCTTTGACCAGAAAATCGTTCGGCAAATACCTTGCGCAGGACCTTCGCTCAGTACTGAAATTACTTAATGGTCACATCGTGTTTCACAAACCACTTGCGAGCAGGTCCCTGCCGACAAAAGGACACACGGTAGCGGCACCTGTCTTCCGGCCAACCGTTGTAGTGATGCGCTCGCTGGAACTGCTTGGCCCAATCTTCGACGTCCTAGAAGGTGTGATCATGGAACGATGCAGGGGTACGGGGCGCTTCAGATTGTTTTAACTAGAATCTCATGACAATCTGACCTTCGTCCATGTGGTGCCCACGGCCAGTTGGCCAGATTCCGGTGCGTGGTCAATAATTTATTGTCTGGTGCGGACGCCGGTATCTTAAGAGTGCAGCCGCCCGGCGCGGCGTAACATTAGGCTGCGCTTACGGGATATTGGAGTCCTCAAGATGGGGGCATGAAAATAAATAAGGGACCACAAAATTGCCGGCTAATTCATTTTTTTAGCTCCTTAATAACGTGTTTGTATTACTTTTTCATGGTTTACCCTTACTCTGTTTACCATCCATTGGCAGCCACTCGGTTAAACGGAATTTAGACTCTTGTCCTTCGTATGCTTAACCAAACCTGCATATGCACATTTTCTTTCCTTCACTAGTACTAGGATAATTTAGATTAAATTTGACCTAGGCGAGCTTGCCTAGCACAGTGTAAACAACGATGTAAGCCTTTAGCAGTCGCCTTCGTCCTGCAGTAGATAAGACCAGGCTGATAATGATTATTACTTTTCCTTAAGTGTGCCCCCGTTCATTTTTTGATTACTGCTTCCGTGCAATGTGTTTTGGGTGTAAAGACTTTAGTAAGGGGGTTTGTTGCCTTTAGACCCCAAACCTAGACTACTTTGTCTAAAAAACATTGTGTCATAAACAAATGCAATGAATAATGGAGCCTAGCTACATGGTCGTCACGTTGATCAGTTCCAACTCGGCATAAATTACTGTAGCTGAGGGGTTGTGGATACTTCTCTTGATGCATTAGCTGCCAACGATCAAACTCCACACTGAAAGGATAACGGAAGCAAGAGTTTGGTAGTGCTGGCAAGACTAAAATATTTAAAAATAGAAGCTATGGTGCAGTTCTTAAGCGTTTTTAGTTAAAAATATCAATGAACACGATTCAGAAAGTCCTTTTTTCATAATAGAAAAAAGAAATCTCAAGTTTCTAGAACAGCCCGAGCAAAAAATTCAACCCGCGTAAGCTCTTCCATCGTAATCAACATCATTTTCTGGCTGATCGTACGTACACTGTAATACAAATATACTGATAGTTATTCTTGTCTACACCACTTTCAGACCAACATTCACTACTCACACCACACTAAATGCCATATTGCGGCGCACGAACAATTGCTTCGGGCATTGAAGTCTGCATCCGTGCTTTAAAGCCAAAATTTTGGTTAACCTAGCTTCCGAATTTTGCGATAGAATGTTCCTTTCCATAAAAAATATCCTTTTTACATATAGAAATGGGCACCCGTCTCAAGGAGGAAGTCAAAAAGGGAGCGGTAGTGTGGTACCTAGAGCCACCATTGGAGGTTGGGGTGTCTTCCAGGTTGGTGGACTGTGCCTCTGAGGTGTCGATTTCTGCCTGACTCCAAAGAACGACGCGCTCATGCTAGACGATGCGAATCAGCTTCTTCGGAAGGAGCTGTGCAGAAGGGCAGGTATCATCCAACAGGGCATGGAAGCATGGTGTCCACGCCCGGGCCCGAGCAGGGTCAAGCACACTCAAGCGCGAAGTCTCCGCAGCAACACCTTTTCCCAGTGAGCAAGTCTACCGGGGAGGCCCGTTCCACCCTGTGGGAAGAGGGCACGTGTAGCTTGACGCAGATGGTCCTTCCGTAGGAGAAAGTTTTATAGTGGACCGGTACTTTGCATTGTCACCGGCCTTGGAATAGACGTAGGGTGGCAAGCCCTATCCGGTGCAATGTGAGCGGAGAGCGCATTCCTCCGGGCCCACAGGAGCCGGAGAAGGCCGGAGTACGTGTCTAGTAGGGTGTGGTTGTCGTTTGAAATGTTGAAGTTATTGGATACTCGGTGAAAATAACGAATCGCCGCCGTGGAGTCCGTGTAAATATGCATGATATAACTCACTGGGCCGCTCTGTGGGGCCGGCATTAGTGCCTAATGCTGGATGGCTTTGATCTCCGCCAGCAGAGATGGCAGGGTGCGGTTGATTTCGCAGGGGCAAGTTTGAGAAGCGTCTGGGTAGACGGCACACTGCATCACAGCAGCTGAAATGCCATCCTGGGTTCCAGCGTGTACGAAGGCCTGGACCGCCTAGTACTGGTTCTCAGCCGTCAGTAGTGTACCTTTCGGCCTATCGAGTGTGAAGTCGAGTCAGTGGTCGATTGTCAGCGACCTAATGACTCAGCAATAGCGGCCTGGCTACAGTGCGATATGGTGAACCTGGTAGGGAAACCACGTAAATAGCTAAGGCCGCTGCTGTTGCATCAAAAGTACGTTCGTGCATGCGGGCTGAGCGAGGTTGTCCAATCAGTTCGTCAAGCGTGTTCAGCTGAGCCTTAGCATGGAGGGATGGTACCTGCGTCAGTCTACGGAGGTAGGTTATGCGTATTGCGACTTTGTTAAAAGCTTCAAGTTAGGGCCGACTACGTCTTTTTTTATGTACTGGAATGGCGTCATATAAATTAGCCAAGGCCGCAGTACTGACCTAAACAGGAGACTAGTCATTACGGAGCAGGAGCCACAGGGATTCTGCGAGATGCGTTAAATCAGGTGAAGCATCTGGCCTGCGTTTTGATGGAAAGATTGAAGACACATGGCAGCTGACCCATACGCAGAAATGTCCAGCCCTAGCACGCGAAAAATTGTGGAACTGAGTAAGGGATGGCCGGAGAGTTGGCGTATGAGGGAAGACATAGCCAGTTTGTACCGGCACCAAGCACTGGCAATTTTCTAATTGCTACATTGCTGTTGCTTTTATTTCTTTCGTTTGGTTTTTTGCACGAATACCTTGGATCCGCTTATTTTCTACTGCATGGTGCTCCATTCAGTCTTAGCCTTTGTTTCCTTGCATTACGTCGGAAAAACGTCACAAAGGAGACTACCGCCTGCTATTTGTAGTAGAATTAGGGTTTGTAGCTGCTGTGCTCCTGTTTTACTGAAGTGCCATCGCGTTCATGACTCACGCAGCAGTAGCTATTGTACAACTTTTATCCATACACTGCCCAAGTTGTTGAATGCGGCGCCGCAGGCCCACTGTTAAAAACTACAGGTTTTCCGCCAATCCGCTGAGTCGGTATGTGTCACTAATAAAGAAAGAACAACAACGACCGCAACTGGTGTTACGCCTGATGCAGCGTGCGGATATTTCCATATCAGCACAAGGGGCTGCTACTTTTGACAGTGCATGGCCACTGTTGGCGCATCACACGTGTTTTATTACCTTGTTAAGACCTGTAACCGCTTTCTTGATAACCCAAATGCAACGCCGGCATTTCGCCAAGTGGCGTCCTGCAAACGTTGCTATAAAAAATGAAACCCAGAACATGTAAATGTAACAACCTGTTAGGGAAATCTCAGAAAGATAAAGAGAATGGCCATTAGGGGAAGGTTAAACTGGCTGTTGATTACGTTTTTATTTTCCTTCTGCTGAGACTGAAGAATCATTATAGGTTGATAGGATATGTATACCCGATTACAGGTTTTGATTGATTATAGGTTTTGACAAACATTCAAAAACCAATGACAGTGTATAAATACATCCGGTTACTGATTGAGATTACTTTGTATCGCGAGAGCTAATGGGAGGATTGCACTACGATTCAGTAGATATGCTATCTAATCCGCACTTTTATGTCTCCTCTTTCGTATAATAAATGCTCTTATTTCCGTTTCACAGTTCGCCGCTAAAAGGCACCTGGGAGTAAGTGTTTGCTTATTTTATTGCAATTATAATAAATCATAGTCATCCTTTACACAGACAGTAATTGTATTCTTCATGGCACCAAACAAAGGTACTCAGGGTTGGCCCCTCGACCGGCCCCCTGTGTAATTAGTTTGCGCAGCGACTGCAGCAATTCGTTGTTGTCAAAGCATGGAACAATACATCTCATAAAGAAATCGGAAATTTTAGCTATGGCATGACAATACCCCTGCCTAAAGAAAGCCATCACTAATGAACACAATAACACGAGGGTAGTGTCATTGATAGTGAACTACACTTATTGCGTTTCAATCTTCGGCAATTTAGTTTAGCGAAAGCGTCCTTTTATCATGAACAGCCCACTCACGACCAGTCCAGTATAAAAGCCTTTCCCATTAACCTCTACCCACTCTGGTACTGCGCAGTTAGAGTACCGTTCTGCTCTCGAATTTCTTTATATGCTCCCTCCATCATTGTCACAAACTCGAGCGTACGACGCCTAAAAGAACCGTATAAATTTTCATTTTTTTGTATTGGTAATTTTTTTGTAATTCTTTTTTTCATTTCATTTTTTTGTAATTCTTGTTATAGTCCGAATAATTCACTTGGGTTCTATTCGCCCCGAGAAAGCACTGGAACTCTCTCGAACGAAGCGGCGGTAACGCGACCACTCGCCGGTTCGCCGGCAAGAAAATACCAAAATAAAAGCTCCGCCGCTCAGCTTTCCCTGAAGCTCCGAGTTCTTTCGAGGGGCCGAGCGCAGCTTTTCCAGTAGTTAGGCACGCCGATGATTCCAGAAGGGAGAAAGAGGGAAGTTGTTCGCTCGACACCGGCAGGGCGCGTTGTGTGTTGTGCCCTCTCTCTCCGCGCCACCGCAGTTGAAAAAGAGAATCCGCGCCGAAGATAATCAGCTACGTTTGGACGTCGTGATGCGACAACGGCTTCTGCCAGTCAACACATAGCCGGGGCCATTCTATTTCGTCTTCCATATTTTAAATATTATTTATTCCACTCGAATGTGCTCGCTCATCGAGGAAGCTCGGTTCCTATCCCTAACCATTACTCCTTTCATTTTTTTCCGTGGCACGTTACCGATTTATGTTTCCTTTCCACCTGCTTTGTAAGGTTCCCGCTGCATGTGTCCTCACCTCTGTATGCATTCGCATAAATTGGTGTGATGGCGTGAGAGGTGACATCACCAGGTATCACCAGCCGCAACAACACATAATATTCCCTGATTCGAAGACGGCAGTCCAAAAATTATTCGCATAGGCTTTCGGCTATGCCAATCAAAAGTCCCCCAAATTGCTTCACCCAAACAATCGCCACCATGAAGGCCCCTCCTCTGACTGGGTGGGAGGCAACGAAGCGCCCCACAAAGAAGCACGGTAACATATAGCCGTGCTGTGTTCACTCCCGCTCCTCATCACGTAGCTCGGTCGTTTGGCGATTTACTGCTTCCGCACCAAGAAGTCGCGGACCATTACCGTCTCTCCAGCCGCCGCTACTCTCCTGCCCAACGCTCAGGAGCGCATATGGGCGGCTGATCTAGATCAATTCCCTCATACGTTGTTCCCTGTTCAACCAGATTTGTCTCTCTAAGTTCCTTTCCCTCAACTGTCCCATCTGGGACTCCGTGGATGCTCTAACGCACGCCGTGCTGGCCTGCCCTCTCAATCCATTTTCATTCCACAGCATCGAGCAGTTGGATGCCGCGTTGGGCAGCTCGCACGAGGGGTAGATCTACTTCTGGTTGTCCATGCGCCAACGTCACCGCCAACTTTCGGCGGCTGGCCACCACGCTTTCATAAGGCACCTTGCTTGGAAAATAAAGTGGTTTCTTTACTTCTCTCTCTCCAACTTTAATTAACTTATTGTAGTAACATAGGAAGTTGACAACGTAATTATATGTTTTCTCTCCACACGCTGTCTTGTTCAAATTCACGAGGATTGGTTCGTGTGCCCCGTTGTCGAAGGCACCTTTCGTGTCCAGTGAGTGCGAGGATGACCCTTATGGTGTGACCTGTGGCAGGAACAAGGATTTCCACCTGCAGCTGATGCGCACATCCCGCGTATCCAGGTGTGGCTTAAAGTCAAACATAGTGTGACGAGGTAATCTGATTAGTCAAGGTGAATAACTGCGGTGCTGATTGTTTTGTATATTACTTGGCCCTTTACAGAAAGGCCTCTCAAACTAATGCCTATTTTGGAGAACTGAAAAAGTTATACATTTACAAAATAAATACCTTCAGCTCTATGCCCAACGCGAGAAACTGAACTCAACATTAGAGGCAAAAATTCAAACGTATCCATCATTTGGGGGTTTTTATGAGATACCACTAAAAGCAACATAGAATCACAATCCTGTTTTTAACCGGTATCATCATTGCTAACTTGATGAATACTTACTCCCACCGTTTCTATCCCTCACTCACTCATTCACTCACGCATAGAAAAAGTCACTGGCTGACTGACTCACTGACTCACTCACTCACTCACTCACTCACTCACTCACTCACTCACTCACTCACTCACTCACTCACTCACTCACTCACTCACTCACTCACTCACTCACTCACTCACTCACTCACTCACTCACTCACGCACTCTCAGCGAGCAGTGAAGCAAGTGACATGCATAAACAAGCCTCGGCGAATCGAATGCTGTGGAATTTGCCTTACCAGCCTGAATACCTTAGCACTATTCTTTCTAGGTCAGTCGAAATATACATATCTCCTGCATCCCATCCGATCAAGCAAGAGTCGAGTCTTGGGACGTTCGGGTAAAGTACTTTCTCGACGGAAGAAGATTGTTCAGCGCGATACACAATAAATTTCGAAAACCATAAGAGCCTGGAACGGGCAAGCACGGTTCGCAAACATTAACTAGGCATTTTGGATGCAATGTGTGAACCATTGTTTACGTTTAAATTGCTTGACTGAGCCCGACAAAATGAAAACCTGCAAAAAATACCGTCATTAAGCGGCAAACTTGCAGTACGCCTAATAATGAGTGGTCGCCTGCCAGTTATTGAAGTCACCAACTTATTTATTCCGTGGGTTACTCAAAGTCTTATGGACGCCTACTTAACGCCTAGTACCGGCTACCTAACGAGCCTACAGTTCTAAGAGCAAGATAGGGAACCTCACACGAACCATCACAAAGAATCTTGATGGGGCGAAGGAAGTATTATATAGAAGAACTGCATTTACAAGCGAAACACCTTCAAGTCAGCACGTACTCAGCGATAGAAAAGCAAATATTCTGAGGTGTCACCCACACGGGGAGGACGGCGCGACAGGAGTCAAAATTGAGTACGAACGGTTAAAACCACTATACACGATTACGGGCGCCAGAAGACTGGGTAACTCGAGTTTGGCCGTGATGCTTCTTTCTGATGAACGACGTCTCTACATTTAGTGATAGTATCGTAGAGAAGTGGTGTTTTACCACCAAAAAAACCCACGCGGCACGTTTAATCTGCAAAGAGGCGGGAACGCTCAATGGACGTACGCTGGAAGCCCCGGCTATTTTTACGTGAAACTTGTGAACCGCCTAACACTATAGAAAATCGTCTGTGTGCTCGCATGTGCGCATTGCGGAAAGTTGGAGCAAATGGTCGGTGAGGTAGTGCAAACAGAAGTTCTTCAAGTCAGACAACAACCGAAAAAAATGAAGGGAATCAGACATTCGGACCAAGGTGGCGCACAAGAACCGGTGTCATCGTGACATAGCGGCACCACGGGCGAAGATAGCAATGGGACGATATTATGCGGCCGCACTTGACCCCGACGGTCTCCAGAGACTGGAGCGACCGCCGGACCCCGGTGCGGCCCATCTCTCCGCACATCAACACCCAACTGCTGCATCAGCACACCGAAAGAAGCAGGCGTCCTCGGATAGCCAGCAGTGTACTCAAGTCTACGATCAAAAAAGAGAACGTTGTTGCACTTTTGAAGCCGCCACTTTCCAAAGCGTGGAATTAACATGCACGCTGGGTCAACTTACCAAGCGTTCCTATCCCACACCAGGGCCGCGCGTAAGGTCGGGGAGTCGCTTGTACATATTTCACTGGTAGGTGTGCGGTGACAGCAAGGTAAACGAATACACGTGGTGACATCCGCAGCCACGGTGGACGATCAACCCATAACAGCCTGAGGCAGGACTTGCCGACAGACTATTTAACCCCCGACAGTGCGGCAACACAGCATGATGGCCGGTCCCCCAGTGATGAGCAAGGGTAACGGGCACCCTCAAAGGTAGAGACAACTTTCCAGGCATAAAATCCCCTTTCAAGTGACTGCACTGGACCAGGGACCTGTACCCAGTCTAGAAACTGGTGGGTCCCCGGCGGTACGTGGATTCGAACCCGGGACCTCTAGCGTGCAAGCCAAATGCTGCACCTCTGAGCCACTACTTCGATCTGAGCCATCGCCTTGAATACTCTTACAGAGTGGGCGAAATTTTATGCCGCACAACAACTTTTTCTAAATCATCTTTTCCGTCAACATCAAAAGAATGAAACCACCTTCCCCGTCACATTGCAGTAATCCTTCAATCCGATTTCTGTAATAATAAAAATAATTACACTTTATTTCTGTTCCATAAACACCGGTACACATGCATAAACACAGATACAGAAAAAAAAACCGCGGAAAAAAGCTGTCATAGACAGCTTGACGAGGCCGCAGCCCCTTTTTTGCTCAACAGCAGCATCGCGACAAAAGAAAACACATAGTTGTAAAGGCATCCGAAAAAGTAACAATAAAAGCCGACAATAAGACACTTCTTTTTTTTTGCAGGTAATACCCGTTATTTTCAACAGGTATAAAATAAGCAGTTAAACAAAAAGGCAAATGAGACATAGAAAGGTTAATACATTTTAGTACACATGAGTGCAAATAACTTTCTAGTTTACAATAACGTTGCATAAACCCTATTAACCAGTCGACGTGTTTTGAATGAACATTTTTGATGGTGTTATATTATGTACCTGTAGTTTTACCTTGTTGTATATCGCGGTATTGTGTTTAGGCTGCTACTTTGCTGTTATGTACGCGTAATTTGGCCTTTCTACATTCTTGCTGTGGGAGTTTTAAATTTATGCTGCTGTTTTTTATTGTTTTGCTTACCCCACTCCCATCGTCACTGTAATACACTGTGGGTATTTACAAAAAAAAACACAGAACACTAGTAAAGAGAGCAGGGAATGGTCTCGCTTACCCACACTCATTCCGCACGCCGGAATACAAGCATTCGTCATCAAAAAGAAATCGGGAAAGGCAGAGATAAAGGTGGTGCTACCAGAATTCTGCACATTACAAGCTGAAATTCAGATTCAGATTCAGGTTAAGTTTATTTCATGTACAAAAAAACGTTCCTCCGTTTTTGAAGCCGCCCCTTTTCATAGGGGCGATTTCCCGTGCAAGCCGGGTGAACTTCCCAAGCGTTGTAGTCCCACACTAGGGACGAGCGCCAGGCCAGGGAGTCGCTTGTACCTATTTTAACGGTAGGTGCCCGGCGCAACCAAGGAAGACGAATTCACATGGTGCCTTCCACAGCCACGGTGGACGCTCAGCTCGCAACCACCTGTGGCACGACATGCCGCCAGACTCTTTCACCCCCGGCAATGGCGCAATGCGGCATGATGGCCTGGGGCCCCGCCAGATGGACAAGGGTCCGGCGCCCCTCGATAGGGTAAAGACAGCTTTCCAGACGTGAAATCCCCTTTCAACGGTCCGCACTCGACCAGGGACGCCTGTACCCATTAAAGAAACCGGTGGGTGTCCGGCGGTATCAGGATTCGAACCCAGAACCTCCCGCATACGAGGTGAGTGCTGTACCTCTGAGCCATCGCTGCGGTGAAAATTTAGGACCCCTCCCACCGGGAGGGGTCCTAAAGTCGGGTAACTTCCTAAAGTCGGGTAACTTCCCCAACACGAGATCCCCTGTGCAGGGGATGCCTGTACCAATTTTTCAGTGGTTGGTGCCCAGCGGTACCGAAGTACCTCCCACATTCCCGTACCCTATGGTACAAACCGACGTGGTGGAGCGGTTTCCAGTACACTGATCCCCCTTACGGGGGGCGCCTGTCCCCATTTTAGATGCGACGTCTCTCTTGCTCAGAGGCATGTCCCTCCTGCGTCGCTGTCGCGGCGTCCGTCCGCATCCCTCCTCCGTTCTTCTTTCCCACAGCTGTGTGCAACACTCTCACTCCGGCTCATTAGCACACCATCGCGGGCGCGCTTGTTTGGGCGCGCTTCGCTGCGTAACGCTGCATTGAGAATTGCTCCGGCGCGCGCAAGTGCGCGCATGCGCGACACACACCACCTGCGCATGTGCAACTCTCCCCCGTTGTTCTCTCCGACAGCTGTGTGCAACACCGTCACTCCGTCGCATTAGCATAACAACAACAGCTGCGCGCGCGCTTCGCTCCGCACGCGTCTGCTCCGGTGCGCAAGTGCGCGCATGCGTGACTCTCCTCCTCTGTCTCCTCTCCTTCAGGCGCTGTGAATATAAAGCGGGTAGCGCGCTGCGGCGGTTCAGTCAGCGCTCGCTCTCGTTTGACTCCGTTACTTTGCTTGACGACTCCGTGCTTGACTTGATTCTTCCGATGAAGACGTGATTGAAGCGACGGTTCCTTCAGCGAGTGGGCTAACACAATCCAATACCACCGTCAGCGCAAACGCTCAAGGCAACGTTACGACCAATTGAACCCCCCGATGCGTCGCATCACATCAGGGTTCCCTCGCGGGAACATGCGCGTAAGTTTTATTCTGGTGGGTGACCAGCGGCTCTGGAGGAACCTACTACGTCTGCCGTAGTGGTAGTGCGTGTTAAAGCCCTTCATCCCCCACCGAGACAGGGGGCGCTTGTACCCTTTGAACTGGTGGGTGCCTAGAGGTCCCAGACCCCACCCGAAGGGGTTTCAGGGACCTACCACAAGGCCTCCCATGGCGGCTCGTGGTCAAGCTCCAAGCGTTTGTTCCACCGTCGAGACAAGCTATGGTACGGGGTCGCTTGTACCCTTTAAAGAAACCGGTGGGTATCCGGCGGCCCAGGATTCAAACCTGGTACCTCCCGCTTATGATACGAGTGTTTTACCACTCGACCATCACCGTCGGTTAAACGTTCCTGCGTTTTTGCAGCCGCCCCTTTCCATAGGGTCGATTTCCCGTGCAAGACGGGTGAACTTCCAAAGCGTTGTAGTCCCACACAAGGGCCGAGCGCCAGGCAGGGGAGTCGCTTGTGCCTATTTTACCGGTAGGTGCCCGGCGCCACCAAGGCACACGAATGCACATGGTGCCTTCCACAGCCACGGTGGATGCTCAACTCGACACCGCCTGCGGCAGGACATGCCGCCAGACTCTTTCACCCCCGGCAATGGCGTAATGCGGCATGATGGCCTGGGGCCCCGCCAGATGGACAAGGGTCAGGCGCCCCTCGATAGGGTAAAGGCAGCTTTCCAGACGTGAAATCCCCTTCCAACGGTCCGCACTCGACCAGGGACGCCTGTACCCATTAAAGAAACCGGTGGGTGCCCGGCGGTACCAGGATTCAAACCCAGTACCTTCCGCATACGAGGCGAGTGCTGTACCTCTGAGCCATCGCTGCGGTTTTAGCAAAACCCCAATAATGGTTTTAGCAAAACGCCAGCCATTACGGACGGTGCCACCACGTACAAATTTCGTTCCCTTCACGCCAGCGCCTAGTGGCACATGTGCACCAACTTGTTCTACGAAAAATCGAAAGTTTTCAAGACGAAGCCGCAGCCGAGACAAACAAGAGAGCAAATTGCAGTTAACCGAAGCTACACCGAAGGGCCGGTAACGGCACTTAAACACGAAATGCAGGACAAACTCAGGAAGCGCACGGCAATGCTTAGACCGACCGACAACCACTGGTAAGATTCACCCGCCGCGGTGGCTCAGTGGCTAAGGCGTTTCGCTGCTGAGCACGAGGTCACTGGTTCGTGTCCTGGCTGTGACGGCCGCTTTTCTGATGGAGGCGAAAAGCAAAAAGGCCGTGTGTACGAGATTTCGACGCACGGTAAAGATCCCCAGGTGGTCAAAATTAATCCGGAGTCCTCCACTACGACGCGCCTTATCGCCTGCGTTGCGTCGGCGCGTTAAACCCTACAATCAAACTGCTAAGATACGGATTCGAAATGCCATTCAATCGCGAATTGGGAATAAGGAAGTCGAAGTTCTGGGGTAGCGATTGTACGGCTTCATCTCTCCAACTATATGTAGAGAAGCCTTCGTATTCCCCGGCTCTTCCACTCGCACAAGAAATCACACAATGCCCATTAAACTTCAGGGATACAACACGCATCAAAAGAAAAAAATGAAGGAAGGTCACACTAACGCGTAAGGCTTGAAGATAGCGGAGCGGTACGCGACCTGCACGACCGTCACGACGGTTTAAATCCACGATGGCGGCCGATTTGCTTCTCCTTTGCTTCCGCAACGACCTCTACTGTATCACTCTTGCTATAAGCGTGAGTTTCCTTCATTTTTTTGTGTTATAATCCTTGAACACCACCTCCGAGGGACGTACCGTACGACTGGTCTTTCTCGTTCCGACAAAGTGTTGCTACGATTAAGGCGAAAGCTGGAGTTCTTTTTTTGGCTAATCTTGGCCAATCTCCCTAAATGGGTATCGTGCGCCGTTGATGATGGAAAGTTGGCGCGAGGAAATCTTGGCCAATCTCCCAAACGTGGTACGCTTGGATTGAAAAACGTGCCGAGGGGACGCTGGGCGGTCTTCGCGAGGCACGCGCACACTACCGCTAGGCATTTTCTTGGTTTTGCTAAATTCCGGGCAGCCGCAGCGAGACCCGCGCTCACGTGCGAGCGCCCGGCAATTTCTTGGTATTTCTAACTGAGGACACAAAAAATTACGATTTCCTAAACAGCTTCGCTCTTAAAAATATATTACCAGCATTCTAGATAGGGAACTAGCTGTGTGCCATCCCGCCGCATTGCCCTCAGACACACCTTTCACCCGGCCAAGCAGGGACGGCATATTCTACATATCCTGAACGTATATATCAGCCCACTAATCGGGACCCCCAATAAAACTGTCAGGCTGCCTGTTCAGATCCTCCCTTATTTCGACCTGCCTTGGAGCACGTCCGATGATGGCTGGGAACTTTAATGTTCACAGCATGGCTCGGGGTTAGGCGGGAACTGACATAAATGCAGAACATTGGCAGAATATGCAACCAGGGAACAACTCACATATATTCATCAACCCATTGAAACCGACTAGTGTAGGAACAAACGTTATCAGGCCTTCATGTGTAGTCCAGACCCTTTGACGAGATGTCATTGAGGAGAAATGCGAAAACCTTGGGCAAAGCTTCGGAAGCGACCACTCTATCTACAGACAAGCATGGACAATAGAGGTGACAGACGGTAGAAAAAATCTCGAGCTTGCATAGTAATGGACTTACAAAAATAGAAATAAGCCAGACCAAGGCGTCTGAAGGAACTGAGGGAAATAGACAGAGGGCATCTAGTGGTGAACCCTAGAGCTGTAATCTGATGTCGAACACCATACTCAAAAAACCAAATCACTGGAAGGCGTACCAGCTGTTGAATCGCACGTTAGTCCCAAATAGGATGCCAGGCGACCGCTCACCAAAAAATTGCTGGAGACAGCCCCTCAACGACTAACTTCGAGGTCGAACGACCCAGCTGAGTAAAAAGCAGATGATATACGCTAACAAGTTTGACTGAACAAGCGACGCTGCTAGGTCGTCTTGTCTTCGCGGCAAAGTAAGATAACGGAAGCGCACACAAGCGTCAAGGGCAGTGGTGTTCCATCCTAACATCGTACTCGAACCCTTAATATTTATTTCTACTGCGCAAAAGCGGACTGTCGTCAGGATGCGTCGCTTGTACTTACAGACACGCGCTTCGTATGTATTTCGATGTATCTGGGACTATCTGTCGCGTTAAATTTTTAAGGTGAAACACTTAAAATTGTATGTTTCATGAATGCATGTTAGGACCTACAAAAACATAGCCGCCCTCCTTCCCTGCAAAAGTGCCTGTTCTGCTCAGCTCTTCTAACCACTACACATGCTGATGGGGGAGGGCATGAAATGTTCCTCGTCGTCTCGGCGGGCTTGTTGCTTGCACTCGACTTCTCTGGGGGCGCATGCTGTGTCCCGACGCACGCGCTACGCAGCTTGCGGGAGAGCTTCTCGGTCCTGTCTAGCCTGACGCATGCGCTGACCCTCGAATTACGCCAACCCCTTCCCCTTTTGAGAGCAGCTGCAAACCTAATCTTTACCAGAATACGGGGGAAGGGCGCGTTCCCATTGGTCACCAGCGGCTTAGACCAGCGGTTTCGATGCTCGTTTGGTGGATTTGATTTACAAGAACAGTGGGCTGTATTCTGCACGCCTGGTTTCCCTGAAGCATGCGCTCGGTGTCTTTGTCGGGAACTGCTGGCACCTGCCTGGGGTTCTTGTTCATGACACAAATTTTTCAGTCCAATGAGAGGCTAACAGCTTTTCTGTAAAAATCGGAGCTGTAAAGAAGTTGCAATGGGTTCGGATGACCGTGAGCCAGAGATCGCGCTCTACAAAACAGGATGATTAGGGTGCAGAGAAGGGCTTTGAGAGAGGGTGGCGAAGCGCGTGCCTAGAAAGAAAAACAGTACATCGAAGGAGAATAGGCCGCTGCCACGCAAGTGAAATATGAGCCATCCTTAGAGGTGGAGATACCGACGGCGTGAGCGAAAGGTCCTAGGCGATGGCTAGGCAGTGAAACAATCTTCGAAGAGTCTGTCCAGGGAGGCTAGTAGTGGTGATGGATACACACCAAAGTTCAGCAGATACTGCTGCATAAATATCAACACACGGTCCCATTTCGAAAGTTGTAAACGCATAGAGCTCTTAGCGTACTCGAAATTTTTGCCTTTGCTTTTTCTGAAGTTCTGTGGAGCAGTTGGAGGTCAATGGGAAAGGCCTTCGTTCTGCAGTGGACCTGGGTAGGATAATGATGATGATGATGATGTTTTTTTCTGCTGAAATCGTAAACCTGTCTATAGGATCACCCACTATGCTGGACATATCAAACCGCTAGACACAAGACTGGACACTAGCGCGTCACTATTATTCGGGACCTAATCCTATGAGGCTGCTGTAGAAGTGGACATATGTAACTGTCTCTGTGACTGTCCCAACTTTTCTCAGTTATTTAAGCAAGCTTGTAGAAGCAGCATAAATTCTTCGTAAGGTTTTTATACATTGGTCAGCCAGGAAAACTTGGCATCAGTTAAATATGACAAGGAAATGGTACATATTAACGGAGCTAAGCGGAAGAAGAGAGTGGTCGGTCATAGCACGGTAACGTGCAGGCTAATTGTCATTTTTAACGTTGTGCAGTGGTGTTCATGAATCGGTAATGGAGGGTCAGGTCATACGGACCTAATTCCCGTGTTACGACTTATTGCATCTCAGAAAAAAAACTCCGTCATTAAGAAGAGATCGGCTGTGTGGGTGAAAATTAATAGCCGGAAAAGACTATGCCTTATGTCCCTTTTTCTTCTGGTAACCGTGAATTCAGTACTTGAAAGAAAATTGCCTCACCTCCCTGCTCACCCAACTACCCATCTTTACTCCAGCGGACTTGGTTATACCCTAATACGATCCAGTTCAAAAAGCAGTCTCCTATTGCTTCAATAACGATGTTCTGGTCACAAAAGTGAAATTTTACATGACCAACAGAAGTTGACGCCGAAGTATTATCCGAAACTTGCCCTAATTTTCTTCACTTCTATCTTAACGTTTCCAGAATAGGGCATTCTGCGCCCTCAAGGAGTAAGTTTTATAATTCTTATGTAACGGATTTAATTAAATGCACTTGCTGTGGTCCCAAAGTTACATTAAAAGACCCTTTTTAAGGAGTACACACTTCTGGGGATTTCTTTGCGCGCAATTTAGAGCACTATTTGATGCTATTTTTCGCTAAATCTGTTCATTATCGGTGATACTTTACCAACGTAGCTCAGACATTCGCGTACCCCGATATTCTCCGATATTCTCTTATAATTATTCTCTAACTTCACATTCACTGCCACTCGGCAATTGCAACTGCAGTACCCAAAAAGTAAGCTGATAAAATAAACTCTATCATTTGATGCTTTCACGAAAACTTCTCAAAAATACTACAGGATCCTCCCAGTGTAAATAAGGCGGCGATCAGGATACACCTGCTCAGTCAAGTAAGCATGTTCTTTCGGAGTGACTATTAGTCTTCGATAATAAAATCAATCGGAATAGCTTGTAATATTCCGTTTCCCTAATGATTCCAACCTGCTCAATTCCGCTGAAAACTTCTTTGTAATAAAGAGCCTCAACTCCCGTCAAGGTATCATCAGACAAGAGAATAAAACTGTACAGCCAAACAAAAACCAAGACTTCAGCCCATCATAACTACCAATCAGCGCACCTTCACATTCACTCCACCAACGCCCTGAGGTCGAGCCACTACGGTGGTGGAACCTTGTTGCGTATCACCCAACCAGCAACCACAGCGGGTCCGCTTGTAAAGCTACGGGGGCGTTATTCTACGCTGGGCGTTATTTTACGGTAGGCGTTATTGGGCGTTTATTTGGAGGGCGTTGTTTTCAAGCGGCCATTCATACAATTAAATGGTGGAGTCGGCGTGACCGACTCAACGAAAATCCCAGGGAAAGACGAAAGAGAGCGGATTCGGAAACAAGCGATGAATAAATAGTTGGGACAGCAAAGCAAGCGCAATGCGATTGATTGAGACTGCATTTTGTTAAATCATTTCCGTTTCCATTTTAAAAAAAATATTTACTTTTGCTCATTTTTTCCGGTTCTGCTTATAACCCTAACTATAATTCTTTGTTCACGCTGAAGGCTATAACCTGTCTTTATTTTCTTGCAGGTGCTCACCTTGGCGAAGATGGCATCCCTTGAAGATTTTAAACTCCGAATTGGACATTGGAAGCTTTCAATAAAATCTTAGAATTAACTTAACTAAAAACGCCAAATTAATACGTTGTGGTAGTAAGATAGCAAAAATAAACGCCTTTTTTCTAATCACAAGCATATGTCTCCGAGCTTGTTGCACGATCGGCTGCATTTGCCGTGCTGACGTACAAACGAATAAGCGCTAAAGGAACGTCCCTAATGTGTGAAGTGTTCATTTGCCTGATTACGACCGAGGAAGCGACGCCGGTGCGCAAGAAACAGAAATCACCGGTATATTCCGGGACAATAAAAAAATTGCCTCCCATCCAAGCTGGAAGCTGGTTCGAAAGCAAAGCTTTAAACGACACCCAGAAGAATTGCCCATGCGACGTCACTTAAATTCACACACGTTACTCTACAAAGAGTGAAATAAAAAAACTAAGCACACCTCCCCTCGCGGGAACCGCTGTGTAGATACGACGCATAGGCGGAGCGGCGAAGGGAACGCGTTTTATAGCGCGCATAACGTTGAGGGGACTGCCTAAGCCGGTCCCAGTCGATGACGAAGTTGGCGCACTTGTAAAGCGTCGTGGACTCTAGGTGTTTGAGCCAAGCGTGGATGTTGCTTCGCCGGAGAACGGCCCACCGGTTATATGCGCAGCGCGCCCGAAGGAGAGGAAACCCCGGAAAAGAGAGTACTGCACATGCGCCGGCCCCAGCGCGTCTGCCGCGGCTATGACGCAACGTGCCGCGGCTATGACGCAACACAATCCAACACAATCCACTTTAATCCAATCCAATCCAAATCTAATCCAACCGAATCCAAGCCAAGTCAATCCAATCCAATCCAATCAAATCAAATGCAATGCCCCTCGCGAGAGAGTGTTCGTTATCGGAGAGGAGAGGGGGTGAGCGGCGGAGAGCGCAGCTCGCGCGGGAATGGCAGAGGGGTGGACAACGCCGACAACGACGACGACGCCGGAGGGACAAGGCGAGTGAATCAGATGCTCTGCATCTAAAAAATGTGTGAGCCGTTGCCTGGAACTCACAGCGGCGGCGTCCCCAATGCAGCAGCGTCGGCCACGGCCGTGCTAGATCGGCGGACGCCGCCGCTGTAGCACGGCCGAGCGTTGGAGGAAAGAAAAGAGAGAGGAGCGTCTTTGGAAGGCGCAAGACAGCGCGACCTACCCATCCTGTTGTGCTAGCTCGGGGCTACACCACCGCGCGATACAAGCGCAGACACCGAAACAGTTCCGCGTGTGAGATTAGTGATTCCTATTGATGCCGATTTCAGCTAGTTAGTTTATAAGTTTGAAAATTGCGAGAAAGCTGAGAGAACTTTTATAATCGCTATTTATCAGAACCAGTTTCTCCTTCTGCCTTTTCCAATACCTTTTAAAACACAACCTAATTGGTATTCACCAATTCAGAAAACGGAGCCCCATTCGTGGCAAACAGTGCGCAAGAGCTGGCGTTTCTCTAGCGGCGAGGTGCCTGTATGTGGTCTCTACGTTTTGTGTTCCTTCCCAGCAAAACAATCGTTTACGTATCTTTGCCGTACGAACACCTAATTCCATCGGGTCCGGGTTTCCCAGAAGCTGCTGCCGAACAAGTTAATCAAGCCGTGCGAAGGGAGCGCGCAATGGACGCGAAGCTGCGCGAAAACAGGCCCAATACAACCGTCGCTAAAGCAGATGACAAAGCCATCCTGCCGACGTACGCGCCTGCCGGGGCGAACACGGGAAACGCTGGGTAATAGGGGCCATGAGTCGTGTCATCTACACTGTTCTCCGTAAGTGAAAAACGCCCTTGCCCTCTCCTGCTGCTTTGGAAAATTCTTGTCCCGCATGCCACGAAAGAACCGCTGGATGGTAGAAGTAGAAAGAAACAAAAGCTTGATGTGGGCGAGTCGGTTGGCACCGGCACCGGCACATTTCGGCACCGTGTTGTGTGTTACGTGTTTCTTCTTCGTCCCTGTTTTAGCGCCGATTAATTTTTTAGCAGAAGTAGAAAGCTTTGCTTTAAAAAAATCGTGTGCAGAAATATCCGCCTAAAACACAACGCTCATGGAAGCAATGGAACATTGAAAGGCCAACTGTGCGATTGTGCGGAAAATAGGACGGCGCTTCCCCCCCTTTTCCCCCACGCTAAATTGTCCAAGTTAATTACCCGAAGTCGCACCGGCGCCCTCCACATGTGCTGCGTATTACGAGCTGGCCGAGGAGCATGGTGGCGGGTCAGTGCCTTTTAGCGCTCCCATCCGGGCGATCCGCAGCGCCCGGACTGCTGCGTCCACCTCCCGGCGCTGCCCTCGTTAGCGCCACCTTTCAACCAGCGTTGGTGGTTGTGCCCATGTTCCGGCTTTGATGCGCACTGTACACGTGTCCGTTGAGTGCTGTTACTCGCCCACGAACGCACGGGACACATCACACATCGGGGCTGTCGTCACAATCTGTGTTCTACGCCCGCTCATAGCACTGTGATCACCACGCGTGGGGCACACTATTCCTCGAAGCTGCGTCCCTACCGCGCTATTTGGACTACCAAACTCGGTCAACAGCTCCTATAAGACTTCGCCCGGGATATCCGCCATGTTAATTTAGGCCGGGTGAGCGACTACCATGCCGTATGTGCTTGACAACATAACTCTCACTATAACCCCGCCATGTTCAATGAGAAACCCTGCAGTCGACAGACCAACTTGTAGAAGGCAACTAAAATAAACAATATTGATTTCACTATTCTACGTTCTGCCACAGACTCCACACAACATGGATAAGACTTCGCAGCACACAGTAGAGAGTTTCAGCAGAGCAGGGAACTAAGCCGGGTATGGCAGCAGGTAGCTTCGCGGGCGTAGAGGGGCACGCAGTTGGTGGCACGCCCATTAGTGCGAGCCCTGCAACCCTGCAACGGTCGCACTTCGCGAACAGGTTCTCTACTCCGCTATACCCCCTAATGCTTACTCCAGTCAAAACAGATAAAGAACTACCCTGCTGGTGAAATTTCACGCTTTTCGTTTGTACCACTGAATTCAAGCAACTTCGAAAAAATGTTTCTAAACAAGATTCTTATGTCTTTACTACTAGAAATGTGGCAAATAACGTCTGCTCTGTTCTATCTCAGTTAAAAATATTATGACGTTTGAACTTGTTGCCTCCTCTATAGGCGGGGCTATACCCCGGGCCATAAAATGATTCATATAATATTCATATCATTTAAGATATAATACTCATATCTTTTAGGAGAGCAGGAAGGAAAGCGTAGGAAACAATCATAACAATCGTACAAATTGTTTTTCGCCAATAAACAGTAAAAACTAACAATAAAGCACCTTTGCCCGAATATATACCGCCGTTTATACTCTCAATCAGCCCAGTTAATTGGACACAATTGCCGTCAGCAAACCTGAGCGCACCATAGAACCTTACGTGCGAAGGAAAATTAGATATTTGGCTAATTTATTACCTTAGGGAGCTGTTTCTGTTTAATTTTTATTTTACACACAAAACCGTAAGATGTACTTGTTTCAATACAAAATTCCAGAGCGATTAAGCTACGCCATTTGGCCTATTGCAAGCCACGGCTAACGTACGCTACTGTACGGAACACTTTGGAGTTCTTTGACCCCGAACAGGTACCACCATGCTTTTCCCTTCGTAGACAGTAAATAACTTATAAATGCAGGCAAATACGCTATCTCTCTTTCTCCATCCTTGGCACAACATAAATGTTATCGCAAACGTCGAATAAATACTGGAAATATTGTCATGGGAACCAGAAGACGAGAGCTATCGGCCCAACTTCTGAAGAAGACGACCCAGCTGGGCGGGCTCCCTCATGGCCGACATCGCGTATATAGTGTAAATAGATCACTCGCATCCTCCATGGTTTATTTCGTGTGTCCTGCCGCCACGTAACGTGTATTGGTGGAAGTTGCGGAGATCATCCCCATCCTCGCCCCAGCTTCGCTTCGTCTCAGCTGCTGAACATCGCTCAAAGAGTCTTGGATCGCGTCGGGCCGCCCCAGCCCCGGTGAGCCATGGACGCATCATTCCCCAGCCCCGTGTCCCCAGCCTCTGACTTGCCGAGGCCAAACGACGTGACCAGCCGCGATCTGAACAGAGGACGACACCGTTCCCCTGCCCTGAACTCTGGCGCGCCTCTGAGGCTTTTGGACGTTGCTTCACTGCGTCGGCAGACATTGCTCTTTGGGGTCAGCGCTCACCACGACGAATCATCCTCATTCGTGGCGGTGAGGGCTCCCTTTTAAAGACGATAGTCTTTCTTGGGCTACTCAAACCCAGAAATTTTGGTGTCTGTATGTCTGTATGTCTGTCCGTCTGTCTGTCTGTGACCCGATTCAGCCACCCGGCCAAAGCAAAAGAATGCCTGCGCAATAGTCTTATATAGTCACAGCTAAATCTACCCGTCTTGGTCCGGTGTAATGTTCATACTTGTCAACATTGTTGAAGAAGAACAAGACATTACGCAATTATGAGACAACAAATCAATACAGAAGTGATATTTGCAGTGTTCCTTTATAAAAATTCAAAAATGCTTGACTTTTGCGAAATTAAATACTTCATCAACTGCAGAAAAAGAATTCACTCGGCCGTCGCCTGCTATCGGTCGCGCCACTATAGCTTCTGGCGCCATTTTAAGAAATCAACCGCTAACAGTTACGCAAGGTTCCACTAGATAGTTTCCACGTTCTGCTTGCAACGCACGTGGAGTAGGGAAATGCGGTTCTATAAACGTTGAAGTAGGGTGCCTCGATTAACGCGCGTCTTCGCCGTACGGCAGCGTTCGCATCGAGACACCCGGTTTGGAGCAGTGGAACGCGCAAAATTTAAAATGATTTAAGCAAACATTTGGCGTCTTTACCTTGGGAGGAGCGCTACGCAAGAGGAACAACATGAGGGGTGAGCGGTAAAGCGAAGGGAGGCATTTACTTCGCAAAAGCCGATAAAGACTGTCGTCTATTGACGTCATTTGCAACGAAAGGAGCAGATACGCGGCCAATTTTTTCCTCTAATCGCGCATCGTTACCCCATCTCTACATTTACTAAGGCCTCGAGCGGGACGGTCGCTTTCGACGAGGGGGATGTGTCACGGGTAGAAGAAGACGAGAGCTATCGGCCCTCATACATCTGGTGTAGCAAGCTAGGCGCCTTGGCCGGGCTGACCTCACCAGTATCATTAAAGACTATCGGCTCAACTTCTGAAGAAGAAGACCCAGCTGGGCGGGCTCCCTCATTCGCCGACATCGTTTATATAGTGTAAATACCTCACTCGCATCTTCCTGGTTTATTTCCTGTGTCCTCCCGCCACGTAACAATTTTGAGAAAAACAGATCAAGAAGTGGCCGCTTACGAGTAACTTGCAGCGACGTCTCTTGGTTGTTGGATTCACTGCCGCGCAATAAAGCCATCGCCAGCAATTTTCACTGGGCGATTCTATAGTGCGCAGCATTAGTAGCAGAAGTAGTAGCAGTTGTTGTTGTTTTGTTAGTAGTAGTAGTATGGGTAGTAGTAGTAGTAACTGTAGTAGTAGCAGTACAAAACTTTTATAACGCCAGTAAGTAGGGAGTGGTTCCCTATTTCGGGAATCCAAGAGATGACCGTGCAAGCGATGCCCTGTATGCCAGATGTCTCCTGATGTCCAGGGGGTCGATGGTTCTCGGGTTTTCGCACAGATCAGGAAGGAAGGGGGCAAAAGGAAAGGGCGGAAGGTCGGGGACCCGTCAATAAAGTGTGGGCTAGTGTAGTTGGCTTAGAAGAAAATGTGCATTGGGCGACAAACTCGGCGGAAAAGATGCAGTGTCAGAGAATTGGATAGAGAATTGTAGAGAATTGTAAGAGAGAATTGTTGGGCTGTGCCGGAGATCGGTTCTTTTAATCTCAAAAGTTTGGGGAGATGTTTGACTTATCCCTTTTGTACTAACCTGCAGTTAACCTAATAATTCGGTTCTCAGTTCTGGCCTCTGTTCCTGCACCCTACCAAGGTTTCGTCGCTGTAGCACAAAACCGTTCAAACAGTTCGTACAATTGCCGATAAAAATATCCTACGGTGCAGCAACTCAGCTAAGTGTGTTATGATACACTACTTTATTCCAACTAAACGTAGTTTTATTTTGTCCCCATCAGCCGTTTTAATACCGAAAGACCACCTTACCTTTTAAAAAAAAACAAGGGCAGTTGGCCTTTCAAGAAAGCAGGCCTCGGGGGCATGAAGTGCGGAATTGTTCTATCGTGTAAATTCCACGTGAAAATATTTCACTTGCGAGCGAAAATTTGCCAGACTGCCGTGATAGAACCCACCGCGTAAGAAACCAGCGCCTTCACGAAAGTCCTAATTAGCCTTTTACTAACTCTTATTCTATCCTGGCCGGCAATACTGCTAAGGATGGAGGTATCAGCCAAGAGAATTCTGGTCTTGACGCACTGTGATGCCAGATACTTGTACAGGTGGATCAGAATAAACTTGAACCAGATACATAATTCACAAGACGAATAAAAAGCACGCATGGCTGTCTATTACTCTATAACCAAGTTTACTTTGCTTACTTTGTTTACTACCCTGGCGCGGGAAACCGCACCAGGACGAGTACCTTTCGTACCCTTCCCTCTCCGAGTTTGGGCCAAATAAAGTTTTCTCTCGGAACATTGCTGGCGCTAGGCGGGACAAGGACGACTAATTACACACAAATGAAGTGCACACTACAAACTGATTTATTAATCACAACAAACACAACCTATAAAGGAAAAAATTCAGATGACGTGAAAGGTGGAGTTAATCAATCTCGCTAAAAATGTATACAATATTTGTCATGCGCATGCGCTTGCCTACGAACTGTCAATTAGTGCCATCTCAGTTGTCGACAGTGGAATCGATGGCGAACTGATACAGTCTTTTTCTTTTCCGATGGTGTAGGCTTCCCATATCTCGCGGGTGATTGTTTCTGAAGATTTAAAGAGGACCATGGTGCTTTCGAATTTCGCAGTGCAACCATGTCTAGCGCAGTGGGCAGCCAAGCGCCCTGGGGCTGAGACTTGCTTGCACATTATTTTGTGCTTTCTAAGTCGTTCGTTAACGCAGCGTCCAGTTTGGCCTATGTAAGCCTTCCTGCATAACATAGGTATCTTATAGACAACACCGGAGCAGCATTCTACAAACTTACTCGTGTGCTTAAAGCCACATCCTGTTTGTTTAGCATCTCTGGCTATGTTAGTCATCTTGCACAGCATTTTTATTTTTTGGGAGCAGAACAAAAAACCGGGAAATCATGCCTCGGGCCAACCTTCTTTACTCTGTGGGAAAATTTGTGGATATACTGCAGAACGATCGGCCGCTTCTTTGGTTTTTTGCTGTCTGTCTCTTTGTTAATCTCCTTTACCACTGTTCTTAACACTTTTTCTGCAGCAGAGACAAGTACTTGATTAGTGAACCCGCTTTTTGTAAGACGGTCAATTTGAAAAGACAGAGTAAAAAACCAACTTGCCCATTTCAAGTTAAAGTTTTCTCATCATTATCATCCGCTATGTGTCGCGTGCCGGTGGACGACCCGCCTTATGTCACTGCTCGCGAGTCGCGAACGCTGCGCCCACTTCTACGACGTGTGTCTGTCAGCTTGCTTGTTAGGTTTCAAGAGTCGTTTCACTCACATCTTAGCCGCGACATGGCGCTAGTTCTGGGGCGCACTGGGGATCTCGCTCAACGTGTCGCTCGCTTCATACCTGCTTCATTTTTCGAAAGATGGCTGACGTGGGCAGAACTGAAATAGTGTCAGAACATATTAATGTTTGGGTAGACAAGCGGAAAACAGCGAAACGATATTTTCGGATGGTAGATTCATTTTTTAACTCATATTTTTCCCTCTTTAGGATTGAGTAAAGAAAAAAATGTGTGCGCATATTTTGTTCAAGCGCTCGTTTCTACCATTATTTTCCAGAACAATTCACGTGCTTTTATGCTCCAAAAAATTTCATGCTCCAGGAGTTTGTAGAAAACAAAAGGATAAGCAGTTGAGGGTCCAGCCACGCTGCCCGGGCGCTTCTACAGTACATTCCTCAATTTTGAAACTGAGTACCGATGCCCAGTGCAAACAGCGTGGAGAAAACAAAGTCGAAATGCGGAGGGGACATAAGGGGGATGCGCCACGCCGAAAATTTCGTGGCCCGTGATTCAAGTAGATAAGCTCCCAAGAATGGCAGAAGCCTGCGGCAGCACAAGTGGTTTCGCGTCCGCCGTGGGGCAGGCACTTTTATCAGCGACAGTTAGTACCAAGACAGACAGGCTTGCGGGTGTCCCTATTCGCAGGTCACGTGGGAACAATTTTTATTTTTGATTCGCACGCCGCGTTCCAACAAGTTTTATTTTTAGATCGCACACAACTGAAATGGAAAGGAGGAGTGCACGTCTAGCCATCGCCTTCTGTTGGGGGCATCGTGTTCGGACTGCTACACGGAGGAAAACAAGAATTATTTGTAGTTGGCTGGCCCACAACGTGTGAGTATGAGTTAATTGTTAACGGCACCTTTGTGACTATATTGCAACGCCACTTGTGATACATTGAAGCAGTGCTGAGAATAAGAAACATATGTGCCTAACTCCGGTGGGTGAATTTGTGACGACGGTGAACGGTACCGTTTGTTGTCGCGCGAAAGTTTTACGGCTGCGTACTATTCTATTCGCATCAATAAGAGACAAAGTGTGCGTTCGTGTTACCTGCCCGGGGAATATGGCTTTGTGCGCGCGTTTGTTGCCGCAACCATCTCGCTGTCGGCAAACGGGCTGCCCACGCCACCCATGACCAGGCGTTTTAATTCTTCGCAACTTATGTGAAAGTGGACTGTAAAAAAAACCCTTAAGAAGGCCATTTTTCAGCGTTCAGGTGTACTGGTATCTGGCCATCGGATCTGCACTTCAAAGGTGCCTTTAGGCGCCAAGAGGTAACTGTGCCTGGTCTGTTTTTAACTGATCTGAAATGCGACAATAGTGCAAAGTCTGTGCGGTAATGGGAGGAGTGGCTTCGCTGAAAACATTTTTTTAATGTATGCTGCAACACTTTTCATGTATGTTGCTGGGTGTTGCAGCAGTAAACTGTATTGCAACACCCTCTATATTTCTCATCACAGGGAGTATTATAACTGTAGATTATTGCGCATAAAAGCAGACTTTTGGGTAGCCCTGAAGGATGGCACCCTAGACGAGCGCCCTTGCCATCTCCTTTCAAAACTATACCTGCGGGCTGATCTGCAAATACGTGCACGCTTGTACTCATTGGCGTCCTATATACACACTCATTTTAATTTTTGCTGTATCTAAAAGTATGTCAGACGTAACGGCATAGTTTCTTAACTATACGCCGGACGTGTCGGGCGTCCCCAGGTGGTAGCCAGTGGAGTTTAAGCCATTATTGTGCGTTATGATGGATGGCTTTATTCCGCCCTACAGCTGTCAAAGGTGTAGCGAGGGATCGGATTTGGAAGGAGATAATTCCAGCAATTACCCGTCTATCTATGATGGTTTGTACGCACGCTCCGACGATGTGGTCTATTGTGTCCAGACCATAAAGCGATGTTTCCACCACGCCGGGTGGCGAGATCGCCATAGGTGTCGAGGCATGCTCAGCGCAACTAGCCCTTAGGCCTGCTTCGAGCTCATTGCGCCACGCAGCCTTCCCACCTATGCTGGCTTTGAACCGCATTGCTGAATTTGCGTTTAATGGGCCAGTGCACGTTCCATCTCACGGCTAATTGTTGTACCTGGTGGCGCAGGTCTCGCTCGTCTTCTCGGAGAGCCGCGACCACAGCGCTTAGTTCGTGGTCGGTTGCAGGAATCAAAGCGGGTGAATCAAAGGAGTCAAGTTTAACGCGGTGCAAGATGCTACCGTGACCTTTTTATTGATCGCCCGTTCAGCCGTTTGCGATCCGGGAAAAGCGGTGGTCCTGCCTAACTGTGTTGTAGCGGGGAAACCGACAGTACGGCTTCTGCTACGGTTGGGACTCGTCTCGGAGAGTGGCATGTAGCGATTACCATGTTTTGCTACCCGATGAGCGACGCCTGCTTTTACGGCGATTGCGGCTAGGAGAGCGCCGATCCTTTTCCCGATTCTCAATTCGTTCTTCATACCAGTGATGCGTGGGGCCCACGGCGTCAATAGCTAGGTTCCCAAACTGCTTGCAGTTTCTGCATCAGGTTGTCTTATCCATGCATACACTGCACGTCAACAGATTGTTCCTTACCGCATTTGCAACAGGTGATAGGATGCAGGCAAATCTCTGTCTTCTGTCCGGGACCTTGACAAGTGTGACAAACTAGACTGTTCGCTTCGTACATGGTAACCATCGTGAGTGCACTCAGTGCCTGATCGTCCGTGGCGGTCTGGTTCATTCCAGGCAAAGGAAATCACCAGGGAGGGAAATATTTTTTGAACCGAAGCTTTCTCCTTTAAGTCGGTTGGTAATAGTACTAACGTGTAAAAGTAATAAATAAAGCCTCTTAAGTTTCGCTACCTTGCGCTGGGTGTGGATACGAGGCGCTGACTGCACATTGCCCCCGCGACGTCAGCTGAATTCACACACGTGGCTCTACAAAGAGTGGAACCAGAGATTCTGCCAGCCATTACGTGGAATTCGGGGGGCGACGTGCCGAACTAGGGTGCCTGGATGCGCGCGCGCCCCCGCCTCCCCGTTCAGGGTGGAGACAACCGCGTCGTCTGCTACGGCGGCCGCCATGCTCATGCCCACTCCGTGCGGCGCTCGCGTGTCGAGCGGTATGTTGGAAGCGATGCGCCTTTGTGCGGACGATAACACTGCAAAAAGAGCACTAAGGCGACATTACAGTGACGTAGGCAATATTTTTGGTGGCGTTTAATTTAACAATACTTCAAGGTTAGCTGTCTCACGCTATTATGCAACGCTGTCACCTGAAATTAACTGTTTAAAACGCGTTACAAACGCTGGTCAGCGTGGCGTGTTTTTTTTTTTTACATATGTAACTACAGAAATGCAGTTGTACGGCGCTCGGTGATTTTCTTTCACAGCCAGACATAACGAGTTCAACGCAAGTGTTAGTATAGAGGAGTGAGAAAATTTCTACGCTGCTAGCATTGCTGTTCTTCGGCAAGAGTTGCGCGATAAACCTGTATTGCTTGTAAGCAGGTTATTATGCAGCCCTAAAAAAATTCATGTTGCATAAGATGTTCGAGCTTTGTGATCAAGCTCATAGCCCTGGGAGATTTCCATCTCATTTAGTAAAAGTCTTTTCAATGTCTTGCATGCCTTCTGCTTTCGTTTTCAGCAGGTCTACCACGTCTGTGAGTATCCCAGGCAGAAACTTGAGTCCCTGTAGTCGACGCGCAAGAGTCCTGTTAGCCAGCAGCAGGTACCCGAGTTTTTTTAAGGTTTCATAGCCGGACGTCTGGCATGAAAATTTAATTTGAAGCGCTTGCTTTACAGTTTGTGGAGACCAAGTAATTTTGGTGCTGTCGCGCGACAGTGGATGTATTTGGTCCTCGTTCAGAAATTTCATGTTCTTTCCAAAGGTTTCTATGTTACCTTCGAGCTTAACCTTTTTTCGGAGGCCTTGGATCGTTGAGTTTGCCTGGGTATGCAAGTCTTGAAGTTTGCTGTATTTCCGTGTCAGGTCTGCCAGCAGCTCATTTAATTCTGCGCAAGAGTTATTAGCAGACTGCGGGTCAGACACCCCAGCTTTTATTCCACTGGCTGAGCCTTGCAGACCTGTTTCGTCCGCTACCGGTGCAGTTGAGCTGGCTTCATGTGAGCTGCAATTCTGTCCTTCAGGCAGCCCAAGGCTGCCCGGCGACGGCATTGCGTCGATCGCAACTGCATGACCATCAGTGATTACGTCGTGCTGATCTCCATGTAGAGCTGAGACGAGAGCGGTCCCAGTCCTTTCCTTTGGTGCCTTTCTGCGACGAGGCAAAGCTGCAAAAGCAAAGGAGAGCATCAAACTGCATCCCATAAACAACATTAGGCATGCCGCGACTGGCTTTCTTAATGTCTTTACACTTCCATTTCTAAACATCCGCACGCTAACTTTGCTGCACATTTAAAACGCCTGTAGTCCTCTGCAAAGAGAAGAAACGTCCTTTTTGGGCAAGGTCACAAACTTCGTTCCCGGCGCCGTTTTTACTAGTTTACATCCGCAAAAACAGCATAAGAACGCCGCCCCTCCCCCTTCTTCCAGAGAGCTGTGATCCAATGGTCACATCCGACGCCGTCCAAGAAAAAAATGAACTCCTATGGGCTAACATTCGTTATATTTAAAAGCAAAAACAAATGGCAAAGTTCCGCCACCACAATTCTAACATCTAGAAACAAAACAAAGTTCGACCTGCTTTTTTAGTGCACTCTTACGGTTAAACGCTATTGGAATTATAAACGCCGCTATCAACACGAAAAAGCGCTGCATGCGTACACGGCCACACAATGAATTCATAAGATTGCAGTGACGAATAATGCTAAATTCTGTGTAAAAGCACGCGGAGAAAAAGAAATAATAACTTACGCCCGAAGGAAAACACTGTAGGCTCGGCATTTGGCTTTAGCTTTTTCCAACCATCCGCCCGGTTTTGCTCGAAGCTGTCCCATCCAAAATGAGCCTGCGCGTTCATGGAAGGTCGCAAATTTATGTCCTTCGCGAGATATCACCCGTGTTCGCACACCAACGTTGCTGTGTTTCATACGTTTTTAACTATTTTCCTAATGTGTTGTTACGAACTTTACCGCAACTGCGACATTTAAAACCACACTTTTATGATTTGCAAGCTGTTCCGCAGATGCGAGTGACGCCCAAGAAACGTGAATGAACATTCGTTGTACTATCGGGTGCCAAAACATTAACTGGTAAACTGTGGGCACTCCGTTCAGCACAGCTTTCTCCTAGTTAAGCTGTCCCGTCTGGAAGGTCGAAATACACAACTCGTACTGATTTTTTCGCAGCACCGGAAAGTTGAAAAACACTTACAAATGCGTAAAACACCGTATCACAACTAACACAGACGCGCACATAGCTTTTGATAGCGTGAAGGAGACGGTGGAGATGTTTGTTTACGCACATAGCTTTTGATAGCGTGAAGGAGACGGCGGAGATGTTTGTTTAACAGTTTGACGTTACTGCTACTAATTTGCGTAATTTTTAATCTAATTGCCGGCCCAATTATTACTATATTATCCGCAATCTACTGCGATCATCACTTCTGCTTAATAAACTTCACGCGAAAAAAAACTATTCCGAGGAAACGCCGCTCTGCACTGCTTACACTGCATAAGCACGAGGTGTTCGTAGGCTGCCACTTGTCCCGCTTGATTCTTGCAGTCCATAAAATTCTTCTTTTCGGATCCCTTGGGAACTGAAACATTTTTCAACCATTCCTGGAGTGGTTACTGCACTGCGGGACGCAGCAGCAGGACATTTTGTGGCGACGACAACCGGTGAACTACGCTCGCAGGCAGCAACTTCCCACTACCAGCACCGGTCGGCGCGCTTGCTGGGCATGAACATGGCGGCGGCGTCGAGAGAAAACCAGTTCTGGCGGCATCGGCTCCGTCAAAGAATGGCACCATCCTGAACGGGGAGGCGGGCGCGCGCATCTAGGCACCCTTAGGGTGCCTCGATGCGCGCCCGCTCCGCGGAGGGTGGCACCACTCTTTGAAGGGGTCGCCGCCGCCAAGACCGGTTCTCGGGAGGCGCCGCCGCCATTTTCTTGCAACCCGCCCCCGCCGACTCCCGTGCTAGGCGCGCGAAAAGCGGCGCTCTTCACAAAATCTCTTTGCAGAATGCCTGGTTGCTGCGTTCCCTTGTGCTCCAGCAGCGCTAAAAATCTCTGGAGCATGTTTCGTTTCCTAGAGACCCAAAAAGGCGGCTTCTGTGGACGGTGAAGATCAAGCGGGACAAGTTGCAGCCGACGAAGCACTCCTGCATATGCAGTGCAAGTACCTGGCTTCTCAGCAGTGCCAAATCCATTTGTGGCTATTGTACGCTTGTCTATGTGGCTGCTTCTTGATACCAGACGCACGGTTTTACGTGTTTGTGTTGGAGGTTTAATCATGCTTTTGCGGCCTTTTTATATTTTGATTGACGCAAACGGACGTGGCCTCTTAAAGCGGGGGGGGGGGGGGGGCGATATAAAACGTGTGGCGCTTTGCATCTTCAATCATTTCACTTTGTATCACGAAATAAGGTGCTCGTTGTAAAAAGGTGTGCGACCTTTCTCAGTCCCGAAGCGTCACCCCGGCGCATCACGCTTACTTCACCAAAAGTCCATTTTTTGGCAGTGTGAATGATATATCCCAAAGCGTAAAACTGCATGCGACGCGTTATGCTCATGTTTCTCCGTGTTGTCTCAACTTAAGGTCTGTTATAAATCTTGTTGTGCGCAAAAATTTTCGCAACCGCGCCATAGGGCATCGATGCGATGGTATCGACGTTTTGAATCGGCCGCCAAAAATTTGTTTCAGAGACTACGGACAAGTGGCGCCCTCTGATGTGTTCAAAAAGAACAAAAGTTTTGGTTTCGATTTCGTTTTGCTGTTTTCACCGCATGGAGGCGCCGAGAAAAATACAAGTTTGAGTCGGGGTGACGGCGTTGTTTGGCAATCATGGCTGCGGCTCCTCCGCGCGCTACTCGAAACCAAAAAGCGAAACCAAGCACTTCGGCCGCTTCTAAGTCCGATTCTTTTGACGAGAGCAGCAGCGAGGAGTCTAGTGATGATGTCGAATCGTTGGACTTCAGTTCAGACAGTGACATTTCATCGCAGCAGCAGGGGACATCAGCCACTGTGCGCACGTAAGTTTCGTTTCAGCGCTCCCATTGTATAAATACAGTGTGCGGTCTTTATAACTGACGACAGTTGTTTATTCTGTTTCCTTAGTGTCTCGGCAACATACGGTGGAGATATTTTGCCCAATGCGCCACGACGTGTGAAGTTTGAGCCCAAGCGACAGCCCGGTGTCCATATCGACGCTACACGGCGGAGTGGCACCCGGAAGTTCGCAAGAGCGCTGGATTTTTTTATGATGTTTTTTACGGCCGAAGTGATCAGAATGTTGTGTGACAACACAAACAAGTACGCCTGGATGAACATTCTTGACAAGCCGACCTATGCTCGTCGTGACGGGTCATGGGAAGAAGTAACTCCGCTGGAGATGATGTGTTTTATTGCGATCGTCATCTACATGGGAATTGTTGAAGTACCACGACTGCACTTATACTGGAGCACGGGGAGTATATACAGTGGCCTTCTCCCATCAAAGATTATGCCCCGAAACCGGTTTGTAGCTCTACTAGCCTTTTTACACGTATCGGACCCGGACGACTTTGCAAGTGAAGCCACTGTTGGCAAGATCTGGAAGGTGTCCTGGCTTCTGAAGCACATCAATGAGACGTCAGCAAATTTTTTTCAACCAAAGCGGGACCTCTCGGTGGACGAACGTATGGTAAAATCAAAAGGCAGATCAGGAATGAGGCAGTATATCCGGGACAAAGTGACTAAGTGGGGGTATAAACTTTGGGTACTCGCCGACTCCGAAACAGGGTATACCCTCCAGTTCTCTGTATACACAGGCAAGCGTGAAAGACCAGGACCACATGGCCTAGCTTTTGATGTGGTCAGCAGCCTGTGCTCAGAGTATCTAGACCAGGGGTACAGAATTTACATGGACAACTTCTACACCTCTGGGAAACTTTTTGACCATCTGCTCGAGCGCAAAACCCTTGCCTGTGGTACCACCCGGAAAGATCGCCGATGTTTTCCAACTGAGCTGAAGGATGTTGGGTGGGAACGAAGAGCTCAGCGCGGAGACGTTCGGTGGCTTCGCGATGGCAACATTTTATATATGCACTGGAAAGACCGGCGCGCCGTGAACCTGATGAGTACCATTCATACAGCCAACAAGTTTGTCCCAGCCACGCGAAGGCAGAAGACAGGTGACAGATGGACTTTGATTACCATCAAGAGGCCTCTGCTTGTCCAAGACTACAATGCTGGCATGCTGGGTGTAGATAAATCGGACCAAATAATTGGAACCTACAATGTCTTGAGGAAATGCGTGCGCTGGTGGAAAACCCTGTTTTTTCATTGCGTGGACATAGCGTGTGTTAACAGTTTCATCCTCTACCAAGGCCATCGAAAAGAAAACCGAGGAGTCCCAGAGCTAGCCCAAAATGCCCGATTCGACCAGCTTGCTTTTAGAGAGCAGCTAATTCAACAGATCTTGGATTATAATGACATCGAGCAAGACCGTGCCCCATATCCAAGTCTAGAGCCAATTCGCCACCAACCCCAGAAAATGGAGAAGTCGAGGAACTGCAAGCTGTGCTATCGAAATAAGAAAGTAGAACAGAAAACATATAACAAGTGCAGCACATGCGAAGTGCCCCTATGCTTCACGTCCTCCCGCAACTGCTTTTCTGAGTGGCACAGCAGTCACCACCCCTAGCTTGAAGGGCCATGAAAAATAGAGTTTATAACGTACAGAAATGAAACTTTCCAGAATGTGAGCTGACATCATGTGTAACGTTTTGTATATTCCAGAACTTTGAATTTAATTTTGCAGCTTTGTTCAGCTGCATGTGTATGTTTTGTTTACTTCGGTTTGGTGTGTTTTTTCTTTGTTAACAGCTAAAATAACAAACAGTTTCCTACCTATCACACTGGAATTATTTTTGTTCGAAAGCTTGATTAAAAATGTACAATTTGGTATATCACAATGCCAAATGCAATAAAAATTACTCAAGAAAAAAAATGTGATTGAGGATGTCGAAAATCGGCCCTTTTTTCGCGGTTGCGAAAGAGTTAATAAACTTCACGCGAAAAAAAACTATTCCGAGGAAACGCCGCTCTGCACTGCTCACACTGCATAAGCACGAGGTGTTCGTAGGCTGCCACTTGTCCCGCTTGATTCTTGCAGTCCATAAAATTCTTCTTTTCGAATCCCTTGGGAACTGAAACATTTTCCAACCATTCCTGGAGTGGTTACTGCACTGCGGGACGCAGCAGCAGGACATTTTGTGCCGACGACAACCGGTGAACTACGCTCGCAGGCAGCAACTTCCCACTACCAGCACCGGTCGGCGCGCTTGCTGGGCATGAACATGGCGGCGGCGTCGAGAGAAAACCAGTTCTGGCGGCATCGGCTCCGTCAAAGAATGGCACCATCCTGAACAGGGAGGCGGGCGCGCGCATCTAGGCACCCTTAGGGTGCCTCGATGCGCGCCCGCTCCGCGGAGGGTGGCACCACTCTTTGAAGGGGTCGCCGCCGCCAAGACCGGTTCTCGGGAGGCGCCGCCGCCATTTTCTTGCAACCCGCCCCCGCCGACTCCCGTGCTAGGCGCGCGAAAAGCGGCGCTCTTCACAAAATCTCTTTGCAGAATGCCTGGTTGCTGCGTTCCCTTGTGCTCCAGCAGCGCTAAAAATCTCTGGAGCATGTTTCGTTTCCTAGAGACCCAAAAAGGCGGCTTCTGTGGACGGTGAAGATCAAGCGGGACAAGTTGCAGCCGACGAAGCACTCCTGCATATGCAGTGCAAGTACCTGGCTTCTCAGCAGTGCCAAATCCATTTGTGGCTATTGTAAGCTTGTCTGTGTGGCTGCTTCTTGATACCAGACGCACGGTTTTACGTGTTTGTGTTGGAGGTTTAATCATGCTTTTGCGGCCTTTTTATATTTTGATTGACGCAAACGGACGTGGCCTCTTAAAGCGGGGGGGGGGGGGGCGATATAAAACGTGTGGCGCTTTGCATCTTCAGTCATTTCACTTTGTATCACGAAATAAGGCGCTCGTTGTAAAAAGGTGTGCGACCTTTCTCAGTCCCGAAGCGTCACCCCGGCGCATCACGCTTACTTCACCAAAAGTCCATTTTTTGGCAGTGTGAATGATATATCCCAAAGCGTAAAACTGCATGCGACGCGTTATGCTCGTGTTTCTCCGTGTTGTCTCAACTTAAGGTCTGTTATAAATCTTGTTGTGCGCAAAAATTTTAATATTTAAAAAAATTATTGTCGCTTATCATGCCATAAAAGTAGCGCATGGAGGTGAAAAGAAATGTGACAATTACACCTCTATTTTGTGAATCATGTGCGGATGTGAGCCGATACGTGTGGATGCCGGTTTGTTCGATTGGCTTGATTTCGCGTCATTTATTCTTATTTCTCGGGAGAAAAAGGCCCCTATATTGACAATTTATCGTGCAGGCTCATTTTGAAGGAACCTGTTTTGAACAAAACCGTGCAGATGGAAGGAGCTGAAGCCAAATGCTGTGCCAACGCCTTTCCCAATCAGAGGTCGGCATTTACCATTTCATTCACTGCGTGTGTTCGTAGAAGTACGTACATTACTTAAGAAATCGGTCCAAAGCAGCGAAAGCCACCCGGAGACAGAACGCAGCCTGAGCCCACATCCAACAATGAAGAGGTGGACAACCCCGCTGAAGAACTTCATGCACCATCAGACAGCGGAAATTCTCCCCGAGTCAACTCACAAGAGACGTCATCGGTATCACAAGAGACGGTATCACAAGAGACGTCATCGGAAAACCTCCAACTCAACAGCCCATGTGTCGAAGCTTTGGATGTCGGAATTCCAAACTCGACAAATGAAACTCTCACAGCTAGTGAGACACAAAGGGATTGTGCTGAGTTGAAAAAGCAGTTGGCAGACCTGGAAAGAAGATACACCGTACTTCAAGAACATCACACACATGCTAAGAACGCAATTCAAAACCTCAAAAAGAAAGTTCTAAAGCATTCGAGTGTAATCATCATTACCTGTATTATAACTGCAGTGAAGTGTGTTTGTATCATTTTGTACATAATGTATTATGTATCAGCAGTGGAGGATGTCGTTCATCACTTTGTACATAGTGTATTTTTGCTTCAAGGTATTAAATGATTATTTCTACATCCGTGTAAGCCTTTATGTTTAGATTGCAGCCCAAGGACGCTGGTTCGATTCTCGGCCGCGGCGGCTGCTTTTCTGATGGAGACGAAAATACAAATCGCCCGTTTGTTCGAGATTTCGGCGCATGTTAAAGATTCCTAGGTGGCCAAAATTAATCCGTAGCCCTCCACTACGGCGCCTCATCGGCTATGTAGCGTAGGCGCTTTAAACCTCACCAATCAATCAATCACGTTCAGATTGCACAGTACATGCATGACACACTTTGCCGCCAGGCAATCCCATATATGTAAGTACCGAATAATAGTTTCAGTGGCTGTAAGCGTGCCGTACATTCTCACTTGAATATGCAGCAGTTCCCTTCCTTCGTGTACTCCGCCTACTTTCTGGTATGTTTATATGTAAACGCAACGACAGCAAGTTCACGGCGCCGGTATGTCACGACGGCGAGAAGATTCCCGCCGTGTCACCTATCGTAAAAAAGAAAGGCATTCACCATACCTTCGCTAATCACCTCAAAATAGAGAATCCTTCACCAAAACCTTACTCTTCTGTTCATCTACCCCAGAAAAAGAATGTATAACAAAAGTAAAGCCAAATCAAGGCCACACTGTTAGCGAGACCAGCACTATCAAGGCGCGTCACGCAGCAAACGCGCGCCCCGCGCCTAGGGGATGCAAGAAAATGGCGGTCGCGCTAGCAGACGACGCGGTTGTCCTCACCCTCAGCGGAGCGGGCGCTATGCCGAACGCAGCAGCAGCGTCGTCCGCGGCAGGGCTAGAAGGGCAGACGCCGCCGCTGTAGCCCGGCCATTAGTCGGGAGAAAGAAAACGGAGATGGAGCGTCTTTCGAAAGGTGAGACAGCGGAGCCTAGCCATCCGCACGTGCTAGCTTGGGGCTACAGCACCACGCAACGCCAGCGCAGACAACGAAACAATTCAGCATGTTAGCTTAGTGATACCAATTTACACTGATTTAAACTAGTTAGCTTAGTAACTTTGAGAATTGCGAAAAAACTGAGGGAACTTTTGTAATTCATATTTATGAGAACCTGTTGCTACTTTCGCCTTTTGTAACACCTCTTCAAACACAACCGAATTGGTAATCACCAATTTAGAAGACGGAGTCCCATTTGTGCTAAGCAGAGCGCAAAACGTAGCGTTTCTCCAGCGACCATATCTCTCATGGGGTTTGTACATTTTGTTTTCCCGCCCAGCAAACCAATCTCGTGCAAAATAACGCTGCCCGCTTTATACTGTCCAATTATAACCGCACCGCCAGTGTTACAACAATGAAATCTTCCTTGTGCCTTCCGCTGTTGTCCTTACGCTGGAAACTGTTTTTTCTATGCCTTTTACATCACCCTTTTTTTAGAAAGCTACTAATTACATTGCCCACTTATCGTTCTTTGCGCATGGACCATCATAACAAAGTTGGATATACATTTTGACGGACGAATGCATTTTACCATTCATTCATACCTAATACTTCAACAGAATGGAATCACCTTCCCTCGAGATCGTATCCATTTCCAATCATTCCCTTTTCCGCACACCTTGTCGGCATCTATGCAATGCGATAATCCTGTGTGATTATGTGAAACGCGGTTATATTTTCTTTTTTTTTAACATGTGCAGTTTGCTGATTGTTGGTCAGTTGCCTTTTGATTGCAGTGTATTTTGTCAGAGTTTTGTGTATGTATGAGTAGAGTACGTCGTTATTTTGATGGTTTGCTTTGCCTTGTATTCCACAGCCAAAAAACGCTGTTTTACTTTGCCGTGATATTTCAACTAACTATGTATGGTTTTGCCCACTCCCCTCTACAATGCCTTGGCGCTTGAGGGTATCTGAAATAAATAAAATAAATAAATACTAACGACCCTTAACGATCACTTGATTCCGTCGGGTGCGGGTTACCCTGGAGGTGCTGTACAATGGGTTAATCAAGCCGTGCGAAGGCACCGCGCAATTGACGCGAAGTTCCACCGAAACAGGGCTAAAACAACCGCCGCTGAAGCAGACGACAAAGTCGTACCGCGGACGCCGCTGCTGATGAGCAGACACTTCCGCGTTGGGAACGCTGGGTAAATTAGCGGCGCCATGTCTAGGGTGCTCCGTGATTGAAACCCTTCGCCCCCTCCCTCGCTCGCCGCCGCCTCCGAAGCTTTAAGAGCTGGTTGTACCGCACGCCACGAAAGAACCGTTGACTGGTGGAGGTAGAAAGTTTTTCTTTAAAAATGCACTGACTATTACTACACGCCTTACTAAGAAGCTTGTGCGCGGGGTGAACAGCAGTCTTCTCGGTCACGGCGCGTATAATACTGCATTTCAGGAAGGGATCGCGCGCTCAGCGAACGCAAGGCGAAGTGCGCTACTCTGCCGTCATCTCGCCGCCCGTCGTCGCCGCCGTGAACCACGTTATGGTAAATAGTGTTTGAACTTCGGCGCCAATGACACGTTTGTTCGGATTAGCCACGCACGTAGAAGTAGCGTCTCCCGAAAGTGTAAGGAGGATGCAGCAAGAGAGATGGCACTATATCAGTTCACGCTACCCTCCCCGTACCACCCTCGCCAGGCGCTCCGACGAGTCTTCTGCGGGCTTAGCATACTTTTCTTCCTTCATACCCTCGACTCATTTTACTCTGCTGTTTTCTTCCTGTCTTCGCTCGCTCGATTACAATGCCATTGCCGCCACTAAGACACAGAAGCAGCCACCAGGGTGATCGCGCACTAAAAATGCACGAAAGCGAAGCATAAACGGAAGCCGGATCTGCTGCGACGAGAAAGTCACGCAGTGGCGCTCCGTACTGGCGGTAACTATAGATTTCAGAAGGCTTAAAGACGCGAAGAGCGAAAGCGTTTATCGGAAGTGATGCAGAGCCGCTTTAACTACACCCTGTGTACGCCTCCAAAGCAAGATTGTGAGCGAGGGCGTAGCCGTGGTCTAAAAAAATTTGACACCGACTCAGCGGCGCAGCCGGAATCTTGTGTTCTACCGCTGCTATGCTCTCCCTAGACGTCTTCTGTTTAACCATGCCCGGTCGCTACAGCGACTTCTATGCGGATTGCCTGAAGCGACCGCGGCACCAATCCTAGGGTTGTAAATCATGCTCCGCCTTAGTGATAGTCCACGATTCATTTTCAAGTCCTCCGCTGGCGTCCAATTTCTTAGAGGTTGCTCAGAACTCAACCGGGGGCGAGCTTCTACTTATGGCGTACCCTATGTGAATGAAGGTAGGCACAGCTTTTTATTGAATCAAAAGTACAAGCCACTACCACTTTTCGGGTGCGGCTTTGAATGTCTCAAAACGCCGCCTGCAATGCGGCCTTCATTCAGGTGCGCCTTCTGCCATCTATATTGTGTGAATCGTGGCTAGTCAATTGCCGGCTCTACTTTTTATGAGTCTTGAATACAATGACCCGTCGCTCGCGTGTGGCAACACCGGATGATTCCCCTCAGCAGTCAGGAGGTTTTCCTAATGCTTAAGGGGCACGCTGCTTTGGCCTTCTCGCCCAGAATTTACAAGTTAGCGCATGCCCTTGGGTTTTACGGGAGTCGTAGAAACTGTGTTAATCAATCACCTTCAAGTGACTCTACTTAATGTTAAGAAATGTATTGTCCAAGTATGCCGTTGCGTCCTATTTCGTTTCTGTCTTGCAATCTCATGAGAATTCCGTAGGCAAAAGCTTTGCTCATAAAGCAACTTGTTACACTGAAGAGCTCCTCAGTTGCGTTTTACTATGATAATCCTAAGATAATCGGGTGTCCTAACATCTTTTCTGGAAGCGGGAATGATGCTTCCTGGATCTGCTTTCCCGTCAAGATTCAAAATGCAGAAACCGTTTTCATATCTAGCTGTGTTTTAACAGCAACGCGTTATCCCTCTTCAAAACCTTCCTTTGTCGCTCGTGCTGTGCGCTTTCTAATTTGAGATAACTCTTTTCTTATCTGACCGTTTTGCAGGATTGATTGATTGATTGTACACTCTAAACTTTTTTGCCTCCCATATACTCCCTAGAGGTTCTTTTTCGCTTGTCCTCTAGTGATCCTCCTTGTAGGAGTTTTTTTACTACATGGAACAGGGAGGTTTTGTTTACCTCCTCAAAACAGGGCGTTTTTAGGTGATGGAAATGAGGTATTTAGGGAGTGTTAAGAAATGTCCGGGAGAATTTAAGGAGTTGAAAATGGAGTATTCTTTACTTTTAAAGGGCGTTTTTAAGTGATGTTTATGGAATTTTTAGGCGGTTGAATAGGAGCCTATTATGGCTCCCTTGGGAAGTACTTATGGTATTTTAGGGGCGTTTTTAGGAGGTTCAAGGGAAGCATTTACTTCTTTTGCATGGAGTTTTGCCAAAGCTTGGGGAGTTTTGTAGGCCTTCCGAAAGGAGTTTTTCGAGGCCACAAGGGAGAATTTCTAGTTCCCTGCGGGAGTACTGATTTCACACGGTTTTTGTCGATTTCAGGTTTATTTCAAACGAACTTTCGCAGACAAGTTTACATGGTACATGGTGTACACAAGGAGGTTCCGAAATAAAAACTTAGGGCGACCTTCTATAAGAAAGCACAAATGGTACATTTCTAAATAACACGCCAGTTAGGAATGGAAGGCAGCAATACGATGCTAGTTGAATAAACCGTAGAAACAATATTACTAGAAGAACTGGAAATACGCGAAAAATAAAGATAGGCACAAACACAACCGCATGGTAAGTGAAATCATTATATAATACTAGCGGATCGAGAACGCGTCGGTACTTATCAGAACTTATCAGTACGCATCAGTACTCAGTACACAAAGTGAAAAAAATGGTTCCAGTGGTTTACAATAACAAAAAAAGTTTTCAGTTGGTGGTGAAATGAGCGAGAGCAGTGTGCTAGTTGAACAAATTGTAGAAACAATATTAATGCAAGAACTGGAAATACACGAAAAACAGATCAGCACAAACACAACCGCATGGCAAGTGAAATCATTATATAATACTAGAGGATCTAGAACGCGTCAGTACTTATCAGAACTTATCAGTACGCATCAGTACTCAGTACACAAAGTGAAGAAAAAAATGGTTGCAGTGGTTTACAACAATAAAACAACTTTTCAATTGGTGGTGAAATGAGCGAGAGCTGTGCAGAGATTTGATACTGAAAGGTAACGAGCACTTTGTAGGTGGTAATGGCACAAGAGATAAATGATGCAGAAGACAGACAGCAGTGAGATGGCTATGGATAAATGAGTAATATAAAGAACAAAAAATATGCTGCACAAAATACCAGTGCGTTTTGATAAAGACACAAATGCGCCAAGAAAAGTGACCGAGTCTGACGGGTTAATTGCAATGATATAGAACAGAATGGGTGCTATCGCGATAGCTTCTTTAGAGTGAGAACAAAAAGCCAGGAAATTCATGTTTTTCGGATAATTTTTAGTTGATTCATTTCGCACCTGTTGCCAACATTATTTAGATAATTGTTTCAACTTAAATTAGTTTGTTAAACTTATTGCTTCACTAAAAGATAGCTGTATTATCAGCATACAGAACGGCCCATCAAATAGCCTCTTTTCAGTAAAAAAAAAGAAAAAAGAAAAAGTCAGAAACATAATACGGAATTCTTTTTGACTACTATCCAATGATTACAGGATTGAAAACAAATAAAATATTAGTGAGCGATATTCATGCGATAAAAGTTAATTATTTCTAAATCCTTCACACGTGGTTTGGTGCTGGCAAGGTCCAAAATGGCATGTTCCACAAACGTTAGAGCTCTGTGTGCCTTCTTGGGATATTGAATGTTCAAAACCCAGAACGATGCAAACAGACTACACAGTCCTCCCAGTAAAGATGATGCAGTCAAGACACGCTGGCCATCGATGTGGAGGCCAACTTCCGCGTTCATGGAATGCAGGCAGGGAGTCAAAGGAACATCTGTCTGAAAGAGCAAAAAAGAAAAAAAATGCCCCACACGTAAAATTCTTACTAATTTCAATACTCATTCTTACCGACCAGAGCGGTAAGAATGAGTCAGAGCCTTGAACGAAAACAACACAAAGACTTATATTTGGACAGGCAAAACACGGTACAAGCACGAGGACAGGAACGTAAGAGGTAACTTAGAATGAATACAAATGCCAGCAACAGTTCAAATACAAAACATACAATCAGGAGCGTTGACAAATAGATATTACAAAGTAGACCAGTTAACTAAAAAGAACACGAACAGTTCGATACATATGAGAGACAGAGTCCCACAATATTCATCTACCAGGCCAGACGATGCACCGCTGTCGGAGGCGATTCGGCTACCTGTGAACGACGCCCAAACGTAGCTAACTTGCTTCGGCGCTAGTCTTTTTTTTTTATAACTGCGCACTTCGCAGAGATAAAGGGCACAACCCGCAACGCGCCCGCCGCCGACGAGCGCACCACTTGCCTTTCTTCCTTCTAGAATCATCCACACGCCTTAGCACTGGCAAAGCTACGCTCGCCCCCTCGACAGAACTGAGCTTCGGCGAAAGCTGAGCAGCGGAGTTTTAAAGACGATAGTCTTTCTTGGGCTACTTAAACCCAGAAATTTTGGTCTGTCTGTATGTCTGTGTGTCTGTATGTCTGTCCGTCTGTCTGTCTGTGACTCGATTCAGCCACCCGGCCAAAGCAAAACAATGCCTGCGCAATAGTCTTATATAGTCACAGCTAAATCTACCTGTCTTGGTCCGGTGTAATGTTCATACTCGTCAACATTGTTGAAGAAGAACAAGACATTACGTAAATATGAGACAACAAATCAATAGAGAAGTGATATTTGCAGTGTTCCTTTATAAAAATTCAAACATGCTTGACTTTTGCGAAATTAAATACTTTATCAACTGCAGAAAAAGAATTCACTCCGCCGTCGCCTGCTGTCGCCAGCGCCACTAGCTTCTGGCGCCATTTTAAGAAATCAACCGGCAACAGTTACGCAAGGTTCCACTAGATAGTTTCTACGTTCTGCTTGCAACGCACGTGGAGTAGGGAAACGCGGTTCTATAAACGTTGAAGTAGGGTGCCTCGATTAACGCGCGTCTTCGCCGTACGGCAGCGTTGGCATCGAGACAGCCGGTTTGGAGCAGTGGAACGCGGGAAATTTAAAATGATTTAAGCAAACCTTTGGTGTCTTTACCTTGGGAGGAGCGCGACGCAAGAGGAACAACATGAGAGGTGAGCGGTAAAGCGAAGGGAGGCATTTACTTGGCAAAAGTCGATAAAGACTATCGTCTTTTGACGACATTTGCAACGAAAGGAGCAGATACGCGGCCAATTTTTATTTTGGTATTTTCTTGCCGGTGAGTGGTCGCGTTATCGCCGCTTCGTTCGACAAATTCCAGCGTTTTCTAGGGGCAAATAGAACTGAACTGAATGAATCGGACGACTTAACAAGAATTAGGCCCTGTACAATAAAAAATGAAAAAAATATACGGTACTTTTAGACGTCGTACGCTCGAGTTTGTGGCAACGTACCCGTGTGCGGCTCTGTCCTGAAGTTCGGAGAAATGCAGGCGGGTCGCGTTCCTTTTCTCGTCTTGCATAACGCTTTCTTTTAAATATGAGCGCCCTCTTTCCCGACCTCTCTACGTTCCTTCTCGCTTCCGTCTGACTGCGCTGATTTTCGCCAGCATGAAGTAACCGTCACGTTGCTTTGAAACGACGCCGCGCGCGACAAGCGATTTTATCTCGAATGCCCTGTTACAAACCGGCTTACAAAAGAATGCGAATGCATACCCCAAAACCCACAAACAAGTAAAATAAATCGAGTGAGCGCTTTTTTCCTTGTCCGTGCGTGTACGTGCTGTGTGCGGCACGGGTATTTCGCAGTTAAGCCTATCCAAACGTTTGACAAACGCATTGACTGATGACAGACCACTTACCAGCGAGCTGTCCACAACTGTCGCCGTATCCAAATGCTGTTAGCGGCCGTTCGTCGTGTGACAGGGGCACATAAAAATCTTTCCACCAAATGGCACTACTAGTCCTTCGCAAATAAGAAAAAATGATGGCCCAAGGCGAGGCGCTTGAAGCTCCGGCAGCACCAAGTCACCGGCCGCGCTGCATTGATTGCGCGGAGGTTGTTTACATCCGGGCAGCAAGTCGTGCCGCCAGGGCAAGTTGAGTCGCTGCAGTCGGGTGCGTTGGCGCGCTGGCACGATAATTTAAATCGTCTATATATGCGCAAGCAAGCGAAACAGATGAACATTGCAATTGTTTGCAACGGCGAGAACTGTCTCTTCGTTAGCAGCAGAGTTTGACAACACCTATCGCCAAAATAAACAGATTGAAACAACACGGCCGCGCTGTCCGCCTGTGATCGAGCTGGTTGAAGCATCTATACGGGTATACGTACGGTATCGGTTTTGTAGCTGTATGCAACCGTCGCGTCCTGCTTACTCGTTCTAATTGGCATTAGGCCACGGTTGAAGTGCTGATACACGGAAGCAACACAAGACTAACATGGCGACCGCCCGCTTGAGATGATTACCTCCGATGGGGAGTTTATTGTGGACGTGGTAGTTTACAAGGAACCGAACGCCATCTCACAAATGGTGTTAAGTCGTTCTAAATCCTCCCTTTTGCTACGTGGATGGGCAACGGTACTACCAAGGAGGTTCGTCCACATTTTTAGATCATACCTAGGGAGTACATTTTTTGCTATAGGTACTTTCCAGGGCACATTACTTGATTAAAACTCCATTTCCGGCTAGTTTGCGTTTACAGTGTAGGGTGTAACGCGCCGACGCAACCCAGGCGATGAGGCGCGCCGTAGTGGAAGGCTCCGGATTAATTTTGACCACCTGGCGATCTTTAACGTGCGCCGATATCTCGTACGCACGGGCGTTTTTGCGTTTCGACTCCATCACAAAAGCGGCCGCCGGGGCCGGGAATCGAACCCGCGACCTCGTGCTCAGCAGACCATTTTGCATGCACTCAGACCTTCCTGGAATGGATCAAGGACCGGAACCACATTCACGACCACATGATGTTCATATTCGGCATCCCCTTCACTCTCAGCCTGGTTCTAGTGCCTTACTACCATTCTGGGCTTCCCAAACGGTGCTCCTCAAAAGGGATGTTTGCAATGGCATGCGGAGCTGTATTGAAAAACTATCTGATCCTCACAATAACCGGCTGTTTTTGTCTCGCACTTTATATTTGTACTTTATTCAGTTTTTATCACAATTTATCGACGTGTTTGAACAGTTCTTTTTTACTTTATTTTCGCACAATTATGGTCTCACAGTGCTTTCTGACGATTTTTGGAGTGATACACGATTGTAAGAACCTCTTTCATGCAAATAAAAGGACTATAAGTTCGCGCGTTGCCATTCCTCTCTCCTCCTTTTAGTCTTCCCGCTAAGTTATCCCCTAAACACGACTTTGCAAGGTAGCAAACCGGCCTCCACGCCTGGTTAACCTCCCTGCCTTTCCATTTGATTTCGTCCTATATACTTCTTTACCACCCCAACTAACTATCTGCAGTGCCCCTTAAATACATAATATAATGTTTGTCACTTTCTTCAACTAAGGATGGTTGCCCATATACCTGATTGCGTATGTGCCACTCCAAAAACATTAACAACGGGAGTACACCCCAGTGAGAGAGAGAGAGAGAGAGAGAGAGAGAGAGAGAGAGAGAGAGAGAGAGAGCCAGAGAGAGAGAGAGAGAGGACAGAGAGAAAAAAACTTTAATCAATAATGAGGAGAAATGTGCGTGGTTGTGGTCTTTATTCTAAGACTTTGTCGGTGCGGGTGACCGCCTTCATACTGAGCGCTCCGCTCCGGACATGAACAAGTGGCTTCGTCTGTGCGACCGAGCAATCGGATGTAGCAAATGGGGCGAAACTATCCAGCTCGAAAACGTCTTTTTTTAAGCTAAATGAGACTACTATGGTTTCAAAACAACCAAAAAGCCTTCCCTAGTGGAAACGGTTTTTAACCGAAATAAAGGAGTGCTTTGGCTACTCCAATTTCAAAACAAAAGAAGGATAAGCCGACCCCTTTGAACATACCTGCCTATATTGAAGGAGTGTTGCAGCTCCGCCAGACCGAGATGGGGCGTAGAAGCAGAAAGACAAACAAAGAGGAGAGAGAGAGACAAGGAGAGATAGAAGCCTTGATCGGAGGCAAGGCGGGCGTTAGGTGTGGTAGGCGAAGTCAATTAAAGGATGTGTTAAAGTGAGTCTGAAACACTTTTCATAAAAACTTAAACCTGTCCCTCGCCTCTAAACGCGTTGTGGAAGGTATTCACAAACACGATATGCAACAACATGCTTGCTACTCTCTTTTGGGGGCTAATCTGAACCACGTGAAATTTGAGCGGGAGGGTCCAACACGATTTGCACCATGCTGGCCGGCGGCGGCGGTGCACTGCGTGGTAGCAGCGGAGTAGCGCACGCCGTCGTACGTTCGCTGATCACGCGAACACTTCCTTAGACGCAGTAGAAATGCGCCGTAACCGAGAAGACTGGAGTTCCTGCTGCGCACAATTTGTAGTTATCGCCAGTGCATTTTTACGCCCATCCGTGCTTCAGTTTATTGTTCCCACCCGCCGCGGTGGCTCAGTGGCTAAGGCGTTGCGCTGCTGAGCACGAGGTCGCGGGTTCGATTCCCGGCCGCGGCGGCCGCTTTTCTGATGCAGGCGGAAAGCAAAAACGCCCGTGTGTACGAGATTTCGGCGCACGTTAAAGATCCCCAGGTGGTCAAAATTAATCCGGAGCCCTCCACTACGGCGCGCCTCATCGCCTGCGTTGCGTCGGCGCGTTAAACCCTACAATCAATCAATCAATCAATCAATCAGTTTATTGTTCCCAATCTCGGATAGCCGCAAACCGCAGTTAGCTGCCGCCTGCGCAACTTTACAAAAGGGCTTCGGTGGACGCGAGAAGGAAAATAGTTGTGACAGAGGTGCCGAAATGTGGGCAGGAGGAGCCCCGGAACGGCGCCGAGTAAATTGATGACACCGGAATGAAAACTGGGAGGGTTAGACATATACTGCTTTACAACAGAAACGCCGGCCAATAGCCGCTACAGCGCTCCAATGACGTCATTCAAGTGCTCCAAGGACGCCATACGGAGAAAGACAAAAATCTTTTGAGCGTGTGCCAAAGTTATTTGGTGTGCATAGAGCAGCAATTTGTGGCTGAGGTAGTTTGTTACCCCATATAGAAAGTACTGAAAGTGTTTCTTGACTACGTTCTTAAAGCATTGATGATTTACAAAATAGTAAAAAAATGTAGGAAGGTCTTTTTAAAGTGAAGCGGGCTCCTGAAGAATACGGAGGGAAGTGACCGTGCATGGTTGGAGCACCGTGTAGTACCCAAGTTCGTGCGAAAGCAGCAGGCACAAATCACGTAGTTGTTATTGTGAAAAAAAACTTTGATGTGTGAATTTACGCTCACTGAAGTCAAGCATTCTGGTTCCGTTTATGCTTGATTCACGCGACCCTTAACTCGAAACCTGCTTGTACTAAAACGTGCATGTAACGAAAAATAGGGAACTTTTGTCAACTTCGGAATAACCAGGTTGAAACGTATTACGAGCTTTGCCTCATTGCAGCCTTTCCGCCTACGCTGTATTTCGTCCTCTACAGGCAGGTCCGTGTGGCTTATCTTAACGGGCTGGCTATTGTCACAAACAGCTGGGTAGCGTGACAGTTAGTGAAAATCGTATGGAGGAGACAGAGCATATCACTCGTAATACAAGGCCTTGTCGTGTGATTAGAGGCTTACCCGTAAATGAAACACTGCAGTGTAATGAGAGCGCACCAGTATTTGTCGTGAAACTCAATTACAGTCCCAGCGCGGTGATCCATCCATGTACCACGTCACAAAGAAAATTAGATATTGTCAAAGACCGCTACAGTTTCACACCCGAAACCCAGCTGCGCTCAGTCCAATTTTAGATTGGCATTTCCTCCTGTTGTTGAATAATGTTACGCCAAACATCTGCGCAGATAGAGGACATGCGCAAGTGGGTTGGCTTAGTTCCGGTATAAACGCAGTTTTCACGCTCTCCAAGTGCGATTAGTTGGTTCAAAAAAGTGTTTGCTTGGGCGCTGCAGTCTAGAGCCTAATCAAAGCCGAAGAAGCAAGGCTACGTTACAAGTCGGCGCGGTGCAGCAAAAAGACATCTCTGTTTGGGCCATGCTCCTCTGGGCGGGTGACGTGAGAGTTCGAAATTGGCCCCTGATGGGTTCCCCTACCGTGGCTCTGTTGATCATCGCCGGCTACAACTACTTCTCACTGTGCCTTGGTCCTGGACTCATGAAGAATCGAAGGCCGCTTTCCATCAGACCCGTGGTACTGGCATACAATGCTCTCACTGTGCTCGTCAGTGTCTACTTTTTTGTTACCATGTTGCAACTCTCGTACCTGCGCGGCACGTCGGCCGGTTCGAATGGACTGCACCCGTACAGCCTCTTCTGCGAGGGCACGGACAACTCTTCCAACGGCATCCCCTTCCTCCGCCACTTCTGGCTCTACATGCTCACCAAGATTGTCGAGATGATGGACACCGTATTCTTCGTGCTGCTTAAGAAGAACAGCCACATAAATTTTCTTCACGTTTTTCACCACTCGATGGCATTTGTGACTGTCTGGTTGGCCGTTAACAACGGCGTTACGGGGCATGCGGCCATGTTTCCGGTTCTTAACAGTGCGGTCCACACGGTCATGTACACGTATTACGGTCTGTCAGCACTGCCCCCTTCGCTGCGGCCGAACCTCTGGTGGAAGAAGTATGTCACCTACTTCCAGATTGCTCAGTTCGTCATATTGACTTTCCACAGCGCCATCCCCCTCCTCTATGACTGTGGATTTCCTCGCGTTATGTCATGTATTATGACAACAGAATCGGTTGTCTTTATGTGGCTCTTCTCGCAGTTATGTTGCCAGAACTTCATGCTCCGAAAGGCTGACTGAGAAATGTTGCTAGTAGAAGGTCTTGTCGTTGCTACGTGTTCGCTGGAACGCTTGGTTAAATAATTTGTTGCGTGCTTTGCGCAGTTTACTGAGTCTGTAGACCAGTGTTCTACGTTCTTCTCTTAGGTTTGCGACTTTATACAGACAGCCTGATGAATTATCACAGGGTGTTGTAAATTAACCTCTGCCGTATGGAAGTTTTGTATGTTTGAGGGCCATTTGTGGTTTTCTGTGGTTGTCTGGGGGTGCTAGAGGTGTGTTGCTTCGGTGTATTTTGTTAGCATAAAATGCGCGAGACTTCGAATACTTTGCAGCGTGTTTTATTTTTGAATTTGTCATTCGAACAATCACAGCTATAATAAAACAATAAAGCAACCTTAAAAAGCTAAATTGAGTTTTGTTGTGCGAAGTTTTTTTGTTTCTCAATCGTAAGACCAAACGAGCACAAAAGTTCCTGTGGCCTGAAAACCTCCCGCCTCCGTACATGTGTTGGAAGCATTGAAAGAAAAACGTTTAATGACTTCAGTTCGTAACCACCACGTACAACACAGAAAATTCAGTCCCCTTAAACTATGTGGATAAGGATGGCCAAAGAAGCTAGGTGTAGTCCAAGAAGTTCATGAAGTAAAACACAATTGCTCGAAATTTGAGATTTAGCATTCATCCTAGCCAATTAGCTGTATGACGCTTAGATGAACACAGTTTAGTTCTAGCCTACACACACGACCCTGTCCGTTCCATTCACGCGTAGTAGTCATCTTACTGTCTCAACCACTGAGAACAGCGGTCAGGTCTCATCGCGCCGTGAGACATGCATGCTGAAATCTCCCACCGGAACACGTGGCAGATCATCAATGCTGTTGTTATTGTTTATTGATCCAAACAGAAATCTTTACTTATAGGTGCACCGCTAAAATTCTTGAACCAAGTGGCAAGGTAAACGTGCACACAACACAGTACTCGGGAGAGAGAGAGACAGGGGGAGAGAACCGGTGACGTCATAAGTCTGCACGGCCGCCGTAGCGGGAGTCATCACTTGCAGGCAGGAGAGCGCTGCTCAGACCTCGAAGCACAGAACGCCTGAGCCGCACAGCTCTCGAAGCCTGGCGGTGCTGCAAGGCAGCCTCGACTCCCCGTAGTCGCACGCGTCACGTATAAACGGGCCGCCAGTGATGTGCGCGTGTTTAGACGTGAAAGACACCTGCCAACATGTCGCTCTCTGCGCCCTTCAAGCTGTTTAAAAAAAACAGCGGGCAGAACGTCACAACCGGGGCCCATCAGGAATGAAACACGGAAAACTACCTCCTGGGTGCACTTGTGCTGATTAGCTTCATACCTTCTTGTAAAATCGACGGGAATATTCTATTCCAATACGTAGGCACACAGAGATTCTCTGTAATAACCATGGTTGCAGGGAATGTATGTATGCATTGCAGAGGATAGCTGCCACTACGGTGGGACTTAGGTGTTCACCACCTGCATGCCCGTAGCCTATATGTATACGCCCAAAAAAACTTCTGTAGCCCAACACTAGGCTCCAAAAATACTCGCTATGGCTAGATTTTTGCCGAAATTATAGTACTTGTTCGCCATGTACTGTGATGCATGCAACGTTTCGTACTAATACACGTTGTTTAGTTTCACCTTCCGAAGTGCACTGAAATGCAACCGTTAGAGGTAAGTCATCTTTACTGCATTGATTGACGCGCATCTTGGGTGTAGCTCCGTGCAATAAATTTCCAACATAAGCAGCTTTTTAGGCTTAGCTTTATTTTTCTTAGCTTGCTTAATTGCGGTTAGTGACTGCTTTCTACACCTATAAAAAAGCGCTAAATACACTGAAGGACTAACTCATCAATGCCCAACCTTTGAGATTTGAACTTCTGGGGCACATTTTTATTATGGTCTTGGGGCTCTACAAACCCGTACTTTCTGAAATTCCGTGCTTAAGCAACGAAAATTGGTAAATTGTGATTTCGCAAGGATGTGATTATATCTTCTACTCAGGCAGACATAAAAGTTCTCGTTGCTCATGTATGTAGCCCGTAAGAATTTCTAAAAAGCAGTCTTCTGGTTTTCCCTAAGCAGTACTAATGATGGAAATCTGCATGCCGGAGCTAATAGGGTGTTTCTGGGTCTCCAGCTTTTTTTACTATTGAGACGCTTAATGATTTCGCATTAAACCACCCTCTTATTGGTATTTGCATAACTAATGTAAAAACAATATAGTATTTTAGCGTTGCGTCCACACTGGTATGTCGCCTTGAAGGCAATTCGAGCGCGCCTAGATGATGTCAAGCTCACGCGAATGCGCAAACTGGGTGATGCATTCCAAGCGTTTTTATTCCACCACGCAACCCGATTTCCCCCCGAACTGGTAGAGATCTTCAATGCGCTGACATGAAGCCACACCCGAACTGAGTTTTGTACGAGGCCACTCTGCACAACGTCACTGCACCAACAGTACGATTTGCCAATGCAATCTATTGGCGTGGTTTATTTTCATACCTTGGTTGACTGCCGCCGTCGCTTTGAAGCTTGAAATGCGCACTCGGCCTGCCAGCTGGAGCGTGTCAAACGGAGACAAGGCTCAGCACAGGAAAAAACGATTTGAATTCTGCTGCGCCTATGGCCCCTGCATAGAGTGGCTCAGGGCATGGAACAAAGACTGAAGGTGTCCTGGAACGAAAAAAGTGTTGTATACGTAGCAAGCTGAACTTCATGGAGAAGATTGTTGTGGAGCCAAGTACAACGAGTGCTCAAATTACGTTATTCCTCTAGTGGCGCTGAGATGTTCTAGTGCCGTCCCTGGCTCTGACGTCCGCTTAGGCGCTAGCGCGGCTGTCGTCTGCCACACTGGGCAGCATTGCCTCTGCTAGAAATCGCCCGCTTTGATGGTTTATTGCATCAAAAGTGTATTTCCCGTAGTCAAGTTATTTTGCCAGCTTCTGACACCTCTGAATAATTTGACGCTGTATCCAGCACAGGTCTGCAATACACGAGGAGAGGGAGAACAACTTTCTTCGGAGCATCGGGCAGATGTTCGTGTCTAACTCGTCCTTTCTAGCTCATTTGCGAGGCTCAGTGGTCAGAGCTCTGTCGGTTGCCTTTTCTGTTTCCTGGCATACCGAAGTCAGCTAGCTTTTCGAAAATTTAGAAACCAAAAAAAGTAAGTATAGTGTCAAGAGCGTTGCAACAATATCTATACTAAGCAATAGCCATGAACCCTGCAGAGTCACGCCAATTTGTGAGGGATCTTTGTATCTTACAGCCACAACCAAGCCCTGTAGCAAGCTGGTGTTAATTCTAGCACACAAAAATTTGAAATTGCTCTTGACAAACAGAACAAGGAAAGTTTATATATTTCGAATGGTTGCTTTGAATCCGCTACCCCATGCCTGCTTGGAAACGCAGGCAAAACCGCCCCCCTTGACTCAACGGCCAAACCGCTTTCGCTCTCTGAGTAGCCGCAATCACTGGTAATTGGTAAACACTATTAATAATTACAGATCGTCAGAATAATTATTAATTCAAACGGAACTCCATGCCGCTGCCCTAGGCCCGCTTCACAATACACTGCGAAAGCAGCTTGCCTTGATTTTTCTCAACCGTCCAAACCGCTCTCCCGCACTTACTAGCCAAATTCACTGTTAATTATTCATCATTTCTTACATATTATCTCGCGTAACTCAAGCGTTGGCTGCATCTGCCTTGGCTTCAGTGAGCCGTAGCGGTTCGGCCGGTTGGGCAAAAATCAAGACGACTGCTCTAACCACGTTGTAAGGCGGGCGTGAAGTGTAGCTATTACAAAATGCTAGCCACGGCAAAAAAGAAAAAAAGAACTCGGCAAGATTTCAAACGGTGATTAAGGCGTCCGTAAGCGCAGGCGTAACCGCCATACGATACCCAATTTTTTTTATTTATTGTCTGTCCTGGACAATATACAACACATTACATTTCAGCACTGTAAAAATTGTTACGTAAGAGAGGGGAACTTCCAGCCACCAAAATGATGACTTTGGCGATTAAAAGCCCCCGATATTAATCAGTTGCTCTATTTGGGGCAACCAATAGGGTAATTCCTCCTTCAATTTACTGGCTTCGACAAATCGGCCAGTGCTTTCTTTAAAATACTCGCTTGCGCAAGGCGCCTCTATACCATTTGGCAGCCTTGCTGTGCGTCGTCATCAAATCCCACGACGGCTAATCGCGCCTGATGAGATTGTTTTCAAGTGGATTTGATGGAATTCGCATTTTGCACGTACGTTCTGTTTGGACGAGACAGCATGCTTTCTATCTTCTTCAGTCTCGATAGAATAAAAATGGCTGCGGCCTATAGCTCAGCTAACCGTGAATATGCAAAGCAAAGCTTGGCTTAGTCTGGTTGAGTCTTGATTTCAATTTGTTAACATTTCATTTAGCTGCATTGCCGACCACGTCTCAAAGCCTTTCGGTTTCGTGCAACGATCACAAATGGAGGCCATGCAGCGTTCATCTATGTCGGGCGCGAGACGAGTGACATAGCCGAGAAACAACCCTGCGCCGCATGCATCGGAGGCTGCGGGGGCTGGTCTGCTGCCTTGGCCGCAGCTGCGGTGGCGACCGCTGTGGGCGCCGACAGTGGTCCCGGCGAATCACGCGATACGCTTAGAGAGGTGTGTCGCCGGGGGTGTGTCTTTGGTCAAAAGGTCACCTTGCGCATCCGCGGCGAAATCGCTGGACGAAAGTGGTAAAGCTTTGCTTTAAAAGAAATCCTTTCTTTGAAACAATCCCTTGCACGAGGTGCATCAACACCATCGTGCATCCTTGCTGCGCGTCCTCATTAAATCCCACGACGGCTAATAGCGTCTGATGAGCTGGTTTTCAAGCAGTTTTGATGAAACTTGCACCTTTCAAGTCGGTTCCCTTTGGGCAGAACTAAAGCATTCTTTCTTGTTCCGTCTCGATGGAATAAAAGGAACTCACGAAATGAAATAGTCCCACCACCCGTACCAATAAAATTTACAGACACCAACACTGCACAAGCCTCCTCTTCATTTACAGCTAACAAGTCCTTGGTCAGTAACAACTGATAGTTATAAGCAGGCTGCTGGCATATATATGCAATTCCTACTTTTTTTACTGCCGGGCATTGGGGACATGGGCACAAACGAGGGAAGCGGTGGCCGAACAGCTTAGGCCACGGATAGCAAACCACCCTGAGCTCTTAGCACGTATACATGAAAAGCGAATGGTAAGAACATGCAGACACATGCCCGTCAATCTGTGGTGAGAACTAACCGCGCTTTTGCATTTCCAAGAAACATGCGAACACTTGGACCCCCATAACTGCAAGAATGCAGCAAAAATAATGAATAGCACTCATAACACCGGCAGCGTGCTAGAGCCCAGACTGCGTGCAATGTCCAAACCAAAAAAAGAAAATCCGTATTTGCGTGCAGCAGCTGAGACAGTCTGTCCAGCACTAGGTGACTCGCTGATGCATTTCTGTGCCTTGGAGGAGATTTATGCGATTTACTCGTCGCAGATAACAGAACCTGGCACCACTTTACTCCACCGGACAACGGCTGCACAGAATGCTCAGAGCGACAACTCGAAAATTTGGTACTGGCGAAGTTCGCACGGCGTCGCGACACAAATTGAAAGGACAACGTGGCACCAGAGACCAAACATTAAAGTGACTTCACTTGCAGATAGAGCAGGAGAAGCACTCCCGAAAAGGAAACACGAATAGATGAGAATAGCCCGTTTGGCCGCGCCCTCCGTGGGAAAAAGGTTGAACCTTATGAAAGCACCTGCAAAGTTTTGTCTCGGGATGACGCTTCATGAAACTGTGTGGCTAATATTTCTATAGAAACGACGCTACAGTAATAAAGCAGAGGTAATTGTACGTTTATTTCTTATTGTTATAAAGATATGATATCGCGTTGTATGTAGTTCATGTAACGCTCTGTCTAGATTCCCGTGCATGCAGCTTATTAATTGGCGTGTTTGCGCGGTTTCGGAGGTTTGATAAAATCAGGAAAATTATGTATCAGCTTACACGGGATTCTAACTTTCACAACACCAAAATTGTGTGTAGATATTTTTACATGGTCCTCAAGTTTGATCTGTGAAAATATTGAAGTTGCCTCTTCAGCAGGAATGCGCCACAGCTGCAATGAAGGTCATGTGTGTATGCGTAAATTGCATTATTTAATCTAAAATAAATTTCAATCACTGAATCAAATGCAGCGATAAAAATGTATACAAATGCATATGCTGGCAACAGACATACTAAAACACATTCCTCTGCATTAAGCCTTGTAAAAGCTGACAGCGAATGACTTTTGACCATTTTAGCTATTCCAATGGCACATAACAAAACTCATTCGCGGAAATAAAAATTCTCTGCGTAGTTGTCTGCATACACATGCATTCTAAACGCATATCAAGCTACATGTAATTATGTCCAGTAGTGTTCTGTAATGGTTGTAAATACCGACGCAAGTGAAGCAAACAAACAATTTTTCTCTTGAAATTAGGCTCCTTCTTCTAAAGCCACATCCAGCGATATCGGAAACTAGAAGCGTTCGGCTCTATTGGTATATTAGGCACGTCTCTGTCGCAAAGTGAAAGGCAAGAGCGGCTACACAAACATCGCCCAGCACTGGCAGCGCAAGCCGAGGGAGTGCAACCGCCGCCTGAAGCCGGCATATCCTTCCGCTCGGCCACGGGACACATGGACTACGGGCTTGAGTACATAGGTTATTCAAGAGCGAGATTGCAGATCTGGCGCTCACATGGCCGCAGCTACTGCGGATATTATAATTTTTAGCTTACTGACATAGGACTTGTGTTTTTTTATTGTTTGTTCTAAGAATTATGGCCCACATTTCGTTGCGATGTCAAAAGATTAGTGCACACCTACTCTTTAAATAGCAATAGCCTTTTTTATTTAATATTGAATGTTTATTCATTTCCCTGAAGAACAGCGTCAAATCTTTTGTTCTTCGATGTCCGCGGCACCCCTGACATGTTCTCCACCATTCCTAACCAATTGGCCGTTTTGAGCCAGATAAGTCGCCGGTAAATAGAACTTACATTATCACTCTGAGGAAACCTAGGCTCGGAGGCTATCAGCATGACATTTTTGTGATAGTTCACCAGCAGTGTGCAGCTCGCATGAATTTCGCTGCTGTTGATTGCCACCGCATTGTGCGTAAAGCATTTGAGCTCGCGTAATGGTAGCTTCCATCAGGGTGTTTAGGGTTCAGCTTTAGTGTAGTAGTACCGGCATTACCTGCGCTCGTGAGGGAAAGTCTCTTGGGACGGCGTCAAGGCAGGCTCGAAGTATCGTGTGACCCGGTGGCGACACCTCCGGCGGTCTTTTCAAATGCCCACTGTCCTGGTTCTCCGAGCAGGATTCCGGGAACTCCTTCACCGGCTGCACGAACAGAGACGCCCAATTACAGCTTTGTGGACACGTACCTCAGTCGGCAAGGTGTACGCCATAGGCACGTACACGACATCATCACTGTGGCCATTTTCTTGTATGGTAGACCTGACGCACCCCCCTCTCGCCATAACAGATCTCAGCGATGTAAAGGCGTGGAAGCCTCGTGTTCTGAGTCGTCCAGCAGCAACATAAACGGCGTAGCCGTATCGTCCCGCCGCACACGTTACCGCGCACTTTGTGGCGGACAGGTTGTTCTTTGGGGCGGCTGGGTCACCAGCGTCAGGTGAGCGACAAATGGCCCCTATTGGGGCAGGAGACATGGGAACACCCGCGCAGTTGACGACTGGGATACCGGTTCGGACGACTAGTTCGCACAATTCCCCCTCAAATTACGTCCACTTTAATTTGACAGACCGGGAGTAGTAGCACGGGTATTTCATCGTTGAAGTGTGGCGTAACGCTTATGTATTTCAATTTTTCGCTTGTCGGGTTTTCATGGATGGCTGCTTCAAGGCCCAAAGGCAGCTTGCCTAGGACAATATCGCATGAGGCACGAAGGCAAACATCGGGTGCGTCTGGGTCCTTCAGACGGGCGTCAGTTGCTGTGCTGGCCGTACATCTTCCACGGGAAGCGGCGGCATCGGTTGATATATTCTACGCCTAAGGTCCGACTTTCAGAGTTCTTTTGGGCATCAGGTTCCGGAGACTTAGAAGGGTGACCATCAGGCAGCCGTTCCACCTTAACACCAGCGCATCCACGTGGCCGGTTTGCTGGTAAAAACATTTTATTCTTCCAATGGCACTGAAGCGATCAATTTTCGCGAGGGTGCAGACTCATTTTTTCTACTGATCATAATAGCAGCTCTTAAATAGAGGCATTGTACATTTTATATATGCTATTTATTTGCTACTGCCACAAACCCCGCTAAGCAGAAAAGCAAAAAAGAATATTTCTCACACGCTAAGATTTGGTAAACGTATATTGTTTGTTTTCCAAAGTTTCCCCTATACAGTAATGTTCCGTTCGGGAAATGTTTCCTTTTTCCAGGAATTTTCCGCTATAATTTTTGGAAGGCCTTTCACTCTATGCAGCGACAAAATTATAATTTTCAGAGGCAACGAATAAACTCGAGCAGCACCCCACCGGAGCGGGTCAAGGTCAATGGAACAGGGGTTCGTCCTGCCGTGGACTGAAATGGTCGGTTGATAATGTTCATATTCAAAGGTCCTGAAAATCTCTCTTTAAAACATATTTGAAGAAACCAGAGAAACAGCTTACTTGGCACCAAGGGCGTGACTCGGAATTCGAGACGGGCGAGACCATCGGATGGAATATCCCTCCCGCCCCTCGCCTCCGGGAAATTTTCGACAGAATGCCATAACGATGCTCTCACCGATCTAGGAGCTCTGAATAAAAACTGTCTACCAAAAACATGGATACAAACCTATACAACGACTGGCGATATGACAGGATCAAGTTAATTCAAGGAAAGTCAAATAACATGAGAACACAGTAACACCGACTTTGGGATTTACGATAGTAAGGGGCAGCAATTGTTGTACGTGACTACTCGGGCAATCTCTGTGACTGCATCACTCTCCTACATACAGGAACAAAGAAGCAGACATTGGAGTCATCCTTTTGGCAATCCCTCTAGCGTAAATATCAAATAGAAGCGTAACCTTATCACAGACTCTGAAAGCCTATGGGATTGTGGGCGGCAGGCCTAATGCCTAAAAGCTTTGCTAATACTATACTCCAGTCCATAATGAAGAAAGTTAACGGCGTCACCAGGACACCCGCGCAGAAGGGTTTGAAGACAGTGAGGCACGAAGCAAGGGGCCCGCAGACTCACGCACAGTGCTACATTTAACCACCACTACAGCACTCCCCTTCAGGGAAGAAGCTAAGGACGTCTCGTAATCCTACGCCTAGGAACACGATCTTTTCCCGTGCTACAGGGGGTCTCAGTGCGGAAGAATTGCAAACTCTATAGGGGATAAACCAACACCAGCACCTACCAATAAATGTGGGCAATGATAGTGGGTGGGAACATCACACAAATAACTTAAAACTCTCATAAATTCGGAGAACAACCTACATTCTTCCCCGTAACCTAGGCATGTACAGGGGTACGTTCAGGGGCGAACAATACAAACAATACTTATTCTTCCAGTTCCAACAAAACATCGGAGGCAGTTTTGACAAGCGTATTACCTCAAGACCAGTGCAAGGTGACTGGAAGTGCAATGGAAGGAGCTGCTGCATCCACGGGCCTAGACTTCATGATCCAGCTTTCAACTTTCTAACGTCCATTTCCCCCCTTTCCGACAAAAAACAGTATTTCTTCCGCAACAGAGATCATCGCTTTGTCTCTCTCTCGCTCTCTCGCTCTTCGCAAAAAACAAGCAAAAAACAAGCAAAAAGGAAATAAATACTTTAAAGCTCTGACACTCCTACATTCTCCCTCGGACAGACCAACACTCCGTAGTCGCTACCTTTCACGCTCACATCTTAAGCCACAGAAGCATACAGGGCCTCCGTCTTTCCTGGTAGGCGCCGATTAAACACCGTACCTGCTAGTATTTCTCTGTTCGCTGAACTTCTATTCTCTTAAAGCATGGATGCTAAATGCAGCAATTTCGCTCCATACGCTGTCTGGCAGCCGAAGTAACGCCATCGCATCATACATCTTAAGCCCCAAACGTAGCTGTCCTCTGCCACTTTTTCTTTGTGTTCCCGTGTTTGCCATACAGTGCTTTCGAAGCGAGTGATAACAGAGTTTCCAAGAACAGTTAAAACTCAACTGAAATTTAAAACTGAATGTTCACTGCGCCCGCGTATGAATTTTGCGTCTGGCCTCCGCGTCAGTACAGTGGTGATCTGGCTTAGGGTGAACACCCTAAGCCACGCGTGACTGGCGGTACTATCAGAGCAGCTTACCCTGTGATGCGCGAAGCAGAAGGCTTGCGCTGTGCGTGCAGAGCAAGGCTATGCTTTCAGCGCGCGCATCGCGTCATCGGAGCCATAGAGTTTCTTACAATATACACTAGAGAGGAATCTGGCGCTAGCGTCTATGCGGCTTCAATCAAGGCCGTCTTTGTCATCATGGACCGCCATTATACATCGCGCTCGCCTTAGTTTCATTATTGGCTTGGATTGAAACGGTTTAGTGACCGAATTTAAACAAAGTACCCCAAAAACGTGAAGAATAGTGTGCAATTATGTAATTGTAAAATAAAAATAGGCTGTATTAAAACTAAGGAAAAAGAAAGTAAAGTGTATTTTTGCCGGAACAATTGTGCCTGGTATTCCGCAGGCCAAGGTTGTAGTTACGAACAAGGTTAATATTTGGGGGGGGGGGAACTCATTAGAGACTCTGATTTTATTAATTTCACCATTGTTGCAAATAATAAGTTGCTTGAAGAGCTTGGAAAGTTTTTTGAGCGTGCCTATTAAAACGTTGCCTTCGTGGAGAACCGGTGCACCGACCGCAAACTAGTCTAACCAGAAAAAAGAATACGTGGCGTTAAACAGTCATGCACGATGACACGATAGGACGCATACAAGCGCCCGTATCTGTCGTAACCCCGTGGTCGTATCTTGTCTTCGTCGAAGTACGGTTTGTTTCTTCTCTTCGTCGGCTACAAATTTCGCGGCGGCATATTACCCATTCAGACATGCGTCCTTCGACTGCGGCATCAGCAACGTCAGGTGCGGTCACGCACTGCCTGCTGTTTCACAGAACACGGCTACCACAGAACAGGAGGATTTCGGCTTCCTTGTAGCTCATAAACGTGTAAATGCATAGTGGAGAATGCAAATCCCAAAAATCGTTTAAGAATCCAATAGTCGTGCCAAGCCCAAGCCAAAAAGGGGGGTCGTCCTATGAACTCCCACGATGACATGGCTCACAAGGCGCAGTTTCCTATCTAGTATACTTACTCAGAAACTCTATGATAGGAGCGTCTCAGCTTCGCGTGCTAACTTTATCTTGCGTATATCGGCAAAGCAATCGGCCGCTGTGTAAATAACTGGACGCTGGAATCCGCAAGAAATTGTTCCTGAGTCAGCGGGTACTCGTTCATTAGCATTATTGCAATGCAATGCATTATTTACATTGCAACTCGCCAGATTGCTCTAAGAAGACTCGATAAAAAGATGACGCTCATTTCAATAGCACTTTATTTTTGTAAGTGGTTGCTCTGAAAACGAAGGAGCACATGCGCACTATGTTTCTCAGAAAAAAAATGATAGCTTGAAGTTAGATTAGAAATTCCAACCTCGATTCAATTTACAGGGGAAAAGCACTTTTGTGATTCTCATTAGGCATGTTCATAAAAGGATCGCGGATTCGAGGTTCAAAGCCAGACACTATTAGGAGACGGCGATCAACATAGCGAAAGACGACCACACGCTCCGATGACGCGATGCGCGCGCTGGGAGCAAATTCTGGATCGACAGGTACGGCGCATGCGTCATGCTTTGCGCAGCTCACGGTAGGCTACGCTGATAGTGCCGCGGTGTACGCGCTCCCATGTACAATCTAAACGAGCTCCCCTCTGTACATTCGCCCGGAAGCGTCAGAGGAAGCGGAACGTGAACTTTCCAGACTCTGCATGGAAACTGTCGGCTAAAAATGACCGTAGCGCTTCACAACTACGACTACGCCCGTCTTCCGAACAATGTCTGGCTCCGAATCCTTTCCTACGCGGACACCGACACGCTGCTTGCCATCGAAGCCACTGCACCCTGCTTTACTAACATCGTCAGAGACGAACAGCTTGCGGTGAACGTAGTGTGCGCTCCAAGTTCCGACGAAACGACGTTACAGCGCTTTTTCACGAAGCGCGTGATGCACAAGGTGAAGTTTCTGGACATGTCCAACTGCATAGTGGCCTCACCACACGTCATCCTCTCCTGGGTCGGAACCTGCAACGCACTCACGGAGCTCCGCTGCGTCAACTGCCCGCTGCCCTACACTGGCTTGCTGATAGTCCTGATGGAACGGCTGCCTCATCTTCAGCGCATAGACTGGTCTTTCTTCGGGGAGAAAATCAGCGACGACATGTGCCGCGTCATGGCCCGGTACAACGAGAGCGCGATACCGCAGTTGCGCAGCACGTACGTGGAAGTGGCCTGTCAGGGGGAGGACAACCACGCACTCCTGAGCTTCCTACTGAAGCGTTGCATTGGGCTTCAGAAGTTGCACCTCCACGCCTTTCACGGTGACTTCACTGAAGCCACCGCCGTGTTTCTCGGTGCTTGGACGTCCACCATATCCTCGGATCCTACCTTGATTTACTCGACCGAGCTCGATGCTGTACTGGGCCAGCAGCGGTTTTTCACTTTGTTCGAACGGTTGATGCAGGAGCCATCGAACTGGTCAGCCCGCACCATCGTTTGCGGCAACAGGGTATTTCTTAAAGAGTCTACTCCCGGCCCCAGTTCCTTCCATACTCACGCCATGTCTGAATGCGTCGAAACACCTCGTTTCAAGGAAGTTGTAGTGGCTCTAAGGAACGAACCAGGTGTTGTAAGCAGATTGTCGAAAGTGGCGATCGAAATGACTTGGGCGCATATCGAAGCGCTCACGCTCGCCTTGTTGCCGTATGCCGCTTCAGACACCATTAATTGCACTTGCCCCCGGCTAGGGCACCACCTTAAAACATTTCTCAATTCCTTCAGAGTTCTCACAGAGCTGAACCTGAACTCTTTTCACTTCGGTGGGGGCGTGGACTGCTGCAAAATCCTTTCTGCGGTCGCCATGAGGCTTCGAGCGCTGTCACTCGCGCCATGCGGCATCAACCGGAAAAATTGTTTCATAAACTTGGCAAAGGTGTCATCAAAGCTCGAGGAACTGGACGTCAGAATGAACTCTGACAATTTTAACTCACAATGCATCTTCTGTAGCGAGCCTTTCCGAGTGCGTGAAGATGATGCCGCAATTCTTCAACAGGGCAGTGAACTCAGACGCTTTACCCTTTGCGGGGTTATGAAACTGCATTTCCTCGACTTCATCGCCAGTCTCCGCCCTTCTGAGATCCGGCTTTCCTTCATGCCTTGGCATTCAATCGGCCAGCCACGTAGCATCGGCCATCTGCTGAGATGCAACGACAATTTGCAGTCCCTCGTTCTGAGAGACCACTCGCTGTTCCGGGGACTGGAGTTCTACCAGCAAAACCTTGACGTCCTCAGCCGCCTAAATCACCTCAGCCTCGATGTGAGGGCGCCATCCGAGATCGATAACGTGCGGTTGTTTTTTAACCACATCACTGCTCGACTTCCAGTGTTAGAGACACTTCACTTGCACTACGTCAGTGGCGATAACATTGTGCGGACACTGACTTGGTTGCGGCAACCAGACTGGCATCGGGAAGCACATCAAGAAGGTCGAAATCCGGGAACCCTGTTGGCGGACAGGCCATGCATTGGCTGTTCGATGGCAACTTTTATTGGACTGGCCAAGCCCCGCCATCACAGAAAGAACTGCTTGTAGATATTTCTAGCAGAACATTTTGAAAAGACGTTTTTGTTTGAACAGCATGTACATATTTTTAGCACTGCGACGACAATTGGGAAGCAGTAGAAAGCTGTAGTTGGTAAAATGCATGCACGTGACACTCTTGCATCGCTACAATGAATTGCTATGCTGAACTTGCATTCAGAAGTACGCATTGTGTTTTTTCATACAACTTGGGGCCTGCTGCCACTAAGTTCACGTAGTTCTTAACACCGTGATCGCATTCGGGTCCGCGTGCCACGCAGCCATTCTGGACTTCCAAATGGAACGCAACCCCAGCGCCACGACCAAATCACATAGGACATCATCTTCACGGTCAACATGAAATACCCGAATTCCATGCGCTGATATAGGCAGGTCTTTCTTTAGCGTTCTTTGTAAGACGTCCCAGTGCTCCGTAAAAAGATGCTCCAGTTTTTCGGCTTTGGCACATACCGCACACATGTTAGACCAGCCAATCAACAAACCCTTCTCCTCCATCCAGGTTCTAACTGGCAACGTTCCTATATGCAACATAAAGTTTTCACGTGTGCTGGGACTGCCATTTTGTACAAGGGATAACATATTTTTCCCCGGACCAGAAATAAACACTTCGCGATTACGTGGTACCGGGATCGCAATTTCTCTCAAATAGTTTCTAAGGGTTTTCAAGGAAACAGTGGTTAAATATTCAACAGAAAATCACACAGTATGAAACCGAAGTGAGTCGCCCACTTGGTCCATATAGGTTTTCACGGCACCAAATCTTTAGTTTACAGAGGAAACAATGTACATTGGCAATGAAATTACGAGCGTGATCTGCATGAAAGTACGAAGAAATGGATCACGTGTATCCCGTAAAAACGTAAAGCGGTTTACAATTTGACGAACTAATAAGCGGCACAGGCCAACATCTCCGTACATTACTCTGCGAAATTAGTAACTTCGACTGGAGCACTCCCACGCCAATGACCAAATGAAGACTGCAAATAATCTGCATTCGCTGCACATCGACCGATGAACAACGAAGCACTGGCAGCAAATACCTAAGCTTTTACAAAAGAAACAGGTTGCATACTGTGGCACGTGCAAACACAGAAAATGTGGGACCACCCCACTTCGTTGTTTTTTTTCGCGCAACTTGGCAGTCTCGGATTCCCAGTACTCGCCGTTATCCTGATATCTATCTAGGGGAACTTCCAGATAACGCACTAGTGCACGCCATCAAGACGAGTTCTCAAACACAACCGCACAGTACTCATTGGTTATTCATATAGCTGCCCTCACACTCTTTTCGTTCTCACAAAAACCGCCACATCACCGGGGTATGCTAGTAACTTCACTTCACTTGTGTGTAAATGAAACCCACGTACTGAAACCCATGTAAATGAAACCCAAATGAAACAGTCACGGACGGCGTGGTGGTCTGTTTCACGCACAAGGACTTTAGACCCCACCACGTAACGTCCGACCAGGTTCTGAAACACGATTGTATTTTGAGCCAGAAATACATTGCCGTGTTGCAGTCAAGGAAGGCGTGTTCTGCTTATTCCAGTTTTCCACACAGAAGGCATCCTGCGCCCCAGGGAAGGCAGAAGCCCCGCTGCTGCTGACGCAGCATGACTGGAAACACTGCCGGGTGTAAGCGGAAAAGAAAAAAATCTTGTGCCGACTGGGGGAAGCGATTTACTAACTGACCTGTGCCAATCGCCCCTTCCCCCTTCGAGGCACCAAAGGCTGACGGTGGTTGCAATGTGTGTGCTACTAAGCCCCAGTATAACTTTTGAGGCTTCCCAGCGAGCATGTATTTCAAAGAAAAACACATCTGCAGAGAAGACACCGGGCTCACCATCTCCTTGTAGAAACCGGTGATGCGACAGCAGTGATAGGCAGAAATGGATGTGGAAAGCCACAGCCGAAAGTGCAAGGAGCATAGGCACTGGATGGCTACTTCAAGGAACAGGTCAGCCTGGTAGTGGACAAATATGAAGCGCTGGACCACCAGCTTCAGTTCTGCATTTATCAGTGCTATGCGTCCCTTCTACATGGTCCAGAAGTGATTTGTGCGGCGCATGGATTCGTATTGGGATCGCCAAAAAAACACCGCCCATGAACGGTGTGGCTTCTGTACCGAGCCTGCATCATTGGTCGTAATGCCCGCTGCTACAGAATCGCGAGATTTGCAACCATGTTGCACAAAAGGGACCTTGCTGAAATAGATCTGTTTCGGTTCCTCGAAGGATGAAGCTTCCACTGCCGAGACAAGTTTGGCATGCACCGAGGGGCCACCGCCTGGTCAACGCCATTTTTTTAGATAACACTGCATATCTTTCACTCGCCTTGTCCCTCCATACGGCGTTGTTGTTGTTCGTCCACAACCCTCCCCCATTCTCCTCGTGCCGCGAGCTGCGGTCTCCGCCGCTCACTCCCTCTCCTCTCCGATAGCGAACCCTCTCTCGGGAGAGGCATTGGATTGGATTCGATTGGCTTGGCTTGGCTTGGCTTGGCTTGGATTGGATTGGATTGCATTGAATTGGATTGGATTAAAGTGGATTTTGTTGGATTGTGTTGCGTCACAGCTGCGCCACGTTGCGTCATGCCGCGGCAGGGGGTTCACGGCACGTTTCACGCGATGGGAGAATCAACCTAACGGAAACAACAACGGAACCCCCTATGCTTCGCATCTACGCAGGGGTTCCCGCGAGGGGAGGTGGAAGAAATTTTTTATCCCTAAGTATGTATCAATGCGGTCCGACAAGCGCATGTTGAAGCACTTGCGGATTATTCTTTCCAAGCACCCCAACCAAGCTCCCTCGGATTTTTCTAGGTTCAGGTCTGCAGTAGAGAAACTGTAGAACTGTATGACCGTTTGAGCACTTCCCAGGGTTGGGTTGCTGTTGAGTAGACAAGGCGAATGTTGTCGGCATATGCCTGCACTCGGAAGGCCCGTCCGCCCATAACGACACCTTCAATTTTGTTAGGCGCAGCAACAATGCGGCACAACGGCTACAGATAAAGAGCAAAATCCGGGGAGACATAGGACAGCCTTGACGAACCGAGTTTTGTACCCTGATGGGGGTTTTACTTGCCCGTTTACGATCATGCTCGCCGTTATTTGAGTGAAGCATATCTGAATCCACTCCGTCGTGGAGTCCCCAACTCCGCAGTGCCATAGGAGTGTGAACAGGAAAGGCCGTTGTATTCTGAGGAATTCCTTCCTAAGGTCGAACGGCATCACTGCCAGTTTTGCTAACCCTACCTCTCCCGCCTCACAAGCGGTCCTCATGCAGTGCAGGTTGAAGTTAATTGTTCGTCCTTTAAAACCGTAAGTCTGGTGTGGGCTACTACTGTACTAAGAGTTGTTTCGAGTCGATGTTCCAGTATGCGAGCCAGGGTTTTGCAGTCAGACGACAAACGGGAAACCAGACGGAAATCGGATGAGCTTAGTATTGAACCAGATCTTGGTGTTCTTGGCTGTAGGACCAGGAGGCTATCTCGCATGGAATGAGGGGAAGCTTTTTTTTTATTGTGTCCTACAAACCTGAAGTGACGACCGGGCTTATTCCTTTTTGAAAAGCCTGGTAAATGTGTGAGACAATCCCGTCTCCACTTGTGGACTTGTTTCTGGGTAGCTGTATAATTATGAATTCTACCTCCGCTGCAGTTATTGGAGGGTTAACTAATTATCTCAACTCATCTGATATTTTTGGGAGGTCACTGAGAATGTCCTCGGTTTGTAACTTGAACAGGCCGGAAGTAAAGTCCTCAAATGCGCTTAGCACTCCCGGTGGTCCCTGGGCGAGCTGTTAGTGGTCTCAAACCTCGGTGTTGTTTTTCCGGGAAGCGTTCTCTGCCTCGAGCATGCGGAACATTTTACACGGCTGTGCCTCCTGCTCAACTTTCTTTTCACTGCCGCGGACCACGTTACCCCAGTAGCGATGTTAAAATACATTGAACAGCTTTGTTTGTTACACGGATGTCCTCACTAAATTACCAAGGCGTCCCTTCATCCCCCTCGATAAGATCTCAAAGTGCTGGCATGAGTTGGTTTTGGGTAGCCCTACCTCGCACGGCCTCTCGCCTGCCTATGGTGGTTGCAACTTCTTTGATTTTAGCTTTGAAGCATTCCCACTCGCTCCACCCTATCTTGCAGGATCCAAAATATTTTATTTCTTCCAGCAAGCGTTCTACAAATTCTGGCTTTTGCTTGATCGATGCATTCATTATCCAACGGGGTTTAGTTTCCATGTTTTTCATTTACATAGGATTGAATTTTGCATGTCCCTAAGCCGTGGCCTGACACTGGGACGGGTGTTTCGGCGTAGTCTTTCACTCGCGAAAGTAAGTCTCCCGAGACATAAAACCGGTCCAGGCGGCCTGACATGCACCATTCCATGTGGTGTATCGTGGGGTGGCCGCTTCCGTTTCCGATGCCGCTTCGGCCAGGTCACAGTCACGTACTAACTCTTAAATTCGCGACGAGGCATCGGCACTGCTGCACGCACCCGCTTCGTCACCTATTTGCGTCACACAAAAAAGTCGCTGCCAAACATTACGCTGCACTGGACGTTCAAAACACGGCGGGAGGAGGTGTACACCTGACGTCATGATGGTGAGTCATCAGGAGCGTACGTGTAAAGGAAGCGTGTGTGTTTCCACACGTGCGTGTTTCCCTTCCCACAAATGCGTCCACTAGGTAGAAACGGCCGTATTCGCCCACTTCGCATCACTGATTTTGACCGAATCGTTTTTTCTAACGAGAATGGCTGCGCCGCCTGTTCGGGTCTCGGCAAGTGGATGAAACTACCAGAACTGATTGCCGAACTGGCGTACAATCCTTTTTGCATCGTCTGGGTTGTCAATTTTTTTTAAATGCAGATCATTTCTTTAACTCACGATGTCACCCGGCGTTGTCGGCATTGGCGCGCGTCGGCGTCCGCAACAGCCGTTCCAGGTGCGCCCTCTCCCCTACTCCTCCTCGCCTGCTCTCCGCTGCTCCTCGCGTGTCTTTAACTCGCACTGTCACCCGTCGTCCCTCGGCGTTGTCCGCTCTCAACAACAGGTGCGGGCGCGCATGCGCGTGCTCCGGTGCTGAAAGAGGCGTTGCAGCAGCAGATGCTACCTCCGCTCTCTCTACTGCGCGCGCTAAGGCAGCGGCGAAGCGTCAGCGTCGAGCGGCCGATCCCGAGCGTCGAGAACGAGAGGCCGCCGCCAGTCGTCAGCGTCGAGCTGCGGATCCATCGAATCGAGAGCGAGACACGGCTTCGAAACGTCAGCGGCGAGCGGCGGACCCCGCGTTACGAGAACGAGATGCCGCGGTCGGCCTTGTTGACGTAGTCCACGACGTACGCCGCGCACGCGTAGTGGTCGAGGATGATCTGCAGGTCCATGTTGGAGTCGAGAACCCTTACGATCCACGGGTGGAACGCCTTCACGCGCTTCTCGGCGGGGGTCCTCGTGTGAAGCACGCACGGACGCGACGCGCCAGCCCGCAGAATCTCCGAGTACTCCTCCGAGGACCGCACGTCGAAGGCGCGCAGGAACTCGTCCAAGCTCGCAAACTCCCCGTACTCCAACGCCTCGTCCATTTCGTCGTACTTGGCCTTCAAGCGCCGTCGACGCACCCGTACGACAACAACAACTACAACTACCACCGCCAACTACCACAACCTACGCCACGGGACCACCCCCAATTCTTTGCATTTACTCGTGTCCCTCGCGCGGGGGCATGCGGCGGGGCACTTTTTTCTAGAAAAGGGTAGATCAATTTGTTCCTGATTCAGAAGTTCTATAAGCCAAGGTCTCCATTTGCCGGAGACAAGGCTGACCACATTAAGCGTAGCTAGCTTCACAGTGGTTTGAGGGAGGCTCATTGTGGAGAAGTCGCTCACCTCGATTGCTTTTAGCTGAGTCCCTCAGGGTTCCTTGACCCGCTTTCTTACTGGACAACATTGTTTTAAGCTCCGCCGCGTGCCTTTCGGCGCGTCGCAATCGTCCTTTCATGTTCTTTGATGCCTTCCTGGGAGTCTTGCGACGCAACCCTCCGGTGGACGGGCCGTTAGTTGTATTGCGTCCAAGCACGCCGAGGCTTCTTCCGGCGATAGCTGCTCCTTCTTTCCCTCGCACACGTATTTCGTGGCCTCCACGACCTCATCGCGGTTGCTGCTTTCCTCTGCTGCGGGGGCTGGCGGGGGAGATGTAGATAGGGGCCTGCTCAAGACGTCGACTGGCGTTTTGTTGGAAGCGATTGTTTCTGCGTCTTCGATTGCGTGTTCCTTATCATGGCCGACGTGTCGTCCGCGTTTATGCATTCTTCCATCTGGGGCCGTACGGACGCTCGCTGCTTGGTTCTGGCAACGTACCATGCAACGTAGTTGCCGTGATCGTGACCGAAGGAGCGACACGAACGGCACCAGGGCGTCTTGCAGTTCCTACGATAGTGTTCGGTGATGTAGCATCGAAGGCACAGGGCGGCCTATCGGCTACCTCTATTTGTGTGGGGCACCACTGCACGGGGGCCTATGGTGGTGGGTTCTCCAGCGGCGTTGGGCTGGACGGCATGATGTGATAAACCCTGCTCTTTTCTGTCATTTGCGATATCCCGAGATATCTCCCGCCATCCCGCCCCACTCGTTGCCCACGGCCGAAGTGCTCCAGCTTCAGCGCGATCAGTTCGTCAGGAACCCTCGGTGGAAGCCAATTCACCCTCACAGCAACTTCACGTTGGTTCGGGCGTATGACAAGGCATCGCTTCTTATTCACTATAATCTCGGTCCCTGCTGCAGAGCCTTTCAACTAGGTCCCTGATCTCAAGGTGACCATCCAGACATGATTGTACTGGAAGGGGCCGAGGCACTCGATTGCCCATAAGTCCGTGATGTTCACCAAAGTAGATGTGAAGTCGTCGACCCCGTATGGAGCCGCCGAAGGATCTCCATGCAGGAGCAACGCCTTTTCGCTGAAATGTCTGTTGGGGAGCGTGGGTAGACGGGTTCGGTAGGTGGACGGGCCGGACGGGGCCAGCGGGTCCCGAGAAACATGATGCGACGCGGCTGCGCCGGTCTCCTGTTGGCAGATCTCGTTCAGCATGACCTGCCCCGAAAAGAGTTGGGGAGAGACCGCTAACACGAGGAGACGTGGCGACAATTAGCACACATCAGCGGGATTACACGTTGCTGGCTAGGCATACGGCGGAGAAATCACCTCAAAATTTCGAACCCGTGCTCTGTTTACTTTTTGGGGCACCTGTACAAACTGCAAAATGTATGATAACGGCGTTCGCTTGGTTTCGATTGCCGGCAAACTTAACAGCGTCTGGGGAGAGTGTCAGGGACTTGGCGGCGGCGCGTGAAACAAGAGCGCGGGGGAGGCAGTCAGAGATCCATAGCCGCACGAGCGGCCCTCCTCCGCACCATTCGCCAGACGATCTCCTCCGTTTTCTTTCTCTCGTCGCTGCGGCATTCGGTGTTTTCTGGTTTCGCCCTTTTTAGAGGTAAGTGTGAATTCAAGTGACGTCACATGGGCAATCGTTGGGGGTGTCGTTTAGTGCTTTGCAGTACAACCACCTCCACATAGTGTATTGGAACCATTTTTTTTTCTCGGGTTTGTGGGGTTCTGAAAATTTTACCCCATATGTGGACCATCAATCGTACCCAGCCCTTCAAAAAATGAAGAAGGCACGGAAGCACGTTTCTATCGCCCGCTAAAAAACCAGACTTATTTATGCGAGTCAACTCACATCGAGCCTTTGGCTGGATGTGCTCGGGACAGGTAAGAGAAATTGTGAAATTTCTTTGTTATTATTTAAGATAGCGAGACCACCTTTACCTTTTCTGTCTCCAATTAACCATGAACCTTGCTAATCAAGGTATAATTCATGTAAACTGATATACACAGCAGCAAGTGTCCATTGCCACCCAGCTGTAGCACCTCATTGTGTCCGTCCTAGTGAAACTAAGTTTTTCTTACTTCATATTTGAGATGTCTGGTGTGCATTTAAATCATCCAGATGTCTGAAAATGTTCAGCAAAATATTAAAGTTTGATTTGGTAAAGGGTTACCAATACACGAACGCGTGGCCATCGATACATGCAACGCGGACATCTGATACCCACCAGCGTGACGGCCTCTTAAGCGGACGGCGTTGTGGTAGCTACGCATCCGAATGATACTCAGGATGCTTCCATTTTTAGTGGAGCCGGGTTTGACGTTCACATACGTTACCACGACAGTGGACGACGCCTATTTTTGAAATTGTTTGGCGCTCAGCCATAGAAGTTTGGATATCGCCTTATGCGGGTTTATTTAGCACCGACGTTCATTATCAGCGCCACTAAGTTTTAGCACGCATGCGCAAGCATGCGAAGTGGCTGGAACCGGCGTACAGCTCGACGCTTAGGGCCTCATTTTCAAGAGAATAATCAGCGACAATCTCACTCACGCGATGCTTTTTATTTTCACAGAGAAACACAAGACGCGCACTGCAGACGAAGAACACAGACACAATAGCTTTCACAAGCCTGTCTACCGCATCGCCGTTTCGTAAGCTCGTTGGTATAACCATATTCTTCCAAACTAATAACTAGAGGGGACACGGGCGCTGTAGTAGTTCAACCACACGTTGGGAACGTAGACGTGTGATTTTATAACTTGTCTTAATTTGAGGCTCGAAGGCTGTTAAATGTACCTGTCTTCGGATATTTCTGGGACGTCAATAAATTAAAAACCGCTTGAAAAATGCAGCAAAATTGCGCTTGTATACAAATCCATACCTTGGCAACGCGCTCAAGAAACACATTGCTCTCATCGGCCGTATAGATGTTTACGGTGAATGAAATTTCCCCATTGTGGCTTTTTTGCAACGGCGCATAACAAAATATATTCACAGAAACAAAAATTCTCTGTATAATTGTCTGCATAGACAGTTATTCTAAGCGTATACCAAGCTGCATGTAATTATGTCCAGTAACATTCTGTAATGGTTGGAAACGCCGACGCCAGCGAACAGCGAAACAAAAGTACAATTTTTCTCTGTTGCAATTCGGCTCCTTCTTCGAAAGCTTAATCAGCTAAAAAAACTGCTGACCATATCGGAAACTATCAGACTTCAGCTCTATTGGTATATTAGGAACGTCTCTGTATCAAACTGAAAGGCAACAAAGGTTACAGAAATATCGTTCAAAACTGGCAGCGCAAGTCAAGGGAGCCTTAATCCGGCATCTCTTTTCGCTCGGTCACTGCACACCTCGTCTACGGGCTTGGCTTATAGGCTATTCAAGTGCGAATGTGCGGATTTGGCACCCACATGGCCGAAGCTACTGCGGATGTTATAATTTTTAGCTGAGTTATATAGGACTTGTGTTTTGTGTATTGCTACAGTGGCTAGAATAGGAAAGTGTGATTAGCGGCATGCAGCGCCTATGAGGCGCTTTGAAGCCGCCGATAGGGATCCGCGAGGGGGCGCGCGCGATCGTTTACACGTCGACTGCTGAGGCGCGCGCGGATCGTCTGCAATGCGATTGCTGCTTTGCCCAGAGAGAAGCACCGCTTTTTTCGTGTGCCGTAGCAGGTTTAAGGGTGCATTAGTGCCGCAAAAGTAGATCCACAGTTTTGTGCCGGGCCGCTCTACGGTGTACAGGTCCTGCAAAAAGAAACTGTCGTTGTTTGGCGTTCCAAAGGACGTGCGTCTGTATTGGCGCAGTGGCGACGAGAAATACCACGTACTGAGAAGAGGCTCAAGGAAAACACCGCTATGTGCGAGCTACACTTCGACGTAAGATACATCTCCCGGCACATTGAACATACCGTGAACGAAAAAGTTGTCTCAATCTACAGGGGCAGGCCTCGGAATTGCCCCCGCAAAATCTGCCCACGCAATTTCGAAGTCCTCCGAAGTACCAGCCGACTTCCCCGAGCAGGAAGTGTCAAGCGAGAAGTGCACCCGCGGCCCCACCCAGCAATAAAAAAGCTAAGGATGGTGACTCCCCTGTGAGTGCAGAGTTTGAAGAACCCCATGCTTCTTTTCTGTCAAGAACTTGACCCTACCTCCTGCAACATGGGGGAAACCACACGCATGAGTGCTTTGCCCTTCACAATGGCTTACAGCGTGTGTCGCACTGCGCAGGATAAAGCCAAAGCCCGTACACGTTCCCTTGCAGACATTGGAAGCATTTACGAAACATCTGACATACTGAAGAAGCCTGCCACTCTCCCTGTCCATGACTATCAAATTCTTTTCGGTCCTCTAGCTGCACTTTTACACGAAGGCATTGAAAAAGAAGAAGGCATGCCTTTTCGTGAAAGGAAAAAGCATTTAAAGCTCGATTGCCTCACGTAACAGCAGAATCGAACTTCGAAATTGCTTTTCCGAAGACAATTCGAGAAAAAATGCTTGAATTTCTTCACACACACACACACACACACACACACACACACACACACACACACACACACACACACACACACACACACACACACACACACACACACACACACACACACACACACACACACACACACACACACACACACACACACACACACACACACACACACACACACACACACACACACACACACACACACACACACACACACACACACACACACACACACACACACACACACACACACACACACACACACACACACACACACACACACACACACACACACACACACACACACACACACACACACACACACACACACACACACACACACACACACACACACACACACACACACACACACACACACACACACACACACACACACACACACACACACACACACACACACACACACACACACACACACACACACACACACACACACACACACACACACACACACACACACACACACACACACACACACACACACACACACACACACACACACACACACACACACACACACACACACACACACACACACACACACACACACACACACACACACACACACACACACACACACACACACACACACACACACACACACACACACACACACACACACACACACACACACACACACACACACACACACACACACACACACACACACACACACACACACACACACACACACACACACACACACACACACACACACACACACACACACACACACACACACACACACACACACACACACACACACACACACACACACACACACACACACACACACACACACACACACACACACACACACACACACACACACACACACACACACACACACACACACACACACACACACACACACACACACACACACACACACACACACACACACACACACACACACACACACACACACACACACACACACACACACACACACACACACACACACACACACACACACACACACACACACACACACACACACACACACACACACACACACACACACACACACACACACACACACACACACACACACACACACACACACACACACACACACACACACACACACACACACACACACACACACACACACACACACACACACACACACACACACACACACACACACACACACACACACACACACACACACACACACACACACACACACACACACACACACACACACACACACACACACACACACACACACACACACACACACACACACACACACACACACACACACACACACACACACACACACACACACACACACACACACACACACACACACACACACACACACACACACACACACACACACACACACACACACACACACACACACACACACACACACACACACACACACACACACACACACACACACACACACACACACACACACACACACACACACACACACACACACACACACACACACACACACACACACACACACACACACACACACACACACACACACACACACACACACACACACACACACACACACACACACACACACACACACACACACACACACACACACACACACACACACACACACACACACACACACACACACACACACACACACACACACACACACACACACACACACACACACACACACACACACACACACACACACACACACACACACACACACACACACACACACACACACACACACACACACACACACACACACACACACACACACACACACACACACACACACACACACACACACACACACACACACACACACACACACACACACACACACACACACACACACACACACACACACACACACACACACACACACACACACACACACACACACACACACACACACACACACACACACACACACACACACACACACACACACACACACACACACACACACACACACACACACACACACACACACACACACACACACACACACACACACACACACACACACACACACACACACACACACACACACACACAGAAATAGCAGCAAAAGGCACACACACACACACACAGAAATAGCAGCAAAAGGCAAGGCCCATTGAGCAAAGAAAGTTGATGGCTTCGAGCATTTGCAATTATGAACGAATCATGAGAAATTCACCAAAAGTGAGTAGTTTTTTGTCTGTTTGTAACGAGCACATCGAAAATAAAATGCGTGTTTACCAGTTACCAGTCCACAATTCTCTGATTCACTTCATAAGAGTCCGAGCCAGCCGGCTATATTCGGCTGTCAAAGTGCGCCCAGTCAGTTGCAAACTTCGATTGTAGTACTTTAAAATACGACATTCATTGAATCTCAGTTTACGCGACCACGTAGAATAGCTATGAAAGAAAATATATTCGTACTCCATATTCCGCCGCGGTCGCAGCGAACGTGTAATCGTGCGACAGCGCCACCTGGATTTTCCTCCTACAGCGTCACGCGGGGTAGGGCCCGGTCATCACACTTTCCTATTCTAGCCACTGTAGTATTGCTTCTTCTACCAGATATTGCCCACATTCGGTTGCGATGCCATAAGGTTAGTGCACACCTGCTCTTTAAATAGCAATAGCCTCTTTTTGAAGTAACGTTGGATGTTCTTTCATTTCTTCGCAGAACTGCGTAGAACGGACACCTGTTCTTTGTTGTCCGCGGCACACCGGACATGTTCTACATCATTCCTGAACAAGTGGTCATCTATGCCAGTTAAATGGCCCGTAAATAAAAATTATATTATCACTTTGAGTACACCTAGGCTCGGAGTATATAACCTAGGCTCGCACTATATCGAGCTGACTTTGTCCTAATAGTACACCGGCAGTGCGCCGCTCGCATGAGTTTCGCTGCTATTAAACTGCCACCGAATTGTGTGCATAGCATTTCAGCTCGCGTAATGAAAGCTTCCCTCAGGGTGTTTAGTGTGCATTTTTATTAGTATTACCGACACTACCTGCGATCTTGAGTGAAAGTCTCTTGGGACGGCAAGGCAGGCTCTATGCATCGTGTGAGGCGGTGGCGAAACCTCCGGCGGTCTTTTCAAATGCCCACTGTACCGGCGGTCAGAGCAGGATTCCGGGAACTCCGCCACCGGCTGCACAAACAGACACCCCCAAATAACCGCTTTGTCGACATGGACGCCAGCGGGCATGGTGTACAGTGCGCAACACCCTTGTCTATAACACTGATTTCAACTTCGACTAGTTACCTCTCAAAACTGCGGGCTCAAACTTGTCACAAAAAAAAAAAAAAAACGTTGCGGTCAAAATATGCGGTTAAGACTTCAGAATGACACACTAGTTTTCGTCAATTGTTTTTCAGCCGAGGCAAGATAAGGCTATAAGTATGAAACCTGTGTTATAGACAAGCGTGTTGCCCCCTGTACGCCATAGGCACGTACACGCGTCATCGTCGTCATCATCATCACCAGCCTATCTACGCCCACTGCAGGTCAAAGGCCTCTCCCATTATTCTCCAATTACCTCGGTCCTCTGCCAACTGTGACCAATTTATCCCCGCAAAATTCTTGATCTCATCTGCCCATGTAACTTTCTGCCTTCCCCTGCAACGCTTGCCTTCTCTAGAGATCCACTCTGTTACCCTTAATAGTCATCGTCACTCTGGCGTTTTTCTTGTATGGCAGACCTGACGCATCACCCTCTCGCCGTGACGAATGCCAGCGAGGCAAAAGAGTGGCAGCCTCGGGCTCTGAGTCGTCAAGCAGCAACATAAACGGTGTAGCCATATCGTCACGTCGCACATGGTTGCTGACACGTTTTACTTGGGGTGGTCACAAGCTCCGGAAGTGCGACAAATTGCCGCCATCGTGGCAGGATGCACAAAAACAGGCGTGCAGTTGGCGACTGGGATAACGGTTTGGACGGCTGGTTCGCACGATTCCCCCTTAAATTACGTCCACGTCGGTTGGACAGACCGGGATGTAGTCGCAAGGCCATGTCATCCTTGAAAAAGTGGAGCAACGCTTCTCTACTTAAATTCTTCGTCTGTTTGGTTTTCGTTGATGGCTGCGTCAAAGTCCAAAGGCAGCTTGTCTAGAACAATATTGGATGAAGGACAAAGGGAAACATCGGGCGGGTCTGGGTCCTTGAGACGGGCGTCACTTGCTGTGCTGGGCTTACATATTTCACAGGAAGCGACGGCCTCAGTTGATGTATTCTGCACCTAAAGAATTCTAAGGTCCGACGTTCATGGTTTTTCAACCCCACATGCGCTTTAAGGGGGACATCAGGGCCCAGGGACACCCGCGGGTGACCTTCAGACACCCTTTGCTCCTTCAAATCAGCGCATCAACGAGGCTGATTGGTGGGTACAAACATTTCATTTGTCCCACGGTATTCAAACGATCGACCAGGGTGCAGATCATTTTTTTCACACTGATCACGCTAGCAGCCCCATACTACGGCCGTCTTAAGTTTTATATACGGTATTTTTTGCTGCTGCCTTCAACACTGTTAAGGAGAAAATCGGAAAAGGATTTATGCCAAAGGGTAACATTTTGTACACGTATATTGGTTGTTTTTCAATGTTTCCCGGTCACAGCGATGCTCCCTGCGGGGAATATTTCCCTTTCGGGGAATTTTCTACCGCTATTTTGGCGAAAATTGAAAGAGGGAATCTGTACAAGCTGCAAGGAATTTTAGGAGTCCTGCAGTAAAAAAGAAAAATAATGTCCGCAAACCAGACCTCGCATCATTTATTGCTTCGTTTTTTTTATTCTGTTAACACTTCGTCGGATTTGCTTTGGAATATTAAAAATCAGAATGGGGATAAGAATGGGGTGGGGTGCATATGGCAGACATTCTCAGATAATGAATAGCAGCCTACCATTGTCGCTGAAGAAGAAAGTGTATGACAGCTGCATCTTACCGGTACTCACCTACGGGGCAGAAACTTGGAGGCTCACTAAGAGGGTTCAACTTAAATTGAGAACGACTCAGCGGGCAATGGAGCAGAAAATGATAGGTGTAACATTAAGGGACAAGAAGAGAGCGGACTGGGTCAGGGAGCAAACTGGGGTTAAAGACATATTAGTAGAAATTAAGAAGAAGAAATGGACGTGGGCAGGGCATGTAATGCGAAGGCAAGATAACCGCTGGTCATTAAGGGTAACAGAGTGGATCCCTAGAGAAGGCAAGCGTTGCAGGGGGCGGCAGAAAGTTAGATGGGCAGATGAGATCAAGAAGTTTGCGGGGATAAATTGGTCACAGTTGGCACAGGACCGAGGTAATTGGAGAATAATGGGAGAGGCCTTTGCCCTGCAGTGGGCGTAGATAGGCTGGTGATGATTAAAAATGTTGTACCGGAGAGCCAAGAGTATCCAACACCGCTTCCGATCCGGTTAATGAAAGAGGAGTGAAATGCATAAAAACGATACTCTATGAGGAAGAGCTAATAAAGCGTGAAGTGGCGGGGGCTGAACAGCTGAATCCTGTTCGCATGTACTCCTGGGAAATATACACAAAAGTATTTCAGTTGATCCTTAGACTGCGTGCTGACAATGACAGCTGGCGCCAGCAGTCCCGGCGCTGAACTAAAATTACCTCGTGACCCAACAATGTCTCGTTGTTTTTCGTACGGACAGTTTCAACTTAAATCTTTTAAATCCAATGGAAGCATAGTATTTTGTATAATGCGAGAAACGTATAGCCAAATTCCGCGGAGCGAACCATGTAGAATTTATTTCCCGCTGAAACTCTGACTCTCGGAACGGTGTCTGAGCCCGAAAGGCTACGTAAATAGACATTAGAAGGCTACGTGAATAGAAGGCTACGTAAATATACATAACTGGCACTGGCTAACGCCCATAACCGAACAGAATTTGCGTAAATCTGTCAGCTGCTAAAAAAGATCGCAGGTATATTTGCAGGGAATTCTTGAGAAACGTGTAGGAAAAAGTTCTAAAATAGGGAATTTCTTAACATAGAAATGGCAGTTTTTCTCCAGAGTATGGAACACCACGGCCCACGTATTTTAAAGGAAAAAACAAACACGCGTAGCCTTGCTCTTATCATCACACACCGCTTTGAAATGCGCGTCATCAGTATCGCAGTATAGGCACGTTGGGCTGTGCTTGTCGTAAAAGCCGCAGCGGCTCGAAGATCCCATGCTCATCACGGCCTTTCTTCATAAGATGAAATTTGCGTTAGCGCCTTCGCCCTGACCGAGGTATCAACAGGTTTGATACCACACGCCAAGTCAAGCGTGGCAATAAAGAGAAGGCTTTTTGTAATTTCATACCAAGAGCCAAGACGAACATTTTAGGCTGTGAAAGCGACAAGCCGCCAGTCGTTCGTGTTGTTTCCAACCACTGAAAATGGAATGAAGGAATCAGAGCATTCATCTAAAGGCATAAATAAAGCTTTACGCCTTGTCTCAGTGTCATTCCCGTAGACTGTTGGCACGGCACTCGGCAGGCAGTGGGAGACACCAGATTTAGAAATAACCACTCCTTTGTCGATGCCTAGTGTGAGCTACAGAAAACATTATCAGGAAAAGTGCTCAGCAAACAGCGGCCTCTTTCTAGAGCGGGGTGCCTATACGCATGCACAACACTCATGGATAACAACAAACCACACTGACTAGCTCGCGCCATCAACAAAATGGTTCTGGTTTAGTGCGAACGGGTAAGGCGTCCACATGCTTCTTGCTCGGCGGCGCATGGCCTCTGAATTTGAAAAAAACAATTGCGAAGGAGAAAGCCGAGATAATAGCACGCTGTATTTTAAGCCATTGCTGAAGATCAGCACATACACGGCAAATTCGAGCGTGGAAGCCACATGTATGACGCCACATGTATCGGAGGCTGCTCGTTCCTTTCTCTTTTCCTTTGTATTCCCATTTACGCCATGCAGTGCTTTCGAAGCAAGCGATAACGGAGTGCCCCAAAGCGCAGTTAATAAAAAGCTAGAACTGATAGCTCAATGTTCTCTGCGCTTGTCTCTTGATTGTGCGCATCTAGCCTCTGTGTCTGCACATGCGCATGAAAGCGTCAGACGAAGCGGACCGTGAACTTTTCAGACTCTGCATGGAAACAGTCCACTAAAAATGGCTGTAGTGCTTTACAACTACGACTACTCCCGTCTTCCGTACAATGCCTGGCTCCGAATCCTTTCCTACGCGGACACCGATACGCTGCTTGCCATCGAAGCCACTGCGTCCTGCTTTACTAACATCGTCAGAGACGAGCACCTTGCGGCGAACGTACTGTGCGCTCCAAGTTCCGACGAAATGACGTTACATCGGTTCTTCACGACACGCGCGATGCACAAGGTGAAGGTTTTGGACGTGTCCAACTGCATAGTGGCCGCACCAGACGTCATCCTCTCCTGGGTCGGAACCTGCAACGCACTCACGGACCTCCGCTGCGTCAACTGCCCGCTGCCCTACACTGGCTTGCTGATAGTCCTGATGGAACGGCTGCCTCATCTTCAGCGCATAGACTGGTCTTTCTTCGGGGAGCACATCAGCCACGACATGTGCCGCGTCATGGAAGGGTACAACGAGATGGTGATACCGCAGTTGCGCAGCATGTACGTGGCAGTGGCCTGTCAGGGCGCGGACAACCACGCACTCCTGAGCTTCCTGTTGAATCGGTGCATTGTGCTTCAGAAGGTGCACTTCCACGCCCTTTACGGTGACTTCACTGAAGCCACAGCCCTTTGTGTCGGTGCTGCAACGTCCAACATATCCTCGGACCCTACCTTGGTTTACTCGACCGAGCTGGATGATGTAAGGGGCCAGCAGCGGTTTTTTACTTCGTTCGTCCGGTTGATGCAGGTGCGGTCGAAGTGCTTGTCCGGCACAATCGTGTGCGGCAACAGGGTATTCCTTAGAGCGTGCACAGCCGGCGCTAGTTCATCGTACACTCACACCATGCCTCCTCGTTTCAAGCAAGTAGTCGTGGCACTGAGCAACGAAGTCAGCGTTCAGCATACGTTGTCGCAAATGGCGATCGATATGAGTTGGTCGCATATCGAAGCGCTCACGCTCGCCTTATTGCCATTTGCTGAGTCTGACACCCCTACCTGCGCGGGCCCCAACTTCTGGATACCACTTATAACATTCATTTGTTCCTTCCACTTTCTCACAGAGCTTAACCTGAACTCGTTTCACTTCAGCGGTAGCGTGGACCTCTGCAACATCGTTGCTATGGTCCCCATGAGGCTTCGAGCGCTGTCACTCGCGCCGTGCGGCATTAACCAATCGAATTCTTTCATAAACTTGGCAAAGGTGTCATCAAAGCTCGAGGAACTAGACGTCAGAATGAACTCTGACAATGTTAGCTCACAGTGCGCCTCCTGTAGCCAGCCTTTCATAGTGCTTGAATATGATGCCGCTATTCTTCAACAGGGCAGTGCGCTCAGACGCTTTACCCTTTGCAGGGTTCTGAAAGTGCATTCCCTCGACTTCATCGCCAATCTTCGCCCTACTGAGATCCGTCTTTTCTTCATGCCTAGGCACACAATAGGCGAGTCACGTAGCATTGGCCATCTGCTGAGATGCAACGACAATTTGCAGTCCCTCGTTCTGAAAGACCACTCACTGTTCCTGGGACTTGAGTTCTACCAGCAAAACCTTGACGCCCTCAACCACCTAAATCACCTCAGCCTCGATGTGAGGGCGCCATCCGAGATCGATGAAGTGCGGTTGTTTTTTAACCACATGACTGCTCGACTTCCAGTGTTAGAGACACTTCACTTGCACTACGTCAGTGGCGATAACTTTGTGCGGACACTGACTTGGTTGCGGCCACCAGTCTGGTACCGGGAAACAAGTGAAGAAGCTCAACATCTTGCTGGAGCCCTGCTGGCAGACAGGCCATGCATTGGTTGTTCAATGGCCACGTTTATTGGTCTGGTCAAGCCCCGCCATCACCGCAAGAACTGCTTGTAGATAATTTTCGCCGAACATTCTGAAAAGTCTTTTTTGTTTCAACATCATGTACATACTTTTATCGCCGCATTGACAACTGGGAAGCATTAGAGAGCTGTGGTCAGTACATTGCATGTACATGACACTGTTGAATTGCTATATTGAATTTCTAAATTGATCTTACTTTCAGAAGTACGTCATTGGGTTTTTACACTACTGAAGGCCTTGCGCTATTAAGTAGTTCTTAGCAAGTGTAGCCGATATGTCCTTTATACTTTCGTAACATGGTTGCCAGCAATTAGGAATAATTGTTTTATTTCACCACTATGTGGAAGTTGTGTAACACTTTAATTCTGCCGTGACAAAGGTACTGTGTTATCGTTGCTTTGGCGTAGCGCCGAGTGCGTAAATTTACGGTCTGCTCTTTACCAAAGTACCAATCGTTCTGCTATTGCTGGCACGCGGGCTAGGTTTTCATTGTAACAGAACAAAAATGTAAATGGAAGTGTCCCACTGATTTTTTCTGCGTTCACTTCAAATAAAGAGCCTTAAAGAATTGTTGTTTTATTGACGTTTCTGAGCGGTAAATGTTCATAAGTGCGTAAGTATTGGTCACCATCTCCTTACAAATCTAGAAAAGCGCGAACAAAGTCACGCTTGATTGGGTTCTGGCAGCGCAAATCTGGGCTTACGCTTTTTTGTTGTGTGCGAATGCCGATACAATGCCAAGCAACATTCACGAAAACTACGCTGCATGCAAGTTTGAAACTCGTATGTACGGAGGTCCAAACCGTTAATGCTTTGGTACCCAGCATTGCTAGGGAGCAACAACTTTCCCAAAAAACATTTTTTACTGCGAAACAGTAGACCTCGAATCAGCCAAGGAAATATTCGTGTCTGCGTCAGCATAAAAGTCTTAGGGTAAATAAAACACAGTGCTGGCACAACCACAAATCGAACCCGGACCTGCGTAGGGAAGTGGAGCCAGAGCCTGTCGTCTTAGCGATAAGCTACGCCCACACGAGGAGACGTGGAGACGGCGTACTCAACGATCGAGCACACAGCGGCGGGTCTACCACCTGCACGCTTTTATAGCCCTCGTGTGAAGTGCACACCGCCTAATGTATGATAACGGTGATCACGTGGTTTGCATTAGATGCAGACTCAACAGCGCCTGCGAAAGTGTCAGGGGCTTGGCGGCGACTGACGAAACAAGAGCGCGGGTGGGGCAGTGAGAGAGCCACAGCCGCGCACGCCGCCCTCCTCGTCACCATTCGAAGAAGCTGCTTTCCATTTTCTTTCTTCCGTAGGTGCTGCGTTTTGGTAGTCCCTGTGTTGACACATTGCAGTGCCATTTATGTGTATTCAGGTGACGGCGCATGGATTCGTCGTGGATGTCATTAAGCTTCGCAGTCCTACCAACTTCGCCGCGTGGATTGGAACGAATTTTTTTATTCTCGGTTTGTGGGGTTTTGGAAATTTTGCCTCATATGTTCACAGTCGAAGGTAGCCGGACCTTCGAAAAGTGTAGAAGACAGAGCCGCACGTAGTTTTGCCCGATAAAAATTCACGCGTATCGGCTCCTTTCGTTGCAAGTGTCGACGAAAGACGATCGTCGACTGGCGCGCTTGCCAAGTAAATGCCTCACTTCTTTTTCTCGCTCACTTCTCATGCTGTTCTTCTCCCGTCTCTTTCCTTTCAAGATAACAGGCTAGAGGTTTAAAGTCAATTTAAAATTACCGCTTCACACTGCTCCAAGACGGACGCCTTGATGACAGCTCTGCCGTATACGGCGGAGTCACGCGTGAATCGGGGTACCATACAACAACGTTGATAGAACCACATTGCCCTATTCCACGAGCGTCCCAAACGGAAGGTGGAGCCTATAGTGGAACCTTTTGTTACTTTTGACGTTTAAGTTTTTTAAATTCCGCCAGGTAGCGCGGGAAACAGCAGGTGACGGTTTTCTGCAGTTGATGTAGTATCTTATTTGCTGCCGCAAAAACCAAGCATCGGTGAATTTTTTAATAAAGCAACACTGCAAATATCACTCATGCATTTATTTTCTGCCTCATATTTGGTAATATCTTGCTCTTGTTGAACAATGCTCACAAGTATGAACAATAACACCGGACTTAGACGTTTAGTTTTGGCTGAGGGTATATAACACTAAAGCGCGGTTTCTGTTTCCCTTTGGCCGCATGGCAAAATCGAGTCACAGACACACAGACAGACAGACAGACATAGAGACAGACCAAATTGTTTCCGTTCAAGTGTCCCAAGAAAGACTTCCTTCTTTCAAACCAGACTGGTTAAGGTGTGTTTACAGGCATCGAGTCCTGTGGTTCGATGGCGTCGATACCGGTAAGCGAAATTATGCAATTTCCTTGTTATTACAGATCATAGCGAGACCAACTTTACCTTTGCGGTCTTCAGTGAACCATAAACCGGCCTGATCAATGTATTATTGACAATGAACTCATATATGGAGCAGCAAGTGTCCTTTGCCACCCAGGTGTAATAACCCATTGCGTTCGTCCCAGCAAACCTAATTTTTCTGGCTTCATCTCTGTGATTTCTGCAGTGCATTTAAATCATGCAGATGTTTACACGTTGTTCAGCAACAAAATTAACGCTTTGGGCATCAACGGGTTAACAATACGCGGACGCGTGGCCATCGATACATGCAGCGCAGACAGCTGATAGCCACCGGCGTGTTCGCCAAGATTAGCGGACGGCGTTGTGGCAGCTATACATCCCATTGATATTGGGGACGCTTCCGTGTTTTGGGGGGACGGGTTTGACATAAACATACGTTACCGCGACAGTGGCCAACGCCTATTTTTTTAAATATGCTGGGCGCTCAACCGTGGAAATGATTATCTCGCCTTGGGCGTGGTTATTTAGCACAGACGTTCATTGCCAGCACCGCGAAGTTTTAGCGCGCGTGGCGAAGCAAGCAAAGTAGTCGGAACTGGGGTATGGCTCTACACTTTCTGCGTAATTTTCAAGAAAATAATCACCGACAATCTTACTCACGCGATGCTTTTATTTTCACAGAAGCAAACACACGACGCACACTGCCGGCGAAGAAAACAGATACAATTGCTTCTACAAGCCCGTCTACCACCCCACCGTTCCGTAATCTAGTTGCTACAGCCATACAGTTTCTTACTAAAATCTGGAGGAGCCACTGGCGGTGCCATCGTTCAACCACCGTGGAGTTATAGAACTTGGCTTAACTTGAGGCTTGACGGCTATTATGTGTACTTGTCTTCCGGTTTTTCTGCGCCATCTGTTTCGGCTCATTCCGATGCAGAATTGCTGGTTGCGCCTGATTACAGTGGCTGCAATGAGCAAATGTTGCTCGTCTGGAAAGAAATGGATGCGCAAAGCAGTAGCTTCGCCGTGCCGCCTCTACTCTAACCGCAGCCATGTTCTACATCATTTCTCTAAACGGACGCCAAGTCGGGTTTCCGCACATGGTTTACAGTACAAGCGCGGGTGTTGTTTCATGCTAGTTGTTTCATGTTGTTTCATGCTAGTCCTGTTCATGACGGCGCTTGCGAGAACAACACGAGCACGGTAGCGCCTAAGCCTAATAAAAATCCTTTACCTGTAGTTAGTATATGCCTACGGAAGTCGAATTTTCCTTCACCTAACGATATCGCAGAAGCGGCGAACGGCGGGCGGGTCAGTGCCAAGCCGGTTGTGGTCAGTACCTTATCACGGTAGAAAGCAGCGAAAGAAGCACGAATGGGTCACACGTGCAGAACTGTTCCGCCAATGCAACCGTCGTCTGCTACACCCTTATTCAAAAAGGTCGTAAAAGAGTAATAACGGCCGTATTAACTAACTTCGTACGAACCTTACTGCCCCGCGGTACGGTACGTAGGCTCTACCACGAGTAGGCTCTGCCACGTAGGCTCTGCCACTAGGAAGTAGTGTACCCTAGATTAAGGTCGTGCTTGTGACTTTGTTTTGCCTGACCAGTTAGTTTTGCCTGACCACAAGCAGCTATTGGTTTTATGCCCCTTCTGATGAGATGTATCTTTTGCTGGCGGAAAATTTGAACGCAGACGTGAAACGGGCCAATGTGACCGCTCCTGTATTCTCACAAGTCGAGCACTTTGTCTTGGTGTGTTACGCTAACGACGCGGGAGTGAAACGGACAGCTCCATGTTTGTCCGCTGCAATAGAGCTTGGGTTATTGCATGTTTATTTCAGATAATTGGCAAGAAAGTATATGCTCAACCGTAAATTACAAACAAATTTGTTTTGTTTTGTGCACACCGTAGACTGCATCCAGCTTCGCAGGTCATCCTTCTTCACAGAGTGGAAGGGCACTAATTTTTTCCCCTCGCCACCACGGGTGCGTCTTTGATAAGTTGCGCAGTCGGCTGCTAACGGCGGTACTGCCGTTATCAGAGGATTCCGAAAAATAAATAGAAGCACGCAGGGGCGTAAAAAAATGCGCTGATGCACTGTACTCCCTAATGCGAAGTTCTTGCGCAGTGCGACCAGTAGTCTTTTCGGTCACGGCGTATATCTCCTGCGCCTCTGGGAGTTATCCCGTGATCAGCGAACGCACGCCTGCGCGCGCTACTCAGCTGTTGTCGCGCAGCGCGCCGCCGCTGCCGGCCAGCGTGTTGTTGCAAATCGTGTTTGAAACTCCCGCACAGATGTCACGTGGTTCGGATTAGCCAGGCTTGTGAGAGCAGTGAGCATGGTGTTCAAAATCGTGTATGAACCTCCCGCGCAAATGCCACGTGGTTTTGATTAACTGGGGGAAAGTATCAGGGGTACGGCGCTCCTTGGTGGCGACGCATGAAGTGTGACGTCGAGGCAGTCAGAGAGATGATGCCATAGCCACTCTTGCTACCCTCCACGTCACCCTTCGCCAGATGCTCGTCTCCGTTTTCTTTCTTTCGTCGCTCCTGCTTTAGCTCACTCGGTTGCGCGGACATAGACGCCGCCCCATGAGAAGAAGAAGAAACACATTTATTTAGGAGCACAGTCAGCTGACGATGGTGCATCTCGAAAAACAAACTGCGCGCAAATTAACGGGGACAGGAACAAATGAAAATGGCACAAACGCAGTGCCGCCTTCCCGTCTTCTTCTTGTCCCCGTTAATTTGCGCGCAGTTTGTTTTTCGAGATGCGCCATTACCAACTCGCCCAACTCTCAACCCTTTTGACGATGGTGGCCGCCATTTTGGCGGTGACCGCGGCTGCCCGGACGACCATTGAAGCTTGAGCCTCCTGGTCTGGGCAGCGCAACGCCTCCTCCCACTGCTCACATGTGGTTATTTTTGGATAGGGATCTCTCGGGCATCCCCACATACGGTGCTGAAGTGTGCCGAGGGACTGGCAGGCAGTACAGTAAGGGGAAAGGTACAGGGCTGGCTGAATTAAGTGTAATTTAGCGGGATTGGGAAATGTGTTCGTCTGTAAAAGACGCGGGTTCCTGCTGGATGGTGAATTGTGTGTGTGCCGGGAAATATACACGGTGGGAGGGGTGGTAATGGGTGGCAATTTTGTTGTAGGTGATCATCCGGTCTCTAGCGGATCTGGCGCCATGGTAGGGGAACGAGCTGGGCCTGGCTCGTATGGTGAGTTCTCGAGCCATACTGTGGGCAACTTCATTCCCCTCCAGGCCCGCATGCTCCGGAGCCCAGATGATTTCTACGAGGTACACCGGGGGTGCTTGTTAGAGAATTTTGAGTGCCTGAGGCGAAATAAAGCCGGAGGCGAAATTTTGAACTGCCGTTTTAGAATCGGTGATGATTGTGGAGGGGGTCTGCTTTTTGAGTTAGCGCTAATGCTACCGCCGCTTCTTCTGCTGTGGCTGGGTTGGTGGTGCGGATGGTCAGGAAGTTGCGCTGTACCTGATTGGAAGGGCAATGGGAGACGATTGAGAAGACGCCATGCCACGGATATTCGGCTGCGTCGACGTAATGGACGTCATCTTTGTCGCTGTATTTTTTGTGTAATGCTTGTGCGCGTTGCGAACGCCTTTTGATGTTGAATTGTGGGTGCATGTTTCTGGGTATAGGCTTGATAATTAAATTAGAATGGATGTCGTGAGGGAGTGTGGATTTTTCTTCTGGGGATTCCAAAGGTGAGATTCGTAACCTCTGGAGAATATGAGTGCCAGTGGTAGTTTTTGAGCCTTTGTCCTTTGCAGGCTGACCTACCCGCCCCATGAGAAACCCAGCTAACGGCTGGCAAAGGGCTAAAACGACCAAAACCCGCCACCGCCGATAAGCATGTAGCCGCTGCCATTTCCGCTCAAATTATAACTCGCCCAGTAGCTGCGAATCATTTTGGTTGAAGAGCAACTCACGCAGTTGGAGCGGCGTCGTGAGCCCATAACTCTTCTTCGGGGTTCAAAGGTCTTGCGAGCAACATTTTCGCCGGTGTCATTAATGCCTAAGTATGGGCCATCCCCACTTGCCTGTTTATGCGTGCATGGTTTTAGGGTGGAAGGAAGGGGCATGTACGCACAGCTAGGTTTCATGCCGCTACCGATGAAATGCTGATTGTGCTGGTTGGAGATTTAAGCGCCTAAACGGCTCAGTCGGCTTTGTCGGCTGTACTCCTTAATCGAGTGGTTCCCGTCTGGGTTGGTGTGTTCACAGACAGTAAGGTGCCTACGAAGGGGAAGGGAAACAGACAGTGACATGTTGGTACGTGCAAAAGAGATTTCACAGGTTTCCGGGTCTTTATGGGATTGACGCATGTCGTTCGTTTGGACGAAGCAGAGCTAGAATTGAGGAAGCGAGAGCCCGAACAGAAGCTTGAATGGGTGCAAATAAAGGTGCTTCCGCCACAGTTACCACCTCCTGCTCGTGGAGCATCGGCAAATCCCTCCCATATGAACAGAAACCTGCCCGCTGGGAACGCCGGCGTGAGCCGATATCACGTGTTTCAGTGGAACATTTTCTGCCGCGTCTATCACTTCTAAGCAGGTTCGCAGACCGGCTGCCGGTTTATGCGTGCACAGGTCTGTAGTGGAAAATAGTGCGAGGTGGGACGGAGCCGTGCAATATTTTGGCCAGAATCCACAAGGCATTGTAGATTTAAGGGGTCGCCCCAATGGCATTCCATTAATTCTAAGGGACACTTTCTGAAGAACGCTTCTCGGATTAGTACTGCCAGCGGCGGCAATTCTCTAGAACCACAGAACACCAGCTCCACATCGCGCCAAGAGCAGACGGAAGAAGAAAAGGCCACAGCGGGTGAACCTCGCGGTACGTTGCTCTCTGGTATCGTTTCACTGTAAATGAGGTTTATTTAGCGAATGAACGTAAACACGAATATACAAGAGGTCTAAGGAAAGCTTGTAATAGTCGCTCAAGCTCTTTTTCATTCTAATAACTGTCCGTGGACACATTTTGCCGTACATCACGACGTTATTATTCGCTGCTGAAACCTCAAAAGCACCCGCCGCGGGGACTCATTGGCAAATGCGTTCTGCTGCTCAGCCAGAGGTCGCCAGTTCCATTCTGGCCGCTGCTGCCGCTTTTGAGGGAATGGCGAAACGCACATAAGCTCGCGTTTCAAGATTTCGGCCCACGTTAAAGATCGGCAGGTGGTCAAAATTATCCCCGAGCCTTTCATACGGTGCGCCCCATAGCCCTTGTGTAGAGGTTCGGTATGTGAAACCCCGGAAATCTGAACCTAAAACTCAAAAACGTGATGCCAATATTCCCCCGCGATCCATAAAATTTCCCCTGGGTCTCTTCAGAACATGCTCGCCGGCCGAAATCGACCTTTAGCTACGGTGTTTTATGTACTAGTATAAGCACAATATTGAAGACCCTGAATGGGACATGAATACGCCCCAATGGCTCACAGGCTAAGGCGTTTTGCTGCTAGCCCAAGGACGCGTTTTTGTGGTGGAGACATAACAGAAAATTATTTTCTTTTGACGCGATTTCGCCACATGTTAAATGTATCGAGGTGGCCTGATGACTTTTGATTCTGATTGTAAGGTTTCACCAGCCGACGCAACGCAGGCGATGAGGCGTGCCGTAGTGGAGGACTCCGGGTTAATTTTGACCACCTGAAGATCTTTAACGTGCGCAAAATCTGGGACAGACGGCCGTTTTTGCTTTTCTCTTTCATCAGAAAAGCGGTCGCCGCCGCGGCCGGGACTTGAACCGAACTCCTTAACCACAGAGCCACCACGGCGGATAGGCATATACGTCTTGTAATCTTACTTGAATGGCCATGAGCAACCTCGTTATTTTCCATATTATAAGCAGCATTTTTCTGCACGCTGCGTCAAACGTTTTCTAAATGGTGACAAGCCACTCCAGTCTCTCAAAAATACTGCTTATAAGTGTAACAAATTGGGTGATTGCTTGAAAAGGGCATTTCCCGGAATGCAGAGCAGTGTTCTTGGCGCCCCGGGCCAAATGCGTCCTTATCCTTACCGCTACACCTTAGAGATATAGAAAATTAATGATTGATGAAGACAAACTTCGTCATTGTAAAAAAGAAAAAGATTTAAATCTAGCGCAGGTGGAATTTGAATCCAGAGCTTCTGTACAGATGTCGAAGGTGTTATCTGTACACCTTAAGGAAGGCGAAAACTAACTTCGTAAGCAATATCCAAGAGCACATAGGACTCTGCGGATAGCCATTGCCCGCAGACATGCCGAGGTATGTCGTGCACATACCTAGGCAAAACTGGGCGCCACTGACTCACACTCACACAGAAAAATTTTTTTTTCCTCTCGGATTCACTCACACACACACTCACCAGTCGACCTCACCACTCACACTCACTAGCACTCACGCTTACTACGCGCCCTCCACCACTCGCACGCACTCGCGCTCAACATTGGCCGTTATCACTCGCAGTCACTCCCACTAGCGCTCGCCACTCGCCGTCTCCCCTTGCACGCGAGTCTGCGCAGCAGATCTTCCATGACTCATGAAACTGAGTAGTATTAGTGCATTACGGTGTCAGAAATCCACCGAAATCGTATTCCTAAATTAACACATGACGAGAGAATTCTTGGGTGTCCCATAGTAGGAGCTCAGTGAAGACATATTTCTGAACCTAAAAGCGATTCCGCAGTTTACATGCACCCCAGCGAGCGACTCCTCGACGAATAGCCAACAGCGATTACAAGCGCAATAGTGGCGCTCACCGCGGTAAACCCCGGACATGGCGCGAGTAACGTGACTGCACTCGCGATTGGTGAGCGGAGCTCACTGCGCGTGGGGCTCGCGCTCACTTGCACTCCCACTGGCCCGTTCAAAACGATAGCGAGGCTCACTGACCCCTCACTCAAGGATGGTGAGGGGGGTGGCCATAGTGGCCATTCACCACTCATGAATGGTGAAAGGGGTGACCATGAGTGACCATTCACCACTCATGAATGGCGAATGGTCAATGCACTCGGGAGTAGGCATGGCGACCTATGGTCGTTCGCGTAGCCTTAGCCATAAATCGACCCGTTGACCGCCACTACACGCAGCATCACAGGGTCGGTGTACATATCTTTCACTTTAGCATATACACATCATGGTGGTCAATTGGTGCGCGACCTCTCGAAGTTCCGCATGTCACGGCTAATATAGCACAAAAATATAAAGCGCTACAGCGCTCAAGCCGCAACCTAGGAAATTCCTCGAGTAATTTTGGTATTGTAGCATGTTTACACCCTGTTAACTTTTAACTGTAATTAACAGTTGGTCCCTGCATAAAAATATTTATTCAGGGTGGTATGGTTAATCCGGCATTTCAGAGGTCCTGCATTAGCTAGTGGTAATTTTGCTTTGCTTTTTTGGGCTCGTGAAATCCGGCACTAGCTTTTTCTCTTCTAATTTGCATGTCTCCCCATAACTGCAGATGAGCGAACACCTGCCAACCGGAGAGTCAACTCCGAAGCCAGAAGCCACCGGAGTTGATGTATACTTAACCCCAGTGCCAATGGTAGCCCCAGCGGTCCCGGTCGAAGCGGTCCCGGTCCCACCGGTCTCGGTCCCACCGGTCCCGGTCCCAGCGGTCCCGGTCCCAGCGGCGGCACTGAATACCAGCGGTATAACTGCGGACGTGGATACAAGCCGTTCGGGGAGGGACGCAGCCCGGATACCACTGGAATTGCCCGCTCAGCAAACAGTGTTTATCTGCCGCTTCTGCCAAGGCTGCGACAATCAACTGAGCATGGTTTTACCTTGCAACTGCAAAGGTGCGCTCGGCAGGCGGCGTGTTGTTTACATAGTATTCTAAATGTCTTTTTATCGCAGTGTAAAATTACTAAAAGGATAGTAGAAGTAAGGATGGAAGAAAAGGAGGGACGTTTTTTAGGGAACCAATATCTTACCTGCCACGCACATTAAAGACTATACCATGGTATGAAAATACTTCGGAAAAAAAAGTTAGGTGGGGACCATACCTTTGACATGCAACGTAATGCCAGGAACCCCCGTGTTTATATTTCTAATCAGGGGCAAATTCCGACTGAGTTTTTTTAGAAGGGCAAATATCATGCATGATTCGTAGTAAAATAGCACATACTTTCCGTGGATGTAACCTGTTCATGACAGCACCAAAAACCAGCGACACATGCAAGTATTTTAGGTGAAGTCGGTACTGAAGCTCCACTTAAACGGCCCGTGCAGACAAAACACAAGTTTGGTTCATTCGAAAGAGTGCTTCCTTATAATCATGCTGGCGTCTCATTTAATGCACACGTCGCTCAAATAAGCTCTACAATTAAGAAAAAAGGTAATGGCCATGCGACCCACTGGCTCATTCCCCGCAACAGAACCTATGACGTCATATGTGCCCATCTGCTCGATAGGCTGAGGCCGGCAAAAGCAAACAAAAATTAGGCAGGGCTTATAAGCTTGCTTAACCAGCTATTTTCGCTTAAGGGCTATGCATAAGTATTTTACAGCTGTAAGAATGGTGGGGTGAACAATGAGATTTATGAAAATACAAGTGAACATTGAAGTACCGATACGCACGGTTGTTGGTACTGGGTTCACTATGCATTTTCGCTGCACAGCTGCCCGCCGCTTTGACCCGCCGCGGTGGCTCAGTGGCTAAAGCGCTGCGCTGCTGGGCATGAGGTCGCGGGTTCGATTCCCGGCCACGGCGGCCGCTTTTCTGATGGAGGCGAAAAGCAAAAACGCCTGTGTGTACGAGATTTCGGCGCACGTTAAGGATTCCTAGGTGTTCAAAATTAATCCGGAGCCCACTACTATAGTGGGCCTCGTTGCCTGTGTTGTGTCGGTGCGTTAAACCCTACAGTCAGTCAGTCAATCAATCAATCAATCAATCAATCAATCAATCAATTAATCAATCAATCAGCCCACCGCTTCGCAGTTGTCTTACACAACACTGGCCGATTGGCGTAAGCGACGTTGCCTTACGTGACCCTTGTTGGTCGGGCATACCTCATGCTTTAGGAAACCATTACTTTCTACCGTAACAAAAACAAGCTGGGTGCAAATAAGATCAAATGCAAAGCGACAGTGGACAACGGTCCCAGTCAGTATGGCAGCGCCATCTGGATAGACTGGCGGTAAGCAGGGCTGAAGAGCCTAATGACGCAGTGGAAATTTTTTTCAATACCCGCCCCTGTGACTTCATGGCAGACGTCACAAAAACACAAGATTTGGTAGGAGATCCAAAATTTAACCAAAATTGAATAATTTCTCAGAGTACTGCGTCATTTTCTGCCGGATAAGCACTTTAGGCAGATTAAAACACGAAATATTTTGTATAATATAAATTTGTATTTTATACTTTGTCTGCCTTGTCACTTTAAATACTAAAACTAAATACAGTCAAAGCTCGTCAATTCGAAGTCTGTTAATTCGCGCATTCGGTTAATTCAAACTCACGCCCTTGTCCCGGCACAGCCCTCTGTATTTCAATTGGGGAAAACTACCGTTAATTCGAACGCGTCGGTATCCCGAACGGTTAATTCGAAATGGGATTCCCTTGTTTCCATCGCTCCTCGCAGAAGTCTGCCTAGAGTGATTACAGTGTGATTCAAATCCAAACCAACCAAATTTACTAGAGATGCAAAACAACGAATCAGAAAAACAACAGCGTGGCGCACAACAGCACAACGCTCTGGAAACAGCTTATTTCGCTTATACAGAGAGCTCCGCGCCGCCGGCGCGATGGCTCCACCGCATTTCATTATGATTTATGAAACATTATTTACGATATCAACTGCCACAAATGTGGAGTAGAGCCTAATTCGCGACAACTAGTCCAGAGGTGGCTTCTTTGTGTTCTAGGCGAGCATTGTGGCGCAATTTCCATTCATTTTAGCACCCGCGTGGTAATGGAACTATGCTAATACGAACAATCTTATGGTACCCTTCGAGTTTGAATTATCGAACTTTTACTATATATACATGTCAAGGGGTAACTCAAGCGCTTTCTTACTACAATGACGCAAAATGCCCTCTTTGGTATGCCAGTCAAAAGCCGTAAGGTATTGCTTGTTTGATACACGGCTTTTTTTCTGACGTGACTCTCTTTATAACTAGCCACCACGGGTGATCTGGAATCAAAAGTAGGGCCATAGACAGCTAACCATGTATGTGCACGTGGCACTTACCCGTGCTCCGGATTTGTCGTATTAGGATAGCATCTGAATGCAAATCAATATACCACACTGAAATACTTACTAACTCGCTATCTCCCGCGCTTCGTTTTCTCTACGGTAGACTAATTTTGATTTTATGGCTCTCCGCAGATATTCCAGCAAAATATTGCTTCTAAATTTATAAATTGTTTAGTCCAGAAATATGTGTCCCTTTTATTCCTACAGCCATTATACACAGATAAAGCCGCTTATAGCTTTGGCTAATAGCAAAGAGGCTCTATAAAGAGTAGCCGGCTCCAAATGGGTCGACGCCATCTGTAGTCATGAAAGGAACTACTGGCTTGCGTGCGTAATAACCGCCAGCGACCGCAAATACACTACCGGCTTCATATATCAAACACAAGCAAACCTGTACAAGAAGCCGACTTCAAAACTACGCAAGATACACCTGGTAAGCCGCCCGACGTTTGTAAAAGTGCAAGTTAGGAAGGGCTTCAGTTTCCCTCCAAAGTATGCTACAGGTATACGAAAATTCTTAAAGGCGTGTATATGCACTAGTTGGCGAAAGAAGTTCATAAAGTACTACCTAAGTTGACATGACTATAAGAGTAATAATTAGGCTTGAGCAAAGACATCTGACTGTTCCAACTCTCGCTCCTTGAAGGATGCATGCAGGGTGTGGACTTCTAGAATCATCAAATGTAGTCAATGTGCTCTATGGCTTGTGTGGACTTCATATCAGATGTTATCGATAATATGACGAGAGGACTGCGACAGAGGCATAGAGTTGCAAAGTACGTTTTTTTACGTTTTATACCTGCATGGAAGGCGTTGCAGATAAGCCCGGCGCAGTTATGAGTCACTGAGGGCATCCTCCCGAGACAATGTACCAGGTGATGCAGGAGTTGATGGGCGTGTAGGTGCGTGCCTTCCGAAGAGATGTATACTGCCAATCGAATACGTTCAAGTAAGAGAGAAGAAATTCTGTGAAATGGACAAACATTACCAAAAGGTTTGGTGCGTATGATTCTCGCCAGTCCCTGAGTAACTAGAGAGTGAGTGGTAGTCCGGTGTATGATGCGGTGGCCCGCTCCTGTGTGAGTGAGGCATGTGGTTGGGGAAAATATTTTCTTGTATATCTGTGATGGACAATGACAATGGTGTCCGAATAGCTAGGGGTGTACACGAGGGAGGGAGCCTCATGTGATTGGGAATCCATGTTGACCACTATAGTGACTGCTGCTCGGGCCTGCTCATGTGTTCCAGTATTGCCGGTGTGGTTTATGGGCGGGTTCCCATTTTAGGGTAATATTTTTGTTGAATTGAGGTCTCGCCTTGTGGTGGAGCTAGATAGCGTGTGACCATATGGCACTCGAGATGTAGTTAAATATGCCGTTTGGTCCGCGTTCTACTAAAATTTGCTGATTAGCTTTATTGTCCCAACTGTCAGGAAACACGTAATGGGCTACCAGTTGAGTGGCCGCACTGGGTGAAATTGTGAAACAAGAAATGCAATTGGAAAAACTTTGTCACTGTTTACACAGAAAAACTTCATCACTACCCCCCCCTCTTCGTGTGCAGACGACCGCAGCCGGGCCCACGCGAACTGCGTCGTTATGCAGTCATGCCAGAACAAGCGGCACACCTGTCCCAACTGCCATTACAGCTTCACCATCCGCTGGGACACGGAGAAGGTAAGACAGCGCTTAATTTTACTTAATACTTGGTGAGACCGAAATAATTTCAGTTATATTGTGTTCCTGGTAACGTCTATATTGTGTCAGATATATTGTGTTTCTGGGAAGGGAAACCAGGTTACCTGGCTGGACAGCAGCCGCTTATAGCGGCACAGCTGGCATTACTAGAGCTGCAGCAGATAACGGGGAGCGCGCCCACCTCAAAGCTCATTCATGGCAATATAATTACACGTAGCAGCATGAAAATGTTTAATGTGAAAGCTTTTTTAGTGGGGCCGATGGAGTCCTGTCAAAAAGTAATGCTCTTACCTAAACGCTTTAAGATCTCGACCGAAAAGCTCTCACAAAATCTCTCGACACATGGCGCGTGGTCGAGGTCTTCCAGTATGTCATAACGGTTACTTGAAAGTCTCAAAACAGGAACGGTTCTAAATAAGAGAATACATCCATCTATGACAAAGAAGTAGTACAGTAGTAGACCTTTGTACCCGCCGCGGTGGCTTAGTGGCTAAGGCGTTGCGCTGCTGAGCACGAGGTCGCGGGTTCGATTCCCGGCCGCGGCGGTTACTTTTCTGATGGAGGCGAAAAGCAAAAACGCCCGTGTGTACGAGATTTCGGCGCACGTTAAAGATCCCCAGGTGGTCAAAATTAATCCGGAGCCCTCCACTACGGCACGCCTCATCGCCTGCATTGCGTCGGCGCGATAAACCCTACAATCAATCAATCAATCAGTAGACCTTTGTTCATAAACCAGGTATCGATATACATTGCGATCCTTCGTAGATGCGTTTACATATTGCGGGACAAATTGTCCTTTGGGTTCGCTCTTCGTCTGCCATGCGGGTCTTGGAAGGTTGGAAAATCGATTTCACGCATTTTCGGTGAAGGGTGGACGCACTTTTAGCGAAGGTTTTAATGCACTATGACCCACTTTTAATTTTGGGCATCCTGAACCGCGCTTCACAACACAACGACGACGAAGAGAGGGCACAAGACGGCGATGCCACTGAGCTAAATCTTTACGCGGAAGAAAACACGCATATATACGATTACCCATCACACGTCTGTCTAAACGTCATCACCACACAGCGGTGCGCCAACAATCTTAAAGTATCCCACTTGCCACCCCCCTTTCAAAAAAACACATCCTAGAGCATCGTCTTTGACAGGACGGCAGATTCCTTACCGTACAGTGTCACAGAAACATGGCGAATGCACTTCCCTTGGATTTTTTTATACGAAACCCTTCCACCAACTCTTTTGTCAACTCGTCAATGTGGCTCCAAAGAATACACGTGTACTTGTACACTGGGTTGCATTTTTCTCGACTGTTTTCCTCGTGGGCCTTACAGTGCCGAGTGATGTGTCCAAATGGATTATTCTTGAGTGAACCACGGCGCTCCATGAGCCGTACATTGACACACCTGCCTGATTAGCCAATGTACACATTACCACATCAAAATGGCAAGAAGTATACGATGCCTGTCTAGCAGGGAACAAAAGGTGACACATGTTTCTCACTGCACACACTGCTAGCTTTTGTCCTGGCAACTTATTTTGCACCATTTTACATATTCTCAAAAGTATATTCGGGGCCGAAAAAACAACCCGTACCCCGTAACGACCGGCTACATTTTTCTGAGCATGTGAGATACGATGCATGTAGGGGATAACAGCGATCCAGTTTCTTTTAACCGGACGGCCGTTGCAGTGTGAAACGTGTCACCTTTTGTTCCTTGTTCGACGGGCATCGTCGACTCCTTGCCGTTTTCATGTGGTAATGTGTACATTGGCTAATCAGATGGGTGCGTCAATGTGCGGCTCATGGAGCAACGTGGTTCACTCAAGAATTATTCATTTGCATATACCACTTGGTACTCTAAGGCCCATAAGGAAAACAGTCAAGAAAAATGCAACCCAGTGTACAAGGACACGTGTATTTTTTGGCGCCACAATAACGAGTTCACAAGAGAGTTTGGGGAAGCGTTTCATATAAAAAAGTAGAGGGAATTGCATTATCCGTGCTTCTGTGACACTGTACGATAAGGAATTTGCTTTCCTGTCAAATAGAATGCCTTAGGTTGTGTTTTTTTTCGGGGGGGGGGGGAGACGGGGAAGTGGGCTAATGTAAGATGGTTGGCGCAAGGCTGTGTAGTAATGGCGTTTAGACACACGCGTGGTGTGTGATTGCATATATGTGTGTTTTCTTTTTATTAAAGATGTAGTTGAGAGTCAGCGCTGTCTTGTGTCCCCTCTTCCTCGTCTTTGTGTTGTTAAGCGCTGTCTCAGATGGACGGATACCAACTACCCCATCTGTGCATTGTGTTGATTTTGGACATCTTTCGCGCATCTTTCAACTCAGAAACCATGTTAATCAACCGCCTTCAGTTGGCCCAAATTAATGTTCGGAAATGTATTGTCCAAGTATGACATTGCATATTTTCAGTTTCGTTTTACTAGGATAATCCTAAGTAAACCGGGTGCCCTCACATCTTTTTTAGAAGTGGAAAAGACGCTTCCTGGATCTACCTTCCTGCCAAGATTCAAAATGCAAAAACAATTTTCATATCTAGCTGTGTTTTAACACCAACGCGTTCGCCCTCCTGGAAACTTTTCTTTGTCACTCGTGCTGTAAGCTTTCTAATTTGAGACGACCCTTTTCTTATCTGACCAATTCGCATGCACTAAGACCTTCCTGGAATGGCTCAAGGACCGGAACCATATCTACGACCACCTCATGTTCATATTCGGCATCCTCTTCACGCTCAGCCTGCTTCTAGTGCTCGCGTTAGCCTGGATGCAGGCCACCCAGACCATGGCACACTCTTCCTGGATGCTGAATTTACCGGTCGCTGTTCTGCTGACGCTACAGACCGGCACCTGGTTATCTTTCGCGGCTTACAACCTCTGGTGCGTTGAACGCTACGAAGCGTCTATCCTTTTCCTCCCCAGCAGGATCGAGAAAAAACCGCCCTGTTAGACCACACTGCACGTCTCGGAAAGTAATTGGCCTGGGAACCACTTTCTGCGAGGCTGCCTGAGGGTCTGGCCACCTGCTCTTACCCACGCGAAACGCACGACCTGCTGGCGACTTACGAGAGTGCGCGACCTAAAACAGATCCGCTGTTAAAACCAGCAGTACGAACAAAGTGGGAATTCGTAAGGCACTTAGGATCTGCGGATGTCATCGTCTTTTTTAATCTGGCAACCCGGGATTGCAGAAACTGCTTTGTGGAGTTTGGTCGGAGAACTTTTACGGTTGGGCTAGAAATCAACAGATACATTTATATCACTAAGGGTGAAAAAAATACACCCCTAAAGTAGGCCACAAAATTCTTGAACAAGTTGTCGGTCAAGTTTGCAGTACTATTAAAAATGACCATAAGAAATTACTACCGGTATAGGTGTGGGCTCGACTGCGTTTGGGAAGTGTTCAGAAGCAGCAATCTCTGACTCTTAGGAGATTGGTATACACGCCATGCGCGCTTTTGTTGAATATATATGGGGCGGAAATATAGGTTGTTACAAGATGTCTTGGAGGAAGCCTTACATCGGCCAAGACGTAATGAAAGGAAGGTCAGTGGGTTGACACGTATGCATAATAACATGGCGTAATTGCGTTATCGATTAGCAAGAAGGTCGTGTTGAATACATTTCGGCCTATTGAGCGCAAAAAGTGTCATTCGGCGGGCACCTACGATGCAAATGGCCGATAATCGGTGGACGTTGCTTAAAACGGAGTGGCTACCAAGGAACGGCCAATAAGTTATACCGTGGCATAAAACCCTATATCTTTATTAAGCATAAAAATTTCATAATCTAATGTCCTCGGAAGGCCGAACATAGGAGTGCTTAGAATTGTCTGGGAGAGGAATTTGACCGGAAGTCTGCACGATTCGGGTATGTATGATGATGCTGATGGCACTTTGTTGGCGGTAGTGTTGATTATAGTAATAAAAGGGGAGTGGTAAGACGAGTGAATCGAAAAGGGGAATGAGGAGGCTTAAGAGTATAACCGTGAGAGAAGGGATGAGGAGACGGACAACAGGAACTTAAAAGTGCTTCGAATAGGAGGAGGGCTGGGACGGATGGCGTGTGAGAGAGAATGACGGAGATTGGCAAAATAATGGGAAGAGGTATAGGCGTAGTGCATGGTCCCAGAAATAGAATAATAACAGTAACAGTTTGCAACGAAAATGAGGACGGGAGGGGAGCGGAAAGAAATGATGTAAAGGTAATGAGAGGGGAGGGAAAATAAAGAGAGAAGTAAGAAACTATCGTTAAAAGGGGTAGCGGCCAGAGACGGCGTGGTTTTGCGGGGGAATAGAAGTACACGGCTTGGGATGTCCGGAACTGTAGTACGGGTGGGAAGGAGAATGCGCACGTTGGTAAGGGAGAGCAGTTTAACGAGGGGGTCAAAAAAGTAGGATTGAGACAGTGGTAGTGAAGGCAGGATGGAAGAGGCCCAGAATAGAGGACAATCGCCGGAGGGGAGGGGAAGAATGAATGAATGAATGTGCTTTATTTAAAGGAGGCACGAAGCCCTTGGGGGGAAGGAGGTAAGTGGGGAGGGGATGAAGAGGGGAGGGGAAGTGTTAGAGCGGCAATAAGATGGAAAAGAGTTGAAGCATGACATGGCAGTAGCCATAGTAGGCGTCGTTGGCTAAGGTGGATTTGCGTAAAGCTAAGGCCTAAGGGACATCATGTTACATCAGACTGCATCTCAGCAGTCCTCATTTAGCACTGTGGCCACAAAAAGTCCAACGGGAAACGAGACCTCTTTCTTGGTACAAACCAGCGACCCTTCGAAAGATGCCCCCTGGTGCACCCTACGGCACCGCTATTTTCCAAGTTTCCCGAAAAAAATTATTCGACCTAGGGATGTGTTCCTGAAATTCCAGAAATGGCAGGCAAAATGGTATTGTCTGTCTCTGCTCTTGCAATGAAGCAAGAGGAAATGCCGCCACCTTTTTTCTTTCAGATTGCTCTGAAGAACGGGTCGATGTATATCAAGCCCTTCCTTCACCTTAAGATGTACCAAAAAAAGGCACGAAAGTTCAAAGCTAGAACTGCCAATGTAGTTCACTAGCACACGTCCTTCTGGCAATCAAGGCACCTTTCACTACAAAATGAAGGTAAATCGTGCTACGTAGCGTGAAAGGAGTTTAAGGGAGGCATGAAGACAACATACAAGTTTGTTTTCTTCGACAGATTTTGTTATTTATAGTGCCCGCAGCGCTTGTCCGAATGCAAACGGTGTTTTATTCACTGAGAAGTTAATGAATTTACAATACAAGTGTGATTTTCCAGCTAAATCGTGCGTTTTCGTTGTCTGCAATGACATTACAGGAACCCACCACTCTGCAGCCAATTGGGAAGCCTTGTTTTCCCTTAGTGAACCTAGATGCCGCCACCATACCGTGGGAAGCCGTTTTCTGCCTTTGGTTTGTTTGTGGCCATATTTAAACCTGGCTTGTTTTTGTTCGTGGAGAAAACAATCGTTTTGTAAAATGCTCAGTGGGTCGCATGGCCATTCCCTTTTTCCTAATTATGCAGGTCATTTGAGGGAAGTTTGCGTTAAAAGGCGTGTCAGTATGATTCAACGGGACAATCTTTTGACTGAACCAAATTTGAATCAACCAATTGAACCCAGCGGTCGCGCTGAGTTCGCCCGAGCAGCCGTGTTCATGCAGAAATATGCCAGATCCTTCTATAATGGTTGGGTTTGAGGTCTACGGGTCTGCTTCCCACAGCCAGTGAAAAGCCATCGTCACAAAGTATACGTTCTATATTACAGTTTACATTCTATGCCTTCCAGCGCCGTTATTACACGTTATATGGGTACAAGTTGGGGCCAGCGGTAACCCTTCGGTGGTAGATGCCTTTAATCATCTAATAGCGCACCTAACAGGAGGTGGCTGCCCGTGCCTCCGTAACTCTTCACATCGATCTGCGTGTCATCATGTCTTATTTTACATACATTTTTGCCTATGGCGCTATGACTGCCTGAGATTTGTTTCCGTGTATATTGACCACTACAAGCCGAGCAAATAAAGTTTTAAATATTCCTACTTAGAAGTTTTAAATATTCCTACTTAGAAGTACGAGAGTAGTTTAACTAGGTTGAATTAAGCTTCGGTTATCACGTCACAAACATGACAGTTCAAACCTGTTTGGTGAGAACTGGTTCAGAGAACCCAAGGCAACGCATATCCAAGAATTATGACTGAAAACTAAGTCAACGGACATATTCTCGCCTATGCAGGTTGTACAGGAAGGCGTACCTCCACTGGAAGAGCCAGCCTACTGGAAGAGTACCTACCCTACAGGAACGCGAGGTGCAGGCTGGGCACAGCGGTGTCGCACCCGTATTACCTTAGAGAAAACAGAGGCGGCAAGAAGACTCACGCCACAAGAAACAAAAAAGGAATGCTTCACTTGTGATATCTTTCACCTTAGTTTGCAAGACCTGGGCCGGCGAAAGTGACAGTTCAACAACGAGGATTTATATTGACATAAAGGATTTCTACGTACCTAGACTGGTTTGCTCTAGATCCTTAATACACTGTGAACTCTCGTGTGCTCACCCACGTAAGTTCAAAGACCTGACGTGTTTTCACTGTTGTGCATTACATCAGGCTACGCATTATACATTCATTCGAAATGAGTTGACAAATATCACAGCCCCTTTCTTCATAGAAAGATGGTTAAAACGCGAGACTTTCTACCATCCAACTTGAGTCAACAACAAAGTGGACGAAGCACATCCCAAAGTCCAAAATTACAACTGCCAAAATCTAAGCTCAAATGGCAAACCCTACTTAGGGAAGGTGTTAAGTTCGGGGTCCTCATTTATTTAATGAAAGCCGCCGGTGGCTCATGTATCGGCGTTGCCTCCGCTCGTAGCTGTCAAGCTGCGTTCCTTTCATGCAACCGGAGGGACGCGAAGTTGGGGGCCCCTCAGAGCATGCTTTTTATTCCTTCCTTTTGCATGGAAAAAGACGCGGGTGCTTAGCCCGAGTACCCCTGGTGTGTTGGTATGCAGTCAGCTCTACCGGGTGGTCTCAGATAAAGGCGGATGGGTGCACATCAGTGAAAACAGTTCCGGCGCGGGGTTACCTCTCGGACAGCACGCACGCCGCTAATGGTGGTTGCCGACATTGGGAAGTGGATCAATCATTCAAGGTTGACGAACTGACGGGAAGCGAAAGGATGCCGTCTGTTGAGCCACGGATACATGGACTCGACGACAAAGGGTCCAATCGACTGGAAGGTTCAGCTACCTCAACCCCTCCCGTGTTTTATATGAACGCCGTCCAAAGAATCGAGGTGAGTTGAGCGGCGGGGTTAACGGAAAAGGAGCTACCGTAATTTCAATATCCTAACGTGCACCCTCTTTTGCTAAAAGGTCGCGTTAATATTTGTGTGAGCATTACAAGTGGGCTCAAAACCGACATAGGCTTTAAACCAAGCAGCACCATTGCTATGCAGAACGGACACGAAGTTTCCGCAAAATCAAACTCAATCCAACAAAAACAAGGCGGCATCTCGTGCAACGCTCGTGGCAAGACACACGCCCCCCTTGCGGTGGCTGCTGCCACACGTGACGTCGTGATGACGTCATAACAACATTAATTGTCATTATTTTCTGTTGTGTAGTACGAAATACACATTTTATTTGTAGTACAAATTAACGCACTATTCGCTGGAACTGTTCTAAACAAATTTTTGTTCTTGCGGGAGCAGCCGGCGATGATGCTGCTGGTGCCAGCTGCCGTATTGCGTACATGGAGTCGCGTATCCGAAAGCGGGACAAAGCTCCGATTTTCTCGGGCCGACAACGTAGATAAACACGTGTTCATATTGTTAGAAGCACTACTTGAAAACGTGGGAAAGTTGCTTGTGATTCGGCATTGCGTGGGAACCCAGCCAGCCTTTCCAGACGGCAGCAAAATAGCCGCTCTCGAGTAATCTTTTCCTGTGACCGCTTGGTTATGCTTGGTGTACGCCGATGGTACCTGCGTACTCTTTCAGCGTACGTGAGACATCGCACAGCCGACTGGCCCCGTTTGAACGAGCTACGTTCCACACAAGAAAAGACACCGTCCGAGCGTAATTTTGTGAACCTTCCAACGCATGTCGGTGCGGCGGCGTCTGCTATCAACCCTTTACACCACGGCAAGCTCGGAATGCTTAAATGGGGCGGCCTGAAATCGCCGTGTGTGTTCGCGAAATGGAGACAACTTAGTAGCGCCAAAAGATCATAAGAATGTACAGTGCTGAGGACGAAAGGTAGTGGCGGCAACTGTTTTTACTAGGCGCATGTGTGCATTACAATAACAAACAATTGCGCCAAGAATAGGAAAGGTAATCATTGTTGTCCCCGCACATGTACCGCGTACGTACTACTACATTATATCTCGTCTTCGGAAATATTAGCAAAGAAAACTTCGGAAAATCGGGAAGTTCCTATTTTAGACGAAATTGTGGCTTAAAATTTGTTTTACACCCAGGATACGTTTTATGAGTAGAAACGTCTTCTGAGCATGCGCCAAGAGCATCATAATTGCAAGATATTCAGCGCTTAAAAAGGTTTCCTAGTAGAAACCAAAGAGTTCCTAGTAGAATACATGATTCTTCGACAATTTAGGACCTCGGTCCTTTAAAAGATAGACTAGATATGCGCTGCTTCATCTCATAGCTACTGCATTGGTATAACTTTCACCTCTCACTGTATATTCTGTGGTATACGCTATGTGGGCCCGACTTGACTGAGTCCCTTCATGCAAAGGAAGTTAGTCAGGACAGCCAGACGATGAGGTCAGGGAAGAGGCTGTACAGACGGTAATAGGAAGGGTGTACTCTTGGCCGACCATCATGTCAGTGGACATACATGCACTCCAGCATATGAAAACCAATGGGTTCTTCACAGGCTCAATAAGCAGCTTCAAAGAAAATCTTAAGATGTCTCGGAAACGTGAAAGCATTAACGGATTGTTTGTGTACACAGGTATAAGCAGCGAGCAGGCTTCAAATATAATTTACAGGCAAACGTCAAGGCTGTCATGGGGCGAGTTCACAGGCCCCATTGTGAAATGGTTAAAAACATCCCAAGTTAAACTACATTGATGTGATATTGGCAGGAGTGACGTCATATAGACAAGCACTATAAACACAGTCATCAGTATGTTAACTGTACGTAAACACTCAAGTGATATTATCAAACGGAACTAAAGGCCCCACTGCAATCGCCCAGTTATGTTTCTTTGCAGTGGAATAGGACGGTATCTGTTAGTCGCACAAACAAGATTCTGTGATGGCATAGAGAAATAGCTGGAAAGTGGCCATGGAGCTCCGACTGTTTTACAAATTTTCTGTAATACCAATTATTTGTTTGAAGTTTGCAATAAAAAAGATGCCATTTGTTAGTTTTTTTTAATGAACGAAACTTTTTGTGGCCACAAAACAGTAGTCGAAAAACAAATGCTCACTTGCTTTGGTGGCTTGAATGATTCACTAAAATTTCCCATGGCTAACACAAGGAATCCATGGCTCGTACACTGCAGGGTAGTGCTTGTCTCCAAAAACATTTGACGCTACTGGAGACTAGCGCGGCCCACAGGCTCCATAACTGAAAACCAGTAGCCCACCCACACAGACCCATAAAACAGCCAATGGAGTGAGTCTCTGCTAAATATTAGGCAGGTTCAAAGGGCACGTTTGCAATGATAGATGTTTATGCAAAACCTTCACTGTGCGTGGATTAACTATTTAGGGGCCACATTGGTAGTTTTTAATATTTCAGACAGTTCTCGAAGGGTTTTTTTTTATTGCGGAAGTTTGCTAATCAGGTGTTCATTGACAAAAACAAAGTGAAAGCTCTCAGTTAGGGATCTTAAAAACATTGTTTAGCCTCTCCAGCAATTCTCCAAGCCCGAAGGAACTCGGCTCAGAGTTGGTGCCGACTGTCGTCCTCGCTTGCTAGCACCGTGAGCAAGCACATGAATGCAATGACTAAGAAAGATGGTGACCAAAGTGAAAAGAGAAGGTAGATCCTGTAATACAGCCCTTGATAATTTAAACAGTACGAAAGAGCGTTGATGACTCACAGTCCACGGCTGGGGCGTTACAATACTTTTTGACATACATGTACAGCGCATTTACAAACTTTTATCTAAAACATCTTATGATTACACACAGTCCTTCCATTAAAGGAGTTTGTTTCTGAAAAGGTGGTTGAAGTTTGTTATTAGTGACAACATAAATTTATCATTTGTCACTTTCATTCAGCACGCTTATGAGCTTCGTTTTAAAAACCCTGCTGTTTCTTTTTTACGTATAAATGAACTGATTAGCAATATTCTAATATTTACCTAGGTTCGAAGTAAACTGCGCTATACCGTAAAATCTTGTGTTTCAAGTGCATGCAGGTGTAACATTCTTCAATACGACATGCGGAACATGAATCTCAGTGCTGATAAACTTTAATCAGGGAAACTAAAGCTTCCCATATTGCTTCTTTATTTTTGTAACTATTCTCTCTACCAAATACCTTGGTGGTGACTCAACTAAGCTCACCTTTTCCACAGGCTTTTAATATTGTTTTGCTCTGCAGTTATACATTCTCAGCTGGAGCATGCCTGCGGAACTCAGGCCCCAACCATGCTTTGCTATTACATTATTGCAGGTGTCTCAAATATTGCTGTTTAGGTAGTGGTACCGGGGTCTTAGCGACCGGCCGCGGGTCCCAAGACACCGAGTCCCAGGAAACAACACCTTTAGTCAGGTCAGAACCGAACCTGTCCTCAAACGTCTGATCTCCTCGAAGCCCAGGCACGCCCTGCCCCAGTCCCTCGTCTCGTTCCAGGAGCGCACACGCTGCGCGTGCCGCGAACTACCTCTTTCTCCTCCTTTTCTGCGCGCCGTTCCCCCAAGGTTTTGCGAATGATTTTCAACAGGCCACTTAACTAGTGTCAAAACCATTTTATACCTTTATTGCTATTTAAAGCAAACAGTATTCTATCATTTTTCATAACACAATTTGTTGTAACCTCACTCAATGATTTTGTTACCCCGCCAGCCTGGTTCATAAATCTTGGCGTGAACATAAATGCCTTATTGCCATACATTCACATGCCCGTCTTGCAGCAAATCTGCAGTGACAGAAACCCCACGTTTTGGCTTTCCAGCGTAGCTTTGGTGTCAGCAGAAATGAATCTTTTTCTTGGCTCCTCTGCAGGACTTTGTAGTAAAGCAATAAGATCACCTGCTGGTTTGACTTTCCCGCAGGACTGCAGTGTAGTGCAAGAAAGTATCGCTTGCCTATTCCATTTTTGTTGTTGTTTAATGGTGTGCATCTTCCAGAATAACCCTGGCATTTTGGATTGGAAATGGAGCTTCACACCAAAGACAGTGCACAGAATGTAGAACTACTCACTTTTTGCATAGCCACGGAAGTTTGGCAGACCACTTGTCATTGACAAGCAAGTGTTTCATTTCTGTTTTGAGGTGCAATGCTGGGATAGTTTACGAGTTCAGGGGAAAAACACAGCGCTCATAAACGGTACTGAAGTACTAGGAAAGGTGCCGTGATAAACATGGTTTCCATGTGTTGGCAGCTTTTTGTCCAATGTTTTTCATGAATATTTGCCAGGGTGCCCTAACATGGCCGTTTTTGTTGAACAAAAATGTCAACAGTGATGCACTTATCAATGCTCACATGCTGCTCAGTGATACCAGAGTCCTTCAATGCTTTCCTGGTCACGAAACTGCTCCGTAACTCAATGGGAGAGCTTCATATGCTGCGTTTGGCCGCCGCGCGGTGGCGCCACCCTCTCACTGAGGTCACTCCTCGGGCGGCGTTGCGCTGGCTCGAACGGCTGAGCCGCGGCGAGTTGTGTTTGTTTTGTGCGGGAAAAAAATGTAACGTGCATATCGCGCTCTTGTGATGCGGAGTTGCGTCCCGGGATGTCGTTCCTTGTAAAACGATGCCACAGAAAATGTTTCCTTGTTCTGTTGACCGAGCGACGGGCAGCTGTGTGAGAAATGGAGGGGCGCCATTCCAAGGCACGCAACGGGAGATTTCAGCTTCGATTATAAGTGTGCGACAGTGTGTGGAAATGCACTGTGTGTGAGAATGGAAACAGCAATGTACCCTTTTGAGAGCATCTTGGACCTAGAACTGTACAAGGCTAACTTAAAGCCGGATTTGTGTCATATCAGTCAGGTTGTAGCGGTGCTTCATTACCTGTTTGCAAACTTGTATTACCTTGCGCTCAGGCTCGCGTGTAAAACAGCTTTGGGACGCCCTTGTGCTTTTACTTTTCATATTTCCGCGAATTATTCCTTTGGGTTCGTTTTGTTTGTTTTGTAACCGCGCGTGGCCGATTCCGGTTTCTTATCTGGCGTTTCAACCGGAGCGCCCGTTTGATCTTTTTGTCGTACGTCCCGTCGGTCAATATTGTTTGATATGGAAAGGGTGCCACCTTGTCGCTAACTTGATTTTTTGTTTCTTCGACAATGTTCTCGATCCTATTTCCATGGATCTGAAATTAATAACGTTCCAAGAATAATGCATGCATAGCAAACGCCGCGCAACTACCTTTATCGACGTTCACCTGTTCACGTCACACTACGGACTGCTTCTTCGACGTTTGTGTTTCATTCTAGTCTTTTGTAGTGCAGGAGATTGCTAGCTCGCTGCGTTCAGAAAAGCTTTGCGTCGTTCTTGGCTACGTGGCAATATTCTGTTTCCTCCGTGTGCTGCACATCGCAGCGCAAAAAAATAAATTTTTGTACGCTTGACCACGCTCTTTTGTCTCCCTTCGTGACATTGACATTTTTTGTTGCGTGTGATAAAATCAGTTTCATTTTTCTTTTTTCGCTTCCTGTTTTTGCAAGGATTGCAAAGCGTGGAAGCAGAAAGACACATGGTGCAACATATATCCCTTCGTGTTTTGATCCTTCGCGTTTCTGCAGCGTTTTTAGATGTTCTCAAGTATGTACCCACTCATCGAAACGACAATACTCTTGGGATATTTCTTTTAGCGTTCTGTGCATTCCAGAGCAATCAGCGGATTCATTAAGCGTAGTCTGAACGACGCGTACTTGGTTTCTTTCAGTTTTTTATTGTATTATTGATAGGCCCGCAGCATTCCGTGACTACACAGCTACCGTGTGTGTGGTATTTACAACTTTGCTTTAAGAAAAGAAGCAATATAGATTTAAAATCCGTAAACACGACGGCGCAGCGCTTGTGCCAGAGCACACAGAAGCCGTTGCCGTTCGCAGCCGAAGTTTACGGCAACTTACTTCGAAAAATAAAACCCCATTGAAGGCAGGTGATAAACACAATAACTGGACTATTCATCGCTAACTACTACGAAAAAAAAAAACACTTAATCAGCGCGCAGACACCAAAAGCAGCGAGCGTTTGCACGCCAAGAGCTGGCCAATACGCCGCACGCGCGGCGGCTGGATGACCTTCGTGCGGCGGTGGCGCCTGTAGTGGCGCGCGCGGTCCCTATATGAAGCGAGCGCCGAAGTTTCGTGACCAGTAAAGCATTGAAGGACTCTGGTGATACCAAAGCCAAAGTACGTTCAGCAGTCATTTTATTGTTAAAGCCACCCATGATCCATACACCTTCCAGCTGTACTGCAACTTTCACAAACACTTACAGACATTCACATCCACACATGTGGCCCTTTCTCAATTTCTTGCACAAGGTATTAAGAAGTACTCTCGAGAGCGGGCTATGTCATATTCGACCCCAATAATTTCCTCGTAGTTGTACTTGAGAAACTATTTTTTAAGCCTGCTGGCTTAAAGGATTGTTTGAATGCAGGTTTTGTGGAAGAAAAAAAACAGCTATTGCGTACACAACACACAATCCGTGAATGTGTTCTCTAGTAGCTGGCTTCTGACGAGACTTGCACCATTGTGAACGAAATGTGGGACATTTTGTTATGCCCCTTAGCACTAAGCCAATTCACTTGAGCAATTTTCCAAAATAGTTCACACAGTGCGGAGTTAAAAAGCAAGAGAATGTGAAACATCCCCTCACAAATGGAAACTCTTCCTGTTCACTACGCCAAAGGCTTGGACAGCAGACGCTTAAGCACGGTTCACCAGTTGTGAATACAAGAATTAGTGTCAAGTTGAATTCCGCAGAGTGCTTGGGATGAGCATATAGATGTCACATTTACTTGGAATTTGTAGATAGACTGCAAACCTCTGAGATAAGCTCTCATCATCATTAGCCCATCATGATGACAGTGAATCAAAGTATTATGGCTGGTTATGTTCAATTCCAGCCAAGCCAAACACAAGAGTAAAGAAGGAACGAGCCTATCAATACATCCTCAAAGCACATGAAGGGTTAGTTTTGTGGCCTAACTACGTTAGAGGAGGCAAAAGGCACTAGAGCAAAGGAAAAGGAAATAAAAGCCAAGCAGTAATTGTGAACGAAATCCTGTGGTGCTAGCAGAAAATCAACTGGTGAGGGTGAAGGGCTATCCTATCCGTCCCTTGCCACTTCTTTACATTCATTTGAGCCGATAAGAAATTTTCATCAAACTTGCTAGCTGGCAGTTCCACGTACCATCTGTGTATAATTTTCAGGCAAACAAAACGGTACAAATTTGCGTCGTGGGTTTTCAATAATTGCTGCTTAAAGGTTGCTTAAAATTTGCAGCTCACTTTAAGTCTTGCCTATTATTTCTTTAGGACTTTCCAAGTTGAAAGCACAATGGTACTGGAAGCAACAAATGTGAGAATAGATGAACAATTACTGAACTGTAACTTGTTAACTTTATGCACACCAGACTTTAAAGGAATATTTAGAAGTGCCAAACTTGGCCCACACGGCGATCTTATCGGCCGCACTTTTTCCATGCTTGCCCAGTTTGAGCTTGAGCCTCCTGCACAAGAAGCCAGCCAGTCAGCGAATGGTTTCAGCAGTATCTTGAGTAGATGTCTTTGGACGGGCAGTTAGGCTCCACCCACGGCACAGGAAGTCCCGTGATTTCTTTAGCTGGACGTCATTTCTGCGTGGCAGCAGCCACCACGAGGGGGGCGCATGTCGTACCACGCACGTGGCACGAGACAGCCTAAAAACTATCCGTCAACACCACGTCAGTGAATTTCGGCGCACTAATTCTTTATTGGCATGCCGCATACCTTGGTTAGATGTTGCACATTTTTTGTGCTGCTCCAATTAGCCTGTAACACCTAGAAATATGAAGATGAGGTACTTGAGCTTCCGTGTTTTCCGCTTTAACTTTCTTTCCAGCTGAGCAAAATAACCAATCTTATGAAGCACAAATATTGTTGGCTTCCACAGCTGCACACGCCTAATAAAATCTCGTACCAGAAACGTGGTGTCGTACCGCCAGTGTCAATATTTTTTTTTTCTGCGCGAACTTCACCGCGCGTTACGATTGTGGGTGCTTTATAACCGCGCACATACCGTATTCGGCTCCCCGCGGCCCGCCGACTCTGCCCGACGAACGAGCCAACCCACCCCCTGCCTCCGGGTCGACTGGACTCGCCGCGACGGCCGTCTGCTTATACATGAGGATGTTGAGTCCGAAAACCCTCTTTATTTCGACTCAACAGGCCCTCGTCGGGTCAATGTTAACGGGGCTTTGGTTTCGCAGACGCACGCGGCGTAGCCTTTGAGGATTTGCGAAGCAGGCGCGTAGGTGCTGTTCGTTTATGGGTCATTCGACTCGAGAATGCTCGCCTACGTTTAAAGCAGCTCTTCCCGTCACTCACGCGGCGGGCACCGGCGTCCCTTAGTCTGAGGAGGGGATTAGCCACGCGGCGAGCGCGCGCGGACAAATGCGAGGCGGCAAGGCGAGGACACTAGAAGAAGAAGACACTGCAGAAGAAGCGAAGACCACTCTAAGCGTCGGCTTTGACTTTGAGCAGGTGCCGCCCGCTTAACGTGATGGTGTGACCACTTAGCGTGGTCAGTGATTTTGGGTAGCAGATGTCTTGTCTATGCTTGTCGGTTGCAATAAAGTACCTAGAAACGTACTAGGAGTTGCATGAGAGAGAGAGAGAGCGTTGAGACTTGTGACCGAGGGAGGGGACATGTTTGGGATTGGTTGGTTCTAAGGTCTAGTCTAATCCGTGGCCCACATGAATCGAGTTGGAAATGTTTTTCGCTCTTTCTCGAACGCCCCATTTAGACGTGGTTCTCGGGATTGAAACCGGAGTGTTGGGTTTGGTCCGCGGTCGGTCGGTCGGTCGGTCGGTCGGTCGGTCGGTCGGTCGGTCGGTCCAGAGGAGATCTAATTCAGTATAGATCATGGCCGAACAGGATACTGCCGGCAGAGTGACAATGTAACCGTCATTCTGTCCTGATATAAATACTTGAAGTAATGTAAATAGTGTAGATAAACCTCATATCCAGCAAGAAAGGCAGTCCTGATCCCTCACCTGCTTCAAGCGTCAGACGTCGGTCATCGGAGGGAGTCGAGATCGTCCTCTCGGCTCGAGCATAAAAAATTCCCCGCATTTCCCCGAGGGGAAGAATGTAAAAGTGCGAATGCACGAGTTGAATTTGCGCGGTTCGGTAATGTTCGCGAAAGAGAGATCACACACACACACACAACTACAAAGAAAGAAAGATGCATTTATTCACAGACACCTATTTGTGTTGTCGTTGTACTTGATTGCTAGAGCGGATCTCAGCTTTGAAATTTCGTGTCAGTACTCCTTTAAGCGGGTGCATTAGCCCTTCTCACGCCCGATTCCTGGCCAATCCCCCACGTGGGTATGTGCCATGTCAGCGGCCAGGCAGCGCGCGCCCATCTCCCCCCGTTGCCAAGGAAGACGAGGAGATTCCTGGCCAATCCCCCACGTGGGTATGCTATGCGGACATCGCCGGTGGACGCAGGTTCAGGGTCGCTTAAGAAGTGCATTCGCACTTAAAAGAACCTGATTATTTTGTCGTCATCATTCACCAAGGAGATGTAGAGGCGAAATCTAACTGTGGCCTCCCTCCGGTTTCACTCGGTCGTTGCCTTTCGAGGACGTCCGAGGTCTGCTGAACACCCTGGGCTTGGACCTCTTCATCGTAGCAACGCGTTGCGGCCTCGAGCCGTATTTTTTCTCAATTGCAGCTGGTTCTCGGCAGCTGCTGTTGAAGGAGCCAATTGAGCTTTGCTGTTTATTCCATTGGTTCCACGCAACGTTTAGGGCAACAAATGCTGGGTGCGCAAAAAGAGATATATGTAACTGTGTTCAAGCTTATTTTTCGACTGTAGGTCGCTTTAACTGGTAAAGAATACATTATTGCGGGATAATTGGGGTTCTAATGACCGCGAGCTTTTATTTTGGCGGCCGCATTTTTGCTAGAAATAAACTGGTATTTTAACATTCTACCCAATACTGTAAGTGATTTATTTCGGGTCAATCCCCCCTGTTGCCACATTTTGGTTACGTGCCAAAAGCATTGAGGGCATCATAATAATCACAACCACCACCACTGCTGTCATCATCGTCATCATATTTCGTTCAATGGGCTTACCCCATGGTATACTCAAAAATGCCCTCTCGAACAGACTTTCAGATCCCTCCTGCCACATCGTTTTGGCAATGTTCTCCTCGCTTGCGTTTCCGGCCATGCTAAGCGAAGCCGCTGACTCTCTATCAGAAATAGATCTTCCTCAGATCCTGGTAGGGGTCATTCACTCAATATCTTATGTCACTGCGGCAAGATATTGTTGGATGTCAAAGCTTCAAGGAGAGCAGGAGTCGATTTCATCCCCTGTTGAATATTTCTTTCCTCCAGAAATTCCCCCGAACCATAAGGAATGCTGGGCGAATCGGTAAGGGTGCGTTGTGAAACAGAGCACGAAATAAACAACGGTCACGGGAATGAAAAAAAAGTTTATGCGTATATCCAATGTAAAAATATCCCATGGACACATATACCTTCCTGTAGACATCTCTTTTTTCCGTTTATATATTTTCGTCTTTTTTAATAAAAACCTTAGTTGATAGTAGCGCGCCGTCCTGTTGTAATTGTCCCATCCTCCCCGTTGTCGTTGTTTTTCCCGCTTCATTTGAGATGTCCCCTGGAAATCTGAATCGCGCCCTTCACGCAGCCTAGAGGTTATTCTAACCGCCACTCGGTGTAGAGTTCCTCAGTCAAACCGATACATTAATAGGCCTCGACTTGCGTGAACTGAACTGTGCACCCACTTTAACGAAGACGAGTCTGCCGACCGTAACCTATTTTTGTGCAGAAGATTTTGAAGACCCAGGTATCAGCTGCTTAAGGTGCACTGTCGCATTCTTGGGAACGCTACGACAGTGCAGACCATACTTCCATTGTGGGCTTTCGAAACGGGGTTATGCAACTGGGATGTTTGCAATGACATACTGAGCTGTATATGAAAACTATCTGATTCTCACAATAACTGGCTGAGCTTGCTCTCGGCCCTTATATTTGTACTTCATTAAGTTTTTTTCGCCGGGTCTGAATAAGTTTAAACGATTTTGTTTAATTTCCGCTCGCACGATTATGTTTTCACAGTGCTTTCTGACCATTTTTCGAGCGATACACAATTGTACGAACGTACTTCGTGCCAAATAAAAGGACTATTATTGCGGGCGTTCCTATTCCTTTCTCCTCCTTTTCGCCTTCCCTCTCTGTTATCCCTTATACCCCGCTGTGCTAGGTAGCGAACCGGGCTCCACACCTGGTTAGCCTCCCGGCATTTTCATTTGATTTTATCCTGTCCTTCTTTACCAACCCAACTAACTGTCGGCAGTGCCCCTTAAATAGACAATATATTATTTGTCGCTTTCTTCAACTAATGTTGCTTGACAAAACACCAGAAGAGACCAACAGCAACGACAGTAGCCCATAGTGAGAAGGAGAGAGAGCGAGTGAGTGAGAGAGAGAGGATATAGAAAAAAGGTAAATAAAATGTTTAGAGAAATGTGACTGGTCGTGGTCTTTAGTCCATGACTCTGTTATTGCGGGTGACCCCCTTCATGCTGAGTGCTCCGCTGAGGACATCAATGATTGGCTTCGTTACTGCGAACGAGAAAGCGGATACAACAAATGGGGCAGAACTATCCAGATGGACAACGCTGCTTTTTTTAGGCTAAAGGGAGGCCGCTCTGGTTTAACAAACACGAAGAAGCCTTCCCGAGTTGGGGATGGTTTGCAACCGAAATAAAGAAGTAATTTGGTTACTATGATCCCAAAAAAAGAAGAATAAGCAGACCCTTCTGAACATATCTGCCTATATTGAAGGAGTGTTACAGAACTGAGGAAGGGAAAAAACAGACAGACAGGCAAATAGGAGAGAGAGAGAGAGAGAGAGAGAGAGAGAGAGAGAGAGAGAGAGAGAGAGAGAGAGAGAGAGAGAGAGAGAGAGAGAGAGAGAGACAGAGAGAGAGAAGCATTGATCGGAGGCAAGGCGGGCTTTAGGCGTGGTGGGCGAAGTCAGTTAAAGGATGTGTGAAAGCGACTCTGAAACACTTCTTACAAGAACGTTTACCCTGTCATTCGCCTCTAAAAGCATTGTGGAAGCAATGTTTGATTTGCGGCACTGCGTGATTTGCTAGTCGCAGCCGATCCGCCTTCCGTTGCTGCTTTGCTTTTACAGCGATTTGTTTAAGTGGCTACCGAAAGTGTTTTTCACTGCAACTGGAAAAACGTCGGACAATCGGAGCTACAGCGCTCTAATTTCGTCATTCGAGGGCACGAATGACGCTAAAACGGAGGAAGAAAGAAATATGTTGAGCACGTTTCAAAGTTATCTGATGGGAATAGAGCAGCAATTTTCTCGTGAGATAGGTAGTAACCGCGTATTCGAAGTACTGGAAGTTTTTCTTCAGTACGTTCTGAAAGCATTGAAGGTTTACACAATAGTAGAAAAAAAAACGTTGCGGGGTCTTTTTAAGATGAAGTGGGCTCCTTGAAGATGCGGCGCATTATGGAGAAATTCGGGCGCCTTCTCAATGTAACCCCAGTCGCTACACTGGACGTGGCTGCCTCAGTTGTTTGCTGATACCATGCGCCATATCATTCATAAAACAGTGGCCGGTATTTCGTCACTTAGTTGCAAATGTCTCCCGTAGGAAATAAATAGCCTGGACCCGCCGCGGTGGCTCAGTGGCTAAGGCGTTGCGCTGCTGAGCACGAGGTCGCGGGTTCGATTCCCGGCCACGGCGGCCGCTTTTCTGATGGAGGCGAAAAGCAAAAACGCCCGTGTGTACGAGATTTGGGCGCACGATAAAGATCCCCAGGTGGTCAAAATTAATCCAGAGCCCTCCACTACGGCGCGCCTCATCGCCTGCGTTGCGTCGGCGCGTTAAACCCTACAATCAATCAAATAAATAGCCTGGTGCCCCTGCCACGTAAATGCCTCCCTCCTCTTTCCCGCTCTCCTCTCATGCTGTTTTCCTCCCGTCTCCCTCCCCCAAAGATACACACGCCGGATGTTGGGTCAAGTCAATTTAAATTTACCGCGTTCTACTGCTCAACGCTGGGAGCCTCCATGCCAGCGCCGCCGAACGGCGGAGACGCTCGTGAATCAAGGCAGCTTACTCCGCGCGCGTTGGACACTCCATCTATGGAAAGCATTCGTTACAGTTTCCTTTCGCGGGCTTAAAATGCCGTCATGGGTTACGCGGGCGACCGCATTTGTTGTTTTCTGCAGTATTTTTAAATAAATCAAGCACTCCTGTATTTTTAATAAATGAACACTGTGAAGATCACTCATGTATTGATGTTTTGCTTCAGACATGCATGCGTAACGTTTTGTTTCGGGTCAACAATATGTTCACAAGTATGAACAGTGCCACCGTACTCGGACGTTTAGAAATGGCAGCTGGCATATAAGCGCATCGTTCTACCTCTGCATTAACTTCGTCCAGGCGGCGGAATCGAGAAACAGACAGAGAGACAGACAGACAGACCAAAATTTCTGCGTTCAAGTAAGCCTCAGAAGTGCTATCGTCTTTAAAAGTGTTACGGCACTAAGAAGTAACTTGGCGTCATGCCAACGGGCCCTGTGTCTGGGCAGTCCAAGAAGCGCGTGGAGTGGTTTCCAAACTACGAGTAAGCGTTTCGATGCAATGATGTCCAGACACCGTCAGGAGCCGCCTTCGTCGTAAGGGCGGCATTGAATCTTCGCCAGGTATGCAAATGTTCGTATTGTTCCCGTCATCCGCATTATGCGGGACGTTCCACCTGCGAGGCCAATGTCATTCTCCCCGAATTTTGGAGAGCGGCTCCCATTCATTACCAATGCTGCAGGGTTGGACTCATATCGTGGTGTTGTCACCGACGTCGCCAAACATCAAGATGCGAAGGACGACGTGCGTTCTCGCTTACCACATACATCCGTAGTTGCGGTGGTGACAGTTTTGTGCCGCCTGGGTGTGTCGCACCCGACCAATCCTTAGCACTGCCTCCATCAAGATCCTCACGCCTCCTCCGCGGCGCTACTCCTTTCCGCCGGGAAACTAGCGGACGTGGTGGATGGGGGATTTCGCTTGACATCTTTGTTCGAACATACATCTTCCCGCATTGGAGTCACAGATAAGGTGGTCGTTCTGATGTACGGGACGTGTACGGCAGGGTAAATGACACTTTCACTGTTTCTCCTTATGTATCTTTTTTCTCTACTCACTTGCCCTGGATTTATTTTCGTTGAGTTCTAACTGTGCGTAAATCTGCCAATTTTACAGTTCCGGATTCCTTGTTTATTTTGGAAACAAAAGTTATATTTGGAGAGTTTGCGTACGGAAATCCTTACAACCAGCTGAGAAAATGTCAGCACAACGGGAACTTCGCTCAGTTCCTACATAGCCTCACTAAAAATCTGCGGAAAAGACGGAGACAAAAGAAGATGAAGCGGAAAAATCGGAGCCTTCGCTTTGTTTATTTTGGACGCATCAAAATCAGCCGTTGCGGTGATTTTAAGGGGACCTTGTAACATATTTATAACTTTTATATAAATTCTAAATGCTTCTACAACGCAGTCACCAAACACATCAACTACTTACAATAGTGGGTCAAAATGTTCCTAAGGAAAAAATTACTGCCTTAAGCTTATCACAGAACTTTGAAACCTGCTCAAAAGAGTTTTCTCTTTTTCCCGCTGCTGAAGTTCTTCAGGCGCTCCAATTACGTCATTGAAGCAACGCAGGAGCTATTGGCCGGCTTCCTTTCATTTCCAGCAATAGCGCTTTCAATATCCATTTCACACACACACAAAAACAAATGCCACAAAAGCAACGCAGAAACGGAAGGCGGGTCTCCTGCAACGAGCAAATCAGCCGGTGCCGCTCCTTGCTGACTATAACTATAGCTTGCACAATAGACGGTTGTAGAAGAGCGGAAAACCGGTCCTGGTACGGTAGCCGGTACACTTGCGCATCCGCACATTCACTTTTCTCACCCCTCCGCACGGGCAGTAACACCGGCTGTCTACCGAGTACCATACCATGACCGTTTCTCCATTCTGCTATTACTCAAATGCTTCCACACAAGAAGAACAGAGTGAAACCGTTTACGCGAAGAGCTGCAGAGTCCTTTTAAAGCGAAGTTTTTTTTTGTTCTTCGCCCTGTGTTCCGGGTGACTGCTACTGCTTGCTGCTTGCTGGCTGGGCACGACGCTGGGTTTTATCTTGCACCAAATAACGCTGTATTCAGCTTACCGCTCCCGCAGGCCAGTGTAGCCAATGAGGGGCGGTCGCCCGAAGGAGTTACGCCACAGACTCTGGCCTCCGTGCATCTCACCCTCGCGTACAGGAAACGACTGGAAGCACCAGTTCATGCCTGCATCACGTTCACCACCTGGTGTAATCCAAACCGAGGCGATGCCAAGCAGAAGCGTCTTCAATGTGCGAACCGCGAATGTGAACGTGCCGGTCATGGCGCGCCCACGGTTACAACCCTTGTGCGCGACGTTTCCGACAACGAGGACATAGGCGTCTGCTGTAAAAACCGCAGGTGAACATGTCAGTGTACAAGCATACAGGGCAAAGCTTTGCTTCACGTCACCTGTCACTTCAGTGTCAGATCCGCCAATTTTACGAGGGTTGTTGTTTGATTTTGATTGATTATGGGGTTTAACGCGCCGAAAGTACATAGGCCTTGAGGCGCACCGCATTCGAGGGCTCCGGATTAATTTTGACTAATGGGTGTCTTTAACGAGCGGCGAAATCTTGAAAACGCGGGCTTTATCGCTTTACGCCTCCGTCATTTATTGTTGTTGCTGTTGTTGGTAGAAATGATGGTCAGGCAAGACAAAAAACTTTCCGTGACCCTCACAGAGCAGATAAAGAAAAAGAAGGGAGCTCAACCTGAAGGAAATATACAATCTATAGTAAACGCACTAAAAAGCGATCCTCCGCGTGCCTGTTTGCCGAACCGCCTTACTAAATAGATAATTTGACACCACAAAACCTACTGTTACTACACTATAGTTTCCGTCTCAGTGTTTAAATATGAAGTTTATTCAACAATCACACCTATTCACACAAGGCAGAGAGCCTAATTCCCACGCAATCTGCTCTACCCTAGTTTTAAATTACCGCTGCCGAAGCGCAAATGCATTTCTAGGTGTAACTGTTCCCAGCAAATTCCGCTATCTCCTGTTTCCGCTCTGGGTGCAGTTCTTCTGATGAGAGTCTGCTGTTCACGATCCCCATCTTTACCGCTGAGATTAATTTAATCCACGCATCGCGACTGCATTAGGCGGATTTGGTCTATTTTTGTTCACCTTCTCTTTGTTTTCTGAAACTCTCGGTTGCTTCCTTTCTCGGGCAGCCCAGAGGAAAAATTAACGAAAAAAAGAAGCCCTGCCAAAGTTTACCTGAAGCAAAGTTTACCGCAACAAATCTTTCACAAACTGCTTTGCAGGCCTGACACGGCTTGCATTCGTTATCCCCACATTTCACACTGCTCATTTAAACATGCACTGTTTAGGCATCCGTGTTTCTGATTAAAACCGATACAAGGACATCTCGCCTCTTATTGACAGAACTGGTGCTCACTTACCCTGCAGGAAAAGAAGCAAAATTCCAAAATGTGACCCCAAAGTCATGCAACGTGTCATGGAAGCTGTTCGGGACAACCATGCCGTTACGATGATTTTTCGAATAAAATGATATTCGTGGAATTTGAACGGCGCTAAAAGAGAACATCGGCCGCTTATCTCCTCCTTTCGTCGCAAATGTCGACAAACTACGACCGTTTTTGTCGACATTTGCCAAGAAATGGCTTCTTTCGCTTTCCCGCTTACTTCTCATGTTGTCCCTCTCGCGTGACCCTCCTCCCAAGGTAAACACGCCAACGGTTTGCTCAAATCAATTTAAATTTACCAGCTTCCACTCCTCCAGGCCGGGTGCCTCGATGCCAGCGCTGCCGTACGGCGGAGACGCGCGTGAATTGAAACGCCCTACTTCAATGTTTATAGAACTGCATTGGCCTAGCACACGTGCGTTTTAAGCAGAACGTTGAACCTATCTAGTGGAACCTCTTGTAACTGTTGCCACTTGATTTCTTAAAATGCCGCCAGAAGCTATAGTGGCGCGGCCGACAGCAGGTGACGGAGTGAATGTTTTTTCTGTAGTGGATGTAATGTTTCATTTCGCAAAAATCAAGCATCTATGATTGTTTTGATTAAGGGATGCTGTAAATATCACTTATGCATTAATTTTCTGTCATATTCGCGTAATGCCCTGCTCTTGTTCAACAATACTGACAAGTATGAACGTTACACCGGACTTAGACGTTTAGATTTGGCTGTGATTACATAAAGCTATTGCGCATATTTTCTTCCAATTTGGCAGGGTGGCTGAATCGACTCAAAGATAGACCGACAGACAAACAGACATGTGGAAAGACAAAACTTCTGGATTCAAGTAGCCCAAGAAAGACTATCGTCTTTAACAAAATGCTGGCGAAAAAACACATACCGTAATTACCCGATTCTAACGCGCCCCTGATTCTAAAGCCCACCCGATTTTTCTGGCAAAAAAAAACAAAAAAACTTGCACCTCCGATTGTAACGGTCACGGAATTTTGTTATCAAGAAAAACGAATGCGAGAGAAACCGGCAATATATTTCTCGAAGTAATCTCACTCATCTCACTCTTCGTCGCTCTCAGCTGACCACAACATCTCGCCCTTGGTGCCATCAAGCGCGTTCGCGATGCCATGATTCTGAACGTTGAACCATGGTTAATGGGATCCTGGCCCAAGCGTCGCACGCCCATCCCACGGGCTTCTCCAGAAGGGCACGCTTCAGCCGACCGCTCGTTTTGAACGCGTGAGAGCCACTGCTGCCATTGCTGTTACCAAGCGCGCAAGTGGAACGATTTGACGATTTGTGTGAACGCCGATAGAAAAGCCTAGGCGCCTATGATTCCTGCGTACGAAAAATTGTTGATAAAGCTTTGCCGCCATCTTGAGATGGTGATGGCAATGGGTGGGACGAAATTGCCGCTGTTTCGGCATTTTCGGTTTCGTATCCGATTCTAACGCGCATGCGATTTTTCGACCTATTGTTCCGGAAAAAAAAGTGCGCGTTAGAATCAGGTAAATACGGTAGGTGAAACTCAACGAAAAGCGGAGCTTTAGGTTTGTGTGTATACACTGACAACACAACCTGAATGTTTATGCAGTGAACGTAGGTTTCTCGTCGTGAGAAACGTAACGCGGGAAGGTCGTAATCACGTGGTCCAGTTTGATGGGTACGTAGAAATTTACAGCTTGCTCAGCGAAGGTACTCCTTCTGGTTAGCTCGTTCTTCAAACGCCACCAGTTCACAATGCCGAGACCAAGATGCACGCATGAACTGGTGCTTCCGCGGCATCTCTCCCACGGGCGGGGCGGCAAAGTTCAAATGAGGGTGTGACAAGGTTCTCGCTTGCAGATTCGTAAAATGTTCTCAGCCGCCTCAGTAGTTTTTTTCCCCAGTCAGCTGAAAATTCTTCACGGCATCGGCATTGTAGCGCCACCTGTTAGGGATGCGGCGATCAATACTCAGCCGACGTGCACCGAAACCGTAAGGCGGCGCCATGGAAGAATAACAGGGGGTGCGTCCGGTGTTTTGAAATTTTGAGCTGGTCCTCGCAATAAAGCAAGGCAATAATGGCCTCCTTCCTAAACCATAAAAGAGCACGCGTTGTCTTCTCACTTTTCTTTTTTATTCTGACCTGATTGGTTGTTTTAACTTCCTGATTTCCAGTCTACGCCGTCTGAGGCACACCTTTGGGTTTTTAATTTACTTTGTTCCTCGCGCTGCGAATCATGCCCATGTACGTCTGCGCAGCTGCCAAGCAAAAGCGCCCCACATCATTTAATTAACGGGAGTTCAAAAATAAGTCACCACCCATCTGGATTCTTGGATGAAAATGACTTCGTTTTATGGGGCGTGCCTGTACTGGAAGCACAACGGGTGTGTCCCCTAGCGCATATTACGCTCTTGGCCTTGGAGACTTCCAATACCATTCAGAAAAGAAATTCGCACGATCAGTGACCTATTTATCCGGCCCCAGCTGCTTCTTAAAAAAATTCAGCCACTTTTGTAATTCAGATTTCAAGACTGAGGAAACAGCGGAGAATCTGGTCTTCCGTAGCTTGATTTCGACTTTACTTAGGTATGCCACTTTCATAAGGAAAATGTAGCTAAAAGGCTAATCGTTCACCATGCATACTGAGTGAAATGAGAGTTCACAATCCACTCTCATAAAGTTGAAAATCCAAGCTTCCAAAGTCCCTAACCAAAGTCCATAAAACTTAGCCGAAGTCCAAAGCCAACGCCCACCCTACGAATTTAAAGAAAATGCTGTGCGTCCCGAATGTGATTCTCGCGCAATCGGATAGACAGCTGTTTTGTAGCACGACGGGCCTATGTTTGATTCAAATCACGAGGAGCAGTTTTAGAGCGAAGCTTTTTCGTTTCTACACCCCCAAGAGTTCTGTCGCGACCGTTGGTGCCAACAGAAAGCATACGCCAGCAAATAAAACTTACTGGCACTGCCAGGAATCGCACCTGGAACGAATAGAGAAACGGAGCGAGCGCCCGTTGTCCATAGGTCGGCAAATCAGAAATAATTTACTCCGACTCAATCCCATTTTTTTTCATTCACGCTGTACTCACTCAAACTCAGACTCAAAAATTTTGTCTCTTCTGACAATCACTCGTACTCACTCATCACAAGCCCATTTGTAATCGTACTCACTTGTACTCTAACTCATTTGTCCTCACAAGTATTCGTACTGAGTCTGTACTCATGAGTACTCAATTCTGCTGGACTTGCTTGTACTCATGCTCAATCTGTACTCACTTAAATTCTTACTCAATCCGCACTCACTTGTACTCATACTCAAGTTGTACTATAACAGTACTCAGGAGTACTCAGTCTGTACACTGTACACATAAAGTGCTCTGCATTTAAAACTGAGGTTACATAGAGATCAGGACAGCGGCACACGGGAAGAAAACGACTGACGCTGTGCACTGTCGTAGGGCGACTCACTACGCGAAGGCACGTACACGTGAGAGAGCGAAGTGGAACTTAAGCACTCGCCTTACGTCTGGCGTCTTTTGTTCCAAGGGATAAAACAATTAAGTCTGGGCCGCGGCGGGCTCTCGGGGTTCTCGGGGCTTTTCGGCGCAGCCGTGTCCGTAAATTGCGGTTTTCTGCATGTCTTCGGGCGGCAGCTTTTGTCGTCCGTTTTCGTTTCTCGGCGCACTTATATTCTCCAAACCGGGCTCTGAATCCGAATTGTGCCTGCCCCCCGGCACAATCAGGAATCCGCGTAGATTGACATCCGTTCATATCCAGATCACTGTACGCTTATTCACAGTTGCTCGATGCTTTCGTGTAGATACTAGAAACTTCGTCAATAGGGCGTTCGTCTGGATGAGGTTCGGTAAATATAAAATCGTCTTGACGTTTTTAGATACTGTGGAATTCATTTTCCTGGACCTGAACTTGACAGCGTCTACGGCTTTGCTTCAGTAGTGTCGCTCTCGTCGGCGATTGTGCTCGTGTAGCTTGCTGCGTGTTTGATGCATGCGAGAGCGTAGACGCCCGTTTTTTCTGGCGGCGACCTGCAGTGTGCAGGGATGGCCTAATTCGGCGCGTTGAGGACGTTGTTTCGATTGAGGTGTCCGTGGCGCATGGTGCTGTAGCCATGTGTCTTTCCGTTTAGCATGCGGTGGCATGGCGTTGTTAGAGCGGCGTGGCTGATCGGACAAACTCGTTGCGGCTCTGTGCTCGCTTTTACCGTGGTCGACACGGAAGTAAAGCCATTGAGGTGGGGAAGCGGCCGTAGTTCGTCTCATCCGTTCGGTCCCACATTCCTTGGCATCGTCATCGGTAGGACATTCGATGCAATCGTCTGGATTGGTTTCATTCGTTGTTTTCGCCGTGTCAGTGTCGTCGCTCAAGCACCGCTCTTTTCACCGTTGTTTCGAAAATGCTGAGGTACGTATCCCTCCCGTAAAAGCAGGCTCGATAGCGTCCCGTCGGTTCTGAGTTCGCTTCTTCGCGGTTGCGTTGTGCTGTACGAAATAGTGCTTGTCAGAGTAGCGGGTGCCGGAGATCTTGTTCGTTCCGGCTCGGATGTGCCGCACGAGCTGGCCGCCTCGTTCCTCGTTGACGGACTTACCTGCACAAATGGGATGCCGTTCGTTAGGTGGTCTCGGGTTGAAGCAGCTGGTTCCGGAGAGCTCCTACGTTCTTGTATGATTGAACGGCGTGCGCTGGGTCTTTTGTTGCTTGTGGTAAGGTTGATTACTGCGGTTGTGACATTCGCTGGCCAAGTACGGAAGCTGCAGCGGGAGCAGAGGAAGTCGCGAATAGCGTTTCCTGCGTGTGTGCTGGCTTGGTCGCGTTCCGTGGGCTGTGCATTTCTTCCGCCGTGGTCAGATCCGAAAGTCGGGGTTCGATCCCTAGTACAACTGATCTGGACCCCCGCGTATTCTGGGCTCGAGGGAAACGAGGCGGCTCGTGACATAGCCCGAGGATTTACTATCCCGGCAGGGCCCAAATCGTATCCTTACCACGGAGCCCGGTCCGCGCGGGACCATCTGATCGGCTTTCACTATATTACCACCTACTACATTCTCTCCCGCCGGATCTATCCTTGGGCGGACAAATCCCTGACGTTAGAGCAAAGCCACGTCGGGCGCCAACTACAGACGGGAGTCTTTCCCTATCCGGCCACGATGACCCATGTCCACCCCAGCCTCTATCCAACCTCAGCGTTCCCCAGGACCCTTTCCCCGAAATACCCTCTGAGGAGAGGTGAGAGGCCTCGCTTCGCAGCCCCGACCCGGACCTACAGGTCCAACTGGGAAAGAAGGAGGAAGAGGTCGCCAGGAGGCGCCAGCCTATGGCCACCACGGGACCACCAACCTAAGCCAAGGAGAAGACGTCCAGGACGGGGCGGGCCTTCAGCTCGTTACCTGCCACCACCATTCGGACTTAGATTCTCCTCGAGACACTTCCTCAAAATAAAGTTTATCTCTCTCTCTCTCTCTCTCTCGGAATATTCCACCTCTCCATTTGATGTTGTTGCCGAAGATGGTGTTTTTTTTGTAGTCCTGCCAGTGAGATAGACATTTATTGCACTTAACAAATCGTTGATCAGATATCAACATCCTGTTTTTTACAAAGAATACACAACCCTCTAATAGTAAAGAGCGTCTGCCGTTGTAGTGTATATGTTCCGCCTAATTTTCGTAATACCAAGAGCGATAGTTTGACTACGGCCTTTGCCAATTTACTTGCCGCATCAGTTTCAATTGTAATTTTTAAGGCTAAGCTTATGGTCTGGAGCTTTAAATGATTTATTTGTGTTCACTAGGCAAAGCTATGTTGGGTTACGTTACGCTACGTTACCATAAAAAGAGCGATGTAGTGTCAGACGCGGCTTTTTTTTTTACTAAACGCCAGTAGACGCCGCTTCGGTGGAGTACTTACATACCGTCGGACAGCACTCTGTAGACAGCTTTTTTAGGGGAGAAGTCCCTTTGAAGCTTGACCTGACGGCGTCTCATGTCGTCGTTTCATGTATTCACGGTACTAAAACACCAAGACCCTCGTTTTCCAACGCCTCGCCCTATAATGTTTCATCTCCATGGTAAAACACGCGTACTAAAAGAACACACTGGGGTACTCGTGTTCTAACAATTCACGCTCGAATACTTCATGCACCAAAGACACGAGACATTTACAGCAGAGCTGTATACCTCTACCCCAATGGTTTCATCGCCGTGGGCAAGTATCGCCAAGGTGCCACGAATACACTTACACAGTGCATCTTTCGCCCTTCCCCAGGTTGCAGGTTAATGGAAATGGCTGGAGATTTTTGTTCCAAGCGAGTTCCAATACCACAACATGTAACCAACCTAGCATTTACAGCATTAATAATTGCTAAAAAAGTGCTTCCGATACTGTTTGTTTTGCCCAAGTATGAAATTGCGATTATGAGCAACACACATGGAGAAATATTCAATCATATAATTCTAAATTTTGTTTCCAAGTACAATCGCGAAACAAAACTCAACGAGCAGAAAAACTACCACGTCTGTTTCTTCACAAAGAAAATACTACAATGTCCGACTTCTTATCAAACACTATACAGGATCAGGGGAGGGCTTGCCGCAGTGTTGCACTGCAGACGCCCAGGTAATGGCGGTGTTGTTTTTTGGCGATAAAAAGTTTCGTACCGATTGTATTTGCGTTAGATAGACTACAAGCCGTGGTCCGTTAACTTGACTGCTTAGTGCATGACGCTTCCTACTCTGTTTCCAGTCCGTCGCGAGCGGTAGCAGAAGATGGCCATGATAATAGACGCGCCGACGACAGTGCCACAGACAATCCACAGCGGGGCCAAAAAGCTTTCGTCCAAACCAATACCGGCAGCCGTGGTTTGTTTTGCAGAATTAGGGATCATGGCCTTCTCGTGCATCATGAAGACCACCGTGGCCATCGTGGCCACCACCACTGGGTGTGTGCTGAAGATCAGGGGAACTGTCAGGGTAGCCACGATCATTGCCTGGTTGGCTGCCATCACCACCAGGGTAGCCTCCGCCACGATCATCAGCGAGGCGACCACTGTTGCCGCCAAGGCGCTGTGCGCCTTCGTTGTTAGGGCGGTGGTCACCAGCGTCATCATGGTGCTGACGGAGTCCGCTGTTCGGCGATGACCTCCGCTGCCTACGCCACCAGTGTCCTCCGATGAAATCTGCGCGCGTGGACGTAGCATTTCCAACCGGCATATACCATCTTGTGCAGGCGACACTCATGATAAGCTCAGGGAACTTCCTGAAGCAATGTAAAAACTCACAACTCTTGTAAAAATCATTAGGTGAATGTTGCGTTTAGAGCTATCGGCCATTTATTTGATATAGTGTATATTGGGCCGCAACACCACTTTTTTATGTGGTTTCTTCCTTGCATATAATAAGGCAGAGTGAATGTGAGTAGAAGTATACACTTCGACTCACAATAAAACTGATTGGTGGTAACACCCGAGGCCTTTTCTTTATTCTCCTCATTCTCTCACTCTGCACTCACTCCTCACTGACCATCTCATTACTTCATGACATCCCTCTTTAGTCTTTAAAGCACTCGCGCCTTTCCTCAAGCGTCGCATAGAATATACATGCAGAATATTAAATTTACTCACACAAAGTCCACTGTCCTGGTCACAAGAAGAGCCGGATGGGCACTGCGAACAGGTCTCGCCTTCGACGTAAATGGGGCTTCCGATCATATTTCCCCTGAAAAGTCAAAGATCCCAAATAACAGCCTCACTGTGCCCCCTTCCTTGTACAGAGCGATAGGTCTAACCTTCACTGACACACTGAATGTTTAAGTATTTTTAATCCTAAGAAAGTCTGGCGCGATGAAACCGAGTTGGGTAAGTTTCCGCACAGGTTCACTTGAGAAATGATGCGAGCTCTTGGGAATTCAATGCATACAGGACCTCATTTGGTATTCTATTGTTCCTGGTTACCAGGAGCTAGCCGAAGTTGCAGTTTTTGGAGCTCTTGCAGGAAGTTCTTCTAAAGTCCATTGTGATATTTATTTTAGTGGGTAACAATTTAAATGTGAAAACTGTGTGCTCGTGCGTGCTCCAATGTGAAGCTTTTACGAAACCAAAAATCGGGAGGAAGCTTTGCGTACGGTATAGAAAACGGAGTATCATATACTCACTTAACTCCGACGAGAGTGATCCTTCTTTCGAATGGAAGCGAAGTAATAAACATGCTGCCAGTCTCCTGCACTATTGTTAGACGCATATACGTTGCCTTTTTAGCTGCTCGGGAGCCGTGGTTAGCTCCAAGTTGTGGCTCAGAGCATTTGGTAAATTCGTTTTCCGTCATATGCTCATTTTCTTTTCTCTATGCGCTTGCAGCTCCTCTTTTCATCGTCTTCTCACCATCTCAGTTATCATCTTGGCAAAGAATTCTACAGTTCCTCAATGAGGTAGTGTTACGCGATGACGACATGGCCGGTACATCGGCTTCTTTTCTACCTTTCACGACGGGACCATAAAAGCACAAGTTGACGGAGCATGTACACTGGATGCATCTGCCAATGCCCACGTTGCCGACGCCATTAGGACGGCGGAATCCGAAGCTCCGGTCTAGCCCAGTCCTGCGTGGAATAGTCGATGGTCTTGTCGTGTCACCGTCTCTTCTGCCTTCCACGTCCCCCTTCCACGCCGCGTCCCCAGTGCACCTTTTGTACTGGACAGTGTGCTTGACATCCATGATGAGAAAGCTTTTGAAAATAACGTTGAATGGCCGCCTATATTCTATCCTGCAACGACCTGGCCTACCTCCACCTCAGCAATTTGGTGTCACTACTGCCCAAGGCAGAACGCCTGCTTTATTCGCTTTACGCAACCTCCTATAGCAACGTAAAGACAGCGGGGAATTTGACTCGTAATATCCCTAGACTTGCAGGCGGAATTTATATCATATGGGATCCTCGATTATTATATACAATCTTTACAATCTCATCATTGCCCCCGCAACATATTCCAGCTTCTGAAATCACTACTGCAGGGTCGCACCACCTGCTTTGACAGATTTTCATGAAGAACTACCCACGCCACTTCAAAAGGGACTCCTCAGGGATCTCCTATTAGCTCACTTTTTTGAACGCATATATGGATGACATGCTTTGCCTGACTATGCCTCAAGAAGCATACTATCAAGCGTATGCGATGACACCGTGCTCATTATGCACGCTGGTACGTGTCAGCAATTGCAGGGGACTGCTGACGTAGCCCTCTACAAGACAACAGTCCGGTCTAGAGTTACAAAATTATTTCAACCCGCTAAATATTCCGGCCTCCTCGTCTCCAGGGCTGATCGCGGGGAAATCAAGCAGGTGACGAAAATAAAACTGCTCGTAGTGATTTTCGACAGCCACCTCACATTTGTTGTGCGCACATATCCCTTAAACTTCAGAGTTGAGAAGATGGCAGTTGGGCTTATACGAGTTCCCCGCATGCATACAAAAGTCAGTCGACCTCATTGTCGTCAGTTACGTCATATTGTGGTCCCTCCCGCAGTCTTATACGTATCGACCTACAACATCTTCTGAAAACCCGGGCACTCTCGTTACTCAGAACCTCATTATTCGCCGTCAACGGGGCCTATACTACGGCGCAAACCGCCGCACTCAAACCCCTTGGAACGCGCGTCCGCTTCACATCCATATAGTCCCGCCGCGGTGGCTGAGTGGCTAAGGCGTTGGGCTGCTGAGCAAAGGACGCGGTTTCGGTTCCCTGCAGCGGCGGCTCCTTTTCTCGTGAAGCCGCCAACAGCCGTTAAAAAATTTCGGCGCACGCTAAAGATCCCCAAATAGTAAAAATTAATCCGGAGCCCTTCACTACGGCGCGCCTCATCGCCTGTGTAGCGTCGGCGCGTTAGACCCCGCCATCAATCAATGAAAAATAAAATAAGTCACATCTATCCCGCCATCACAATGAGTACCTTTTTGGTGTTTCATCACCATTGATAGTTTACACACCTCCGTTCAATCCTTCCTACGTGGTCCTGCCAATCAAGGTCGACACACATCCTGCGCGGCGACTTCGTGTTCATTACGACTGTCTCAGCAATTCAGACACCCACAGAAAGCACTTTTCCATTCTGCACTCTTTACAGCCGAATCACACGCGTTGATTGGATTATGAGCAAACTGTCTTCTTGAGTGGTGCAGACCATTCATGTGCAGACATGCAGACCATGCTGCATGTGCGGCAGTTCTGTCTGGTGTGCCCAACTACGCCGTTGGATGCCGAGGTGATTGCTCTGAAACAAGTGGTACAGCTTATCTTGGACGACCAAACTTTCTCAATTGTCAGTATCTACTCAGAAAGGATTTCTCTTTCATTGGCTGTATATAACCCATTAAATCAGTTCGCCGCCGTTCATCCCTTAAAACAGAACATTTACCTACTTTCAAGTTTATTTCCTGCGTGTGTATACAACGTATCAGCTCACTCCGGTGTGTAGGGGAATGAGCTTGCTGATACTGCCAACCCAAATGCTGCCAGAAAAGCCGAGGAGGTTCGTGGAAGGTTGTCAAAAACCAGGGTGCTCTCTTTGCTGATGAGCTTCTGTCACTTGGTATGGCAGGTAACCTCGAGTACCAAAAACTACGACGCCGAACTATATCGATGGACCCTCAGTATCCTTGAGCTTCCTTCCTATTTTTTGCCTTCCAAGTAGCTTATTCACCTGACAACCGGACACGGCCGGTTACCTCATTGCTTTCACCATCTATAAGTCACACCGAACTGTCAGTGCTTGTGTGGTGTGCCTGGCGCTTCGATTTCGCTCTATTTAATGGAATGCCCGGAAACGGACAGCGACATTCAGAGACTTCGTCGACATTCGAGATTACTGTTAGAGCTGCCCCAGCTTCGGCACTTTTTTGACAATTCATCAGCCATGAAGGTCCTCGTGAAGCTTGTCGATTTCATTTCTCTATCTATGCTTGAGATGTGGTGCCTATGTGTCCTCATCGGTTCGCATCTGAGCCCTGCAGTGCACGCCGTGAAAGCCCCTACCCTGCAGTTCTACGTATTGTCGGCATTGTGGAGGGCGTTTTCACAGCATTTAAATGTTGTATGTTCAACCCCGCTTGTCGCAGCCCGCTTTAAAATCGAGAACACCTAGTTACGTGTCATCCGTCCACTGCATCTCTGCAATTAATGTTTGCCCAAGGTCCCAGTGCTACAACAAATGACCTGGTATCTGTGATATGTGAATAATGCCGCCTCAGAAGTGACTTCAGCTTTCCTTGGAAGTACTGCTCACCTTTGTGGGGATTTTTAACATTCACAACTCGGGCCCCTCTTTTCTGCTCGTACTGTTCCTGTGAATAATGTGAGTATGATGTTCATAGTGCACTTTTGCGATACACCGTTTGAGGCAATTGGTGTCTTTGTATGCGATTATTTTTATGTGCTTAATTCTCCATCTGGTGAGTTGCGCGCAACGTTATGTCAGTGACTGCATTACATGTCAGCAGTGCAGTCAGCTGTTCGCAGGGGGACTGCAGTGTACCTGCGGTTTTCGGCGTCCATCCCCTCTGCGGAGGTTGCGCCGCACAAGCTGCAACGACCGGAGAGTCTCCCGACTGCGACAACTGCAGTGCGGCAGGTGTAGCAGGCTGGACCACGCCGAAGCGAGCTGTAATCGCGAAAGGAAGTGGTGGCCGTGCGGGGGTTCCCATCTTAAGACAGTGTGCAAGACCGCTAAGCCTTAATGCACCAACTCCGGTGCCCGCGCTGGCAAGAGGAGCGCCCTGGGCTTGCAAAACTGGTACAACCCCCGCGCCTGTCTCTCGCATGATTGCCCATATAGCCCTGCGAGCTGCCACGCAGCCCCAGTCGCAGCCTGTCGCACCCTCTACAATGCATCAGTGATGCCACCGGTACGCAGCAGCAGCAGCCGCAGACAGCACAGCGACAGCCCAGCACCCAGGCAGCCCCTGTGCAGTCGAAGCGAGGTCGGAAGAGCTTCCGCAAACAGCCGGGATCGGAAGTACAGCCACACGCAGAGACCCTCCATGGCTAGGAGCCACCGCACACAGCCCCTCGTGCCTACAGTGATGCAGTGGAACGTCAACTCACTGGGGCCGTTCATGTGGAGTGGAGTGCGCTTCTTCTGCAGCACCAGCCCCGTGTCGTGGCTCTACAGGAGAGCTATGTGCGACTGGGAGGAGACAGTTCGGGGGGATTCGCCTGCCGGGCTACACCGGCTATCACAGCACCACGGCATGTGACTGCCCTTTCTCGGTGACGGTGTGTTGCGACACGTCCCACACCCCAGGAAGCTCGCGTGCATCACTGTTTCTGCCGAACGACGTGCAGCACGCAGAGCTGGATACCAGTGCGGTGAAGACAGTGGTGCAGGAGTGCGCGGCAGTGACGTTGTGGCTCAGTAGGGGTGGTGCACATGTTACAGTGTGCAGCGTGTACAAACGCCCCGGACATGCCTGGGACGCGTACCTCCTGGATCGGCTGGTGTCCGTGTGCGCAGCCCACCATCTCCGCTGTGGTGACTTCAGCACACACCACACTGCATGGGGAGATGGCCGGATGGACGCTCGCGGAGAGCATCTGTGGTGCACCATGTTACGCCTTAACCTGTCTGCGTTGTACACTGGTGAGAGCACCTCCCGGCGTGGCAATTGCGCAGCCACCGCCATTTATCTCACCCTAGTGTCAGTCGGGGTTGGGGCCCCCTCGAGGAGTGATCCCAGCACGTGGGGCTCCGACCACTACCCGCTGCACATCGCACCACCTGACAGAACAGCCAAGCCACTGCTTCGCTGTCAAGTCAAGCCAAGGCTCTGTACCACCTCACCCACTGGAACCGGTTCCGGCACTGCCTTGCCGAGGAGGACCTGGAGGAAGAAGCCGAACGGTTCCAGAGCCTGGTTTGCTGCGCCAGGCAAGCCACGCACAGTTCAGAGTTGCACAGTAGACGAGGGGCCCACCATGCGGGACCTCAAACTGTTGCAGCTGCGGGCGGTGCGCAACCATGCAGAGAGGAAGGCCCAGCGCTCAGGAGAGCGGGCCGACAGGACAGCGTACCGGCGAGTGGTAGCGGCTTGCCGCCGTCACGCCAACTGCCTGAGCCGTCGACGCTGGGCCGAGCTATGCATCAGATCCGAGGACAGCCCACGCTGCCGCCTCATCTGACATCTTCAACGCCATACTGAAGCCGCAGAGACATCGCCACCCCTATGGCTGCCATGGCCATCCGCAAGTAGGCTAGCTTTGCGTAGTCGACCGACCTCTTCGCTGCACACTGCCTCCCCGCCACATCAGGCGGCACCAGAGCCCACTGCTGTTGTTGGGACGGGGGAGGTGCATCCCCTCCCCAACAACGCCCCCATCATGGAGGCTTAGCTCCGCAGTGCCCTCCGCAACTGCAAGCGTAAGTCGGTGCCAGGAGGGGATGGCCTCACCTACCAGATAATGCGCAATCTGGATGAGGTGGGGTTCGGACGGCTCCTGACCGACTACAACGTAATATGGGACACGGGCCAGCTGCCACCTCAGTGGCCGCTAGCCATATTTCGTCCTATCCCAAATCCAGGCAAGGGCCTTGTGGTAGTCACAGCGCACTGGCCCGTAGCCCTCACATCCTGCGGCTGCGAGCTACTCGAGCGGGTGGCACTGCGGAGGACGGAGGCCATCGCCGTGGAGGAAGAGGCCATCCCCGAGTAGGTAACGGGCTTCCGGAGGCACCGAGCAGCCACGGACTCCATCGCCGACGTCGCGGTGGCCCTTGAACACGCCAGGGCCTCCAAGCAGGTTCCGGCCCTGGTGCTGCTAGACGTGAAGGGTGCCTTCGACAACCTGCAGCGTCATGCCATCTCCCTGGCTATGGAGGAGGATGGCATTGTGGGCAAGCTGCGGGGCTTCGTCGAGGCGTTCCTGATTGGCTGCATGGCTCAGGTGCAGGTGGGGGACGCCCTGGGACGCCCTGTCGTCCTCCCGGCCGGTAGACGTGGGCGGCCCACAGGGCTCCATCATCAGCCCCTTCCTATTCAACCTGGTGATGGGAGCCCTGCCAGACTGCCCGCCCAGAGGAGAGGGCCACCGAGCGTACATTTTGGTTAACGCCGACGACATTGTCCTGTGGGTGCTGGGCCCAAGGGTGAGGGGCGAGCCATTGTACGGCAACTGCAGGCGGCCATGGATGCAGTCCGGGCCAAGCTGGTGGTCGTCGGCTTACATCTGTCGGCGACAAAGACAGACGCCATGCTGGTGCATCCGGACGCCGCCCCCGCCCGTGCACGGACCCGGCGCCTGACCATCGATGGCGAGGAGCTCCAGTCGAGGACCAGGGTGCGCTACCTAGGGTTCATCCTGGAACATCGGCTGAACTTCTGGCAGGCAGCCACGGATCTCCAAGACAGGGCGAGCTGGCCCCCACGGCAGTGCAAAAGATGGTGGCCCGGGAAAGTGGTTGCTCACAGCAAACGGCTCTCCGGCTGTACAGTGCCTCCGCTGTGGGTCTCCCCATGCATACGCTGCTGCTGGTGAGCCTGAGAAAACCAACCTGGCGGCAGCTAGAAAGGGATCACCGCAAGGGGGTCCGCGCTGGCCTCGGCCTGCCCCAGGGCTCTCCGTACGTAAAAGACGCTGGACAGGCGGAGGGCGTGAACCCTTCAGATGACGGCTCACCAGTGGGCGCTTGGCCAAATTGACCGTCTGCGACGTGCGTGGGGGGCGGGGCGAAGGCGGCCCGCTGCTGAAGAGACTGAGAGGCGACTACCGCTCGCGCATGGGGCGCATGCTCGCACTCTACAAAGGGATCCTGGCCCCCGTGGATACGGGACCTGGTGGCCCGGCTCGTGCTCTGGCGGGTGACGTGAGGCTGGACATCCATGTCTCCGCGGCAAGCGCCGAACGCCCAACTGCGGGCAACTGGAGTAACGATTCTGGTTTTTTTGTACTTGAATACTGAAGTAATGTTTTTTGGGACCGCAACATAATTGGTACTGTTTTGATAGAGTTTCCTATGTTATTCCATTTTTGCTCCCATGAAGGACAAGAGGTGCTGACCATATACATTATGTACTATTGGCATTTAAGATTTTTGAGATCAGCGTGCGTTGTTTCTCGCTTGGGTGTAATTACCGTTGGCAAGTGGTACGGATTGTTTCTGGTAAGTATTTTGTGGATAATAACAGTAGTATTAAAGTCCCTGATTCTATCAAACTGCAATATGTTGAATTCGGCGAAGAGCATAGCTGAAGGCTGGTTCCTCGGCGCTCCGGCCAATATTCTAATGGCTCTCTTTTAGATTACACAGAATGATTTGCAGTAAGACGCGTAAGTCAACCCCCATGACTTTAGCTTACTGTTTAGCTTAGCTTACCGAATTTAGCTTACCGTGAAACACGGCAAGCTAAATGAGGCGTAAAACGTGCGGAGAAAAATGTTTGCGCGAGCTTACCAGTGTCGAACATCCAAATGCTAATTTCTTTGTTAGTTGTTCTATATGAAGGGCCCAGTGCAAAGACGAATCCAAAGGTATACCTAAGTATTTACGGGTTGTAACCTGTTCTATTGTTGTTTCTCCGAGGTTCAAGCTGCATAGGCCAAGCTGTATTTTTCGATTCGATGCAAATCCTATAAACCTGTTTTTTTTAGTGTTTCATTCGAGCTTATTAGCTTTAAACCAGCTTAAGCTCTTTAGGAGTTCCTGATTAGCAAGCGCCTCTGCTCCTGATTAGCAAGCGCCTCTGCTTACGATTGACTAGAGATCATTAGGGCTCTATCGTCCGCGTACAAAACCGCATTGGAGTGTTTTACCGAGCGCGCAAAGTCAATAATCTAAAGAGAAAAACAAACGGGGCCTAATACAGAGCATTAAGGTACGCCCATTATGACATCTTTGAGTGAACAATTACTGAATGCTATTTGGACAAATGTTTCCGGTCAGAGAGATAACTGCGGAAAACGTTAATAGCTCGACCTCGAAATCCGTAGCGTTCTAGTTTTTTAGTAGTATGGTGTGGTTAATGGAGTCAAACGCCTTTCTGATATCCAGAAATATAATAACTAGAGTGTTATTACCGTTAGTGGCCTGATTTACTTTTTCTGTAACTGCGTTAACAGCAGTACAGAGTATTTATTCCTGAAACCGTGTTGGTGTTCCGTTAATACGCTAAATCTTTCTAGAAAGTTGATTACACGCCTCGCTATTAGTTTCTCAAATACATTTTTGATGCAGGACAAAGTTGTTATGGGACAGTAATTCGCCAGGTTATTAGGGTCATCTACTTTAGCGCTTCGCCGTAATAGAAATTTCTGAACCTAAAAACGGGAATTTTGTCTCCAGTACACAACATCATTGCGTTGCTATGGGGTTCGCCCTAGTCGGGTTGTAAAGTGACCATGCGTCCGATCATGTGTTTTAATTTAACCAGTGGTATTGCCTACGGAAACCGAATTCTTGCTGCCTTTCGGTTTGATGTAGGAGGACATGTACTTCAAGAAACAACTCAAAAAGTGCTCTCCCGTAAGTAAAAGTTCGCTGCGCGAGGCTTACCGTTCGCCGTAGTTGCATACAATGATGGTCTGATATTTAGGGGAGCCTTGGGGAGGTTGGTGCTGTGCGTACCCGCAGCCAACAGTGCTTGTCTTGGCCCAGGCTACCTGCAGTGTAGAAAGACGGCCAGGGTATTAATGGCGGAACGAATATATTGTTATCCATCTTTCAACTTTTATTACGGAGTGAATACGCCCAAAATGTACGCAAGCACACACACACGCACGCCCGCCCGCACGCGCACACACACAAGCACACAGGCACACAGACACACGCACACACACGCGCACACACACCGACGGTAGCACACACTAATGCATGCCAGCATGAAAGCGGGTGCTACGACCTGAATATACTTCCCGTGGCAATGTAACATGAACATGTATATGGATATCTATAGAGAAAATTTGCAGTTGTACTAGTTGATTACATGAGGAGGTTTCCTTGTGGGGTATTTTTTAATCCTACGGACGAGTCGACAACATAGGACAATGCTTAATGTAGAATGTTGTTTAGAATAGTGAAGCTACACTTTGGAGACATTTTCATTGCGTTCTCTAGAGCATATGTCAGAAGAGGGAATTGTATTCCCACGTTCCTGCGGTCTGAAACTCGGTGGAGTGGACACTGCAAGGAATGTATCGTACGATCAGACACACAGTAGTTCTAGGTGCGCAAGCAGTGCTCGTTTGGTGCATCTGCGTGAAAACCTCCCAAATATATAATTATGTCTTTAACGTCTGTAGGTTTACCTTCATTGTTTTGTGCCTTTCGCATTTCGTCCTAATGGAGAAGCGCGCTCTTTTTGAATGGGGACCTTGCCGATCACGGATGTTCTGCCCGCACTTACAAAGAAGCTGCACACGAAAACCCGTGCTGTGAGCCATTCATCAGACCTTGGCTGCGCTTCTCCAGTTCCAAGCAGTCACAGCACAAAAAAAAATATTTTTTCCTGAAGGGAACTTAAAGCACCGCTTACGAACCAGATATGAAGAGACGGCACACCGCTTTTCTTTCCTCCGCACTGCGCTGTCGTTTGTTTTTGTCCGCTAGCCGCTGGCGATGAACTTTCGTTCACACTTGCGATGACTTCAGGGTGCGCGCACAGATTCCTTGCTGTGGACCCTCCTAGTGGTCGTACACAAAAATTACGCCCATCTTCCCGCGAGGGAATCCTGATGTGATGCGACGCATCGGGGGGTTCAATCGGTCGTAACGTTGCCTTGCGCGTTTGCGCTGACGCTGGTATTGGATTGTGTCAGCACACTCGCTGAAGGGACCGTCGCTTCCATCACGCCTTCATGAGAAGATTCAAGTCAAGCACGGAGTCGTCAAGCAAAGGCACGCTGCGTCGAACGAGAGCGAGCGCTGACTGAACCGCCGCAGTGCGCTACCCGCTTTATATTCACAGCGCCTGAAGGAGAGGAGACAGCGGAGGAGAGTCGCGCATGCGCGCACTTGCGCGCCGGAACAGACGCGAGCGGAGCGATGCGCGCGCACGCAGCTGTTGTTTATGATAATGAGACGGAGTGAGAGTCTTGTGCACAGCTGTCGGAGAGAGGAGCGGAGGAGAGGCGCACATGCGCAGGTGGCGTGCGGACGCCGCCGACGCCGACGCCGACGCAGGAGGGACATGCCTCAGAGAAAGAGATGCGTCGCATCTAAAATATTGCTCCAGACACAAGAAGACAAAAAATGCCGCGTACCTTGCCATCGAAAGGCGACACTCTTCCACCGTGCTGACCGGGGGCGCCCTCTTCTTTTGCCCTTCCAACCCTCACGCTATACTTTTCCCTTCTTTCTCTCCCCATGACGTTTGAAGTTAAGGTTTACTAAATTTGATTGAATTTTCTGGCGTTCGCAAGCCTCTTGCACCATCAGCTCTCTTCTTCTTGAGACAGCCTGAAGGTAATTTTTAAGTATTTGTTATCTCGCTTACACTCAACATGGTTTTATTGCGCCGTAAAGCCGATCGTACATCTATTTTTTAACATCTATTTAAAGGTGGGCCGACCGAGTCAGTCGGCCCACCTTTTAGTCCGCCGGCCGCCGACGGCTCTTCGCAATTTGCTCGATCAGTTGAAACTAAGCCACAACACGTTTGGGAATGGAAGAATGCGCCTTTCTTTACTTCGTTAGTTTGTACACTGCATCTAGCTCCAAGTCAAGGTCGCTTCACACAAGCGCTGCACAAGCGCACATGCGACGCTTCGCTGACTGGTACGCCACTAGGAAAATATAAGGCCTCTTGAAGGAGGAGAAGAGTGAGCGAAGTCAATATAGGTACTAAGGAAATAAAATCAACTGATATTTTTACCGTACAGCGTAAAACTAGGGTGCGGGAAGCACTTTTTTGCGCTGGGCGAACAAGCAGAGCGGTCAGCAGCACGACGTAGTACGCATCTGCGAACGCTTTCCCGTCTACGAAATGCAATTGCTAGACGTGAGCTATTGTGGAAACTCGGGGGACGCTTACTGCACGAGCGCAATACAACAAATAGTCACCTAAGCTGCTTGAAATACCAAAACTAAATAAAAGTGTAAACTGGTTATACATTATATACCTTATTTTTTCCGTCGCCGCCAGCGGCCCCCTGTGGCCTAGTCGTTTGGGGTGCTAGGTATGTCATCGCTAGTGTTTTGCCAGTCACAAGTTCGAATCGCCGGGGGTACATGCTTTTTTTTTATTAGTTAATTTTTTTGTTTTTCGCCGATGTTTTCTATACTGAGTTCACCTTTTTTTGCGCCGCAACTTTCATTGCTCCACGAACTAGTCCACAGAACTCGCGCAGGCTGGCACTGCCACGCTAGCGAGTTCTCGTTGGCATGCTATTGCCATAAGCACCGACTGCTTGTGAGCAGTGGGTACAGGCCAGAATCAACAGTCCCTTGGCCTGGTGCGAACACGCTTTTTACGATACAGGCATGAGCGAGGCAAGCTCCAAATATGGGGGAAAAGCGCATGCATTTGAGCGTCTGCGGGGACGCGGAGGGCGTTCATGCACTGCGTAGGCCTCAGATAGTGAATGCTACGATTCCAAGCCGTCCTGGGAGGCTTATCTCATGCATTTTACAGCCGACAACATGGCAGAAGCGCAGTACTACGATAACTGGGATATTGAGAATGCCCATCCAACGACGCCATCGAATGTCAAACTTGTTGTTTTACAGACCGAAACCGAAACTTGTTTGATTGCTAACCTTGGGCATCGTCCAATCACGGCGCCCCCTCCTCCCAACGTCACAGCTTAGTTTGTGCGGCCGCCGCAAACCACGCATGGTAGTTTTTCTTCTTTCGAGCTTTGTAAAATAATTACCGATTTGTCAACCGGATTAACGATGAAAAGTGTGCTAATCTGAGCCAGTCTACACAGTGCAAGCAAAAACGGGAGCTTGACAAATTCACTTCAGTGTCCCTTTAATACCAATCGATAAAGGTTTTCTTGCTTCCATGTGCACACTAAAATCTAGTCACGTGATGTTGGAGCATTGCTTTTGATAGAATCAAGTTTGATTTCGGGAGAAGTTAGTGCCTATGGCGGTATTGCTGGCCGCAGTGAAGCAGATTACGCTGTTGCGTGCCACTGCTTTCACGCATGCCATTGCGTGCACACAAATAAGAGGCCTACTTTTAGCGACTAAAGATGCCCGTACGTTTGTGTTAATACGGTACTTAGGTGAAAGAACTCTATGCCCCTCAGCGTTTCCTCTGAAGCCCACATAGGTTGGTCAGGAAGCCCCGTCCAGGGATTTCAATGCATTTGTTAAACGATAACACTGGATTATCTGAGGACCCTTGCATAAACCGCTCGAGAATATCTCTGAGACTCTGTATCAAGCTTGTGTAAATTAAGAGAATCTTTTTGCAGAATGCCCTATGGTGGGCAGTTCTTGATGAGTGAAAGGACTGCTCTGTTAGGTCAGAAATCCACACCTAACCACACCGTACCTGCGCGAAGTGGTTGACTACGCCTGAGGAGCCGGCAGTGTCAAAGGAAGAAACGATGCCCGCATACTGCTTGTACTCATCCACCCAGCTGTCCACCCAGGTTGCAGCTTGGACGTCTGTGCGCTCCGCGGCGTCGTCACTCCAGGCGATGTTCTGACCCGTTTCGGGGAACTTTGCTTTAAAGAACCAGCGAGCAAGAAACAAAGCAAAGTCTTAGTGAAATAAAATACATTTCACTAAATTCAGCACAAGAACGTTTCTTCCGGGACAGGAAACCGTCAGCAGCAGTTGGACACCATCTCATTGGGGTTGTTCTCTCGGGGTCGGAGCGGCGAAGTCGTCTGAGATGAAAAAGAAATGACCACGTTTGGCCTTATATCTAAGAGGTTAGTGCGTTGTTATGTATGTAGGTATGTATGTATGTATGTATGTATGTATGTATGTATGTATGTATGTATGTATGTATGTACGTACGTACGTACGTACATACATACATACGTACGTACGTACGTATGTATGTATGTATGTATGTATGTATGTATGTATGTATGTATGTACGTATGCATGCATGTATTTACGTAAGCATCTATACATGCATGTTTGTGTGTGTAGAAATATGTATAATGCAGACATTTTTTACGCTAGGAAAGCGCCGCCAATTAAGTTGATCTTCATAACCCCTTATTATTTCCATCATGTTCCCAATTTATGATAGTGTCTTCCGCCTTGATCTAAGTTTTCAAATTGATGCAAGTTCTTTGTTAAATGGAGCGCAAAAAGATGCTCGTGTGGGAAAGCGCCAAAATACCAGGTGACAGTGGTTAGAGTGGTTACACTCGCCATGATTATTGACAGCTCTGTCCCTGACTGACGGTGCAGCAATCAAGGCGCTGAATCTGTAAATAAGATGAACAGTGGAAGGCGACGGCGTTGAAGGGAATCAATGGCAACCAGGATGAATTGGCGTTTTCTCATCGAAGGGTGCCTCCTGAGACAACCTGATTTTGAAGAGCAGCACTGAAAGCAAATCTGGAATCTACCGTTTGCTGTGCGTGCATAAAATCCTGCTATTACAAATTACAGAACCACGCACCAGTAAAATTCAATGGCCTGTTATAGTGAGGCACTGCTATTACACCGCCTGTGAAACTGTGGAGGTAATGGTAAGCACCAAGACTGTTACGATGGTCTAGGCAGATGGTCTAGGTAGACACTTCGCGTGAAAAATTTACATTCCCAACGTATGCGACACTACCATTTGCCTACGCTGTGATTTTATTGTATCACAGTTCTTTAGGAGATTCATAATTATCGGTCAAGGATTCGATACTTACTCGTAAATCGCTCCTGCAGCTGATCGTGGTTACTCTGGCACAGTTCAGCGAGCGCTTGGGCGTTGTTGGCCATCTCTTCATCCCACCTCTTACGAACGCACCATGAAATGAAAAGACATGATTCTGAGGCTGCGACAATGATGCAACCATTCGATGCCCTAGAAAAAAACTGAACAGCGAGCTACATCTACTAATAAATGGTTACACCCGCGGCTGACCGCAATGCCTTCTTTTTAGCTCGAAATCGGAAACAGGTGCACAAATCGATCAACATATTTTTTTTTTCATAAATGAAGTCGCTGCTGTAAGTTCGCTGGACAACACCCAATAAAAACGGGAGCGCGGCAATATTTCCGAGCAGCCGTTTGCTTGCGCAGTTACTTCGGTGAGGCTGTTCGGTACAATGGCTTCGTACATCGAAGACACTATTCAATAGTTGCAACTATTACTTTATTGATATGTGTTTTTGAACTACGCACCAAGAAGTGTGCGCAAATTATTGCAAACCCAATTAAACAATAATTTATTGGAACGTCACACGAAGTAATGATTTGGCGATTATTTGATTAACTACAATGAATTATTTCCTAATTTACACTCTTGATTGAACCCGCTGTTAAAATAATTGCCTTGGTAACAATAAAGAATTAAGATTTTGTTCGAATCGGAAAAGCCCTTATAGCTACAGTTTACGCAATATAACCGGTTACTAGCGATGTACTAGAAAGAGAAGGGCGTTTATAATGCAGAGCGGGTAAATGGGAAGGTGTTCTGAAGCCTCCCCATTGAAAAGGCCCACACGAACACAGCCTCCCGTTCATTGTGTAAACGTACCTACTACATAATCGCTATACAACAAAGTCTTACACACTTCGATAGGAACAATGAACGATGTAGTCGATACAAATCAGTCTTGCGCTGCAGGCAAACATGCACTCCCCGTGTAGGGGCTTAATACCACTGCCGGCACGCTCCAACGCAGCTCAACCACTCTACGATCGTACACCTCTTCATGTCTCGTTCAACTTTTCCTTACCACACTACACCCTGAAATCAAATTATGGTAGCAGCTGTCCTGACAACTTGCTACATAGACACGCAATAGCGACAAAACTTCATCGCAGCGCTACTTGCAATCTGTTGTACGGGTACGTTTTATAGCGCCTGATGTGTGCTTGACATAACCGACAGAAACACGGAAGTTTTTAACTTAAGTGCAACGACTGTGCTGTAACGAATGCACGTACCCGACGTGTGAGGTATGACAGAAATATCACTATTTTGATGCGTACCGTAGAGTTGTAACAATTGGGCAAGTAATGTGTCGATCCATCAATAAGCTGATGATAGCTTCCCGTTTGCTAGATAACAGTTTGAAGGTGCCTAAGGAGGAAGGTGGTACTCGGAGCTAGGCGACCACTCAAGACCTGCACCAAACAGAGGTCTCCTCACACTGGTAAGGTGACCATCGGCTTCCTGAACCCCTAAATGTCCCTTATTCCACCGGTGTTCTCATACGCGCTTGGACAATGCTGCTGTTACACGGGTCTCGCACGGTTGGAATGAGCATTATCCTGCCTTTGTGTTGATCATTGTTTCTTGCGCACACATGAAATGTAGCTTGGGCTGAAAAATGTAGTCTAGTTTTCAGGTAATCAGTTCGCACAAAGGTTTCATAAAGGCTACCATCTAGTTACGTTTTCAGCCACTCTGTCAATAGTCCGCGAAAAATCAACGCAACAATATGTACGGAGTGGCTGTCCTCAAAATTTGCTGTTCATAAAGCGGTACACGTAATCTTTTTCACCGCTAACTTCTCGTTCGGCTTCGGCTTCGCGAAAGATCGAGGACTCCCAATTTCGGTGAAGTTTCTATTAGACACGCCGACTCTAAAAAGGAGGCTTGCCAAGGAATTTTAGGGGAACCTGTATATATCTACTTTTGGAGATAGTTCGCTATCCCGCTACGAGAGGTCAACGTCCGGATTAGCTTAGCTTGTTAGGTCGCAGCATTGGATTTCCGATTGCAGTCAGTTTTAACGCGTCACGAAGACTATTTATCCAGTCACAGTGTCTGCAAAAGACAGTAGAGCTGATCTTTGAAGCCGCTACGGCGGCAGTCTGCCTATATTTCCTGCTCCCTTGCCAGACTAACGGTTGCAAAATCATGGCATACTAGCTTACCAAACGCAGCATGTCTTTTGCTTTAGCTAATTGTCCCAGCTGCCCCTTGGCGATCTGCGACCGGTACTTGTTGTGCGTGTCGAGCAGTATCTGCTTGTCTGCCGTGCTCAGACCAGACTTCACAACGACGCAACTGCTATTAGGTTTCTTGCATGCCGTGTGCACCACGTTGCCGGAGGTCTTGTACTCCGGCAGGCATCTGTCTGCGGCTGTGCCGTCGAATTCCAGGATCACAATTGCTCCGGCTAGCACAAGGAAGAAGGTAGGGCGTCTGGCTCTCATGGCTGCGAAGGAGAAGGAGTCGTACTGTAGCAACGGGTGTTTTCCCGATAAGGAATACTTGGGGTATCCTTGGCCAGGTGGCTTGCCCACTGGAATAAACCAATGTTTCGCCTCCTGAACTAGTGGGTGCCTCTTCCTCTGGTCCGGTTCTTTGAGTCGGGCGGGGCCGTTGCCACACTTCTTTCACCTCGTCATCGGCCGGAGCACTAGCAAGTGCGCTCACTACGCTCCGAAAGGTTTGTAAACCTATGGTGAGACCAGCTATGAGGCTTCGGTGGCAGTAATTGCTAATTTGTAACGCAAAGCAACGTTGTAGCAAAACGTGCAAAGAGAAGAGCCCTATTTTGTTCTCGGCTTCTTCGTATCATTGTCGCTATGTGCTGCCTCTTTGTTGAGCCGACGTTTAGGACTTCGTGTATTCCCCGCTGCGTTACTATGTCAAGAAAATGTTTGCGTTAATTTGTATATCTACAAGGGGTCATTTGGCCTCGCACCATCCGTTATTAAGCCAACAAGAAATAAATATCGCTCCCCTCGGTGTGACGCAGACGGTGGTTCATCGTGAGATTTGGGTGGCATATCTAAAACTACCAGTATGTTGTAATCTGGCGCTATGCACCACTTTTCTAGAATAACCGCAGCAAATACCAGGACTGCGTTCCTGGGGCCTAACGTTTCTGTTTGGGGTCTACGGCGTGAATCGGCTCCTGCTGTTTTGCGTGCAGTGGGTACTGTTATTAGCTAAGCTGTTTCGCTAATCAGTATTTTTCGTGTCTGCAGTTAAAGAAAGCAAAAAAAAATGCCGAGCGGGCATGAGCGCCTGCCTCGCAACGACTGCCCGGTAGTTAGAAACATACAGAAAATGCCGAGCTGTCGTATGTGCGTGCCTCGTGGGGACCGCCCAGCGACCTAGGGGCACGATTGTCAAGCCAAGCATGCCCACTTAGGGAGATTGACAAGACGGTGAACAAAATGAACTCCAGCGTTCACCGTAATCGTGGCAACAATTGCTAGGAACGACAAAGACACGTCATCAGAAAAGAAGTTAAACATCACCCCTCCAAGGTGATGTTAAATGATTACAACTTGCAAAAAAATAGACGAAGCTCACACTTATACCAACAATGATAGAGTAAAGGTTGTTGCGGCCGCGAAGAAGCTAATGGGCTGCAATCGTGGACTTAAAAAGGCGGGATTGTCGCGAAGGTTGCGTACAGCCTTGCTACCTTCAAGTCTTAGGCGTTAGTGTGAGCGTCCTGGGAATATTTTTTCGAGTGAGTGCCGGTTGAATGCGTTAAATTTTAAAATGTGGCTTGAGGACTAATGTTATGTGTGGCAGTGTTATCAACACATAGAAGTAATGAAAGTCTGCAATGTTTAGGTAATACATGTGAATAAAACTATTTCCTTTGCATATTATTGAAACACTATTATAAATTTACCACATATTCATTTCAAATCATTGAAATTCACCAGAATGGGACATAGCTTACAATGCTGATATCGAACAAACCGAAAGACAGGTATCACGAAGGTGAGAAAAATTCCCCGCATTTCCCCGAGGGAAAGAATGTGAAAGTGCGAATGCACGAGTTGAATTTGCACGGTTCGGTAATGTTCGCGAAAGAGAGATCACACACACACACACAACTACAAAGAAAGAAAGATGCATTTATTCACAGACACCTATTTGTGTTGTCGTTGTACTTGATTGCTATAGCGGATCTCAGCTTTGAAATTACGTGTCAGTACTCCTTTAAGCGGGTGCATTAGCCCTTCTCACGCCCGATTCCTGGCCAATCCCCCACGTGGGTATGTGCCATGTCAGCAGGAACAACAACAAGAATGAGCCATGGGGACGCGGCCAGGCAGCGCGCGCCCATCTCCCCCCGTTGCTAGGGAAGACGAGGAGCGCGCGCACCCGCAGCTGTTGCTATGCTGACTACGGCGGCGGACGATTCAGGCTCGCTTAAGAAGTGCATTCGCACTTAAAAAAAATTGCTGTGGTTTAGCTTTGGTTAAACTTAGTTGATAGTGAAAGCTTCACTGCCCTGGCTTGGCCCATTGTCGAGGTGTGGCCGACGTGTGGTTTCGCAATATGATATGCAGATATGGTTGCAATGAATACACATCTCATTCATCATGTTTTTTAGCCTCACGGTGTCTTGTAGGCATCGCCGCGGTACGAGCGACCACAGCTGGAAGTTGGCCTTCCACCATCGAGCACGGCTCTCCGCCGCACGTGGCCTACTGACCTTCCTTTGTGGAGCACGCTTATCGCTGCGGTGGCGGCCTCCTTGATTTCCTCCGTCAGGTGGCGACACAGGTTCCACGCGCCCCCATCCCCTTTCTTCTCACAATAAAAGTTCTACAACAACAACAACAACCATTGAGTTTCTCCCAATATACACTAGAGAGGAATCTGGCGCTAGCGTCTTTGCAGCTAACATCGAGGCCATCTGTGTAGCCATGTACCGGAGTTATATCATGCGCTCACCTTCGTTTCTTCATTGGCTTGGATTGAAACACTTTAGTGCCGCATATTCCAACATAGTGCCACAACAAATACGAAAAATGGTGTGTTATGATATAAGTGGGAAATAAAACACCCTGTTTTAAAGCTAAGGAAAAAAAGAAGTGAAGTGTATTTTCGCAGGAACTGTTGTGCCTACTACACTGCAGGCCAAGGTGGTAGCTAACAAAAATGTCAATATTTGGGGGGGAAATTATTAGAGACTCTTTACATTACATTACAATTACAATTTTACATTACATTACATTACAATTTTACATTATTTCAGATGATTTGTTTGAAAAGATTGGAAAGCTTTTCCAGCGTGAATATGAAAGCGTCGACTTCGTGGTTAAGCGGGGCCCAGACCGTAAGCCACAGTTTAACAAAACTGGTTGCTGAGCAAGTTGGTTCATACTTGAAGAAAAAAAGAAATGTGGCGTTAAAAGGTCGCGGACGAACAAAAATGCGACAGATACAGGTGCCCGTTTGTGTCGCATCTTGTCTTCGTCGAAGTGAGTTTTGTTTCTTTTGTTTGTCAGCTACAACTTGCACGGCGGCATAGGAGCCGCTCAGTCATACATCTTTCGGCTGCGGCAGGACCAAAGTCTGGCACGATCACGCACTGCCTGCTTTTTCACCGAACACGACTACCACATAACAGGGAGGATTTCGGCTTTCTCGTAGCTTGTAGATGTGTTAAGGCATAGCCTCCTTTATACTTTCTGTGCCTGCGACGTGCGCCGCCAGCGACCGTCGGCGGTCCGCTCGCCGACTGCCACCGGCCGCCGAGTGGCGGCGCTAGTCACGTAGGGCTGGCGCCGCGCCGCCGCTGCCCCGCTGCCGCCGCCGATATCTGTTCCCGCAATTGCCACTCCGAGCGGGCTGGCGTGCTGCTCCCGCAACGAGTTGTTTTCTTGGAGAATCGCACGTTGCTTCTCCTCCACGTGCAATGTTGAGTACCTGCACCCTTTAGTGCATGGTTCTTTCGTTTCCGACGCCGGATGGATGTGGAAGAAGTCCTGTCATCACCAGGAAGTCCAGTAGTGATCCCATAGAATCTCTGTTCGGCACTTTGCGGAGATCACTGCGTTCCAATGACCAGTTAGATGTTCGTTAGGCAGCTGTCAGCGAACAGCAGCTGTCGCACATGTGATGTGCGACAGCTGCTGTTTGCTGACTACGGAGCCACTGCATGTCCGATCAGCCACTCCAGCAATTAACACGGAACCAAGACAGAGGCGGACTGCTGTACCCGTCTGATAAGCTCGTCTATGTCTTGGACATGTCCTTCGCCTATTCATAGAAACTGCCCTGAAGGAGGAGCCGAAGCTGAAGAAGCCATTGAGGACACTTCAGGAAGCGGCTATACTTGCCATTGTTGATTCTGGCCTCCTCAGCTGCCCCCACAGTGAACAGCTGCACCACAAGGAGCTGGCACAGCTGATCTGCCTGAAATTTATCAGGCCACTACTTGTGAACTATACCTGTGCAGCCACCGAGAGAAATGACGTGTATAAATCATTTTCAAAAAAGCCTTTTTGCAGAAAATAAGTATGTAAAGCTTTAAAAAGCAGCCTTTATTTGTCGTCTCTTGTTCTTGAGAATAAAATGTTTCAGTGCTTTTTGGTTTACACTGAATGAGTTAATTGCCTGGTCTTTCGCGCTGCTTAGCACGATGTCGCGGGTTCGATTCCCGGCCGCTTTTCTGATGGAGGCGAAAAGCAAAAAACGCCCGTGTGTACGAGGTTTCGGCGCTCGTTAAAGATCCCCAGGTGGTCAAAATTAATCCGGAGCCCTCCACTACAGCGCGCCTCATCGTGTCTCATTGCCTGCGTTAACGTCGGCGCGTTCAACCCTACAATCAGTTGCCTGGTCTTGTTTTCTGCCTACTGGGTTGCACCCCTTTTCAACTTAACATGCTTTCCTGCCTGTTTCATTTGTTTCACTTAGCATGCCGCACGCTCGAGAAAAAAAAGAGACGTGCGTCACGACATCCATCACGGGCTTCTCCAACAAAAAAATGCGATGCTGTTTGTAACAGCACGTTTATATGCACTTAAGCATTTTATTTTCCTTCTTTTATAGCACTTTTTTGGATCGTGGTAATCGTAAGCCAACTCCGCACAGTGCCCACCGCAGTCTGTGAAGGCTTCGTGCTGCTACGCATAATGCTGGTGTTCATTAAGTGTTCATGTGTACGCAAGTGTTCATTAAATATTACTCTTACGTTTGGCACCACTTGAACTCTTTGAATAAGGGCTGTACCTCTTCCTGTATTTCCACCAGTAGAGATTTTGTTAGAAAGCACGCAACCTGCAAGCAAGAGAGCTCTATAACGGTGCGTTAACGGGTGCACGCCGGCACTTTTGCGCGCTCGCCATCGGAGCGCCGACGGCTCCGGCACTCTACGTAAGTGGCGCCCCCACCAAAGTGAGCGGCCGCTCTCCGCACCTCGAGCGACGGAGCCCTCCTATTGTTCTCCCGGCGACGTCGCAGGCACAGAAAGTATAAAGGAGGCTATGGTTAAGGCATAGTGAAGAAAGCAAATCCCAAAAACCGCTTAAGAATCCACTTGTCATGCCAAGCCCAAGACACAATGGGTGTCTTCCCATAACCCCCACGACGACATGGATTATCATGTGCAGTTTCCTCTTTAGTATACTTACTAAGAAACTATGCCACGCACGTCTTCGTTTCGTCCTCGCTTCGTCTTCGACGTCGCCTTACGTCTTCGTTTCGCCTCTCTCTCCCCTACATCGGGCCGCTGCTCTGTGCCGGGCGTTCCGCCAAGTGGTGACACGGGTCCCGCTCCCGTCTCCGTTCCCTGCTCGCCGATCTCTCGGCGGAAGGGTTGCAAGCTAAGCTAGGTGGAAAAACATACATTTGCAACTCGATTTTATGAAACCCGATTTCTTGAATATCTCGATTTAAAAAACAACTTCGGTTTCCCCCAGCAGTTGCCCACAGGCCTAATGGTTTTACTAAATCGAAAGAACGAAACAAACTTCGCCGCCAAACCCGATTTAACGAAATATACTGGGAAAAAATATGCATAGAAAAAGAGTTTTTTCCCAATTCATCGCGTCTAGAATGGTTTTCAGTGTACTGTGAGCTCGTTCTGTGGGCTCCGCAAGCCCGCAACACGAGCAGGAAGAGGCATCGCCCAGTTGTTGGGAAGAGCATCGACGGCGTGATGAGCTGGCCGCAGATCAGAACATTGACGACTTCGTGAACGCCGACGCAGACGCGCTCACTGACACAACAGAAGGTCTCGACGGCGAGGAATTCGTGGACCTTGTTTCCGGTGCGCAAGAGGAATCTTAAGATGTGAACGATCCGGATACTGTCGAAGCTCCCTTGCCCACACGCAGTCAGGTGATGGACGCCGTCGACCTTCTGAGGCGGTTTGCTGGGGCACACGCGGGTATTGAGGACACTTTGACTTCACTGGCCAGCTGCGAAAAGTGTGTGCGCTTACGCTGCTCACAAAGGGCGCGCAGGCAAAAATCACAAGCTTTTTCTCCCGGACATAAATCTGTCGTTCTCTGAAACACAATTTGTCGTTCGCTCGATTTTACGAAGTTCCCGATTTGACGACATAATTTGTAGGTCCCGGTGACTTCGTTAAATCGAGATTCCACTGTATTGTTGGATGAAAACAGCGCGACCTTAAACAAAGACAAAGGAGGTGGAACACAAGTTGTATCAAATTGCGTTTAAGAGAGCACTAATTGTCATAAACGGCCCCTACCATTCCCTCTTCATTTAGGGCATCTGCGCAAGCAGATGTTTGGTGTATGTGCGACACCACGGACCCCGAGCACCCACATCTAGTCGTGCGTGGCAGAGCCGTGTCCGGGGAAAAGGGGAACCTGGTGGTTGAGCCAATGCCGAGTGTTTGGACCTTTAAGGCCCCTCGGCAAAGGCAACACACCACTTTGGCCCACGCTTCACGTAGACGGCACCTCCGGCCTGACCCGACCGGAGGGAATCGGCAGTCGCCTCTTCCTGTCCTCCTCTACATCTTTTACTTTCCTATCCTCTTTCTAACAACTTTCCTGTCACCTTCTCTCTTCTTGGTTCTTCTCCTTTTCTTGGCGGCTAGGTTTAACCTGGTGTGGCTAACAACCCTGTGTTACGCCATATGTGGTTATAGCTGTGGTGTAAATCTGGCGCAGGCAGGCCTTGCTTGCAAGTACCTGTCGCGTCCCCTTGTTGGGCCCCGGGGTGGGTGGATGCACCACGGCCGAATAGAATTTATTAATTCATGGCTTCTTCAAAACCCCCCTGCAAACACGATCGGTCCCTGAAAAGGGGCCGCACCGAAGTTTCCTTCCCACTACTCCCTGCAATCGCTGCCCCTAAACCGGACAACTACCCCCCCTTCCTAATAATCGAATCAACAGAAAAAGAAAACCCCATCACTTCCAAGTCTGTATTTCTGATCTCGAAATTCCTTGAAAACATTGTGGGCAAATCTTATAAGGCTAAAAAACAAAGAACTCGTGAACTCCTAGTAGAACTCAATAATCAGCAACAGGCAACAAGTCTTCTCAACCAAACCCGCATGGCCGATCTAGATGTCAGGATCACACCCCACCGCAGCCTCAACAGCTCGCAGGGTGTGATCTCTGAGACGGATCTCCTAAACGAGACAGACATCGACCACCTCGAGGGCCTCAAAGATCAAGGTGTGACGGCAGTGAGGCGGATCACAATCCGGAGAGACAACAAAGAAATAGCCACGAAGCACATCATCCTAACATTCCACCGATCCACACTTCCAGAACACATAAATGCAGGATTCATCCGTTGCCCAGTCCGTCCATACATTCCGAACCCGCGCCGCTGCTTCAAGTGCCAGCGGTTCGGTCACAGCACTAACGCTTGTCGCGGAAGACTAACCTGCACCAAATGCGCCCAGAACGATCACCCCAATGATAATTGCAACACACAGGTCTTCACCTGTGCCAACTGCCAGGGACCCCACCCAGCATACTCCCGCACCTGCGAAAAATTCCAAGTAGAAAAGAAAATCATATAAAAGTAACCGAGAACATTTCCTTCCCGGAGGCGCGAAAGAGGTTCGCCTCTTTCCCCCTGGGGAGGTACGCAGACGCAGCTCGCCGGGGGGCGGAGCGGCGTTCTGCTTCGGATGGGACACAGTACTGCGGCGCAGACTGCCCGGCCCGAGCCCCCCGCTGAGTTGCTGTTGGCAGCTCAATCCGTCACCGTGCCGCAGGGGGAACCTTCAGCGGTTGCGGTGGCAACCAACACGGTTGGGAGCGGTGCCGCTCCTTCCGGTTCCACTCCTCTGGTCCCCAGTTCACCTGATGGCACGGAGGAAATGGACGCGGAGGGACCGGGAGGTGCTTCCACCTCCGCCCTACCGCCTGTGCCACCCTTGGCACCCCTGGCGGTCGTGGCCCCAGAAAAGGGCCCCAGAAAGGGTCCACAGTCCAAGGAGCCCGACAAGTCGGAAACTCCGAGGACATCTGAAGAGAAAATGGACGTCAATCCGTTCGTCGCTGCTGCGCAGCGGAGGGGACGGGATCGGACGCCACAATCCCAAGAAAGAAAGAAGCCAGCCAGAGTAACCGCCCCGAACGACACATAACCACACATTCCAGTCGCTCCTAACATAAAATAATGGGAAAAGAAAATTTAATACAATGGAACTGTAGAGGCCTGTTTAAGAACCTGGATGATGTATGCGAGTTACTGCACTCCAATCAGCCAAGTGTCATGTGTCTCCAGGAAACACACTTGAATAAAAAACACACAAATTTCTTAAATAGTTACCTGGTGTTCCGAAAGGACAGAGACGGCTGCACATACTCTTCTGGTGGTGTGGCCATCGTTGCCCGCAAATCCTTGGCATGTCACACCATCCAGCTGAACACTGTCCTAGAGGCTGTTGCAATCCGAGTAATAAGTTTTAATAGGCTAATCACGGTGTGCTCCCTCTACATCCCACCAGACTATCACTTGTTGAGCTCCGAGTTCGAGGCTCTTGTGGATCAGTTACCTGAACCCTTCATTTTAATGGGTGACCTCAATGCACATAATCCTCTGTGGGGCTCTTCTAGAACAGATGCCCGAGGTCGCCTCATCGAAAAGTTCTTAACATCATCGGGAGCATGCCTGTTTAACAAGCAACAGCCTACATACTATAATATAGCGCACAACACCTACTCACACCTTGACCTTGCTATTGGCTCTGCAGTACTCTTTCCATTTCTTGAATGGGGAGTGGACACAAACCCCTATGGTAGTGACCACTTCCCAACATCCTTAACATATATAGGTAAAGGGCCAAACAGTTCTCTTTGCCATAGTAGGTTCAACGAAGCTAGAGCGAACTGGAACACATTCACAGAAACATCTCAACTGCACTACACAGACATTAGACACCTACACGTAGAGGAGGCAACCGAGCTCGTCACGACGCACATCCTCGACGCCGCCGAAAAGTCCATTCCCCAGTCCTCCGGAGCCGTGCGGCACCCAAGGAGGGCCTGGTGGAATGACGACTGTCGGCGGGCGCGAGAGGCCCAGAACAAAGCTTGGGGTATCCTTCGCCGGTACCCCACATCAGAAAACATGATTTCTTTTAAACGGGCAAAGGCTTTCGGGAAGCGTGCGCGCCGTGAGGCAAAACGAGAGAGTTGGCGCGCTTTTCTTACATCAATAATCTCCTACACAGACACACGTAAAGTTTGGACAAGGATACGTAAACTGAAAGGACAAAATACACATAGCCTGCCCCTGGTCAGCACAACAGGGGACACACTAGAAGACCAGGCTAATGCACTTGCACAACACTTCGAACACGTCTCCAGTTCATCACACTACACAGACACTTTCATGAAACACAAAACATCTGCCGAAAAGAACTCTCTACGTGACAAGAACAGATCAACTACGTCTTACAACTCTGAGTTCTCACTTTTTGAGCTGAGGGCCGCTCTCAACAATTGTAAGCCTTCAGCTCCAGGCGCAGACAACATCACATACACTATGATACAACACTTACACCGAGACACTTTAAAAACACTTTTACACCTATACAATAGAATATGGATTTCGGGGCGGTTACCTAGGTCTTGGAGGGAGGCCATAGTAGTGGCCTTCCTCAAGGAGGGGAAGGATCCCACCTCCCCTGCAAGTTATCGTCCCATAGCCCTGACAAGCTGCCTCTGCAAGCTTCTCGAGAAGATGATAAACAAGAGACGTATATTTCCTGGAATACAACGGTCTTCTCGAGAGCTGCCAGGCAGGCTTCCGGGCAGGGCGATCCACAAATGATCAACTCGTTGGCTTAGAATCATATATAAAGGATGCATTCGTTCATAAGGAGTACTGCATTACACTGTTATTTGATCTTGAAAAAGCCTACGACACCGCTTGGCGCTACGGCATCCTCAGCGATCTGAAGTCGTTAGGTTTGTCGGGCAACATGCTAAACACACTTGGCAGTTACATGTCCAAGCGAACCTTTCGTGTGAGAGTTGGGTCTGCACTCTCTAGGGTTAATGTCCAAGAAAATGGCGTGCCTCAAGGTGGAGTTTTGAGCTGCACATTGTTTATAGTGAAGATGAACTCGCTTGGAAAGGCATTGCCACCAACAATATCCTGTTTTATGTATGTAGATGATGTTCAAATATCTTTTAAATCATGTAACATGTCTATCTGTGAACGGCAAATTCAGCTTGGTGCCAATGAACTAGCTAGCTGGGCAGACCGAAATGGGTTTAAACTTAATCCAGCTAAAAGCACCTGTAATGTGTTTTCTAAATTGCGCGCGATCCGGCCCGATCCTGAAATCAAGCTGAACGGCCTATCAATTCCTGTTAAAAAGGAACACAAGTTTTTAGGAGTAGTGTTTGACGAAAAACTAACATTTATATCTCACATTAAACAACTTAAACATAAATGCCTAAAAACAATGAACATTTTAAAGGTCCTCTCACACCAAGCATACGGTGCAGACAAACAACTCCTGCTGCGTGTATTTACCAGCTTAATAGGTTCAAGATTGGACTACGGGAGTGTGGTGTATGGGTCAGCAACAAAAACCACATTGAAAATGCTGGACCCATTGCTGCACTTGGGGCTTCGGCTCAAGTCAAGTGCGTTTCGCACTAGCCCGGTCCAGAGCCTGTACGCTGAGTGTGATAAATGGTGCCTAGAACATCAGCGAATCTACATAGACCTATTATATGCTTTTAAAATTTCATCAATTAGTAACCATCCTTTTAAACCAGTATTTAACGATACTTTCTCATTGCAACTGTTTTTAAATCGTCCATCTGTTTCTCTACCTTTCTCCCTTAGAGCGAGGAAGGAAGCTTCTGACTTTGACTTCTCGTTTTTAGACTTATACAATTCATCGTTTACGGACCTTTTACCACCGTGGCATCTCCGCCCAGTTTCTTGTGATACATCTTTTACACAAATCCAGAAGAACCGGGTTCCACAAAGTGCGATTCTGCAGCACTTTTTGTCCCTACAGCAAAAGTATCAGTGTTTAGAATTTTATAGCGATGCCTCAAAGACTGCTTCCGCTGTGTCCTCTGCGGCACACGGACCAAACTTAAGCATCTCTAAGACTATGAATTTACTTAGCAGTATCTTCACGGCAGAGGCGTATGGCGTGCTCCTCATTCTGAATCACATCCTTCAACATAAAATACCCAAATCCATCGTTTACACAGACTCTTTGAGTGCTGTGTGCGCGCTATCATCTGGAAAGTCGTCTAAAAATTATGTGATCAATCTTCTTTTTAAGACCATTATGTCCGCGCACGCCTCAAATCTCGAAGTGATTGTCTGCTGGGTTTCGGGCCACTGTGGGATACGCGGAAATGAGCTGGCGGATAAAAGTGCCGCCGCTGCTGCACTGACGAACACAGTGGACATAACAACACTACCTTACACAGACCTCAAGCCACACATCAGAGAACAACTTCGTAAAACATGGCAAACACAGTGGAGCCAACTGACAGACAACAAACTACACCTAATAAAACCACACTTGGGACGATACACAACAGACACACACAACAGATTCAACGAAGCTACACTAGCCAGATTACGGATAGGCCACACACATGCTACACACTCCCACCTGCTCACTGGATCCCCAAGACCTCTGTGTAGCAGGTGTGGAGAACACCTATCCGTAATCCACATCCTAATTCAATGTAATGCACTCACCACAACTCGACGCAAACACTTTCCACAACTATACAGACAACACATCCCACTCCACCCCTCACATTTTTTAGCCGACAATGCTACAATTCCTTTTAAGTATGTTTCGAAGTTTTTAAAAGAGATTAATTTTTTACAGCTCATTTCATACTGCACGTAATTACAACCTGGCCCTCTACACCAGCCATCTCATTTGTTTTTAAACAGCTTCTGCTTCACTTTAGTTTACAATTGTAATTTTAATTCTCATCGCTTTTATTAAATCACAATTGTTTCTGGCGCTCTTTGCCCTCGTCGGCCTTGCGCCATAAAAAGACAATCATCATCATCATCATTTACATTGGACTAACTGCCGCATATATAAACCTAATTTTTGTGCACTTACATTTTATTTAGGCGCAATGGACAAGCGCCCCGCTAAATTACGGAAGTGTTCCACATAGCAGAAAGAATAGAAAAGTGTGTCAGCCAAGCGAGCGTGTGTCTTCATCCCAAAGAGATTGCATATCAGCGTGAGCCTTGACAGTAGCCGGTGTCTAACTAGTTCCCTTGTCACCGTCGCTTTTGTAAACTTGTTTTGCTAATGCGCAGTGTTTTTATTGTTTTGTGTTAAGTTTTTATGTTCACCCTACTTCATATGAAGCAGGTGTTTAGAGCAGCGGCTGCCTTTGTTGAAGTTCGCGCTGGTTTCGTCCAAGAATAACCCTATCTCTCCCCTTCCGCGTATCTATTCCCGCCATCTGGCCGCTTCTCCGCGCCGGTTCGCCTACGAAAGGGAGTGGTTTCACCTCTAGCTCTCAAGGTCAAAACAGTCCTTCCCGCCAAGAGCGGCCGAGGTAGCGTAGTGTAGCTTTCGCTACAAAAAGGTCGTCGGGGCAGCATTGTGGAAATATGCACAGCGACACAGGATGTACCAACCTAATGAAGTTATTACTAATGCAATGCCACATGGTCCGCTATTTAAATACAACGTCGATTGTCGTCCAGTTCACCGTTGGTGATGAAGCACCGACACTTCTTCCTGTCTACACTGCAAATATTGGCGAGCTGAACGCCCATACTTCGAATATAGGCTTTCGTCTGGAGTCTATGCAGGCATTCATCTTGTGAGCGCGCCTCGAGGAAACGAGAGTAAAGGCAACAATTAGTAAACCAAAAGTGTTCTTATTATCTTGACCCTTCAGATTCATATTCTTTTTCTGAAGTTCCCGCAGTCACCAGGTAATTGTAGGGCTACAACGAAGCTTTCTCACAACGTGAACAGTGGTAGCTATAACTGTACGACTTACCTGTGGCAGTGGACGAAAGCAGCAGTAAGGTGCTTGCACTTTTCTGACAGCCCTGATGCGCATGAGCACTGCCCTTCCACTATTTTTGGCTAGCTAGAAAGGCAGCTCATCTTGAGCGAAATGCGATGCGGCTCCTCGGTCTCCTCGGCCCACCGCGGTGGTTCAGTGGCTAAGGAGTTGTTCTGCTGAGAAGAAGGAGGCGGGTTCGATTCCAGGCTGCGGTGGCCGCTTTTCTGAAGGAACTGAAAGCCAAAATTCACGTGTGTGCGAGTTTTCGGCGCGCATTAAAGATCCTCAGGTGGTAAAAATTAACCCGGAGCGCTCCACTACGGCGTGCCTCATCGCCTGCATTGCGTCGGCGCGTTAAATCCCTGCAATCAAGCAAGCACCCCCGACGATTGCTCGCACACAGCCATGTTATCGCTCCGACCTTCATCCCCGATCAAGATAAGGTCGACGGCTCAAATGATACGTCACTTGAAAACACAGCCCAGGTCCGCGGAAAAAAGACAGGAAAAAGACAGTACAAGCGCTGACTAGCAACTAGGTGAACTTTACGGCGTTCGGCAATATGTACAAAGACCCAAGTGACGTCACAACTTTGCGAACAATCAAAAGGGAAGGGAAAGGATAAGAAGACAGGTAAATAATGAACTATGTACACAGCACTCAGGGCAACATTTTGATACTGCTATCTCCGATGGGCTACATCTATGTAATCAAGTTCTTTCTGTATCAATGTAACAGAGGGCTGACTGGCACACGTGCCACCCCTTTTCTCTATCGTGTATGCTTCAAATATTTCGCCCTTGTGCGAACAAAAGTAGTTTTTAAGAAACTTTGTGTTCTCAAAAAGAGGTAGAGTGCACCCCCACGTCGTGCAATGGGGAACCAGGTGGCCGCCGCTGCCGACACGTAAGGCATACGCGTGCGCCCTTAAGCATTCGTTAAGACATGTCCCCCTTTGTCCAACGTACAGTACACCGCACCAGAGAGGGATCTCGTAGACTAAATTGTCCCGGCAGGGAACGAAGCTAGTGGCATGTTTTATCCCGTATGCCGCCTTTGCGGTGTCGCCTTGTTAGCAGCTTTGCACACTCTCCCAATCTTGTTAGGTGCGGAAAAGGCGGTCCTAATTCACACCTTTTGGCCGATCTTCTTGAGTCCATGTGAGACTTTATGTGACACTTTTTTTTGTGTGCTTCCTTGCACTGTTTGTTCAAGAGCTCTTTTTTCAAGTGATGTATAGCTAACTACGACAAACCCAAGGCTTTGTTAGAAGTAACGCGCTCTTCAGCGTCAAAACAAGGCCCATCAACGCTGCAGAAAAAGAATCTTAGATCGGCAACCAAGCGAAACTGCGACGGGAGACCTATTTTTCGACGCCATTTTTGTTGTTTCGACTAGCGTAGGCAGACTGCGTCGGGAACATGGAGTTACAAATTCGCGCCTGCTGTCAATGCATCGGCTTAATTGGGGGAAACGGACAGCATATGTTTGTCCGCTACGATGCAAATCGAGCCCGTCCAAGCGTTATTCAGTTAATTGTCTACTAGTAAGTAAGTAAGTAACCTTTCTTGGCAACTTCATGTAAATTTTACTGTTATAATGCGAACCTGTATGCTTGGGTAATTGCGACCTAATTTCTCCATGGCGGCTTCACACCCTAAACTACTGCTATATAAAACTTTAATTCGGTCTAAACCTGAGTGCGCGTGTTCGGTGTGGGATCCCCATGATGATTATCTCATTAACGTGTTGGACACGGTACAAAATCGTAGTGCACGCTTCATCCTTTCTAAGTATGCTCGGGAATCTAGTGTTTCTGCTATGAAATGAACTGTAAACCTTCCCAACCTAGCCCAACGCAGACATATTGCCCATTTGTCAGCCCTTCATAATTTTTTTTGTTCAAACGCGCACCTCAAAACTGAACTTCTTTCTGCGCCGTCATATGTGTCATCCCGTATTGACCATAGCCATAAGGTATACATTCCCCACTGCAACGCTAACTTATTTTTTCCCTCTTTCATTCCCAAAACTGCTAACGAATGCAATCGCCTGCCCCCTGAAATAGCTAGTATAATCGATGTACTTTCATTTAAGATTGCCATTGAGAATTACTTTTGTTTCTTATTGCATTTATGCTATTTACTGCGGTACATGCCACTCGCATTTTCTTTTTTTGTTGTTCATTATTGTTTTAGGGGCGAAGCTGCTCTTGCTCGGGCCCTGTACCGTCCCTCGTTGCTGCCTTACACAGCAGCAGGATGATGATTGTGGCAGCATCCCCCTACGAATTGCCCAACTAAAGATTGACCGAAGAGGTCAAAACGTTCACCGCGTTCGTTGTTGTTGTTGTTGTTGGTCCAAAAAAAACTGGCTCGTACCCACTCAGGGAGATTGGCCAGGAAATGGTCGCTAACTGAGAGAAGAGGAAAAACTAATTTGGATTAAAAGAAGAAAAGTGAATAATTACAGAAAAAAGATGAGTATGAACGTTCTATATTCAGGCAATCTTGATCGCTGCGCAAAGGGCGAGTGCGAGCTACGCCTTGTGTTGCACTAGTGAACCCAGACAAGCGGTGATGGTGACGCGCGAGAGCGCCGCAAATATCGAAAGCCCATCATGAGGAAGCGAGTGACCGCAGGTACCCGATAACAAAGGAAAAACAGGCATGCACAAAGCGGGTCTGGCGCTCAAGTTCTTGGAGCCTCTATCTGGCGGTCTGTTGCGGCAGGTGGCGGAGCAATGCAGTTTTGCGCCGCTAAGCCACGCACTGCAGATCCTGCAAACATGCGCCGCTGACTGTACGTAGTGCATTTATGGCAACCATATGTGATATTATTAATGGCTAGTGCTCGAGAATGGCGTCGCACAAACGAGACAGCCGCTTGAGAAGAAAGTCGTAGACGGAGACGAACATTTACTGAGACGGGACGAGCTAACCAGAATGGCGTGACAAGACAAACAAGAACGTGATAAATGAATTCTTTCTAAACACGCAAAGTTAGTTTCGATATGGGGGAAAATCTACCACGTCCAAGTTCAGTTCTTATTAGACACGTGTCGGTAATAGGTGAAACGTCGCACATGGCGCCGTCGATGTTGAGGCGTTCGAAGCCAGAGGTTGTTGGCGCCCTCTCGGTAGTTGTCACGGCGTGCATCACGTCGCGCAGCCGACGCCGTCGTTTAATGCGCGGTCGTTGACGGCCAGCTTGGAGACGAGTTTGGCCCGATAGCCAGGTTTGGTTTCCGAGCGTCTTAGACGGCGGCCTCGGAAAAGCACGGCTACCGCATCTTGCGGAGAGCCGTCACAAGCCTTGAACTCCAAAATTCATGCTCATCCGTCCCAGCCACGATCGCCTCCTCTTGTGTTCTCGTCAATGTTCTGCTTCCGCTATTTTACCGGTTTCCTTGAAACTGCACCTAGCAGTACCATACGCACAGAGTGCGATTGTCCACAATCCGCAAACCCATCTTCTTATTCAACTTCCTCGTCGTTCATGCCTTGTCCGATGCCCACACCACCGGTGTCCCCTACCTCATCACATCATAAATAAACCCAGAAATGAAACTGGGCCTCTACGTTATGCGGGTGGCGCTGTAGCGCCTTTACTGCACGAATTTGTGCCTGCCCAACGTGTGGCAGTTGTTTATTCTTGCATTATCACGCAAATAATAATAGTACGTGGCCCTTCCAGTGGTGGGATCCTCTGCGTGTTTAAGACATTTCCATTATGTTTAATGTCACTGGTTGCTCTTTCTACGGGCTCTAAGTGAATTCCTGTTTCAGGATATTCCTTTGCACATGGTGTAGTGCCTGTTCAAACTGTTTTTTGGGAATTAAAACATCTTCGACGTCAGGTTGAGCCTAGGCAGCTGTTCATATGTAGGAAAGCAGCTGGTCTTGCAGGTGCAGTATCGGTGCCGCAAGCAGTAATTGGAACGCTGGAGCTGTGGCCAAATCGCATTAGTGTAACTGACACAACGGTAACTAACAGGAGCATATTACGTATGCAGGCATTACGGCAACGATAGCCCATCTGTACCTATCAACCCTTCTGGGTTACCGTGGCACTGAGCATTATATGTATTGCATGTTGCATGCTACGCCGCTGCGCTGATGGTACTCATAGCAGATACTTCCTGCAGCATATGCTGCACGCTTCCAGTGCAAATGAGCTAGTTGAGCTGAACGTATTCTGCGTACAGCAAGGCGGAATGAGTGCACAAACTGTTATTATCAGTGAGCACAGAGTAAATACATGTTTTTTTTTCGCAATCTACGTGCTGAGTTTACAACAATTCGTCATCAGTGGTCAGTTAATCGGCCGTTTTCCGATTATTCAAGCAAAAACAATAAAAATGGGAAGGATATACGGAGTCTGCCCACAGCATTCCGAAGTCATTTTTGAAGTTGGAATACTGAATTGAGCTCTCGATTGAATTCTTCTCCTGACTTTTCTGTGTTCATGTTCACCCATTTCCTTCTCCAGGAATCTTATTCTGCGTATGCAAACAGTCCAATTGTTTGGTGCACCTGCAGTGAGGCATTTTTCTTTGTCAGCTGTACAATGTTACTTCTCAAAATTGCTGTATGCAGGGTGCGTACATCATGCGCACAGTCTCGGTTGTGGTGGCCAGAGCATATACATTACTTAAAATTTATTGCAACCAAATTTTTTTTTCTAAAACGAAAACGAACCTTAGTGCTTTCGCTGCCATCTTTTGTTCATTCGAGTTTCGTATTAAAAAGATTTTTTATTCGATTTAAAATATCTTAAGTTCCCCTAAACAAGCGCCAAACAAAAACGCGCAGGTCGGATTTTGTGTTTAAATAAAACATAGCCACATGATCATCCCGATCACGAGCTTGCTTTCTGTAATCATAGGAATTGATGAATTCATTCTTTCGGGCCAGGGAAGTGACTGCGCACGTTGATGGGCTTGTACTTCTGGTGAAGGATCAGCCATCTGGTCGTCATATTGAACCTATATTTGTCTAGATAGTGTGCGAAGGATATGAAAAAAACACACAAAAGAAATTGTACCATTTATTCGGAAGCAATCAAAAGTTTATTTATTTGCATTAGAGGGCACTGTTAGGGCCTAAACTGCATTTATTACCTTCGCAAGCTTCAGACGCGGACAGCGTAACGCACCCGCCGCGGTGGTATGATGATGGCAATTCATCATCATCGTCGCGAAAACTTGGCTTACATGCAGAGCGTATTGGCGTACAGCGCCATCAATGAGGTCAATAAAGATTTTTTCAAAAATATTCTACAGTTAGAAGCATAGCGTTAACCCACATTTCAAAAAATTTGGCTTTCACACAGAAATAATGCACGCCGTCCAATAAATACTTAGGCTCAGCCAAAGACAATTCTGCTTTTTTTCTTACTATCGTTGCTAAATACGTGTGATAACATAAAAGCCACATGCCATCCGTAATGAATGCTGTTTAATTTTTGCAGGAAACCTTTGAAGTATTTTAATTGATTTAGTAACCCCCGGCTTCTCTCGGAAGAAAGAAGAAGAAGAAGAATTTGGATGCTGCGTGCGTGCAGTGATTAGAAACAGCTGAACATTTTTTCCTCTCCTGCCGACGGTACTCCTCCATACGAAAAAGATACTTGGAAAACAGCTTTAACAAATTGGCCTTCCCACTGTCTGTTCCTCTGATCTTATCGTTCGGGGCGAAGGCACTGGGTTTTAGCCGCGCAGATCTTTGCTCCGCCGTGCACTTGTTCATTTCGGAATCTGGCCGTCTCCCGTGCTAGCCCCAGGCCATGCCGGGCTTCCCTCAAAAAGATCCCTGCGTGTATGATCGCTACTATCAGTGCCTTCCCGCCCACTGCCTCTCCTTCGCCAGCTTCCCTTCTTGTTTTATTTCTCTACGTACTTTTCATGTTTTCTTTCCTTTATTTTTTTATTTTATTTTATGTTGTTTTCAACACTTCCTGATGCTACGTCTCATGTTTGAGCAGTTTTTTTTTCTGTATATATTTCCCTAATATTTTATTTACCTCCTTAAATGTCTTTCTTTAATTACTTTGTAATTTCTCTCTGTGAGCGCCCCTTTCCTGGCCAATCCCCCTGAGTGGGTATGAGCCATCTCTTTTGGCACCACCACCACCACCACCGCCGTCTTGCATCACGGGCGCTGTTTTATTTCTCCAGTGCAAGTTCCTCCGAGCCCGATCTTCCAGGCGCAGGCTCGTCTAGCCAAAGAGACGCACACAATGGTGAGCGTGTACTTGTATTCGTCGCCTTACACGCTGAGTTGGCTGGCCTAACCGTTTTCCCCGCCAGGAGCCACCCACGGCTTTTGTTGGCACTCCGTAGCACTGTCCGCACAACGATATTCTTGCCTGCCGTCCGGCGGCACTCCAGCGTAGCGCTGCAGCAATGGCGTTAAGTTCGAGAGCCTTACTTAGTTAATAATACCACCCGGCAATTAGATATCGTTCGTTAGGTATAGGCTGTTTACCTGTATTGTGCTTGTTTTCATGCCGGCCGAGCTGACTTGGGCGCGAGGGCTGTGGGGAGAAACCGCGGAAGCTTCTTTTTTGTTCGCCGCGCTATTGTGTTCACCCGACGAGCGGGCCCAAAAAGGACCTACACAAATGCGTCGGTCACCCCAAAATATTTAAAAGCGATGTTAGCTCTCGAAGGAGGATTTCCTTTCGTTCTTTTGAAAAACTGGAGGAGGGGGACCGTTGATATTTTAACGGCCGTGATTACCGTAATGAGAACGCCCGAACCGGACTGGAGCTTTAGGTTAGTCAAGGGGTCAAACATAGGAAGAGGGCACCATACCTTCTGTCTACGACATTTTCACTGTTCAAAGCTACTGGGCGAAATTTCCGTTCGCCACACGTCTGACCCTGGCGACTCGGCGGCTGGGATGCGTCATTGGGCAGGTGATCAGGCTTTGCTGTGCACTTGGTGTGTTCACAAAGCAAAGGAATTTCGGCGGCTAGGGGCAAATCATTGGTGGCTAGATATGGACAATACTTTAAGACAAGCCGCCCGAGAACCGATGGCCGGCGGAAGGTTTCGTTTAGTTGGTTGGATTTTTGTTATGAATGTGTTTTGCTGAACACCTCCGGGTTTCAGTATGAGAGAGAGGGGTGGGCCACTTGGCTACTTTGAACCAACCTAGCTTTGTTTGTCGCAGTGGTCAATCAGTGGCCTAGTGTTTGCTAATCAATGCGCCATCCTGACTCTGAAATTGTGAAGTCACTGTTTTTGGCAGGGTTTTGAGGGTAAAACTGAGGAGTTGGATGTTTTGAGGGGAAGAGAAGGGAAATAGGAGAGTGGCAAACCGTACTCGACGCGGCCTTTCCCGATCTCTTTTATGCGATCATGAGCATTGAGTGTTGTAAATACGTAGTGTAAATAAGGTGTACATAATGTAGAATTGCTTGGAGTAGCTCATCATTTGCCACGTGCCGTCGACCACGAGCCATCGTTTCATAAGATGATCACTTCGATGATGGGCCGACCGATTCACCCATCTTAACTAATGCCTACAGTGCCGTCCAATGACATAGAAATTTGGAAGGCTAGCCTGGTAAATGGCGAAGTGTCTGCCGTTGTGATGTAGAAGCTGAAGGACGATGGTGCGCATCTGGCTCCAGTCTTATTTACTGTTTTTATTTTGTTAATTTTTATTTTTTACATACCTTTTATGGCTGAAGTTTATTTACAGTGTTTTAAATTATTGCTTTATGTTCGTTGGGCTATGTTAGGTTATGTTATGTTAAGTTACGTTAGGTCACTTTTTAGGGTGATCAAGTGCCAGATGCGGCATTTTTTGGCGGAACTGCGGTGGACATCGCTTGATAGAAGTTACGGTCAGTAACAATTAACATTGCCACACATTTACAAAGTAACCATCCCGTACAAATAGGCACCAGCTAAGACAAACCTTTTTGTGATTACCTTCACTGGGTCTCTCTGCGAAAAAAAAGCAGTGGCTTGCGTTTTGAAAACGACAGCACGGCTGAGCCAAATATCCCCGTGAAGACGAATCTACATCAAAGAAAATTTGGCTAATGTAACTGCGTAAAAATGGCGCAAGAGGCGATGTTAATCCAGGCACAATCCCGCACACGAGACATCTATGTAAGACTATCACTTTGAATGTGCCACTGCTTGGGCACGATTCTGCAATTCGAAGGCACGTTTGAGCAACATAAGACCCAAAGCTGTGCTCAAGAGAGCTTCCGTTGTTGCTTCGATTCTGTCTGTTTCAGTGTTTGTGGTGACAGTTGTGTGCGAGGTTTCATGGCCCTATCATATTGGCCTCGTCGTGCAACGTACAATGCAGCTGCAGAGCGCCAAAATAACAATTTCATGGAAACAAAGCAGCAACTTTTAGCAACATTCTAACAGCCCTTTAAATATCCGGCGCGGTTCATTACGCTTTCGTCACACTTGATTTTTTGCTCTTTGGTGCACTCGCAAGCCCCTTAAGAGAGAGAAATCTTATGTGTTCATAGGCTCAATTAGAGCTTCATCAGAGGGAGCTTCCCAAGCAGTAGAAAGTGCCAAGCCCAAGCATGGCAAATAATGCGTGGCCGCTGTGTCCGAGCTTGGCAATACCTATGCCGCCATTATTGGCCGGTGTTTGGGAAAGGTGATAAGCCAACAAATGGCCAATCTCTGGAAGGCCAATATGAAACATCGCTTGGTAAAGCATATTACCGCAATAATGCTTATGCGTGAAGCACATGCTAATTGCGTCCACAGTTCTGGCTTTCCGGCCAGTCCTTATGGCCAATGCTTATTCTATAAGTTGCCTCGCGGCGAAATTCCTGCTTGATGCATGCCATTATACAGAATAATATTTATGTTCACACATTAACATTTTTCGGTATAATTACATCTATAAAACAGAAATCCAGCCTCAGGGCGCAATAAACGAACTGCATCTCCTATCTGAAGCAATTACCTGACTTGCAAAAACCAATTGTGTAACTTAGCACACCAAGTCCCTTTGCTTACTTTTTATTATGCACATCAAATTTACAACGGCGAACCTGACTTAACAGTGGCCACAAATCGAAATAAGTTTGTTCGTAACTTCACCACGAAATGAAAACACAAATACAATAGTAGACAAAAAAGGAAAAGCCTCATGAAGCGCGAACCAATCCACGATTCGTTTAGCTGCTTGCGACGCTTACAAAACAGAAGAAATCAGGTGAATGGAAACAAGACCTACCTTGGTAATTCGCCGATCTGTCAAAACCACAATATATAGTGCAACAGCAATATTTAGGAATGATCCAGCTTGGAAGATTTGTTCTCTCTGCTGCATCAGTCACTTGTCCACGGAAAACACCTTTAGGTTGACGCGCCTGTAATACGCAAAAATACGTAAACAATGGTAAATGAAAACTCATTACTCAATACAGTATGCAGCATAGCGCCCTCCTTGACGCGTGCACCTGTGAAAAAATTCAGACTAAACTTTTAGCTTGAGAACACTCGCTCTCAAACATGAACCGTACTACACTTACTGCAATTATTATTCAATACTATGCATTTCGCCAGCCGTTACTTGGCTCGTTCTTAAGAAAACAGACAGTAACGTCTTTGACAAGGTGCTTCATAAAACATACGAGACAAAGCAACTCACCAACGGTTTCGTGAAATTTTATTGTGCCTACTGTAGAGAGACAAACAATCGCAACTGACAGAAACACCGTGCTGTCAAAATTTTACAAGAGTAATTTTTGTTTTCTTGCAACGCGGGATCAGACTACAAGGCAACGCACTGCACAATGCTTTGGTAACGCGCGAACTGTCACATGTTTTCTGAAGACATTTTTCTATCTGTGGAGATAGATGAGAAGCCCTGTGACCTTTTAATGCATTATAGTTTTAAGGGGTGAGCAAAAAAAGCGACAATTTCGAAGGACGCTACGAATCTAACTAATTGTGGTTGCTGTTGCCGCCACCCGCTTCTGCTTCGTCTAATGCGCCAGAAACGACAGTGTAATTACTTTGTCGCTCGGCAATATCTCTACGTAGCCCACGAAAATAAACGAAAGCTTCATTTATAGATCCTCTTTCATGACGACTTCTTAATGCATCGTTGAGTCTCACCCCGCAGACCAGTATTGCTCCAATGCATGCTGGACGTCGTCAACCTGGAGTGGGAGCACGGCCGCGTGTTCGAAAAACACAAAGCCGGAAAGAGGAAGGCTAGCACTGGCGTCAAGAATCGGAGCACAAGTATGTGTTCGCTCAAGTCTTCGCAAGACCCAACAACATTAGGCAGAACTCAAGCGCGTCAACAGTTGTAAACGACCGGTGAAGTTCAGGCGTAAACGACCGCGAGTATTCGGCTAGCGCGCGCTGAAACACGAAATGGTGATCCACATTTTCAACGGCCGGCCGCAGAAGGCAAACGGCGTTATTCAGCCAGTCACGTATGCTTCAAACGCAGCCACGGACACAACACACCTCACAGACACCTAGAGGAGTACTATGGCTGTTTCAATGCCACAAAAAATTCCCCGCATTTCCCCGAGGGGAAGAATGTGAAAGTGCGAATGCACGAGTTGAATTTGCGCGGTTCGGTAATGTTCGCGAAAGAGAGATCACACACACACACACAACTACAAAGAAAGAAAATGCATTTATTCACAGACACCTATTTGTGTTGTCGTTGTACTTGATTGCTAGAGCGGATCTCAGCTTTGAAATTTCGTGTCAGTACTCCTTTAAGCAGGTGCATTAGCCCTTCTCACGCCCGATTCTTGGCCAATCCCCCACGTGGGTATGTGCCATGTCAGCGGCCAGGCAGCGCGCGCCCATCTCCCCCCGTTGCCAAGGAAGACGAGGAGATTCCTGGCCAATCCCCCACGTGGGTATGTGTTATGTCAGCGGCCAGGCTGCGCGCGCCCATCTCCACGTGCGCGGACATCGCCGGTGGACGCAGGTTCAGGGTCGCTTAGGAAGTGCATTGCACTTAAAAGAGACGGAGCCCGGTCACACCGACGCGCCGCCCACCTCCCCAACCGCGGAGGAAAAGAAATTCTCAAGGGCACAACAGCACGTAGTCCGCCGGAAACCGCTGCGTTAGGACACACAAATGACCAATTCCTAGAGGACGTGTAACACTATCTCTCAAGCAATTTTGAGTAGGCGTTCTTCACGACGCAGTGCTGTGGCTCTTCAGGTAACTACTTTTTGCTGCGTTGTTGCCTGTTCAACGTGCTAACCGTCACGTTTGCACAGTTCAGGCACTGGGCGTGTGCTTGGCCAATTACCTATTTTATTGCTTTTATCGGTCTGCTAAAGTTTGCCCTGCGATAGTCTTTCCGTGTACCGCTCCTTCCAGGTGCCATTTCTTTGGCGTTCAATGAATCTTTTAGTCTAGCTATCGATGAGTGGCCGATAGCCCGGAAGCCAATGCGAACGCATCGGGTGCCCAAACATTAGCAATTCGCCACTACTGCTTGGGGTGATCCCTGTCGCCATTTCATTTCGCCCCCTAGCAACGAAACACATTAAATGGTTATTTCAGAGGCGATAGTCTCTTTAGGTCTACCCCAAAACCAAACATTTTATTCCGTCCGTCCGTCCACCCGTCCGTCTGTCTGTCTGTCTGTCTGTCTGTCTGTCTGTCTGTCAGCCGTCCGTCCGTCTGTCTGTCTGTCTCTGTCTGTCTGTCTGTCTGTCTGTCTGTCTGTCTGTCTGTCTGTCTGTCTGTCTGTCTGTCTGTCTGTCTGTCTGGAGAGATGTTTATTCATGATCCTTCCCGAGTACGTACAAACGTACACTTTCTTTAAGCCCGCCGCGGTGGCTCAATGGCTAAAGCGTTGTGCTGCTGAGCACGAGGTAGTCGGTTCGATTCCCGGCCGCGGCGGCCGCTTTTCTGATGGAGGCGAAAAGTAAAAACGCCCGAGTGTACAAGATTTCGGCGCACGTTAAAGATCTCCAGGTGGTCAAAATTCATCCGGAGCCCTCCACTACGGCGCGCCTCATCGCCTGCATTGCTTCGGTGCGTTAAACCCTGATATCAATCAATACAGCTTCTTTAAAATACCGTATGGCGGAGACCTTATCTGTGCTTTAGAACTTCTTGGAAGTCAGTGTTCGTTAAACCCATTATTATTAAGAACACTGTTTCTCTACCTAAAACAATGGAGGAGCCCGAGGGACGGAGAAATAAAAAGGGGTTAGTCTATCTCTAGCTGCGCTGGAGAGGGTACACAAGTAGTGCAAGTTTGTCCACTATTTCCGGATGTTCACTACCACATGTAATTTGTCACTGGCTTAATGATCAGAGGACTGTTTACAAGTTGAACACTTAAAGATCTCAAAAATGCTTGAAAGCTTAACACAGATGTGTCCGACATTTATGGGGTTGTTACCCCTTTCACACAAATACGTGGGACACAACCCCAGGCGCCCTTTCCTGACTTCGGCAAACTCCCGTGACCAGCGGTGTAGGTACTTCCCGTCAAAATAATTAGGCTTACAGGCGCAAACTAAGCTCTCGCATGAAGTGTCATAAAAGTTGCCACTTAAGGCGAAGTCAGCTACGTCGCACCGAAACGCGCACATGTTCCGCCACAGCAGGTGCACAACAATGATGCACAGCTTCGCCATGACGTCTCAAGAAGCTCCAACCCGGTACATTTAGCTGGGTCAATCTTAGCCTCGGAGCCATCAGGTGCGCTAACCATTAGAAACATTTAGAAACCACACGGCTTGATACCGCATATTCTGTGGTGACATGACTCACCGGGACTCCTCTTCGGGCACGCTGCGTCGGCCTTCCCCAAGCAGCGTTGCCGGCAGTTTTTTATTGAAAGGGTGAACCATACACGTTGCAGCAGCACAAATAGAGAGAAAACTTTATTTCCAAAATGCCTGTTCTAGGGAGGCGTGATGTCTGATAGCCCCAGCTTGCCACCGACCATGGTTGCACGTTCCGTTAGGCCCTTCTCAAGAACCGGGTGTGAACTGCCAAGCACCTCCTCGCAGTGCTCACCACTGATTATTTGGGAAAGGCGTCGTGGGTGAAGTTTCTTACGAGATGGGCCATGCTTTCTTGGACACCACATGCCGGGCAATAGAGTTAGGGAAAGTATGGGGTAAAATACATGCAGCCTAACGACACTAGCCGCGTGTTAGTCTGTGTGAGTTGAGGCGCCACAGTTGTTCCTCAGAATAAGAGAGTTCTGAGTATGTAGGCGGGTATTGTCCGCAGGTAGGAGGGAACCCCGTAGTGAGTTGGAGTTAGCGAGTACGCTTTTCTACGTGCCAATTCAGCTGTATCAAAAGGGATAAGGCTAGGTACCACTAGGATAGTCATCCCTCTTGCTGCTGTGCTAACCATCTTGTTTCACCCAGACTTGTGTGGGAAGGAGTGTAGATAAGCTTCGCACGGGAGCTTGGAGCATTATGTAGGAAAAGTTTGACGAACCAGAGAAAAGTCTCCCTACCGAGCTAACTGCCAGCGCAACGGCCGTAAGCCTACTATTTAAATTGAGGCAGGCAGGATCGAAGTGGATTTAATCGCTAACCATGCCGTATTCGGTGTCCCCGCCCCAACTAGAGCGAAGGTTGAGTGTCCTCGCTTATGCCGTTGTGCAGTCGTCCACAGGTTTAGCTAAGCAACGCTTTACCCACTAATCGTCTCCTCCTGCGTTTGTGCAAGGTAATTTAGTCAATACTACTCTATTTCTTTTAAGTGTAAGGGGACATCTAAGTCCTCCCCATTCGTTTGAGAAGTTTTTCAAATGAATTTTTGAGATATTCCACGGTGAACTGGAATCTGATGCTCCAGCTAAAACTGTTGATGAGCGTCGGCCAATACGCCCTGCAGAAAAGTAAACTTTTTCTGGCAATTAAAAATGATTGGGGGTGAAGTAAAAAAACTCTTCCTGGGGCCGGAATCGAATCTGCGTTTCTCGCGTTATCAAGACGGCGTCTTATACCTCCATTTCGACATGGTCAAAGTGAAGGCCAAGCAACAGGTACCGATTCGTGCTGTACACCCCAAACCCGAACGTTAAGCCTACGGAGTGCACACCCGATAGTTGCAGTGGTTATTCCAAAAAAGCGGTGCGTACCTCCAGAGTAGCGCATACTCGAACTGTCGGATTCGCCAACCAAATATTGCATCACGAGAAAGCTGCGCGTTCAACGATCGTCGGCGTTAGACGAAGGGTTGCATGATTTTTGTACTGGTATGTCTACTGCACGGTCCACCTTATTTACAAACTGGTCATTCTTGCCTCCACATACCCGTCGCGGTGGCGCAGTGGCTAAGGCGTTGCGCTGCTGAGCATGAGGTCGCGGGTTCGATTCCCAGCCGCGGCCGGGAATCGGAGCCCTCCACGACGGCGCACCTCATCGCCTGCGTTGCGTCGGCGCGTTAAACCGTACAATCAATCAATCCATCTTGCCTCCCCACACTGGTGCAAATGGATCAACAAAGGGTCAGGTTCTTCAGAATTCTGGCATGCTAAACGACTTGGGTCGGGTGCCGTGACGGAAAGGAGCGAAAGACTGCTGTGACAAAATAATTTCTTTCCCCATCCCAACCTACACGCAGCGCAAGAGCCGCCGTTCATCGTCTGGCCATGACTGCATCCCTCATGGGCAGGATTCGGACGAAGACGTGGCTTTGATTAGGGCGATCAGCTTGTCTTTGGCTGGCACGAGCTCGGAAACGGACCTTCTGTCTCGCAGTTCCATCACGCGACAGGAAGCCCATCTACACCAAGTTGGAAAGCTGGAAAAAGAGAGCCTACTCTCAGAGGGTCTTGCTTCCCCGTCGCTGGGTAGACGGCACACCGAAATCCGACCCACGGCAGACCCGAACTCGTGGCAAACAGGTCCACCCCGTTCGAAGCCACCACGCTGGTGAGCTCAGCACTGCCTGTCTTTTGTAGGCGTGTGCACCTTTCATTCTAACAGCTAAAAAATCGTCACTTTTCGCAAAAGGCACGGGGGAAAAATTACTGGGCAGTTTGGTGATGGCGCCAGTGTTTTCCAAGTTCATATGCAATTTGTCAAATATAGCGGCGGGTAAGGTGAAAAGGTTTGAAACGATATCCTATTTGCGGCAGTAATGTTTTTTGGCGAGAACAATTGTCCAGCACCCGCCAGAGCTCTGGCAGAGTGCAGTGGCAGCACGTATCATGGAATAACACGTTTTTTTCATTAACGCTGTAATGCCCAATGTGCCTTGTGAGATACGCCATCTGTCGGATTTTTTTACTCGCACCTGGACCTTTCGACCGCAAAAAAATGCCCACTGTATTATTTCTGATACCTCCTAAGCCTTTTTTAAAAAAACTATAGCTTGATAACTGGCCGCAGATAGTCCCAAATACCGTTTAAAAGGTGTATTCCTCCCTCGAAGGCGCACCCTGCGTGCCTACAGCTACTTTCAATGGGTGTAGATACCCTTTTTATAGGTTATATGATACATTATATACCTAATTTATATGACCGTATACATATGCTACATGTAATTGGGTATGTGCGACCTTAAGCACCTACATTATCTATGTAGGTATATACATGTTTACGTTTTATGCAATTATGATACACGATGTAATTTCATAACCCTGGGAGAATTTTTTTCGCGTTTCTGTAATGTTTGAGTCACAAACTATATTGTAATAAAGGATTACAATTTTTATCTATTGTTTTCATTGTTTGGGTATTTCAGGGCTAACGGTGTGGAGCATTGGTCAAAACTATTGTTTTGAATACCTGATGTAGAATATGTTCCTGGTGCCCTATGCCCTCGTTGGCCTTGCGCAGTAAAACTACATTACAGAATTAGTTGCCTTCTAGCACGCAGAAGATAGTGTCTGTGGTTCTAACTTTACCTGAGCTTTCTAACACCAACAAGGCAGTGTCTGTGGTTCTACCTGTAACTGAGTTTTCTAGCACGTAGAAGGCAGTGTCTGTGGTTCTATCTCTGTCTGAGCTTTCTAACAGGGAGAAGGTAGCGTCTCTGGTTCTATCTCTACCTGAGCTTTCTAACACGCAGAAGGTAGTGTGTGGTTCTATCTCTACCTAAGCTTTCTAACAGGCAGAAGGCAATGTCTGTAGTTATATCTCTACCTGAGCTTTGTAACACGCAGAAGGTTATTTTGTAAGTGCTGGTTTTTAGAAAATTAATGGAAACTTTTCGTTGGGTCCCGAAATCTTATTGATGCGAACACGTCTCGGATTCCATACGATGCAGGTGCAGCTCAATGATCGTCCTGGTGACGGTTCTGACAGTGTCGCTTGGGACGGCGGCGTTAATAGCCAAGATGTGTTATACTCTTGAGTCCCTGACAAACGACCCGGTGGACCGAGATGTAGACCAAGAATATGGAGGCCAAGACGTTAATGGAACCGGCTTCAACGACAAAAACTCCCTCAGCGTAGTAAACACTCTAAATCAAACTCTTCTTAAGGATGCGGGTGTCAGCGACGACCGCAAGACAGAGGTTAAAATCGAAAGTAGGTTGAGTTTAAATACTTCCATCGTGCAACGAGCGCAATCCACGAACACTAGCCGCCATCTGGAGGCCCGCTCAGCTCCAACCACCGAAGGCGGCACCTTCGTCGTCCAGCACAAAACAGCATCTGGGCCAATCTCGCCAGTTTTGTCATTGTTGGTGAAAAATTCCAATCAAAAGGCTTTCCATCCCTCGCGCCCCTTGTGGCTCGAACCTGACGACGAGTGGATTCCGGATCTGGTAAAACGGGACGTAAAATAGCATTCCTTCATTGCATGTTAGTGGGTCCGTTTACGGCACCCACCAATTTTCTTCAACCACTTCATAAAATTACATTAAATCAACTGAAGTCTACATGCGTTTCGGATACTTAAAGTTGCATTTAAGCAGCGTCGTTGAACTCGTACGTTATACTAGCGTTTTTCACTAAACCACCGAAAAAATATCGCGTCTTGGAGTCACAACTACGACAGTGAATGTTTTGTAGAACAAAGGTATTTTATTTACTAGGACGGCCCTTGTATTTTTTAATAAATTGCACTGCTGCCAAATACGCGGGTTCGATTACTGGCCACGCGGCCGTTTTTCTGATGGAGGCGAAAAGCAAAAACGCCCATGTGTTCGATATATCAGCGCACGGTGAAGATCTAGTAGGGCGCGCCTCATCGCCTGCTCTGCGACGGCACGTTAAACCGTACAATCAATCCCTGCTGCAAAGGGTTTTTATGCGGATTCAGAATCCAAGTATCGTGCTGGCTTTAATGGAGGTATGTTAATAGATAGCATAGCAATATTACATTATGCAAACGAAATAGCCTTCATAAAAATGTTACGAGAATGCAAATGCTTTTTATGCTAGTAGCTCTGCCTGACAGTTGTTTTACAAACGTTCTTTTAGAAAAATAAAGCTCTACATTCCTTAGAAATGGTACTTATAAATTTTGTAAACTCTGCATTTCCTGTTAAGAAGCTATAAATTTAATTAATCGGTTGTGCATTGCTATGCTCTTAATGAGATGCCCTTGCCTGCAAGTGCTGATCACGCAGTGTTTCCTAAAACCAAGCCATCAAAGCTATACCGCTGTGAGCTCTGTGGAAAGTGGTGGGGCAATTAATTAACATATAAGGCAATTTTCAGACCTTTCGGCTTGTAAAGGAACAAGGTCAGTACTTCTTTTCGGCAAAATAAAGCTATCATCATCATCATCATCATCACTACTGCTTCGGGGGCAGAAATAAAGGTGTCCATGTCAAGAGGACCTTTTCTTGGTAAGTGGATTTACAAACCTCGACACCTCTTCTGCATTAGTTGGAAGGAGATTATTGGAAACTACCTCAGCATAAATCTAGACCTGGAGAATGCGTTCATTGCAAGATGGCGGAAGAAACTGGTGGCTGCTGAGAGGAAACTCCTGCCATGGAGGCGAGGCACATTGTCGTTCTCCCAATGGCTCACGTCTGGGAAACCCTTTAGTGGCCTGCCTTTTTTACAGAGCACACATCACTACGATCGACGCCAGCTCCATCAACAAAATTTACCCGTTATAGGCTGCCTACCTCTTGCGTTCGACATACAACCCCATGCGTCGACCCAACTTCTTTTGGAGTCTAGAGAAGAGAAGAGTAGGCTTGGTGAATGTAGAGCTCAAGCTGATCGTACAGCACTTGCACTTCCGCGACCAGCTGAGCTCTTATCTGCTCGCGGTTTTTATAGTAACTTGGCTCCACACAACTAAGCAGCTAGCTCACCACATCGGAGGTCCTTAATGACATTCTGAGTCACACTGGCTATTACAGAGAGGCTGCCACTGCCCTCGTAACATCGGAGGAGCAGTTTTCAAGGAATTACCTCCTCACCGCTAAGCCACGGAAGCTTTACTGGGACCTCTTGCCTGTAATCGAGATTCTTTTAAGTGTACATGAATGTGCGAGAATTAATGTGTGAATGTTTAATGTAGTCTCCCTTGAGAATTCTCATACCTTTGCATATTATATCATGTCTTGTCATGTCACTTGTAACCATATAAATTTGTGTAAAGCTATTGTTGTAAAATTAGGTATTATAAAATTGAAAAAAGTCTATATCATGGCGCTACTGTGTGCTGGAAGCACATGGTTGCTTACTTCAAAAAAGACCGCAGAATAAGTCAAAACGAAAAATATCTGAATCAAAAGAGTGGAGGAAATTACTGGATGTATCCTTTAGCATTAAAAGGCTTTAGACAGCCCAAAGAGACTGATTTTGGCTACCACAAACTATCTCCCCTGTTATATTTTGTAATACCCCATGGCAACTCTTTGGAAACTGAGAGAATGATGTTTAATACACACCTGTAAACAGCCGTCGTATTGATGTGAGCATGGCCATCAGTAGAACTTGGGAAGTGCCAGAAGCAATCCCACCTGATGAAGCCAAAAGTGAAGGCAAGATGTGGGCAGCAGCTGGGAGCAGAGAAGAATCATTCAACCAATAAAAATGTGCACACCAGTAAAAGGACAACACCAGGTCCCGGCCTGCAGGGCCCATATATATTAGGTCAAGAAAAATTTTCTATTTTCTGAAGTACAGCATAAAAAGCAGGGTACCATTCCATACACTTTTTTAAAAAATCAAGGATTTCAAAGGGCCTTTCACAAAAGTTCAGCAGTACAAACCCGGTTCGCACACATTAAAATTTATTGCAGAGAACAAAGGAAAGTACTTTCATTTGCTGCACTTAGTTTCATTCAACAATACGAAGTTTTGAAGCTTGCACATACTGTTTCATCTGACTAGACTAAATTCTGAAGCTCAGGGTAAATCTTTTAGCTTGTTTTCCACTTGTGTCCAAATGGTATTGAGTTCTACCTTACATTTTGCGGTCATTCTCATTGTCTATCTTCACCACACGTGTGATGCCGTCTTATGTTTCTGCATTTTTGGCAAATCCACCTTCGGAAACCATTAAATAGAAAGCAATGTATTTAAACCTCCATTGGATGTACAAATCACCTGATCACGTTGGCACACCAACCGACACGTAAGAAAAAGAAAGCAAGCAAAGCATCAACGCTAGAAGGCTGGGTACAGACCAGACAGAAATTAATCGATTTTGACTGTTTGGTGGCTGCCCCTTTGTAACAAGTGGGGGATCTCAGATGGATATATATTTGAGGGCATCCTAGCGTGAAATAGTTTGTTGTCGTCGCCTTTGTTCCTTCTAGCCAGCTCATTTTCACCGTTCCCCCAGTCGACACTACCTAATATAAGCTGGATTCTGTGGGTTTATACTGTTTACCTGTCTTGTTGGCGCTGTACTTGTATCTATCCATGCACTTTTGAGGAATTATTCATGCACAGAACACACGAGGACGACAAAAAAGGGACATAGACACAGCACTGACACACCGCTGTGTCGTCTCTTTTTTGTCCTCTTCCTGTCTGACGTGCATGAAGAATGTGAAAATAACAAAACCCCGACAGACCAAACGTTTGCAACAACACCTAGCGCCTCCTATGCAAGGGCACCACTGGGGTGTTGGGGGTTCAGCTGTTCTGGCAGCAAGACCTATTGTGGCCAAGTCCTGTTCCTCCCCACATACTGCACACAACCCCTACACCACCTAGTCTCACCTCCATCTCCACATCAGAGTTTTCAACAATCGACAACATGTATATGTAGTGAGGTGAAGATAAAAGACTCGGCCGATCCTCCAAAAGGATGGTGCAGCACCTGCTCACGGACGCCTGGACCAACGAAGGTGAAAAGAAAGAACCAGTCCAGCCAAGGTGATAGCGAGACGGTGCCCCTCGCTACCAAGTATAAAAGAAGAGCAATGCGGCCATCACACAGTTCTCAGGCTACGAGGCCGGAACTCATTATGTGTTGCTAATACATCCCACTGAGCATGAAGCCAGCAAAGGAAAGTAAACTACAACTAAATTCACCATTTCCGAATCATGTTAAATTCATGTGACTGCATTTTCTTTTAAGTAGGCTGATTTTATAATGTCTTTGGAGTATATTCCAATGCTCTAACCTCACTGTGGCCAGCAACTTAAGGCTTTTCACAAATCTCGAAGTTGAGGCCAGCCAAACGAAATAAAGCATGTGGCGGATGCAAGATCACCTGTTCCTTGAGCAGGAGTTTGACTTAGCATTGCCGGTATTGCACTAAGAATTAAGCAATCAGGTTTGTCAGGAACACACTCAATGACCCCCCATAATATAGGATTCACACAACGTGGCTGTGCGGAAACCCCAAAATTTAAGGTCTTCCAAGGACGAAAAAGAAATTTCAGGACAATCAAGAGCACAAAAACGCAACTTTCAATTTTAACAGGTTTAAAGTACCTAGGTTCACTCTGGTCTCTTTTTTAATGGACATCAGCAGCATCACAATTACTTCTACTTGTTCTTGTGACATGCTCCGTTATTAGACTTAGTCATTTGCTGACAGCTGGTTTAGCTGATCACTATTCATGAACGTTAGCCAACGCGTAGAGTGACGAGAGGGAGTAGAATTTAAAACATTGCTTTTCAATCAGCAACAGACTTAAAGTGTAGAACGTGTATTCAGTACTGAAAGATACCTAAAATAATTAGAGGGCCAGGGGCGAGGCCCTACTAAAACAAGTTCGCGACGAAACGCACTCCGTATGCTTTGTGGACGCCGTGCAGTACGGCCGATCGGCAAACTTCTCGGCAGTTATGGTAGATCACAGTGACACAGTTCTCAATTTTGGGTCTTTCAGGAACACCACCTCGGCTAGAGCCGAGCAGGCCACGGTGGCTCTTGCTTTACTTGACCACAGCCGGCATCGAATTTACACCGATTCCTGCGCAGCCGTTAGTGCCTTTGCATCTGGTTCTATTTCGGCCGAGGTAGCTGGCATCCTAGGAAATAAGGTCATTTCCTCACATACTCTCGCCTGGTTTCTCGCTCTCCTAGTGTCGCACTTGTCCTGTTTAACTAACCTCAACGAGGTAGCCCACATCCGCGCGCGCGAGATAACCACCGCGCCGGGCCGGACGGAGTCAATTCCTCGTGGATTGGTAGGGAGGTCTTCATCTTCAGAGACACTTTATTCACGTGCAACGAGATTATTCAGCACTATAAGCTGGGCAGGCGAAGATTTCCTCTTGCGCACAAGAAACTCTCCACGCTGCAGGCAGCCACACTCAGAATGTTGCAGACCAGGTCTTATCCTAGTCTATCCACTCTCAGCTTCTACACGGACACTTTTGAACCGGACTGCCCGGATTGTGGCGAACGTAGCAATTTAGATCATATGCACTGCCGGTGTCCCTCACTTCGGCGCCCTCAACGCATACCCGAGGAAGGGTGGCGTTCTGACTTGGAGAGCCCCGATAGGCTACACCAGCTAAGGGCCGTCCAGAGCGCCCACGACGCGGCAGTGATGCTCCGCCGCCCCGTCCCCGCGTGGGAGCGGCCCGCAGCGCTGCCGCCTTGAACGGCGGCAGTGCTCTTCAGGACTTTCAATAAAGTTCATTGTCTGTCTGTCTGCCTGTCTCCCTCAACATTAGACTGTCACTGGTCTATACAGCATCATATGAAGGACCACAAGCATTTTGAACGGAGCCACCTCATGACGAAGCAACTAAATTTGATAACAAACCTGCCTTTAAGGTATTTTGAGGCATGCATGCACGGTGGGGTTAAGCTTTGTTGCACCTTTTCTTAGACGACTGGTGACCGGAAATCATGCGTGAAAAAAAGGCTTATTAAAATGCTCACCAAAAGTAACAATACCCCACATAGAGAAATAATCTGCAAATAAATATTCCGTCATCTATATTCAAATTTTCCGCAATGAACTACTGATCTTTAAAAGCTGACACTAAATGAGAGTTAGCTACAAACTTTAACGGACATGTTTTCTTGCTTTTGTGCATTTATCAGTAGTGCCATGCTGAGGATACACCAGTCTGCAACATTCTGCAGCATAAAGTCTCGCAGAGGCCATCCCATTAACAGTTGTCTCTAAGAAACTGCAAGATACTCAGCCATTCAGAAAGACTGTTTTGAGCTTTAGATTTGAGGTTCCTCTCACCCTCTCTTAAATTCAAACAAACTTCATGCACTAGTCAACTTCAGCCGATTGGTAATGCGTACTTGTGCAGTCCCAATCAATTGGGAGGTGATCATGGAAGCACCGATCAGGAGGCCTTTCAAGCTTCATGGCAGCTGTTTTCAGACTTTTTCTAGTTAAAAATAGTGTACATTTAGGGTAAACGTAGTGACACTTTGCACCACATTCTCAGTACAGAATCCTGAAAACCAGCCTGTGTGATTGTTTCTTTTAATGAAGCATACCTCAAATCAAGTCTTGTTCCTTATGTTCTGTAACAAGCCAACGAGTCCGTGAAATATGATCAAAACCTGAAGCGCATGGGTTACAAACAAAAATGTATGCTCCATACTTATACATTTTCACATTTTTGAAGACCAGTCTCTTTCTCCTGTTTAGCTGCTGCTATATCGCAAGCGGAGCCCCCTTCCCTAAACATATACGTATACAAAATAGTCGAACACACTCTGTACTGGATCACTTGCTGTGCGCTTTAAACATCATAAATCCTTTAATAGGAACGTTTGACGGGTGTTGAGATGGAGTATCAAATTTGGTTAATTCGAATTTTTTCAGTTATTCAAACTGATGCTTTCGTCTTACTAACATTACGTGCATTTTATAGCGGAAAATTTCAGAGTAATTCAAACGAGCACAAATACATCAGTAATTTTAAAATACCCAACCAATACACACCCTATCAGCAGCAGAAAGAGTAACACGGTGCCGCCTCTAAATAAGAATTGCAGCCAGCATATGCCATGCACCAGCTCCTCTGCTACGTGCCACCCTGTACTGGCCACACTTTTGGACACTTTCGCCCGCAACAGTGAAAACTATGAAGCCAGCAAAGGAACGCCTGCTCCTCCGCGCCTCCCCGAGTGCCGTCAGTGCGCATTGGAGGTAGCTTGAAAGCACAAACCAACGTTTGAGGAGCCACAACACAGAAATTGAACGCAGAGACGCAAGACACTTCCTTGCGTTGTGCGCGCGCGTACTCGGCCCGACAAAGTTCTTTTCGTATGCAGAGTTGCTGCGTGCGCTCAAGTAAACCTCCCTATAATTATAACATACCAAACAATAGATCTATCAGCTAATTATGTTTATCACCAAAGGATCCATCAGTCTGTAGGGCGAAATGTCGGACGAGAGAAAGGAGCCTCGCACAGGACGACCTTTCGTCGGCATGAACAAGGAGATTCTATTTAGTCGGAACTCTGTGAGACCTCGTGTCCTCGTGCGCTCGCGCGGCCACGCCTGCCCCGTCATGTCGCTTGGGCTGCCGTGCGAGGTGCGTAACTGAGGTCGCTCCTCCACGGCACGCTGGGGAATCTTAAATAGCCATTTCACTCCTATGTCAATTGTAGTGTTGGCCAGAGGCTGTTCAAAGGTGTAGCAGCATCTTAGGTTTGTCTACAGGCAGGTAATGAAAGCAGCAATTTAGAAGGGGTAGCGCCCGACCGTGCGGCCAAAGGTGCAGCGGGAGCGCAGATTGTGTACGGTCGACATCATCAGGGCAGATCAGCTGAGTGAGAACGATTTTTTTTCATTACTTATCACTCAAATTTGTAATAGGCATAACTACTCTATCAGTTGACATGTGAAGTCTGATGCAGCAGAGCCCATTAGGGTTCAATTTTATCCTTCAATTTTGAATATAAATTTGACGTTTGGACACCTATGTCATGAGCAACCCCCCGAAAGAAGTAGCAGCATCATCAAAACAACCGAAGAATAACACAAAAAGTACCACAAGCACTAAGGGCCAATCTGAACGAATCGGAATGCGAGGCCTCATGTGAAAAGGAAAAGAAAAGCAGAAACAATTACGCTATGTTCCCGAGGGGGAACTCTGAATAGGATGCGAAGCAGCAGGGGGGATGGTTGGTGTGTAAGTAGAGTTGAAGTAAATAGTGTGAGTAGGGTTCGTGTGCGTGTTAAGGAGACGCGCGGGTAGGGTGGTATGAATGTCTTTAATTAGGCAATGTAGGTAACGTCTAGTCCAGGTTTCCGTTTCGCCTTGAGTATGGCTGCTTTGAGGTCTGTGAAATGTAACGTCAGTGAATGTTGCAGTAGCGGTTCCAGACGTGGGGGCTGATGCTGTTAGCACTCACGTTGACGGGGATGTTGGCACCGGCGTTAACATCGGCACTCATTTAAGCAGCAGCGTAGCAGAACCGGCGAAGACGGGGGTTTGAAGCAGACTGAACGGCGCGCAGCGGGTGTGCAGACCTGGTTTATACGGCTGGCAAAAGGAGAATGGAGGAGAGACGCGCATGCGCATTGGGAGTAGCGCTCCAGGCGTGTGCACATCAGGAGAATTAAGGAGAGAGGCGCATCCGCAGTGGAGTAGCGCGCAGCGCGTGTGCACACCTGGTTTATATATCTGTGAGGAGGAGACGGAAGCGTGCTCGTCTCGTGGGAACCCAGGAAGACACTGGCAACACTGTCGCTCCAGGAGCCATTAAAGGGTAAGACACCACCGGGCGTTCAGCAAGCCAAGCATGCGCAGTCGGGTTATAGACGGCTCAACAACAACAAGGGAGCGACATAGCCCCGACCATGAGATGCTTCTTATCTAAAAAATTCACACCACCTCCCCGCAGGAAATCGTGAGGAAATGCGAATGCATTTCTTTTGCGCGAGAGTGCGCGGAATTTATAATTAATGAGGAGACGGTGATTTGTAGCGTAACCATTTATTTAGCACCTGTTTGTGTTGTCGTTGTACTTGACGGCCACGATCACTGCCTTCTGGTCGGTAAAGTGCACAGTCAAAGGGTCTTTGAGAAGCATGTGGGCGTGGGAGAGTGGGGCGAGCGTCGAGAGGAGAAGCACCGAAGCACCGCGCCTACCCTCGCCTACACTCACCCACACACGCGGGAGCTCCGGCGAGCTCCCGCGATACGAGCGCCCTCACACGCCCGAGCGCGCCCCTCCTCTCCACACACTCGCCGCTGATCCGCCCACACCACCTGCTCCGGTTGCTAGGGGAGAGGAGGAGCGCGCGCGCTCGCAGCTGTTTCTATGGGAGAGGGGGTGAGAGTGGAGAGATAACACCTGCGGGCGCGTGGACGCCACACGGCGCCTGACATGGATCGACTAAGAAATGCATTCGCGTTTAAAAGAAGAGTATTATTTGCTCCTGGAACAAACCTCACCTTCCTTTGACCCTCGCCAGGGCTCATGACACCTCAGGTTGCGATCTTGGAGTGCAACCCCCTGGAAATGCTCCGTCAGCTTCAGACTTTGGAACGAGAACCCGCTGGCCTACTGCGCAAAGACCCACGGCCAACCGCTGGCCTACTGCGCAACCCACGGCCGATCTGGAACGCACCAGAAGCTATAGGGCCCTTGGCTTTTGGCGGCGACTGTTGCCTTATCTATTTTACTTATCTTACCTTATCTTACTTATCGGCTATGTGTACAGGGCACAAGGTCAGTACTGTTTTTCGGCACAATAAATACTATCATCTTCATCATCATCACTACTGCTTCAGCGGCAGAAATAAAGATGTCCAAGTCAAAAGGAGCTTTTCTTGGTAAGTGGATTTACAAACCTCGACACCTCTTCGGCATTAGTCGGAAGGAGAGTATTGGAAACTACCTCATCATAAATCTCGACCTGGAGAAGGCGTGCATTGCAAGATGGCGGAAGAAACTGGGGGCTGCTGAGAGGAAACTCCAGCCATGGAGGCCGAGGCACATCGTCGTTCTCCCAAGGCCTCACGTCTGCAATCCTCTTTAGTGCGCTGCCACTTTTTACAGAGCACACATCACTACGATCGACGCCAGCTCAATAAACAAAATTTACCCGTAATGGGCTGCCAACCTCTTACGTTCTACATACAACCCCATGCGTCGACACAACTTGTTTTGGAGTCTAGAGAAGAGAAGAGTGGGCTTGGAGAATGTAGAGCTCAAGCTGATCGTACAGCACTTGTACTTCAGCGACAAGCTGGGCCCTTTTCTGCGCTTGATTTTACAGTGCCTTGGCTCCACACAACTAAGCAGCTGGCTCACCACATCGTAGGTCCAAAAAAGCCCGCAGAATAAGTCAATAGGAAACATATCTGAATCGAAATGGTGGAGGAAGTTATTGGATTTATCCTTTAGCATTAAAAGTCATTAGACAGCACAAAGACACTGATTTTGGCTACCACAAACTATCTCCCCCGTTATATTGTAATACCCCATGGCAACTCTTTGGAAACTGAGAGAATGATGTTTAATACACACCTGTAAACAGCCTCGTACTGATGTTAGCATGGCCATCAGTAGAACTTTGGAAGTGGCAGAAGCAACCCCACCTGATGCAGCCAAAGGTGAAGGCAAGATGTCGGCAGCGGCTGGGAACAGAGAAGAATCGTCCAACCAATAAAAAATCTGCACACCAGTAAAAGGACAACAGCAGGTCCCGGCCTGTAAGGCCCATATATATTAGGTCAAGAAGAAAATTCTATTTTCTGAAGTACAGCATAAGAAGCAGGGTACCATTCCATACAGTTTTTAAAAAAATCAAGGACATTCAAAGGGCCTTTCACAAAAGTTCCACGGTACGAACCCGGTTCGCGCACAATAAATTTTATTGCAGAAAACAAAGGAAAGTACTTTCATTTACTGCACTTAGTTTCATTCAACTAGACGAAGTTATGGAAATTGCACATACTGTTTTATCTGACTAGGCGAAATTCTGATGTTCAGGGCAAATCTTTTAAGTTGTTTTCCACTTGTGTCCAGTGATGTTCAGTTCTACCTTAGATTTTGCGGCCATTCTCATTGTCTGTCTTCACCACACGTGTGATGCCGTCTTATGTTTCTGCATTTTTGGCAAATCCACCTTCAGTAACCATTAAATAGGCAGCAATGACTTTTATCCTCCATTGGATGCACAAATCACCTGATCACGATGGCACACCAACAGACACATAAGAAAAAGAAAGCAAACAAAGCATCAACGCTTCCAGGGTGGGTACAGACCACATAGAAATAATTCGAATTTGACTGTTTGGTGGCTGCCCCTTTGTAACAATTGGGGGCTCTCGGATGGCTGTATATGTGAGGGCATCCTAGCGTTAAATAGTTTGTTGTCGTCACCTTTTTTCATTCTAGCCAGCTCATTTTCACCATTCCCCCAGTCGACACTACCTAATGTAAACTGATTTCGGTGGGTTTAGACTGCTTAAACGTCTTCTTGGCGCTGTACTTGTAACCGTGCGTGCACTTTTGAGAAATTCTTTATGCACAAAACACAGGAACAAGACAACAAAAGGGACATAGACACAGCACTGACACAGCACTGACACAGCTCTGTGTCTTCTCCTTTTTGGTCCTGTTCCTGTCTGACGTGCATGAAGAATGTAAAAATAACAAATAACCGACAGTCCAAACGTTGTGCAACACCCAGCGCCTCCTATGCAATGGCACCAGTGGGGTGTTGGGGGCTCAGCTGTTTGGGCAGCAAGACTTATTGTGGCCAAGTCCTGTTCCTCCCCACACACTGCACACAACCCCTACACCACCTTGACCCACTAAGGAATCAGGTTTGTCAGGGCCACACTCAATGACCCCCAATAATATGGGATTCACCAGCGTGGCCATGCGGAAACCCCAAGATTTAAGATCTTCCAAGGACGAAAAAGAAATTCCAGGAAAAGCAAGACCAAGAAAACGCAACTTTCGATTTTAGCAGGCGTAAAGTACCTGGTGCACTCAGATATATGTTGATCGACATCAGCAGCATCGCAAGTATTTCTATTTGTTCTTGTGACATGCTCCATTACTAGGCTTAGTCATTTGCTGACAGGTGGTTTAGCTGATCACTATTCATTAACATTAGCCATACATAGAGTGATGAGAGGGAGTACAATTGAAAACATTGTTTTTCAATGAGCAGTAGAAATAAAGTCATGAAGGTGTGTTCAGTACTCAAAGATACCTAAAAAAATTCGAGCCGCTGTCTCCAGCAGCATGAGATTGTCACAGGTCTATACCGCATCATATGAAGGATCACAAGAATTTGGAACTGAGTCAGCTCAAAAGGAAGCACCTAAATTTTATAACAAACTTGCCTTTAAGGTATTGTGAGACATTCATGCACGGTGGGTTAAGCTTTGTTCCACCTTTTATTAGGAGACTGTTCGACTGGAAATCATGCGTGAAAAAAAGGCTTAATAAAAAGCTCACCAAAAAGAAAACCACCCCACATAGAGAAATATTCCGCAAAATAAATATTTCGTCATTTACATTAAAATTTTCCGCAACGAAATACTGATCAATAATAGCTGACACTAAATGCATTTCTCAGTAGTCCAATGCTGCGGATAAACCTGTCTGCAACATTCTGCAGCATAACGTCTCGCAGAGGCCATCCCATTAACAGTTGTACTCTAAAAAACTCCAAGATACTCAGCTGTTCAGAAAGTCTGTTCTGGGCCTTAGAGTTAAAACATTTTGCCTCTCCCTCTGTTAAATGCACACAAACCTCATGCACTAGTCAACTTAAACAGATTGGTAATGCGTACTTGTGCAGTCCCAATCAATTTTAAGTTGATCATGGGAGCACCCATCAGCGGGCCATTCAAGCTTCACGGTAGCTGTTTTCAGACTTCTTTTAGTGAAAAATAGTGTAAATGTAGGGCAAACGTAGTGACACTTTCCACCATATTCTCAGTACAGAAGCCTGAAAACCAGCATGTGCGATGGTTTCGCTTACTGAAGCATACGTCAAGTCAAGTCTTGTTTCTTATGTTCTGTAACAAGGCAACGAGTCCGTCAAATATGATCGAAACCTGTAGCGCATGGGTTAAAACAAAAATGTATGCTCCATACTTATACATTTTGACATTTTTGAAGACCAGTCCCTTTCTCCTTCTCAGCTGCTGTAATAGAGCAAGCGGAGCCCCCATTCCCTAAACAGATAAGTATACAAAATAGTCGAACACACTCTGTACTGGATCATTTGCTGTGCGCTTTAAACATCAGAAATCCTTAACAGGAACGTATAACGGGTGTTGAGATGGAGTGTCAAATTTGGTTCATTCGAATTTTTTCAGTTATTCAAACTGATGCTTTGGTCTTACTAACATTACGTGCATTTTAACGGGCAAGAATTCACAGTAATTCAAACGAGCACTAATACATAGGTAATTTTAAAATACCCCACCACTAAACACCCTATCAGCAGCGGAAAAACTAACACGGTGCAGCCTTTAAATAAGAATTGCTTCCAGCATATGCCATGCACCAGCTCCTGTGCTACGTGCCACCCTGTACTGGCCACATGTTTGGACACTTTCACACTCAACAGTGAAAACTATGAGGCCAGCAAAGAAACAACTTCTCCCCCCCTCCTCCCCGAGTGCCGTCAGTGTGCATTGGAGGTAGCTTGAAAGCACAAAGCAACGTTTGAGGAGTACCAACACAGCAATTGAACGCAGGGATGCAAAACTCTTCCTTGCGTTGTGCGCGCGCGTACTCGGCCCGCCGATGTTTCTTTCGTATGCAGAGTTGGTGCGTGCGCTCAACTAAGCCTCCCTATAATAATAACAGACCAACCAATAGATCAATCAGCTAAATATGTTTATCACCACATGATCCACCAGTCATCCGTAACTAGGGTCCCTCCTCCACGACACACGAGAAAATCTTAAATAGACATTTCACTCCTATGTCAATTGCAGTGTCATAGCCTCAAGACTGAGTCTTGGCCAGAAGCCGTTCAAAGGTGTAGCGGCGTCTTAGGTTGGTCGACAGGCGGGTAATGGTCAATGAAGGCCTACAGGAGTAGGCGTCAATACAGGTATGAGCCTTTCATGTGTGGGTTTAGTGCAAACCCATGCGTCCAAAGGTTTGTAGGTGCGGTGTATGTAGGATCGCGGGTTCCCCAGCAGTTGGCCCCGTACTGCGCAATGTATGTTGAACCATGGGATTCCCAGCGGATGGTCTTTCACTCGCTGACGGCAATCTTTGAGCTGTAGCTCATCTCATATTCGTCTAGGCATGTCCTGAGACGACAACAGTCGTGCACTGTTGGAGGCCAGATCCCCGCCTGGACGGCATGGCACCGCTAACACCCCGAGTCGTTGTGACACAGGAGTTCTCACAACGGCTTTTCTTTTTTCATGAAGAGAAAATTAAACTTCGTTTAATTTGAAAGAGCTAGGATTCAGTATCTCACTAAGCTCTATTACAGCCACAAAAGATGTCTTCTTAACAAAAAAAAAGCAAGAAGTATTTAAAAACATTCAAATTTTGCGCCACAGTGCCGTGTTATGAGCAATAATGGGCCTCCTCGATTATCAGTCCCGGATCGTCCGCGGACTGCCCGAGACGCGATCCGGTGCTTGATTTTCCTATATATTCCTAAGGGACTTCCGGTACGAACGCAGTCCTCGGACTACCCGCGGACCGTCCAGGACTGATAAATTGAGGAGGCCCTATGACGGCATACGGGTCAACAATAAAACATAATTTTAAGCGCATTAACTGCACGTTAGCATTCAAGTGATGCGGTCAAATGGAACTAGAGGCCCCATTACAGACGTCCAGTCATGTGTCGTCGCGACAGGTCAGTTAGGCGGCCGCCAATAACACAAACCAGGTTCCGTGACGTCATAGAAAAGTTGCAGGAAATTGGCTAGGGGGTCGCGACTACTTCACATGTTTTCTTTAATATCTCCGTTTTTTTTTTCGAAGATTGCGATGATATTGGTATCATTATTATCGGGACAAAGTAGAATTTCTAATAAACCCAACTTGTATTTTGTCTTCGTGGCTCCTTTAAGTTTGCAATAGGCATACCTACTCTATCAATTGACATGTGAAGACTGATGCAGCACAGCCCTTTAGGGTTCAATTTTATCCTTCAATTTTGAATTTCAATTTTACGTTTGGACGGCTATGTCATGAGCAACCCCTCAAAGAAGTAGCAGGGTCATCAAAACAACCAAAGAACAACAGAAAAAGCACCAAAAGCTCTAAGCGCCAATCTGAAGGAAGTGGAATGCGAGGCCTCATGTGTAAGGGAAAAGAAAACAAGAAAAAATTACGCCATGTTCCCGTGGGGGGAACCCTGAATGGTTGCGAAGCAGCAGGGGGGGGGGGGTTTGTTGGTGTGTAAGTAGAGTTGAAGTGAGTAGTGTGAAAAGAGTTGGTGTGTGGTGTTAAGGACACGCGTGGGTAGGGTGGTATGAATGTCTTTAATTAGGCAATGTAGGTAACGTCTAGTTGTGGTTGTCGTTTCGCCTTGAGTATGACTATTTTGTAGTCCGTGAAGTATAACGTCAGTGGTTGTTGCAGTAGCGGTTCCAGACGTTGGGGCTGATGCTGTTGGTTGTACTTGCGTCAGCACTCACGTTGACGGGGATTTTGGCACCGGCGTTGACATCGGCACTCATCCTAGCAGCAGCGTAGAAGAACCGGCGAAGACGAGGGTCGGAAGCAGACTGAACGGCGTGCAGAGCGTGTGGACACCTGTATTATACGGCTGGTAGGAGGATAATGGAGGAGAAACGCGCATGCACAGTGGAGTAGCGCGCAGCGCGTGTGCACACCAGGAGAATGGAGGAGAGACGCGCATGCACAGTGGAATAGCGCGCAGCGCGTGTGCACACGCGCTTTATACGGCTGTTTCAGTGTTGCCAGTGTCTTACTGGGTCGCCAAGGGAGGAGCAAACTTCTCTCCCCCTCACAGCCGTATAAACCAGGTATGCACACGCGCTGCGCGCTACTCCATTGTGCATGCGCGTCTCTCCTCCATTCTCCTTCTGCCAGCCGTATAACCCAGGTGTGCACACCCGCTGCGCGTCGTTCAGTCTGCTTCAAACCCCCGTCTTCGCCGGTTCTGCTACGCTGCCGCTTGGATGAGTGCCGATGTTAACGCCGGTGCCAACATCCCCGTCAACGTGAGTGCTCAAGCAAGTACAACTAACAGCATCAGCCGCCACGTCTGGAACCGCTACTGCAACATCCACTGACGTTACATTTCACGGACCGCAAAGCAGTCATACTCAAGGCGAAACGACAACCTCAACTAGACGTTACCTGTATTGCCTAATTAAAGACATTCACACCACACTACCAACGCGTCTCCTTAACGCCACACCACAACTCTACTCCCACTACTCACTTCAACTCTACTTACACACCAACCAGCCCCCCCCCCCCCCCCCTGCTGCTTCGCATCCTATTCAGGGTTCCCCCCACGGGAAATGGCGTAATTGTTTCTGCTTTTCGTTTCCTTTTCACATGAGGCCTCGCATTCCGATTCGTCCAGATTGGCCCTTAGTCCTTCTGGTGCTTTTTGTGTTATTCTTTGGTTGTTTCGATGACGCTGCCACTTCTTTGGGGGAGTTGCTCATGACATAGGTGTCCAAACGTAAAATTCAAATTCAAAATTGAAGGATAAAATTGAACCCTTATTGGCTGTGCTGCATCAGGCTTCACATGTCAATTGATAGAGTAGGTATGCCTATTGCAAACTTAAAGGAGCCACGAAGACAAAATACAAGTTGGGTTTATTAGAAATTCTACTTTGTCCCGATAATAATGATACCAATATCATCGCAATCTTCGAAAAAAAACGGAGATATTAAAGAAAACATGTGAAGTAGTCGCGACCCCCTAGCCAATTTCCTGCAACTTTTCTATGACGTCACGGAACCTGGTTTGTGTTATTGGCGGCCGCCTAACTGACCTGTCGCGACGACACATGACTGCACGTCTGTAATGGGGCCTCTAGTTCCATTTGACCGCATCACTTGAATGCTAACGTGCAGTTAATGCGCTGAAAATTATGTTTTATTGTTGACCCGTATGCCATCATTGGGCCTCCTCGATTTATCAGTCCTGGACGGTCCGCGGGTAGTCCGAGGACTGCGTTCGCACCGGAAGTCCCTTAGGAATATATAGGAAAATCAAGCACCGGATCGCGTCTCGGGCAGTCCGCGGACGATCCGGGACTGATAATCGAGGAGGCCCATTATTGCTCATAACACGGCACTGTGGCGCAAAATTTGAATGTTTTTAAATACTTCTTGCTTTTTTTTCGTTAAGAAGACATCTTTTGTGGCTGTAATGGAGCTTAGTGAGATACTGAATCCTAGCTCTTTCAAATTAAACGAAGTTTAATTTTCTCTTCATGAAAAAAGAAAAGCCGTTGTGAGAACTCCTGTGTCACAACGACTCGGGGTGTTAGCGGTGCCATGCCGTCCAGCCAGGGATCTGGCCTCCAACAGTGCACGACTGTTGTCGTCTCAGGACATGCCTAGACGAATGTGAGATGAGCTACAGCTCAAAGATTGGCGTCAGCGAGCGAAGGGCCATCCGCTGAGAAACCCGTGGCTCAACGTACATTGCGCAGTACGGGGCCAACTGCTGGGGAACCCGCGATCCTACATACACCGCACAGACAATCCTTTGGACGCATGGGTTTGCGCTCAACCCGCACATCAAAGGCTCAAACCTGTATTGACGCCTACTCCTGTAGGCCTTCATTGACCATTACCTGCCTGTCGACCAACCTAAGACGCTGCTACACCTTTGAGCAGCTTCTGGCCAAGACTCAGTCTTGAGGCTACAACACTAGAATTGACATAGGAGAGAAATGGCTATTTAAGATTTTCTCGCGTGTCGTGGAGGAGGGACCCTAGTTACGAATGACTGGTGGATCATGTGGCGATAAACATATTTAGCTGATTGATCTATTGGTTGATCTGTTATTATTATAGGGAGGTTTAGTTGAGCGCACGCAGCAACTCTGCATACGAAAGGAACTTCGGCTGGCCGAGTACGCGCGCGCACAACGCAAGGAAGAGTCTTGCATCCCTGCGTTCAATTGCTGTGTTGGGACTCCTCAAACGTTGCTTTGTGCTTTCAAGCTACCTCCAATGCACACTGAAGGCACTCGGGGAGGTGGGGGGGAGAAGTTGTTTCTTTGCTGGCCTCAGAGTTTTCACTGTTGAGTGTGAAAGTGTCCAAAAATGTGGCCAGTACATGGTGCCACGTAGCACAGGAGCTGGTGCATGGCATATGCTGGCTGCAATTCTTATTTAAAGGCTGCACCGTGTTAGTTTTTCTGCTGCTGATAGGGTGTTTAGTTGTGGGGTATTTTTAAAATTACCCATGTATTTGTGCTCGTTTGAATTACTTTGAATTCTTGCGCATTAAAATGCACGTAATGTTAGTAAGACCACAGCATGAGTTTGAATAACTGAAAAAATTCGAATTAAGCAAATTTGATACTCCGTATCAACACCCGTCATACGTTCCTATTAAGGATTTCTGATGTTTAAAGCGCACAGCAAGTGATCCAGTACAGAGTGTGTTCGACTATTTTGTATACTTATCTGTTTAGGGGATGGGGGCTCCGCTTGCTCTATAGCTGCAGCTAAAGAGGATAAAGGGACTGGTCTTGAAAAAGGTGAAAATGTATAAGTATGGAGCATACATTTTTGTTTTTAACCTATGCGCTACAGCTTTCGATCATATTTGACGGACTCGCTGGCTTGTTACAGAACATAAGAAACAAGACTTGACTTGAGGGATGCTTCAGTAAGAGAAACAATCACACAGGCTGGTTTTCAGGCTTCTGTACTGAGAATATGGTGCAAAGTGTCACTACGTTTGCCCTACATTTACACTATGTTTCACTAAAAGAAGTCTGAAAACAGCTACCGTGCAGCTCAAATGGCCCGCTGATGGGTGCTCCCATGATCACTTAAAAATTGAATGGGACTGCACAAGTACGCATTACCAATCGGCTTAAGTTGACTAGTGCATGAGGTTTGCGTGCATTTAACAGAGGGAGAGGGGAACTTTTTTAACTCTAAGGCCCAGAACAGTCTTTCTGAATAGCTGAGTATCTTGGAGTTTTTTAGAGTACAACTGTTAATGGGATGGTCTCTGCGAGACTTTATGCTGCAGAATGTTGCAGACAGGTTTATCTGCAGCATTGGACTACTGAGAAATGCATTTAGTGTCAGCTAATAATGATCAGTAATTGGTTGCGGAAAATTTTAATGTAAATGACGAAATATTTATTATAGAGAATATTTCTCTATATGGGGTGGTTCTCTTTTTGGTGAGCTTTTTATTAAGCCTTTTTTTCACCCATGATTTCCAGTCGAACAGTCTCCATACTAGCCCTAGATTTAAAAGGGGCATTCGATAATGTCAGCCACACAGCCATACTGAAACAGCTAAACGGCCTAAACTGCGGGCAACGTACCTACACCTACGTTCGAGACTTCCTCGAAGGCCGAAAATCTATTCTCAAGGTGGGTAACCTGAAATCAGATCCGGTTTCCCTCGGCAACAAGGGCACACCCTAGGGTGCCGTTCTGTCCCCCTTGCTATTTAACATAGCCCTGATTGGTCTCCCTCCGCTCCTGGCTGCCGTACCAGGCATACGCCATGGATTATATGCGGACGATATTACCATATGGACCATTAATGGATCAGTAGGGGACATGGAGAACAATCTACAGCAGGCGGCTGACATAGTCATTCAATATGCACGGCAGTGTGGCCTAGAATGCTCGCCGCAGAAATCGGAGTTGCTGATCGTCTCAGGAAAGAAGAAACTCTCTCCTGGGTCGCCAACCATCTCCCTGCTCATGGGCGGCCATGTAATTGTTCCGACTCCACAGGTCAGAATTTTAGGCATGCTTCTCCAAGCGGATCGCTCGAACACCCAACTGCTCAATAGACTTAAGAACACCACAGAGCAAGTATCGCACATGATCCGCAGGATTAGTACCAAGACGAGGGGTATGCGAGAGGAGGATGTACTCCGGCTGGTTCAAGCCTTCGTCGTGTCTAGGGTCACTTACTCCCTCCCCTACGCCATACTCTCCAAGACCGAAAAGGACAAGGTGGAAGCCCTGATACGCAAGGCGTACAAACTAGCATTAGGACTGCCTGTTACCACCTCAACGCAGAAACTTTTGCGGTTGGGAGTCCACAATACCTTAGATGAATTTTTGGAAGCCCAGAATTTGAGCCAACTCTTACGCCTGAGCTCTACCCCTACCGGCAGAGCCATTCTATCTCAACTACACCTGCGCTCTCCTCTGCAACACCCGCAGGCGGATGCGACTCAGCTTCCCGATGAGGTTCGCAAGTTCATTGATGTGGCCCCACTACCATGCAACATGCATCCGATACATCACGAGGCTCGTAGGGAAGCCAGAGCGAAAGCTATTCTTAATCGACACGGCCGAAACTCTGCCACAGTCTATACAGACGCCGCTTCATATCCCGGGCGAAGAGCATTGACCGCTGTGGTTTCTACTACCGAAAACCTCGTTACATGCGTATCAATTCCCACCATCCACTCTCTGCAGGCGGAGGAAGCGGCCATCTCCCTAGCGATTGCACAACCTTCGGCAGAAATAATAACCACAGACAGCCAACAAGCCTGTAGAACCTTCTCCAGCGGTTGCATATCCCGACCTGCCCAAAAATTCTACTCGAGCATCCTCCTCGACATCCCGTACGGATTATTTCGGCTCCAGCCCACTCCGCCGTGTCTGGCAACGAAGCTGCCCATCAGCGTGCCCGACAGTTGACCCACCGGGCAAGCCAGGAGTTCGGCGAGCAGTGGCAGGTCTCCCCTCTCTTGTCGGGCCAGGACGTCACTCAGCATTACCGTCTGGAACGAATGCTACATCCTCCTGCGCACAAACGCCTCACCAAAGAACAAGAGCGCCACCTCCGAGGCATTCAGACAAACACATTTCCCCACTCCACTAGAGCCCACATTCTGGCCCCCACCCTGTACTCCTCGCAATGCCGCTTCTGCGAGGGTCCGGGCACCCTCTACCATATCATGTGGGGCTGTGATAAGAGCCCCCACCTACCCCCCCCCCTGCCTTTCCCCTCCCCTGAGCACTGGGAGAGAGCACTGTCCAGCTCGGACCCTGACGACCAGCTTTGGCTGGTGCAGCGAGCCCAAGAAGCCGGACGGACTCAAGGGGTCCTGGAATGAGGACTCTTCCCCAGGGCTGACAGCTTCAGATACACGTTTATTCCTCCTCCTCCTGCTCCTACGAAAAGCTCGAACAAAGCTTAGCCCGCCGTGCATGGATGTCTCACAATACCTTAAAGGCAAGTTTGTTATAAAATTTAGGTGCTTCCTTTTGAGCTGACTCAGTTCCAAATGCTTGTGGTCCTTCATATGATGCGGTATAGACCAGTGACAATCTCATGCTGCTGGAGACAGCGGCTCGAATTATTTTAGGTATCTTTGAGTACTGCACACAACTTCATGACTTTAATTCTAGTGCTCATTGAAAAGCAATGTTTTCAATTGTACTCTCTCTCATCACTCTATGTGTTGGCTAACGTCAATGAATACTGATCAGCTAAACCAGCTGTCAGCAAATGACTAAGCCTAGTAATGGAGCATGTCACAAGAACAAGTAGAAGTAATTGCGATGCTTCTGATGTCCATCAACATATATCAGAGTGCCCCCAGGTACTTTACACCTGTTAAAATTGAAAGTTGCGTTTTCTTGCTCTTGATTTTCCTGGAATTTCTTTTTCGTCCTTGGAAGATCTTAAATCTTGGGGTTTCCGCACGGCCACGTTGGGTGAATCCCATATTATGTGGGGTCATTGAGTGTGGCCCTGACAAACCTGATTCCTTATTGTTTGGTGCAACACCGGCAATGCTAAGTCAAACTCTTTCTCAAGGAACAGGTGAGCTTGCATCCGCCACATGGTTTTTTTCGTTTGGATGGCCTCAACTTCGAGATTGGCGAAACGCTTTAAGTTGCTCCCCACAGTGAGGCTAGAGCATTGCCACCTACTCCAAAGACATATTATAATACCTTCCTACTTAATCAAAAATGCAGGTACATAAATTGAACCTACATCTCAACTGGTGAATTTAGTTGTATTTTACTTTCCATTTCTGGCTTCATGTTCACTGGGATGTATTAGCAACACACAATTAGTTCCAGCCTCGTAGCCTGAGCATTGTCTGTTTGCCACATTGGGCTTTTTTTATACTTGGTAGCGAGGGGCGCCGTCTCGCTACCTAGTTGTATTTTTATGCAGAAATGCATTATAGTCGGGGGTTGTCGTGCGTCCCTTGGGCGGCATCCGCAGCGCGTCTGATGATGATTGTGGCATGATGCCCCTAGGGATTGGCCAACCAAACAATCCATCACGAGATAGCTTCGCGTTCAACCACCATCGTCATCTTCCCGTAGGGGAACCGCTGAAGAAGAATAAGGAGAAGAAGACAAAGCTGCGAAGAGGAGGGCTGCGTGAGTTTTGGCTACCGTTATCCTCCTCGGCCGGCGCATCTTCCCGATCTGAACCTGGTCGAAGAGCGGCTCATCGTGCCTCGACTCCCCTTCATGAGCATCAGGCGGCTGACTCGAGGCAACGGGCAGTTTGAAATCAAGGAATAAGCGGTGAACGTGCCCATCGACGTATCGAAGGTTATGCGGTGCCTTCCTCGCATGGTACCCGAGGACGTTGCGTTCGACGTTCGCGTTTCTGCATCCTCACAATCCCCCTTGGGGAGGTGCGGGGGAATTTTTACTTTCCATTTCTGGCTTCATGTTCAGTGGGATGTATTAGCAACACACAATTAGTTCCAGCCTCGTAGCCTGAGCATTGTCTGTTTGCCACATTGGACTTTGTTTACACTTGGTAGCGAGGGGTGCCGTCTCGCAACCACCTTGGCTAGACTGGTTCTTTCTTTTCTTCTTTCTTGGTCCAGGCGTGCGTGAGCATGTGCTTCACCATCCTTTTGGTGGATCCGCCGAGCCTTTTAACTTCACCTCACTACATATACATGTTGTCTATTGTTTAGAACTGTGATGTGGAGATGGAAGTGGGTCAAGGTGGTGTAGGGGTTGTGTGCAGTATGTGGGGAGGAACAGGACTTGGATACAATAAGTCTTGCTGTCCAAACAGCTGAGCCCCCAAGACCACAGTGGTGCCATTGCATAGGAGGCGCTAAGTGTTGCACAACTTTTGGACTGTCGGTTATTTGTTATTTTCACATTCTTCATGCACGTCAGACAGGAACAGGACAAAAAAAAGAAGACACAGAGCTGTGTCAGTGCTGTGTCAGTGCTGTGCCTATCTCAATTTTTTGTCTTGTTCCTGTGGTCTATGCATAAACAATTCCTCAAAAGTGCACGCACGGTTACAAGTACAGCGCCAAGAAGACGGGTAAGCAGTCTAAGGCCACCGAATTCAGTTTACATTAGGTAGTGTCGACTGGGGGAATGGTGAAAATGAGCTGGCTAGAATGAAAAAAGGTGACGACAACAAACTATTTAACACTAGGATGCCCTCACATATACAGCCATCCGAGAGCCCCCAATTGTTACAAAGGGGCAGCCACTAAACAGACAAAATCGATTAATTTCTATATGGTCTGCACCCACCCTGGAAGCGTTGATGCTTTGTTTGCTTTCTTTTTCTTGCGTGTTGGTTGGTGTGCCATTGTGATCAGGTGATTTGTGCATCCAATGGAGGATAAAAGTGATTGCTGCCTATTTAATGGTTTCTGAAGGTGGATTTGCCAAAAATGCAGAAACATAAGACGGCATCACACGTGCGCTGAAGACAGACAATGAGAATGGCCGCAAAATCTAAGGTAGAACTCAACATCATTGGACACAAGTGGAAAACAACTTAAAAGATTTGCCCTGAACATCAGAATTTCGTCTAGTCAGATGAAACAGTATGTGCAATTTTCAGAACTTCGTCTAGTTGAATGAAACTAAGTGCAGTAAATGAAAGTACTTTCCTTTGTTTTCGGCAATAAAATTTAATGTGTGCGAACTGGGTTCGTACTGTGGAACTTTTCTGAAAGGCCCTTTAAAAGTCCTTGATTTTTTTAAAACCTGTATGGAATGGTACCCTGCTTCTTATGCTGTACTTCTGAAACTATAAATTTTTTCTTGACCTAATATATATTGGCCCTACAGGCCGGAACCTGCTGTTGTCCTTTTACTGGTGTGCAGATTTTTTATTTGTTGGATGATTCTTCTCTGCTCCCAGCTGCTGCCCACTTCTTGCCTTCACCTTTGGCTGCATCAGGTGGGGTTGCTTCTGCCAGTTCCCAAGTTCTACTGATGGCCATGCTCACATCAGTACGACGGCTGTTTACAGGTGTGTATTACACATCATTCTTTCAGTTTCCAAAGAGTTGCCGTGCGGTATTACAATATAACGGGGGAGATAGTTTGTGGTAGCCAAAATCAGTCTCTTTTTGCTGTCTAAAGCCTTTTAATGCTAAAGGAGACATCCAATAACTCCCCCCCCCCCCCCCCTCATTTCGATTCAGATATGTTTCCTTTTGACTTATTCTGCGGGCTTTTTTGACGTAAGCAACCATGTGCGTCCAGCACACCCTAGCGCCATGATATGGACTTTTTCAATTTTACAATACTTATTTTCCAACAATAGCTTTACACAAATTTATACGGTTACAAGTGACTTGACAAGACCTGATATAATATGCAAAGGCAAGAGACTTCTCAAGAGAGACTACATTAGACATTCACACATTAATTCTCGCACATACATGTACACTAAAAAGAATCTCGATTACAGGCAAAAAACAAGGAAACTTGTAGCACGAGGATATCTCGCATTGCATCTGGAAAAGAAAGGGAAGTAACATGTGGCAGATCCTGTGATATTCAAAGCCTAGAAATCGGCCTTACAATGATAATCAATAGTAAAAAAAAGCAAAAAAAAAACAGAGATGGCGATGGTAGAAATAACCGCAAGCTGTATGTGGCGTTTACTCCTTTAACGCCTACTTTCGTATAGCATGGCTGCATCGGCAGATCAGATCCTTTGTCTTGAAAGAGATCACCACCTGCCAACCCTGCTCCAATGCCTCACGCAGTTGTTTGTCAGGTTCGGCTCCCTCTAGTGCACTAGTGGTCCAGTGGAGGTTAACAAGGGGACTCCAGGCGGGTTTTAAACTCACAGGGCATTCAATCGCATCTACGTGGGCTCTCCTGAGAAAGTGAAGGCCCAGGACAAGAAAACAGTTGCAAAGAACAGGACTTTCCACTTTCACACTTTCGTACCTGAGGCTGGACCAGGATATTTGTCATCCTGTGCAAAATAAGTACGTAATTCGCCCCAAAATTACTTGGCAGTGTGGGATGCCAGGAATACATTCTCAGGCGTCTCCGGTTTACCGCACAAGATGCATCCCGCGCCGTAGGGCATAAAGAAGCCTCAAGACTCTTGCCGCGCCATACCTGGCCGCACTCCAGCGTGAAAACAAAAGAAGAAGAAGGAAAAAGGCAGGGCTCACGCAGTCCTCAATACATTTCCTTCGGCCTATCCTTTCCTTATTCATTTGTGTTGATTTTGTAGTTTGTGAGCTCTATCTGCTACCGCACCTCATTTTCTGGCAGTTTACTTATTATCTTTTTATTCCCGTTTATACTCACCTTTTTCCTGTATTTATTCACTTTTCTTCTTTTCATCCAAATTCCAGTTTTTCCTCTTCTATTAGTTAGCGCCAATTTCCTGGCCAATCCCCCTGAGTGGGTACGAGCCATTTTTTTGGAACCAACCAACCAACCAACATTCGTGCCTTGCGTACTCTCGGAAGGTTGCCGCTACAGATGTGGCGGAATGACTTTCGCAAAGAGGTCTCACTAAAGCTTCCGTGGCTTAGCGGTGAGGAGGTAATCCCTTGAAAACTGCTCCTCCGATGTTACGAGTGCAGTGGCAGCCTCTCTGTAATAGCCAGTGTGACTCAGAATGTTGTTAAGGCCCTCCGATGTGGTGAGCCAGCTGCTTAGTTGTCTGGAGCCAAGGCACTGTAAAGCCGAGCGCAGAAAAGAGCCCGGCTTGTCGCGGAAGTACAAGTGCTGTACGATCAGCTTGAGCTCTACATTCACCAAGCCAACTCTTCCCTTCTCTACACTCCAAAACAGGTTGCGGCGACGCATGGGTTTGTATGTTGAACGCAAGAGGTAGGCAGCCCAAATTTTGTTTATTGAGCTGGCATCGATCGTAGTAATGTGTGCTCTGTAAAACGTGGCATGGCAATAAAGAGGATTGCAGACGTGAGCCCTTGGGAGAACGACGATGTTACTCGGCCGCCATGGCTGGAGTTTCCTCTCAGCAGCCACCAGTTTCTTCCGTCATCTTGCAATGCACGCCTTCTCCAGGTCGAGATTTATGCTGAGGTGGTTTCCAATACTCTCCTTCCAATTAATGCCGAAGAGGTGTCGAGGTTTGTAAATCCACTTACCAAGAAACGCTTCGTGTGACTTGGACATCTTTATTTGTGCCCCTGAAGCAGTAGTGATGATGATGATGATGATGATGATGATGATAGCTTTTATTGTGCCGAAAAGCTGTACTCACCTTGTGCCCTGTACAAGCCGAAAGATTTCCAAAATTGCCATATATGTTCATTAATTGCCCCACCACTTTCAACACAGCTTACAGCGGTATAGCTTTGATGGCTTGGTCTTAGGAAGCACTGCGTGATCAGCACTGGGAGGCCAGGGCATTTCATTAAGAGCATAGCGATGCACAACCGATTAATTAAATTTATAGCTTCCTAACGGGAAATGCAGTTTACAAAATTTATAAGTAGCATTTATAAGGAACCTAGAGCTTTATTTTTCTAAAACAACGTTTGTAAAACAACTGTCAGGCAGAGCTACTAGCATAAAAAGCATTTGCATTCTCGTTACATTTTTATGAAGGGTATTTTGCTTTGAATAATGCATTATTGCTATGCTGTCTAATAACATACCTGCATTGAAGCCAGCACCATACTTGCATTCCGAATCCCCATAAAAACTCTTTGCAGCAGGGATTTATTGTACGGTAACTCGCCGTCGCAGCGCCGGCGATGAGGCGCGCCCTAGTGGATCTTCACTGTGCGCTGAACTATCGAACACACGAGCGTTTTTGCTTTTCGCCTCCATCAGAAAAGCGGCCGCGTGGCCAGGAATCGAACCCGCGTACTTGGCAGGAGTGCAATTTAATAAAGAATACAAGGGCCGTCCTAGAGAACGAAATACCTTTGTTCTACAAAACATTCACTGTCGTAGTTCTGACGCCAAAACGCGATATCTTTTCGGTGGTTTAAGTGAAAAAAGAGGCCGCCTGGTTCTTGCTGTGGCAGGAAACTAAACATCCCCCTCGTGAGGGGCACGATCAAATGCAAAGCATTTCCGGGGGCGCACGACGTTAAGTAGTTTGCGTTACGTTAATGTTGTTGCACTTGTTGCTGTTGGTTGTTGTATTGTAATTAAATGAGGACACGTAATTACGTGGTCACGTGACATCATTTATTAGCAGGTGGGTATGATTATTGTGGCGCAGTGGGAAGAGCACCATGTACCTCGCGTTCCGCCCACAGGTAGTGAATGCGTTGTATCAGCAGCTTCTTGACGTAGTTTGAATGAGTCAAGGATATAAGGCGCGTTCGTAGCCCTCCATTCTGTGTCGGCTTTGTGGCGCAGTGGGTAGAGCACCATGTCCCTTGCGTTCCGCCCGCAGGGTCATGAGATCGAAACCAGGCGCCGGTAAGTATTATTTTTTACATAGTGTAGGGGGAGGGGTGCGGACTACTATGGACAACAAGAAGGGGTAACATCGGGAGTTCAAGAAATGCTCTGCATTTAAAACGCCAGTATAACGTACGTGTTCAACGAAGTTGCTGAAATGCCACTTTCAGCATCCAAAACGCATGTAGACTTCAGTTGATTCAATGTTTTTTATAAAGTGGTTGAAGAAATTTGCTAGGTGCCGTAGGCGGACCCACTTACACATGATGAAGGAATGCTATTTTACGTCCCGTTTTACCATATCCGGCACCCACTCGTCCTCAGGTTCGAGCCACAAGGGGCACGAAGGATGGAAAGCCTTTTGATGGGACCTTTTCACAAACAATGACAAAACTGGCGACATTGGCCCAGATGCTGTTTTTTTCTGGACCACGAATGTGTCACCTTCAGTGGTTCGAGCTGAGTGGGCCTCAAGATGGCGGCTAGTGTGCGTGGATTGCGCTCGTTGCACGATGGAAGAATCCAAATTCAACCTACTTTCGATTTTAAGCTCTGTCTTGCGGTCGTCGCTGACGCCCGCATCCTTAATACGAGTTTGATTTAGCGAGTTTACTACGCTGAGGGAGTTGTTGTCGGTGAAGCCGGTTCCATTAACGTCTTGGCCTCCATATTCTTGGTCTACATCTCGGTCCGCCGGGTCCTCTCTCAGGGACTCAAGAGTATGGCACATCTCGGCTACTAACGCCCCCGTCCCAAGCGACACCGTCAGACCGTCACCAGGACGATCGTTGAGCTGCACCTGCATCGCATGGAATCCGAGAAGTGTTCGCATCAATGAGATTTTGGGGTCCAACGATAAGTTTCTATAACTGTCGAAAAATCAGCCCTTACAAAATAAGCTCAGATAGAGATATAACTACAGATACTGCCTTCTGCCTGTTAGAAACCTCAGGTAAAGATAGAACCACACACTACCTTCTCTGTGTTAGAAAGCTCAGGTAGAGATAGAACCAGAGACACTGATTTCTGCCTGTTAGAAAGCTCACGAAGAGATAGAACCACAGACACGGCCTTCGACGTGTTAGAAAACTCATGTAGAGGTAGAACCACAGACACTGTTTTCTGCGTGTTAGAAAGCTCAGGTAAAGATGGCACCACAGACACTGCCTTCTGCAGAGATAGAACCACAGACACTCCCTTCTGGCTGTTAGAAAGCTCAGGTAGATTTAGAACCACAGACACTGCCTTCTCCGTGCGAGAGGGGAACCAATTCTCTCATGTGGTTTCAATGCGCAAGGCAAACGAGGGCAAAGAGCGCCAGCAACACAAATATTCTACATCAGCTATTCAAAACAATAGTTTTGACCAATGCACTAAACTTTAAACCATATAATGCCCAAACAATGAAAACAAGATAAAAATTGTAATCCTTTATTACAATATAGTTTGTGACTCAAACAATAAACAAACGCGAAAAAAAATTATCCCAGGGTTTTAAAATTACAGTGTATCATAAGTGCATAAAACGTAAATATGTATATACCTACATATACAATGTAGGTGCTAAAGGTCCCAAACACCCAATTACATGTAGCATATGTATATGGTCATATAAAGTAGGTATATAATGCATCATACAACCTATAAAAAGGGTATCATACACCCATTGAAAGTAGCTGTAGGCACGCAGGGTGCACCTTCGAGAGAGGAATACATCTTTCAAACGGTATTTGGGACTATCTGCGGCCAGTTATCACGCTATAGTTTTTTTGAAAAGGGCTTAGCAGGTATCAGAAATAACACAGTGGGCATTTCTTGGCATTCAAAAGGTCCAGTTGCAATTAAAAAAATCCGAAAGATGGCGTATCTCACATGGCACGTTGGGCATTACAGGGTTAACGAAAAAACGTTTCATTCCATGATACGTACTGCCACTGCAGTCTGCCAAAGCTCTGGGGGGTGCTGGCAATTGTCCTCGCCAAAAAACATTACGGCCGCAAATAGGATATCGTTTCGAAACTTTTCACCAGACCCGCCGCTATATATGACAAATTGCATATGAACTTTGAAAACACTGGCGCCATCACCAAACTGTGCCGTATTTTTTCCCCCGAGCCTTTTGCGAAAAGTGACGATTTTTTAGCTGCTAGAATGAAAGGTGCACAGGCCTACAAAAAACAGGCTACGCTGAGCTCAGCAGCGGGGTCGCTTTGAACGGGGTGGACCTGTCTGCCACGAGTTCGGGTCTGCCGTGGGTCGGATTTCGGTGTGCCGTCTACCCAGCGACGAGGAAGCAAGACCCTCTGAGAGTAGGCTCTCTTCTTCCAGTTTTCCAGCTTGGTGTAGATGGGCTTCCTGTCGCGTGATGGAACTGGGAGGTAGAAGATCCGTTTCCGAGTCCGTACCAGCCAAAGACAAGCCGATCGCCCTTATCAAAGCCACGTCTTCGTCCGAATCCTGCCCATGAGGGATGCAGTCATGGCCGGACGATAAACGGCTGCTCTTGCGCTGCGTGTAGGTTGGGATTGGAAATGAGAAATTATTTTGTCATCCCAGTCATTCGCTTCTCTCCGTCACGGCACCCGACCCAAGTCGTTTAGAATACCAGAGGTCTGAAGAACCTGACAGTTTGTTGCTCCATTTGCACCAGTGTGTGGAGGCAAGAATGACCAGTTTGTAAACAAGGCGGACCATGCAGTACACATACCAGTACAAAAAGCATGCACCCCTTCGTCTAACGACGACGACGGTTGAACGCGCAGCTCTCTCGTAATTCAATATTTGGTTGACCAATCCGACAGTTCGAGTATGCGCTACTCTGAAGACACGCACCGCTTTTCTGTAATACCCACCGCAACTCTCGGGTGAGTACTCCATACGCTCAACGTTCGGGTTTGGGGTGTTATACGTTGACGACACAAATGTGTTTTTCTCCTCAAAAGATTTAACAGTCCTCGTACGTGATGCTATTACCTCCAGAATTTATAGCAGTGGTTAAGTGCAATTCAGCTACTTTTAAATACACAAAAAACTAAAAATATTATCTTTTCTGCTATAAATAAACCGGTCCAGCGTCTTAATGCCATATCGTTCGAATCAGAAGTGTTACCACAAGTTTCAGAATGTAAGTTTCTTGGCGTGTATTTCCACGAATCTCTTCGTTGGACCTATCATGTAAATTATGTAAAACGCAATGTAACCCAAACAATGGGCGCCCTTAACAAGCTTCGTATGTTGTTACCCGAGAACCTAAAATGACAATTTTACCACTTCGCTGGTCACTCAAGGCAACAATATTGTTTACTAGTTTGGGGCGCTACGTCAAAATCAAACATTCATGTTTTTATTTAATGCAAAAACGTGGTTTACGATTTATTCACAACCTATCAAGTCGACAGCATGTCTCTTCGTATTTCAAATGTAGCTACATATTGACTATTAAAGGGAAGCTGAAGCGCTTTCCGAAAAATTTGAGTTAGATTAACAGTTATATAGTTTCTTGCGCGCTGATTCCGAATATCACATTGAAATGTATCGTACATGAGTCCAAGTGGCATTTATCTTGCAAAAAGCGCGGCCCCGTTTAAAAGACGCGCGCTTTTCGTCTTTTGACGCCCCTGATTGGTTGCGCCCGTCATGACGTCAAAGGAGGACACCCTTCGGCCGCGCGGGTTGTCGGAACCATTGCGAACGATCGCACGGTTGCCTTTGCGGCAATTTAGCTTGCAGTTTAATTTTTGCACATGACTGGAAGTTTGTTTTATAATTTCCCGTGCTGTTGGTTCAATTATCTTGGAGCTTAAATTTGCTTTACACGACAGAGAACCCCAAAGCAGTGACTGTGACGTCGACTAGTGGGTTCCGTCAACATACTTTTGAATGAGGCAACCAGCATAGGGGAATTTTATACCTTATGTTAATATTAGGTACTGCCTTAACTGTTTCTTATTATACACAAAACCATTTGTGCCGAAGATTAATTGGCGTTTTATGAACAATCTACCAGCGAAAAGCACGTACGTGCACTGCGCGAAAAAATAGCGTTCATGCGCTGCAAACGTATATGCGAGACACATCTTCCCGGTACACGCATAAACCAACAAGCAGACTCTGCTTCCGCATTTCCTTTGTTCGTTGTCGTCCACCCCAGCCCCGTTACTCATCCCCGTACACAGACCCACACGCGCGCGCCATTTCGGCAGCGGCGCTACGGCGCCTCCGCGATTGCTAGCTGCGCTTCGACGAGTGGCGTCTTACTGCTTCACATGCATTTATTCTGAAAACACTGCAGCATACTAGTGCCTGCTCAGCATTATTGGCTGTTGCGCATTCTGCTACAATATTACGGCGACCTCGTTATAATTAACAGACCAGTCGGACAAGGCAGTTACGTTGTAGTTACGTTACTTTAGGTAACAATCACCAAACGTTTGTGATAATGAATCGTTGGCCTGTTTCAGCATTTCTAGATTTAAGCATTTACCGCGCTAGTCGGACAGAGGCCGTATATTTACTCTTCGCTCCTAATTTTTTTTAGTATCATCATTATATATATCACCGACTATCACTGGAGCCCACTTGAGGTTCAGTGACAACAAGTGCTTGCCAGGTTATAATATGCAGCCGCACGGAATCTTGGGCAAAAAATTAGGCCCCCGCAGTCAACATGAATTATGGCACGGTGGTGGTTCGGAGTGGTGTTTTTTTTTAATTACAGACAAACATCACCTTATTGTGACATGTATACTTGCAAAATAAGTAATCTGGTTGTCTTGGTTCGTTTACTTTGTAGGAATACTGTTTCCTCTTAGCCGGGAGAGAACTTCTATCAGGATTGGCCCCTTGTTTTAGTTTGGCCAAAAAATTGTTTTTTTGAAGACTGTCCTGAGCCCGTAGGGAAAGAAAACCAACGCGTTTAACGAAACAAGTATTTCCTGAACAAATGTGACTTGGTTTCTGGGATGGAACGAAACAACCCCGGTCAAAGTACAGCAGTATTCCCCATCCTTCCTAAATCTAGAATCTAATGTGAACATTCGAGTCCGTCGCATCAAAAAGAAAAAGCCGCATTGGAGCGGTTTACAAAGTATTTAACGTAGTGTAGTATATTCTCTGTCATCAAGCACAGCCACCTCGGCTGTCGCTTCCTTATGTTATCAAGCATCCCGGCGAGGCATTATTTTGCTTAGGAATACGGCATGATAACGTATGCCTCGTTTGGCGTTCGTGCATACTTTTTGAACACGAAAATTGTACAAATGAGTGCTATCAACCAGAACAACAACAAGTATCATTCACAAGGAAACACGGCTGAAAGAGCATGGCCGAGGCGGCCGATTCGGCCGGAAGTCCAGGTATGACGTTTTTCAGCCGGTTTTCGCCCGCGCTCTTCGGTCTTCCGGCATCGCCCGGCGAGATGGGGGCGGGGCATCGGGCCACTTTTGTTTGCTCATTGCGCCGCTTCTATTGCATGTATTGCGAAAATATTTCGTACGCATGAACTATTCAATGTGTACTTGCTGCTAGTCAACTTTTCTTTTAATTCTAAAACCGCTTCACCTTCCCTTTAAAGACCTATATAATCAACGCCTAGCCGAAATAGCCTTCCTGAACTTTAAATCGGAACCAGAAATATTTTTATCATTATACACTAATACTGAGCCACTTTATAGTCTCAGGTACGCTGCCTTTAAAAAAAATTCAGACTAGGACAAGGTACGGCATGCAACTGCTTCAATGGCGGATCCCAAATCTTTTAAATATGTATACTTCTCTACTCGATGTGATGTAAAGCTGCTCTTCTGTGTTAGCCTTCGGGAAAAAAGTTAAACGGCTTCTACTCGCGCAATGGTGTCATGTTCTTCCGTCTCCTCTTTCGTAGCTCTGTTATTGTGTGCTTGTATTTTAAGTAATAAGGCTTCTGTGTTGTAATCACTCTAAAAAACTATTTTTCGGTATTTAACATGGGGTTTCTTATTAGGCATCTTTATGCCTTCAAATTCGGATCGGGGATACTGTACACACTTCGGAAATGGATACAAACTGTGTATGGTTAGCCTGATGTTTTTCTATAGTTGTACATTGATTTGTATAAGGTTTGAAATACAATGTCTAAACCATTTGCGTTTTGTAACAAACTGCTATTGTGTGTTTGTGCTGCCTGGGGGCTAGGGGCCTAGTCAGGCGACTTTAAATCTTGCCTTTCGCCATAGCCCCAGGGCAACCTTCTTTTGTTGCCCAAATAAACAATTCAATTCAATTCAACAGTGCGAATCGGTATCTGTTGCTTGGCGTTCGCTTTAATCATGTCGAAATGAAGGTATAAGACGCCGGCTTGATAACCCAAGGAACCCAGGTAAGATTCAGGCCCCGGGAAGCGTTTTATTTTTAATTTCACCACAAATCATTCATCATCGTCAGAGACAGTTGGCTTTCCTGCAGGGCGCATTGGCTGACCGTCATCAACAGTCTTAGCTTGAGCATCAGATTAGAGCTTAGCGTGGAATATCTAAAAATGTCTGTGAAAAACTTCTCAAGCTAATGTGGAGGGCTTAGATATCCCCTTAAACGTGAAAGAAATACAGTAGTTCTGACTAAATTACCTTGCACAAACGCAGGAGCTGACGATAAGTGGATTAAGCATTGCTCAGCTAAACCTGTGGACGACTGCACAAGGGAATCAGCGAGGACACAACAAATGTTCCTACAAAATGCTCCAACCTCCCATGCGAAGCTGACCTACACTCCCTCCCACACAAATCTGGGTAAAACGAAATGGTTGACACGGGCTCTTGAGAGATTACTATCGAGCGGTACCCAGCCTTGTCCCTTTTCATACAGCTGAGTTGGCACGTTGAAAAGCCGAATGCACTACCTCGAACTCCATACGGGCTACCCTCTTACCTGCTGACAATACCAGCCTACATACTCAGAACTCTCTTATTCTGTGGAGCGACTGTGGCGCCTCAACTCACACAGACTAGCATGTGGCTAGTCGCGTCAGGCTGCATGTATTTTGCCCCATACTTTCCCTAACTCAACTGCCCCGCATGTGGTGTACAATAAAGCATCGCGCATCTCTTAAGAAACTTCCCCCACGACGTATTTTCTAAATAACCACTGGTGAGCACTGCGAGGAGGTGCTTGGCAGTTCACACCCGGTTATTGAGGAGGGCGTAACGAAACGCGACACCAAGGTCGTTGGCAAGCTGGGGCTATCAGACATCACGCCTCACTCGAACAGGCATTTCAGAAATAAAGGTTTCTCTGTATCTCTGCTGCACCAACGTGCATGGTGCACCCTTTTAATAATAAACTGTCGGCACCGTTGCTTGGGGAAGGCCTACGCCGCGGGCCCGAAGAGTCCCGGGGAGTCATTTCACCACTGAATATGCAGTATCAAGCCGCGTGGTTTCTAAATGTTTCTAATGGTTAGCACATTGACGGCTCCGAGAGTAAGATTGTCTCAGCCAAATGCGCCGGGCTGGAGCCCGTTGGGACGTCATGGCAAGGTTGCGCGTCATTGTTGTGTAGGTGCTGTGGCGGAACGTGTGCGTGTTGCGGTGCGACGTAGCTGACTTCGCCTTATGTGGCCACTTTTACGCAACTTGAGGCGAGAGCTGATACTGCACTTGTAAGCTTAACTGTTTCGGAGGGGAGTTCCTACACCGCTGGTCACAGAAGTTGTCACCGGATGCAACACTGTTTCGACCGTTGCCGCTATTGCCACCTCGTTCATCGACTTCCACTCGTGAGTATTGTGCATCTCATCAACATTACCTGTGAAATATCAGGCTTTATTAGTATTGCCAGTGTATCTATGAAAAGGCATATACGTTGTACTTTGTTGCTGGCGTTGTGTGAAACTTGCCTTCGAAAGAAAGCGGTAGCGTTATAGACGGGACGGAGCAATAAGTAGATAACATTTTCGCTTTGTTTTGTTAGTTTAGCCCCTTCCGCTCCATTGGGTCCCGCCTCCTCTCGAAGGTATGTACCAGTCAGACCAAGTTCAAACTCTTGTGAAGCGTGCCTCCACAAAAACGGTTGTTGGCGACGCGAATTTTAAGGGATTAACAGCCCACGTAGACGAGGACATAAAAAGAAGAGGATAGGACAAAGCGCTGAAATATAAATGAGTTTTATTGAGACAAGAAAGACATAAACCGAAGAACATCCTATAGAAATGGCAACACCACCTAACGTACACATCTAGCGCACCGCCAGCTAGACCCATTGCTCCTACTGGTGATGCGATGCTGATTTGCCGTAGTGGCCTATTTGTGTTGACGTTTTGTCCATATTCTTTGGAAGGCCTCGTTTCACACTCGTGCTTAAAGACACAACGCCTTAGAAGTGTCTTCGGGATTGTTTGTGTTCGCGGCATAGAAGGTGACTTTTGTACAGTCAGGAAAAAAAAAACATTGGAACGCGCCAGTGTTCACCAGAACTGCGAAACCCGGTGCGCGGCAATGATGTAATAACACGAATGGGTGGCTTTCCAATTTTTGCATCCTGTGTGTACATATTTACTATGTTTGGGCGAAGAAACCGTAGAATGACAAAATCAGTGCGGTGTTACTCGTTTCAGTCCTACAGCATTTTAGCACAAGCAGCTTGCAAACTTGCCATCCTAACATTTGTGTTTTTAGCACACCATTCTTGCCAATATAGCAACCTCGTTTTTGCACAATTTGGTGTCTCTTTTATGTCTAGCACTGAAGTTCAAACGTAACACCAAACTCGTAACAAGAGTGACTGCCAACTTTCAATTGGGGAAGACCTATCGTGAATAGCATGTAATACAGTCAAGTCACTCCACCTATGCAACAAACAAAGCCTGTTGCATGCCATAAATTTGAGCCCGTATCAAGTGCATATCGCGTGTATCACGTTTTACTTCGCCTGCATCTTGTTTGCGTCTTGATTTTCCCGTCTGCCAGTCATGTTTGTTGCTTAAATGCCACCCAAGCACCCAAGACGTTACATTTTGCATGTGCTGCATTACTGAGGCATACATTTGTTAACTTGTTTTTCCCATGTAGTTCCTGGTGCAAGCCAATGCAATCTCATGCCCCACCCTGCACTGGATTGTAGGAATTATGCGGTACGTGTTCTCATGTGGCCGCATTAACTATGCATCGATGCAAAGTTGAATTGTAAAGATATTCAGCTTGCTTGGGATCAGGGTATAGTAGGCGCAGTAGTAGCCAAAGTGAGTGGGGGTGACCTATTATTTTGGTTTCATTCCCACCGGTTTTTTAAGCAGTGCCTCAGCCCCCCCCCCCCCCCCCTTCCGTCACACGGCCGTAGTTTGCTTGAAAACCTAAAGGCCAGTGAAAGAACATGAGCAAAATGCACATAATTTAATGATAGCCTGCCTAAAAAACTGACTACAGTCGAATTCAAACCTCGCCAGTTTGAATGCAGTTATCACTGGAAATGTGACGTAAACAGAGTTTAAATTAAGGGTGACTATGTTCGAATGAAATTTTGCAGTAATAAGTTCTTGCACTACTTTGATGGTTACTGCTATACAACATATACTTCACCGAAAATCTTAGGACTAACAGGACAAGCGGACAGGACAGCAGGACGTGTTTGTCAGTGATGTGCTTTTTGAAAGTTTAGTTATGCCCACCTCGCCATTCTGCTGCCTGATGTATACTTCCATGGAAATGACACTGTCCGGTTTGATGCATGTTTATTTCTGCCACATTTTGTGGACATGGCTTCGTCCGTGTATATATTGTCACTTCAATCACAAAAGCGGTTAGTATGCATACAGAAAAATATTTTGCAGGTTCGGATGGGACCTGTATGCTGGGCTAAAATGTCCTCAGTCATCGTGCACGAAATATATTTCTTCTAAATTTGGTACCTCACATTGGCCATCATAGTTAGTTTTAGGTTGTCTTAGTAGTGACAATCATATGGTTAAATCTTTGTTGTAGCCAGCATAGCCGTCACCTCCAGAATCCAGGGGCCCTATAGCTTCTGGTGCGTTCCAGATCGGCCGTGGGTTGAAAGCCCAAGTGTCCTTACACAGTAGGCCAGCGGGTTCTCGTTCCAAAGTCTGAAGCTTACGGAGCATTTCCAGGGGGTCGCACTCCAAGATCGCAGCCTGAGGTGTCATGAAGCCCTGGCGAGGGTCAAAGGAAGGTGGGGTTTGTTCCAGGAACAAAGCCTGCTCTCCTTTTTAGATTCGAAGCATCTCATGGTCGGGGCTATGTCCCTCCCTTGTTGTTGACGCGCCGTCTACAATCCTACTGCGCATGCTTGGCTTGCTGAACGCCCGGTGGTGTCTCCCTTTAATGGCTCCTGGAGCGTCGCTCCAGGAGCCATTAAAGGGTAAGACACCACCGGGCGTTCAGCAAGCCGAGCATGCGCAGTGGGGGTGGGGACGGCGCAACAACAACAACAAGGGAGGGACATAGCCCCGACCATGAGATGCGTCGCATCTAAAAAGAAGAGCAGGCTTTGCTCCTGGAACCAACCCCACCTTCCTGGAACCAACCCCACCTTCATATGCATTGCAAAACTCGCACATTCACATACAAAACACCTAAGTACCCTAAAAAAGTACGCCTGCGAGAAGTTTGAAAATAAAGTATAGCAGATATAGCTAACGTAAATGTAACTGTGATAAACATGTACGAAGTAAAAAACTGAAATACTAGTAATATCTGAACTACGTCAGCAAAATATGTCTGAATATCACCCACAAATATAGTTGCAGAGAACGTCTTTGACATTGTCGAAAAACATCCGAATATAAGGTACCAGGAACATTATCCTAACATACAATATATTCATAAAAATATTGCATGTTGTTCGGATGTCTAATAGATATACTGCTGGGACATAGACCTTCGGATCTTTTTGGGCTGTCGCACAGATGTTAGTGGTTTGCTGGGTTCCGCAACACGTGAAGAACCATTTGCGTATCATAAATCCGTAAGTGCTCGTGTAACTATTTTTTTGTTAAACTTTCACTGGCAGGATGAAAATCTTGTTGCCGCCAAAAGTACAGTTAGCTAAGGCGAGACTGCACGGTCTCGTTGAATTATTGACGCGGAGAGACGAAGCTTTCATGCTCATCAGCCCCCACCTAAAAGCGTTTTTATGATATTAGGACGATTAGGAAGAAATTTAACATATACATTTATTGCCCCCCGAAACAAGAGTATTTTTACGATTCTTTTCTGTTCGTACAAATAAACGCATTAGAGTATGTGGGCTAAAAAAGCACAATCTCTGAGCTGTCTCGGAAGATGCAGTGTGCTGAAGGTTGACCAGCCACTATCTATCGACATACCCAACACCTTATACATAGACAACCAAAGTGTATACGGAAAGTGCATACAGGCTCTATAAAAGGTGTTTCCTTTGTGCAATAATGGAAATGCCTTAGGTTGATGGTATGCCAAATTCAGCCCGAAGGTATTTACTACACTTGGAAGAAGTTTTTGTTACTTTTAAAGAAACGTCTTAGGTTTTAGTGGCTAGAAAAGCAAGACCTGTGCCGTAATTTGATGCATCACAAATGTAAGACATTAATTCTCTGGTTGCAAAATCTGTTGCGACATCAGTGTTTCTCCAAACGCAAATTCCATTATTTTTGAAGCGGTGTTCTCGCACAGAACGTCGTCTCCATTGTCGTGCCTTACAGGTTCACTTTCTTTCCTCGAACTTGGCGAATCCATAGCTTGAAGATGCTCTGAAAGAAAATAACAGGATTTTAGGTACTTGCACCTTTATTTGGTGGTACAATAAAGTTTAGGATGCAACGTTGCACTAGCTCACTCTGCAAAGCCAACGACGTGTATACAGTAAAGTAATTGGGGTCTTATGGCGGGAAACGTCGCATAAGTGCTCGAATAGTGCCATAGATTGACAGAATTGGCAGGCGGTTTTGCTTTTCCGACAACAGCGTATCGGGTGAAGGCGGCCTACATTGCGATTCCAGCGCTGAGCAGTACCCCCATCGTGCTATCGCGGTAGCACTTAACAGGTGCTTTTAGGCCTTTCTCCTTCTGTATCTTGGTGCATTGGAAAAATGTATTTCCACTCAGTGGAGTGCTGTTAAGGTGTACCGAATGTGTTACGATATTCCGGGTAGCTGAGTATCTCAAGAGAGAGAGAGAGTAAACTTTATTCAATTTGCCAGCTGTGTAGCTTAGTCGTCGGCCGTGAGCCCTTGGGCTCTGGCAGCGTCCTCAGCCAGCTTGTCGGCCCAGAGTTGATCTTCCGGGCTGGAGCTGAGCAGCACGGTCTCCCACTGCTCACTGTTAGTGATTGTGCGGCCATTTGTGATCGCCTGCGGACACTGCCATAGCATGTGCGCCAGGTCCGCTCGTTCCTGACATCTATGACACTGGGGGGAATAGCGCCCTGGGTAGCAATAGCTATACACTAGGGGATTTGGGTACGAGTGGGTCTGTAGCAGTCGCCAGACCACCGAATGCCGTTTACTGAGGGATGGGTGCGCGGGTGGGAAGCGGGCCCGGCCTAAACGGTAATGACTGATGATATCACTGTACCATAACAGCCTGTCCCTGCCTGACATTGGGACGAGTTCCGCATTGGAAGGGCCATCCGCTCGGTCGGTAAAGCCTCGAGCGGCTTCGTGCGCAGACTCGTTCCCTGCAAGGCCGGAGTGGGCAGGGGTCCAAATTAAGTTGATCTTGCCTGTCCGGTTTTCGAGGTGGAGACGAGAAATGAGGATTGCGGACGCCTCCCTTGATATGTGTCCTCGTGAGAAATTTAGAATTGCTGATTTAGAGTCGCTGATGATTGTCTTGATTTTTGTGGAGGCAACCATGGCTAAAGCAATGGCTACCTCTTCTCCAACCACCGAGTCTCTCGCTCGGATAGAGCAGGAGGCGATGGTGTTGCCCTGATTGTTGACCACCGCTATGGCCATTGCCTCGCGACCAGCGTAATCAGCCGCGTCCGCATAAGCAACGTTCTCGACTTTCGCAAAGCGTCTTTGCAGGGCACGGGCTCTGGCCTCTCGCCGCCCCCTGTTATGTGTAGGATGCATATTACGCGGGAGCGGAGAGACCTGAATATTTTCATGTATTGTTGACGGGATCGCGACACTAGTAGGCGCACTGTGGGGGTGAGCTACACCCAGCGAGTCGAGTATGTGGCGCCCCGGTGTGCTGTAGGTCAGCCGTACGAGTTGCCCTAGCCGTTGAGCCTCGATCACTTCGTCCAGACTATTTGTAGGCCCAGGGCCTCAAATCGCTCGGTGGACGTGTTTAGTGGGAGACCGATGGCTCGCTTGTAGGCTCTGCGGAGGAGAGCGTCTATTTTAATTGCCTCTGCCCGCTGTAGCCGGAGGTACGGAGTGGCGTACGTCACCCGACTTATTACAAAGGCCTGCACGAGGCGTAGGAGGTTGGCTTCTTTCATTCCGTGGTTGCGACCAGCTATCCTGTATATTAGCCTGGTTGTTTGGTGCACAACTTTTTCGAGGAAGACACTGAGCAAGTGCGAGTGATTCTTGTTTGTTGTCTCGAACACCATAGAGTTCCTTTCATGCAGTAATAGCTAGAGGGGAGGGAAATTGGCGCTAGTGTGAACGTAAACTCCGAGGCGGCGCTTGCACTTCGATGGGAATGATGGGTAGTTCTGGAACCGGATTGCGTAGGATCGAAATGGGCCTACACATGTTAAAGAAACTCCCTTTGGCTCTGATGGCCTTATTAAGGTAGTGTGGCCAGTGGCACTGACATAGGATATCAGAAGCCCATGGCCGATTTCGCAATTCTTTATGGCTGTGAACAACAGCGTACGGTGGCTTCTTGTACAAGCCGGCTATTTCAATACCCTCCTTAGCCCTAACATCAGGCTTTGAGGCCTAACGTTGGCAACCGGTACGGGCAGCATGACAAAATTGACCTTTACGTTGCTTAGCCCCTGATTCGCCGCGGTGGGTCAGTGGCTAAGTCGTTGTGCTGCTGAGCACGAGGCCGCGGGTTCGTTTCCCGGCCGCCGCGGCTCCTTTTCTGGTGAGGGCGAAGAGCAAAAACTCCCGTGTGCTAGAGATTTCTGCCCACGTTAAAGATTCCACGGTGGTCAAAATTAACCCGGAGCCCTCCACTACGGCTCGCCTTATCGCATCTGTTGCGTAGGCGCGTTAAACCCTACAATGAATCATCAGTCTGCTTCGAACGACGTTAGGGGCAAATTTGAGGTCACCTCAAGTTAACATTAAAGATAGGCCATGCGACATTCGCGCTGAGGTTTATTCGCCAGTGATGACGACAGTAATTGGGAGAAACTCAAGGTCAATTTACTAAAATAATTTTGGCCGTAGCGTCGCCAAGCCCACCCCAATTTTTACATTCACACTCCTGATGTTGAATGACAATCAATGCGCTGCAAAGATTACTACATCACCCATTCAGCTGCAACGTCAGAATTTCTCCACCATGTACAGCTTACCACTATTCGACATTCAAAATGTTTTAACGAGCCTATTACCGCCACAGGCCATAAAAATGGACAACTGCACCTACCACCATAGCCATAGAACTACTATAAACTCCGGCGGACACAGGCCTGGAGATTAACGAGGCTACCCACAATAAAAATCTAAGGCTTCCTACCCGAGCTGGAGCAAGCCCGGTTCGATACCCTGGTACCAAATCTGCCAAAGACAGCACGGTGTCATTTAAAGTAGGAAGCATGCACCGTCCCATATCTAAAAAACTTTTCTACGCCAAAGTTCTGCTCACGCCTCCAAAAACACACCTGGCGACTAAACGTCATCCACCCGCCTTTCTATCCCTCACTAGACGTCAAAGCATCAGGAGCTCCTGAAAGCACTCTTATGTAATATGGAGATGCATCAAGATGACTTTCACTACAATTTTCTGCAGTAAGTGGTGGGGAGGCGCGCTGATAGGCTCAGACCGGTAGATCCGAACCTCCCTGGTCACCAGAGGCGCCGACGTCGTTTCCCAGCATAAATAGGCAGCCACAACAAAACCACCGTCTAGATGCACAAATCTCAAAAAGTGTTTTCTGACTTCGGAGCACCGCCTTATTCTCGGAAGTATCTCTGCGCGGGCATGAATAACCGCAACCATTGTCATATAGGCAAAAAATTACGCCCATCTTCCCGCGAGGGGAACCCTGATGTGATGCGACGCATAGGGGGGTTCGATTGGCGTTTCCGTTGGGTTGATTCTCTAAATCGGGTGAAACGTGTTGTGAACAGAGTCGCGTATGCGCGCACTTGCGCGCCGGAGCAGACGCAAACGGAGCGAAGCGCGCGCGCGCAGCTGTTGTTCTTTATGATAATGAGACAGAGTGAGAGTGTTGCGCCAGCTGTCGGAGAGAAGAACGGGGGAGAGTTCCCTATGCGCAGGTGGTGTGCGGACGCCGACGACGCCGGAGGGACATACCCCAGAGCAAGAGATGCGTCACATCTAACAACCATAAGACCAACAAAACGTTTAAAAGTAACAAGACATAACCTGGTACCTGCAGCTTGAAGTGAATATGCTTTCATCCACGATACTGAGTACCCGGTAGTGAAATCGACGAGATAAGGTCGCTCTTGAGCATAGCACGTAAATACACTACCTGCTGCAGGCCACGGCGCGTGCACGGAACACCGACACGGGGGCATGAATAGGACACTTTATTACTCGGGTTCTCGTTATTTCCAGTTTATATATCTCTTCCGCAACGATTGATGTGCAATAATGGCAGGGAACAAAGTAGGTATGTGCGGGCCCGAGAGTAGGAGGATAAACATCTTTATTGTGGGAAAACGTTTCGTGGACCCTTCAGGGTGTGAAATGCTCAGTCCAGGACCCCATATGCCGTGCCAGCCGCTACAGCCCGCTCAACCAGCCGAAGCTGGTCGGGTAGGCATGAGCTGGGCGGGACACTCCTCCACAGCTCGGGAGAGTTGTAAGGGTTCGGCTTAGGGAGAGGGTGGGCCCGACATTATGCTTAAAGTATCGCCTTGAGGTTGGACGCCATCACCCCGTGGCCGCAGCTCCATGTACAATGAGTCTTACGTCGCCTAGCACATCGTAATTGCCTCGGTTTCAATTTTCTTTGCGTTGTACCTGTACACAAAACGTTACCCAAACGCCTTGTTTGGCGGTTTAAGGGCATCAACCACCTCTGATTAGAAAAATGGTTCACTGTACCTAATGCACTCCTCGCTGAGGGTAGCCACGAAATACGAAGTGGGTACCCTTGTTGTACAAACCCACAAATTTCTGGTTACTTTCAGTCGGATGTTCGACAACATTTATATTACGAGAAATGTAAGGTACTGTCCAGCGATATTCCTTGGTTGACACTGGGAAAGGGCATCTATAAAACGTTCAACTATCTTGTAGTGGACCATGTTAAAAAAGTTGTAGCTTGTTTACGACATCTTTTCCCAGTGGTTGCACGTTGACGACATCAGGCCTCAAAGTGTGGCGTCAAGTCTAAAATTATATGCTTAGGCTTAGCGTTTACTAACATTAAAGGTCACCTATCGACCTTGTAAGCAATTTCATATTAATTGTACGTCGAGCTCCAGGTACCGGTTGAAGACAACAGCCCTGCATACGTGACTTCAGACGTAACCTCGGGCAGTTGCGTAACCGCATCGCCCCCTTTAGGGTGCACCAACCTTCCCGCAAGTGCATTACCGTTATATTGCTTGTATTCACTGGCGAAGCGCGCATGCAGGCAACCGTGTGAGTGCACCGTCACTGGTTACATCCGGCTCCGGGGGATGGTGGTACTAGCCTGTGCTAAGCACATGACCGTGCTGCACTCTATTTCACCGAACGCAAAGTATTGCCTCGAGTCCAATGTGAGTGCGATTAATAACATCTCTGTTGACCCCACGATTGAGAACCGGGTTGAAACGGAGCAGACGACGCACGCGGGTGTTTTTTTTTTTCTTCGGCGTGCGGGAGCAGTGGCCCAGGCCGCGCCATGCTTGTGGCGCATCGGCCATGTCTGTGGCCGTTTCCAGTGTTGCCAATTGAAGAAATTGACAGATAAACTTTTTAACGAATACTACCTATGCAAACTTAACACCACCCGCATAATCGGGACAAGCAGGTAGGCCATACGTGCTTTCGCAATAAAAATATCAGTAATGGCAACGGTCGGTCCTGATGATCCCCTGAAATGACACAACAATAAGACCTGCCTTACTTTTTTAGTCTTTAAACAGATTTTACATCTTTTGAAGCAGTGGTACTTTTTGCCACAGCAGTCAGCCTCTTTTACCAAATATTTGGGAACGTCTCTTACTGAACGTCTGGCAGTGCCACTTACCAGGGGATAAGACTCGTTCAAGTAGCGCTTTACTGAAGTGCAAGTTCATTGAAACACTAAAAGCATGAACCTGCCATTCACACAATTGGTTTGACTTTGACGGTAGATAGTTCGCTTCAACGAACTACGAAGAGACTTTACTAAAGAGCACTGCAGAAAATTTATCTTTTTTGTAACTCTAAATTAGTGTAAACAGGTTAATATCTCCGTATAAAAATATCCTCCCTGACATTCACAAAAACCTTTATTGCGAGAGCAATACATTCGGCATAGGCATGACCGAGCAATGGTTCAAAAGGCCGATAGTTTGAAAATAATCAAGGTAAAGAAAGAAAAACTCATTGAATTCGGTATGCCATTCAAACCCCAGCCTAAAAGATGCGGCTGGAGCACGCATCATATACACAATAGAAAATTTTTTATTCCAGCGAAATTAACTTGAACCTATGATTGCGCTGCAGCACAGAATTAGACACTTCGGCGGAGGCATGTATGCAGGTGTGCAGAAGTAATGTGAGCATGTTATTCATAAAGCGAGCCAAATACGTTTACGTTAATAGCGTATATGTATGGCTGGCAACGGCGATTGGCCAGCTTTCTGAGTCATAGTGGAGAAAACAAGAAGTAACGCCAGAAAAAATGATTATGACGATGTTCATGAGGAGGCATCGTCGCCCAATCGGGGGTACCGGGAGTAATTCTAGCCCGCTTATTGCAAAATTAACAGAGCACGTGTATAATATCAGCGTAAGTTCGGGTAGTGCATAACAGCGCGATTGGCCTCATACGTCTCGGCAACAGAATAAAAAAGGCGCATTTGGAACAGTATAAAGACGATTTTTTTTTTCTAATCAAATATATGTTAGCGGTAGTTGCAATTAATGTATGTGTACTATGTATGTACCCACTCCTGCTTGGGCCCGAATAGGGCCTGCAGTATTTGTAAATAAATAAATAAAAAATTCTAACAAGAGGACACCATCGCATCACTTGCCACTTTTGTGTTGTCTCAGCTATTTCTAGTGCGACAGACTCTGAAGCGGCCACCCCAGCGGAAGCACTGCGCTGTGGCAGCCCACAAATACACGCCTCAGACGAGGATGCAAAGGAACCAAAAATATCGCATCGCGAGCCCAGGCAGGTGTTCAATCTAGCTAGAGCGAAAACTAAACGGCTCCACCGCAACTGCTACGACATCAAGATTACACGCAAAGAGACATTTACATTTTAATAAAAACGACACCAGAACGGGTGGTCACCCTATTACGACCGACTTAACTATAGACTTGGAAGATGTGATAGTTGGAAAGAAAATGTAGCCATCTTAATTTTAAAATACCGGCGCGTAAGCAGCTTGAGAAGTCTTCCCAAATTCTTGCGATAAGCCTACCTGGCCAATAATCATAAAGTCTAACTTCCCATTTACCGACTGTGGTCAGATGCTAAACTGGTGAAGTCAACCGCAAGTGAAAAATTCCATACAGAAAAATGGTTTTACTGACAAAAAAATATGACTCCAACCCACGCTGTGAAGGTGGTTGGAAAGCAAAGCTATGAACGACACCTACAAAGATTCCACAGATGAAGTCACTGGAATTCACACACGTGGCTCTAGCAAAAGTGAAACCAGACATTCTGCCAGCCGTTACACTCTAATCCGGGTAACCGATAATGTAACTTCTAAACGGAAGTAACCTATAAAATAAAGGTTACAATGGATTCATTTTGATGTTTTCTTTATCCCAGTCCGTTCTAAGGGTTACAAGCGTGAGGTTAAAAGCGATTTATAGGTTACAATAATGATTTATAGGTTACATCAACAAAATCTGACATGTAACCTCTACGTTGTAACCTATAAAACGCCCTGTAACCTCTAAGAGATGCTCGTCGCGCCTTCTCTCCCGGCGGCCGTTGATTTCTCCGTTGCATGACGGGATATAGAGTAATGGCGGCGCCGGCAGGCCCGGTGGCCGCGTTTTCGCGCCACTCGAGCCTTTTAACCGCTGTGATACCCCTACGATGAAGCGAGGATTGCTGTAACAAGACTTATTTGTCGGCGTGAGTCGCGGAGGCTGCGGCGAGCCCATTTGTGACTGGCAGCGCTTCACGGACCGTTCTTCTACGACCAGCATCAAGTTCGCATGTTGGACCAATGCCCCGGCGCCAGTGAAAGCGAACTCGGTGAGTATATTCCCGTGACGGTTTCGGTGTTTTCATTGGATGTATCTTTTCGCTGGGGGCTTTTCAATTTGAAATTGCAGCATTCGAGAGGGATTTTCGTTACCTGACTGGTTGCTTCGCTGGACGTTTTCTGTTGTCCGCGACGGCAATTGAATGAAATCACAGGCTTGCGTTCGTTGCATAAGACTAGAGCGGACGATCGGGAAAGCACAGATAACGGCGCCCGTGACCTGCTTTCTGCTCTGTTTGCGCGCCTTCGTCATGTGTTGAGCGTTTTGTTTACGCTGTTCGCTGCATCGGGCGCACTTGACGAGTTATTGGACCATGTAATTGCCAGGTAGCTCTGTTTGAATAATTGAATTTTTTCCCATTAAAGTCTTATATTATCGCGCTATTCTCTGGGTATTATCATTTTGTTTCAGTCGTCGGAAAATGTTTATTTTTCTCGCTGCATATATTCGGAATGGTGTTCATTTTATTGGTCTTGTAGTAATATATCCGGATAAACACAAGGTGTGTGCTGCAGAAAAGTAGTCAACTAAATGCTGCCCGAAATTTCTAAACTCACTTTTGTCCAGCACAAGCCTCTTTTTTGTGAAAGTTTGCCTTACGGCACAATAAAAGTTTTCGTATGTACAACAGTCCTCATTTTTTTCATTCTTTTCCTTGAGTGGGTAAATTTGGTGTTAGTCATTTTGAGACAGCGGGCCATTTCCACCATGTTAAGTGGTTTATTATTCTCATTCGCGCAAATCAGTCGTTTATTTATTCGCGCGGTATTGCAGGGCAAATGATTGTCTCGCGTGATCCTAGTGTAGCGCAGTAAAGCGACTTTACAGAATGGTGGTATGTATGAGCCAGCATGCAGGCTGCTTGATTGTTTTTTGATGATACAGAAATTGTGACGAATTACACAGAGACAGGTGCAGGTGTAAAAATGGGTTCTGCACCCTCATCGGATCCTGGCTGTTCAAAAAGTGGGGTTGCATCTGGCTACCTATGCTATGACTTATCAGCACTACTGTTTTTTCTTACAGGCAGTGTTCCTTGAGCTGACAACTAGGACTCCCCTGCGTATGACACAAGTTGAACTGAAGTCTGATTTCAGAGGAAACAACGGTATGAAAATGCAATAACTAAAACACATTCATTCAAATATTCTTTGTAAAGATGGCACCCAGGCCTGCACAGACAAAAGTATGATTCACTTGTAAAAATGCGAGGCCTTTCTTCAAGTGTTATGATGTTATATTTCGTATCTTATTTTGCCTCATGTTTAGTGACTCTGTCTTTCAGTTCGTTACTACGTGAATGTTATGAATTCACATAACGATTTCCTCAGTATGGAGCTTTGTAGTTTTTCAGCAACTCTAGCTATTCTATAGGATGCGTGGTTTTGCAGAGCCAACAAGAACTCTTTTTCTAAAATAGCTCTGTAAGAAATCTCCAGTTGTTAGTGAGTGCTTGTGCTGTGTTCTTTTCTTCGTCTTGTCAAGTTTGAGGTGTTCTTTCATTATGAATGTATACCAACTGCCCAGCTCTAAAGCCTATTGCATTTTAACCCAAATAACCCTTCGAGTCATTACAGGTACAGACCTCCTGGGAATGCCACTTGAAGACCGGTGCAAGTTCTAGATGTATCCTCTCCCACAACACATCTGGACGAAGAAAAAATGTAAGTTGGCGATTCCTTTTTACTGATAGCCGAGGAAGAAACCACCGATAAGAACACTTTACTTAAAATGAAAAACGTTTCGGCTTCCACGTGGGATCCTTGTTCAAAATGAAACTGCCAGTACAAGGGGGGGGGGGGGGGGGAGGCGGAGGAGGATGTTTAAGTACAGCCAAAAATGTGACGCAGGTGGCGTCAGCATGGTGAAAGCACGTTTCCTGGGTTTAGTGCGACGTTCGCTCTGTTGCGTGTACGAGTGATTCCACATGAAGGCGCGGAAACGTTTTTGTTTTCTCTTTTGCAAATGTATGTCAGTTTATCTCGTAGCCCAAAGTTTCTGCCTGTTCTGGGGGAGCATGCAGAAACATTTCGCGAGATAAACTGGAACACGGCATGATTAAAATTCGGGAAGGTTGGCCGGTATGACTATAGTGGCTTCGCGTTGTTCTGAACAATGCGGCCAAATTACTCTGTGTAACGATTACTGTGAAATTATTAGGAAAGGCCGTAAATCACTCCTCTGGTGTGGCCTTTCATTTCATTCTCTGGTCTCCGTCTTCATTTCCGTGCAATATATTTTTCGTACTTCACATGCCTGTGGTTTGGTGTGAGGGGCTTATGGTTGCACTGGATTTTGTTCTTTTTCTGAAATTTTCTGTAGATGGCTCTTCAAGATGGGGAAATCCAAGTGACGGCCCCTCACATATATGCCTCCATCTGCCGCAGCAGGGAATAAGTTATTCAGATGACCTCGGGAAATCTTCAGCGTGCCCTGATTTTGTGCCTGCTTGTGTACTACGTAAATTGCGAAGCTTATCTCTGAATTTTTCCAAGCGCCTTTTTTCATGCAGGAAACTATAGATACCATTTAAAGTTTGTCCAAAAGACAGATTGCAATCGGCCTAGAAACTTGTTAGTGCTGCATAAAAAAAGATAACTTGGCGTGGCAATCACAATTCAGGTGGAACTGTAAAGAGGAACCTAAGAGGGAAGTGTAAAGATGGATTCGTAAAGACGAGTGAATTCCAAGTGTAATATTAGACTGAGTGAAACGGAGAATGTAGGGAACATAGCCATAAACACTGCTTTGTATGAAAAAGTGAATTTGTAATAAATGTTCTTTCTACTTTCCCACATTCTGCGTTTTTTCTGTGGGGAACCACGACAACAACGCTGTACTGGGAAAGTGCACCCCTGAGAACCATCTTATCAATGTACCTTAAACTCGAATTCGTCTGAAATTGTTCAATGGCAGTATCCAAACAATTCGGAATGCTTTGCATACATCCGTGCAAATATTGAGGTAAAAAATTTGTATATTTGGCCATGTTTGTGAACCTGTTCACGCAACATTTATTAAATAGGTTTAATAAGGATATATGAATAAACCGATTTTTACCTGGAAGTCTAAAGCAATATAGGAAACACCAATTCGCCCAGGAATCCGCACTCGTCTAATACTCATTAAGGAACGATAATAACGTTGGGGTGGTTCGCAGCTTTGCTTTTTAATAAATAGCCCACAGGTGTTTCATAATAATAAATGTGAATGTTCAAAACTACCGATGCCAAACTTCTGGAAATGTGCTCCTGTTAAATGCGCAAATATGTGTGCATGTACTGCAATTCTCTTTTGATAAGCATGGCCTTGGTTGTCAGACAATAATTTTTGGCTTAAGGCTATGTTATCATAACTTTGGCGTCCTTTTGAAGTATGCTATCAAGTGCATGTTTCCACTCAAGCTTGGTTTCACTAAAGCCTAATGTTGTTTAACTAAAGCTCAATTTAGCAAAAGACCTATCATGCATGTTTGATACTGGTTTCTTAAACGCCACAAAGCTGATGCAAACATCAAATTTAGTTATGCCTGTTTATAAGACTTAAGCGTCGCCAATACTCACGAAGATTTTTGGGTGACAACCTGGGTAACAATTATCGAACAGGTAATGCAATGCATATATATTAAGAGAACATTTTCAAGCTTTTTGGCACTGCTGTTTTAGGAATGATAAAAGTAACTTCTCTTTTAGCCCCAGCCGCGTGGCCGGCAGTTTATTCAAGGGACGAAGAAAAGACACCCGACGCAAAAGTTTAGACGGCGCAATGGACAGCATGGTCGCACATATCTTCCACTAACGCAATGTTTGTTCACCACGCGGGAAAGGCGCCTTCGGAGTGCCGCCACAGCGGCGCCGGCGAAAGCGCGCCTGGCGCGCAACATCGCACCTTCCAATTTGTGTGGCCTTGGACGGCGGTAGATGTAACTTATATAAAGGTATACATGCTGAAAGCTGCAAAGTAACCCATAACTGCGTAACCCTTACGTGTATACGTATATAAAGGTTACGAAGATATAGGTTACATTTGTACCTTATAAATTATAGGTTACAAAAATTCGAAAATGTATACCTCTATTAAGGGTTACCCAGCTTAGAGTGTACCCGGGATTCCCGGGGGCGCCGTCCCGAACACCGCAGCGTCGGCCACGGCCGGGCTAGAACGGCGGACTCCCCCGTTTTAGCTTGGCCGTGCCTTTGCAGAAATAAAACGGTCAGAAGCGTCCTTCGAAGGGTGAGACAGCGGATCCTGATGTGCTAGCTTGGGGCTACACCACCGCGCGACACAAGCGCAAACACCGAAACAACCCGGCATGTGAGCTTATTGATTCCCATTTTTACCGATTTAAACTAATTGTTTTGTAAGTTTAAGAATAACGAGAAAGCTAACGGAACTTTTATAATCACTATTTATCAATACTAGTCGCTCCATTCGTCTTTTGTAATACCTGTTAAAACACGACCGAATCCGTATTCAGCAATTTAGAAAACGCAGCCCCATTCGTGACAAGCCGCGCGCAAAAGGTGGCGTTTTTCTAGCGGCCAGATGTCTGTAAGTGGTCTCTACATTTTGTTTTCCCGCCCTACAAACCAACCCTTAAGGCATCTTTGTCGTATGACCACTGAATTCCGTCGGGTCCGGGTTATCCAGGAGGTGCTGATGATGATGATGATGATGTCCTCAAATTTTTTGGCACGTACCCACAAGGGGGGATTGGCCAGGGCTAAATCGGTTAAAAACGTGGGGACTTCAATATACTTATTTCCGGAAAGAGGCTGTAAAAGAAAACTTAGTTGTTAATGAAACCCGAATTACCCATTAATCAGCACCGCTTAGCAATTCAAACGACCTGAGGCAGAAAGAAAATTTTGAATGCAATTATATATATCCCTTCTTGCAAACCCCAGCTTTGATGCGCCAATAGATAATATAAGTGTTATCGATAAAGTCAACCCCAACCTCTCAATCGGCTCCTTCAAAAACAGTTGTCTAGCTGTTGAGAAACGGCGACAGTCGAGGAAAAAATGGTCGATTGTTTCGGGGACCTGGCACCGCACACATAGTTCTGTAGGTGAAAGTTCTGATCTGAACAGATAGAAATTAAGCCTCGGTACCCTGCAGCGCAGCTCGGTGAAGGTCACCTCGCATTGCCGAGAGCCACAAAAATGAACATTCCACCCGTACTTTAAATGTTGGAACTCTTCAAATGATAAGAGTGAATCGGAACGGGTGGCGTCTAAATGCCAATATGGTCTTAGTCTCGCAGATGCAAATAGAGCCAGATTAGGAATTCCGAATTGAATGGGAGCGGTGACGGTGAGATTAGCTAAATGGTCCGCTTGCTCGTTGCCCCTGATGTCCGTGTGGCCAGGGACCCTTCACGTGCCTGGGATGTTGTTGTTGTTGTTGTAGTCCTTTATTAGGCGAGGGAAGGCCAACAAAAAATAATAGTGTGCGGTACAATGGAGAGTCCGAAGAGGAAGTTAACGCCGATACAACTGCCATCGAATCAGATAATATGATGATTTTTGAAACATGCTGCGGTACTTTGCATAGAGCTAGAGCTATTGCTAAAAAATTCGGTCATAAAAATGGGTGTGCAATCCGGGATTCGCAGCGAACAACTCCAGTCTAAAGATTGTGAAAAGATGCTGTCGAACAAGTTAATCAAGCCGTGGGAAGTAAGCGCGCAATGGACGCGAAGCAGCGTCAAAACAGGCCCAGCGCCATCGCTAAAGAAGAGGACAAAGCGGAAGGAAGGTCCCGCCGACGCAACCGCCGGGGTGAGCGCAGGGAGTGCTGGGTAATAGCGCCATATCGCCGCGCCATCTACGCTGTGCTTTCTGAGCCAAAAGCGCCCTGCGCCTCCTGAGCCGCGTTGGGAGTTTCTTGTCCCGCACGCCTCGAAAGATCAGTTGGCTGGTAGAGGTAGAAAGCTTTGCTTTTTAAAGTTTACACTTGGGGTAAGCCGAAAACGACGCTCTGCTTTTAGAGAGTGAGCAGTAGAAAGCGTGAGAGAGGCACTGACATAGATGTTTCACAAGGATTCCTGCGAGCTCACGATTGCCACGTAAAGAAAACCTTGCACCTCTCCGCCTAAATAAGAAGATGGTTGAACGCGAAGCTTTCTTGTGAGGGATTCCTTGGTTCGCCAATCCCACACTGCGAGTAGGTGCGACTCTGAAGGTACGCGCCACTTTTGGAGACTACCCTCGGCAATTCTCGGGTGTGCACTCCATAGGCCTCTATGTTTGTTATTAAGTGCGAATGCACTTCTTAAGCGACCCTGAATCACGCGTCCACCGCCGTCCGTCCATCCGCACCAGATACCCACTTAGGGCGATTGGCCAAGAAGAGTTCCTAATTTCTTTAGCACATACCCACTTAGGGCGATTGGCCAAGAAGAATTATTTTGCATCACCCGTGCATTCCCACTTACTTGGCACATACCCACGTGGGGGATTGGCCAGGAATCGGGCGTGAGAAGGGCTAATGCACCCGCTTAAAGGAGTACTGACACAAAATTTCAAAGCTGAGATCCGCTCTAGCAATCAAGTACAACGACAACACAAATAGGTGTCTGTGCATGGCACATACCCACGTGGGGGATTGGCCAGGAATCGGGCGTGAGAAGGGCTAATGCACCCGCTTAAAGGAGTACTGACACGAAATTTCAAAGCTGAGATCCGCTCTAGCAATCAAGTACAACGACAACACAAATAGGTGTCTGTGCATGGCACATACCCACGTGGGGGATTGGCCAGGAATCGGGCGTGAGAAGGGCTAATGCACCCGCTTAAAGGAGTACTGACACGAAATTTCAAAGCTGAGATCCGCTCTAGCAATCAAGTACAACGACAACACAAATAGGTGTCTGTGAATAAATGCATCTTTCTTTCTTTGTAGTTGTGTCTGTGTGTGTGTGATCTCTCTTATGCGAACATTACCGAACCGCGCAAATTCAACTCGTGCATTCGCACTTACACACTCTCCCCCTCGGGGAAGTGCGAGGGAATTTTTGGTGTGTACGGCGCGAATCGGTACCTGCTGCTTGGCGTTCAGTGAGCAATTTCACAGCAAAGCTGTATACCTATACCAAGGTGCATGCGTCAAGCAAATCCGGCATTCATCATAGAGCTCAGTGTTCGTTTACGAAAACCACAAAACAATCATCGAAACCATATTATGGATGATACGGCGCCTGTCAACAACAGGAGCCCCGACCATGTGTCCACCGGTGAAGAATATGTTTGCAGATTACTTTTGAACGCTAGAAAGGACTAGTGTTAATAAATAACGCAGTTCTTGCCCAAAACGCCGAGCGCACGCATCAGACTGGGCTGGAGTCAACATTTCCCGCCAGAGAAGCCGAGCGCAAGGTACGTAGACAAGGCATTAGAGTACCGCCTCTGAGGCACGCATGTCAGCAAGGACGGCCATTTTCTCCTCTATCAGAGTTGCGAGACTGCCGCATCTACAGCCTCACAGTTAAATTCGACCGGGTCGTTTGTTAACAACACTACCGAAGATGTATCAAAATGGCATCTTTAGACACATTTCTGCTGCTAAGATGCTGTTGAACGCCTTGCACGTCAGTCGCGCACAGCCGCAGTGTATAAAGGACAAGCCACGCCTACCAGAGTTAACAGCGTAATACGCCGCCTAAACAACAAAAAGGCGGCGTCCATGAACCGGGGGAGTGTAAACGAATGTCACGTTATGCGAACTGAGCAATTGTCATGGCGGTGGCACGAAACAATAGAAGTGCCGATATTGTGCACCCTTATCAACTGACATTAATCGAGCGCAAGCGACAAGCCAGGCGAGCAATATTTTATACCCTCCTCCATCCCCATTTGTGGTAGTTTACAACACCTATTCTGGAATAAAAGGTGATGTTGGGCTTGTTGGCTCATAGTGAATGGGAGGCTTAGCGCACAAAACACGAGGACAGTGGCAGTCTTCGTGTCCGCTGTCCTCGTCTTTTTTGTGCTAACCTTTTCTGGACATCCACTTTCACAGGGGGGGGGGAGCGAGCGGGGGGGGGGGGGGGGGTATTGGTACCAATTCAAAGACCGAGTAGGTGCCGGATTGAGGTGGTAAAACCCAAGATGTGATGGTAGGCCTAACATCCCAAACATCAAAATGGGTAGTTAAGCATAACGTTTTCTGGCTTACAGCCTTAGGGCACGCAGAGCACCGCCATTTTCCTCGTGGGACATTGCTTTTTTCTTGGCTGAGTTTTCCAAGCCACTTCGACAATGTCGAAATGGAGTAATTGGTTAGACGCTGGCTTCATAACGCAAAGGACCCAGGTTCCATTCTGCCCACGGAAAGCGTTTTTTTCTTTCACTTCACCCACGATCATTCATCATCATCGTCACAAAAAGTTCGCTTTCCTGGGTACATGGCATCAGTAAAGAGACTAAATCTTCGCTTTAAAACTAACAAAAAGTCTTAATATAGGTGGGGCATTTTTTTTTTATAACTATCAGCCCAGCTCGCCAGGCTACATCTTAACAAACGTTTGCCTCACCATATCGTGCAAATGGCACATGCCTCAGAAACGGGGGTGCAGATAACCGCAAACGAGACGGCATTAGATTTTAATAATGGTCCTTTTTAAGTGCGAATGCACTTCTTAAGCGAGCCTGAAGCGTCCGCCGCCGTCCGCATAGCAACAGCTGCGGGTGCGCGCGCTCCTCGTCTTCCTTGGCAACGGGGGGAGATGGGCGCGCGCTGCCTGGCCGCTGACATGGCACATACCCACGTGGGGGATTGGCCAGGAATCGGGCGTGAAAAGGGCTAATGCACCCGCTTAAAGGAGTACTGACACGAAATTTCAAAGCTGAGATCCGCTCTAGCAATCAAGTACAACGACAACACAAATAGGTGTCTGTGAATAAATGCATCTTTCTTTCTTTGTAGTTGTGTCTGTGTGTGTGTGATCTCTCTTATGCGAACATTACCGAACCGCGCAAATTCAACTCGTGCATTCGCACTTTCACATTCTTCCCCTCGGGGAAATGCGGGGAATTTTTTCTGGAGAGTCGCCAAGCCAAATACTCTTGCGCTTAGAAAAAACTTTCTCTGCAAGTCCACTCACCTTAAAGTCCTTGAAGGGGATGTTGGGAAAACGTTTTCTGAATACTTCCAAAATTTCAGCCGCAATGGCATCCTGGACGGAGCCCTCGACATCAATGTACTCACATTCGGAGGCAGCATAGGTGCACGAGATCGCCTGGTGGGCAAGAAAGAGAGCAAAACAAAGATTAAGCAAAAATTATATTGACATCTCCGTTAATATGCAGCCAGTAACATGAGAACAGTTATTGCGGTGGCGTGGCTAAGCCGTTGTGCTGCTGAGCACAAAGACGCGGGCTAGTTTCCCGGTCGCAGCGGCCGTTTTTCTTATGGAGGCGAAAAGCGAAAATGCCCATGTGTTCGAGATTTCGGCGAACGTTAAAGATTCTCAGGTGGTCAAAATTAATCTGAAGCCCTCCACTACGGCGCACCTCATCGCCCCCTAGCGCCGGAGCGTTAAACCCAACAATAACTCAATCATTAGTTATTGCGCTGAGGTATTTGTGCTCCTCCTAGTCCCGTATCTCTCTGTTTTCGCCCGCACGGTCTACAAGTTTTGTAGCCGCTACCGATTCCATTGCTGGACGTCTCCATCATTGAAAATGACGTCGTTTTCAGAGGAGAGGTAAGCGCGCATTGGTAGCTGCTTTCGTGCTTTCGCTGCCAAGCTGTCTTGATAGTAAATATCAGCACAAGACATAATCACGGCAGAGTGCACGAAAACACATTTGTATAAACACCTTTCCTACGAAAGTTTGTTGCGAGTTTTTTCACCTTAAAAAACCTATGTACGGTCAAACGTCCAGGCCAAGGCCAAAATTTGAACGAGTACTTATGATTAGACACCGTAATTCTCCTAAACATTTATGCAAGCACCTAGCAAGTAAAAAATTGGCTCTAATTTATGCCGTGAAGGATGTTGGAAAGCAAAGCTGTGAACGACCCCAAAAAGATTCCACATGCGACGTCACTCGAATTCACACGCGTGGCTCTAGAAAGAGTGAAACCAGAGATTCTGACAGCCGTTACCAGGGGTTCGCGGAGGCGTCGTCCCGAACGCCGCGACGTCTGCCACGGCCCGGCTCGAGCGGCAGACGCCGCCGCTGTAGCCCGGCCTTGCGTCGGAAGAAAGAAAACGGAGTGCAGCGTGTTTCGAAGGGTGAGACAGCGGAACCTAGCCATCCTGATGTGCTAGCTCGGGGCTACACCACCGCGCGTCACAAGCGCAGACACCGAAACAACCAGGGATGTGAGCTTAGTGATTCCCACTTATAGCAATTTTAACCTAATAGTTTCGTAAGTTCAAAAATTGAAAGAAAGCTGACGGAACTTTTATAATCGCCATTTATCAGAACCAGTTGCTCCATTCGTCTTTTGTAATACCTGTTACAATACAACCGAAATGGTATCCAGTAATTTAGAATACGCAGTTCCATTCGTGACAAGCCTTGCGCAAAAGGAGGCGTTTCTCTAGCGGCCTGATGACTGGGCCCTGCAAACCAATCCTTAACGTATCTTTGCCGTACGACCAATCAATTCCCTCGCGTGCGGGTTACCAAAGAGGTGCTGTCGAACAAGTTAATGAAGTCGTGAGAAGTAAGCGCGCAGTGGACGCGAAGTTGCGTCAGAACAGGCCCACCGTCGCTGAAGCAGACGACAAAGCCGACGAAAGGGTCCCGCCGAGGCGCCCATCGGGGTTAGCACGGGGCACATCACCGCGCCATCTACACTGTGCGTTGTGAGCGAAAAGCGCCTTGCGCCCCTCAACCGCGTTGGGAGTTTCTCGTTGTACGAAGCACGAAATTCTTCTTCACAGGAATATACCATACAGGTGATGTTTAGTCACAAAGAAAGATGTACTATAATGCTCATCGCTGGTGCCCAGGGCACTGTTTGGCACTTGTCAGGAACAAGAGTTCAAGTAATCTCCTGTGATCTGTCAGATGCGAACGTACGAAACCTGTCGCTCTCCCAAATGAACTTGCCACCTAGAGGAGAGAAATCTTTTCGCCCTTCACGACTGTTGCTCAGATTCTCTCCAACATGCCTCAATCCCTGTCACCAAACTACGTATGGACTGCTTTGCGCACGTGACACACCGTACATTAGTCATGTGAAGCAGTATGGGTATAAGGAGAACAAGAAATTTGTACTGGTCCGTGGTGCCACTCCCGCGCCATCAGCGAAACTTCCAGTGCAACTGAAGAAAGGTAGCAAATCACCTGCCATCCAGTCTCATTTGTTGGAAAGCATCTATGATACACGATGGACGCACCAGAGGATTTCGGTGTTGTGCTGAGATCAGTATTAGCAATTCTTAACAGCCAGGAAGAAGCCAGCTCTTCCTATCAGATAACATGAACAGTAGGGGTAGACGACGGTCATATTGAAGATATTCCGGCTCCTCCTTCAAATATACCATTCTGAAGCTTTATCGCACTTAATTTTCCTTTTCAATTTTTTTACTACCCTAAATTGTGTTCGTCATGTGGTACCCGTATGGCCGCACATATTGCTGTGCTCCTTTGGCTACTTATATGTACAGTACAGTCCCGAACAGACTTGTCTATAACAGCAGTTCCACTTGAACTAGTTACCTCGACAACTGTGGACACAAATTGTTTACAAATTCGCTGAGAACAAAAACAAATCACTCACCTCCACGCCGTGGACGATGTGGAGGCTGCGAAGCACTGGGACGCAAGTTGTGTATTGCCTGTGGGATGAGCGTCATGGTCTGTGCGTGCTTATGCACTCTTAGTTCGAAATGATTTTGAGGTGCAGTAAATGCACTGTAAATGACAAGCGCCACACGAAATACAGTTCTCGTCTTAGTACTTCGCCCCCTCGGCATAGTTCATTGCGTGGAGATGTGTGGCTTTTTTTGCATTTTGTACCCTTTTATGTGGCTTGACTCACATATTTTTTTATTATAATGCTGTGTGCACGGACGCCAACGGACGCCAACGGACCTTGCGAGGTCACTGTGCACTGCAGTACCTATTTTGTATTCAAAAGTTCCGTCTGGCGGCGCAGTCTAGTGGTGGTGTATTGCATTTCGTTTGTGTTGTTGCGGGAGTCGGTGGTTCAAATCTTGCTTTCGCTGGTTTCCTTTTTTTCTGCGACTCCCTTTGAGCCGTTCGTCCATAATTCTGTCTGCACGGGCGTGAACGGACAGACATTGCGAGGTCCTAAGGGTGCTTCGCACCTAAAAGTGGTGGCCCTAGACTTCACAACTCCGAGGTAAATTTCTTCAAATCTTTTTCAGGCGCGGACGACATAACGCTGGAAATTGATTACAGGCCAATGCTTTATTATTTCCCGCAATAAAGTTACGCAGTGGTAGAAGCATCAGAAATATCACGGCTTCAATAAGGAATGCACACAGCTTCTATGCTTGCAGGAAATTAATGGTTAGCCTTGCAACCTTCCCAATAATACTGGGTAAAATGCGCTATTGGGCTAGTTGGTACATTATGAATTACGGAAATTCCGCTAACTGGAGATACAGAGTAACGAAGACAAACAATGCGCATTGTTTGTGTTCTTGCTTATGTGCAGTTAGCGCAATTTTCGTGATTCTTAATACTGGGTAATGTTACCTCACCTGCCCCTTTTGAATCATGCAATGCACCTCGTGCTAACCGACATTAGTCCAAACAATGAGAAATATGCCATATTTGGCCAATGCTAACTTCTCCCTTGTTGTAGACAGCAGCTCTAGGTTAGAGCATCAACGACGAAAAACCCACTTGACGCTGATCTCACCCCGCACATTAGATTAAGCAAAAATCTACGCGCGGTTACATTCCGCTTAAGTTCCACATGTAAATCAACATGTACACGTCATTGTCGATGTGCACGTTATTTCGTGTACATTATCTGTTTATGTTGCGCACAATTTTACAATGATTTGCACGCATTTTGACTTGGTGCGCACGTGCTTCAACATATTGTGAAATTTCTGAGCTATTTTCCCTTAAAGTTCGCCTCTGCTCTTTGTCACTCTCCACAAAAACTCCCCTCAAGCCTTATGTAGGCCACTTGTGATTCCCCACACCCAATGCTTCCCAGTTTATTTTTTGCGCTGTTAGCTTCCCCTGTTAAATAAACCGTTCATCTGTATAAAATTGCCATTTTGTTTCTGATGCGATGGCAGAGAAGGCGTCATACTCTACCCGCTGCACAACTGAAAACAGTGTTGGAACGTAGAACGAGAAGTTTGCTAAACACACAGTCATGTAATCAAAAAATATGTAGTCAAGTTGCGGTGTATTGTAGCTGAGCCGGAGTGACCTCGGTACTTTTCTTCGGAAGAAGAAATGGTTTTATTTTAGTTACTGAGGTCAATTTTGCACTCACGTAAACTGGCAACTTAACTAAAAAGCTGCTACCGGTTCTAATTTTGTCCATAGCGTATTTTTCAAATTTTGCAAATTAATCCTCCAACGAACGGAAAACGTGAAGAACCACTAATACACACCTTGCGACAGCCCGTAGTCCTGTTCGCCCCCGATCCGTGAATGAGGATTGGGTGGAAGAAGACAGTGTCTCCAGCTCCCATCTCCAAGTGGACACGCTTGTCGAAAACCGAGTTCGGCAAGTCCTTTACTCCGTGGTTCCATTTGTTGACACCGCCCTTTTGAATAACATCCAAAAATAGAGAGAAGCAAACTCATTGGCACAGTGTCACGATTAGAATAATTTCTCTTTATGAATAAAAAATGAAACGCTTCAGCGTGGGCTGGGAATAATAGGTGAAAACGTTGCAACAGTAAATGAAGAGATAGTATTACACACTAAATGACTGAGTCAAATGTGCCCCCCAACAATATGTCGTTCTCATCGTGCAAAAAATGAGCAAAATGCTACAGGCACATTTCAAGCAGCAAGGTGTGTGCGAGTATCCTACAGTGAACAAAAGAAAATTGCATATTTTAAGCAACTGCACTGGCCCACTGAATATTCCTGATGTTGTAGCCGCGAAGCTGTTTCATCTAATGAAATCGACTGTTAGGCCGTTTCTATCTCGACTATTCCTGAAACGAACAATATTATCTCGCGATTCCTAGATCGCATTGTGAACAGCTACAACACCACACAACGATTTTTTAAAACACGACTTCGTTGTGCACAAAAGGACTTTAAAATCTGGATTTTCTCAAATTTTTTTATATGACTTTTCCGACATCTTTCCCTTCCGCTTCTCTTTCTTAGCTTTAAAACCCCTTTCGTTTCAATGGGAAGCACAAAACCAAAATAAGTATTAAAGCCGTTGTACTGAATGTGAAATCGGTCGTGAAGTGCAGAGCAGTCATTCGCGATAATCGGTGGTGGCATTGTTATTCGCTCAATGCTACCACCCATCACGCTCTTCGCCGCCCTGTATCATTCCTCTCTTGATGAATATACAACTCAACTTTCCCACCTTCACAGTGCTTCACGCCCCCCACCTGAAACTGCGCCAGCGGGAGTTTGTTCTTTTTGTGCTTGATTTAATTTCGTACTCTGGAGCTGCTTTGCGTCATTTCGAAAGCGCAAATTTTTCTTGCGCGGCTGTAGCCTTTCTGCGGCATTTTGAACGCGCCATTTTTTTCGTGCGCGGACGCTTTTTTCGCTTACTGCCGTAAAAACCAACTCAACGAGCGTTCCCAACAAAATGAACGCGAAAGCTGCCGGTTATATACTCAGATTTTGCCTGAAATGTACCTGCAGTTTTCTTTGTGGTAAACAACAGGGAGATATATGACAAGCGACAGCGGTTCCCGAGGTTCAAACGGTTATGTATATTTAAACCGCGCTGTTTTCAAAGCATCAGCGTGACTCACTGACGCCGTACACCAGGCTCTACTTGGGTCCGTTATCTCGCTGCGCCGCGTCATTCCGGCAGTCGCTCCCCGTCGATGGTTAGCGAGCTACGACGACAAGGCGAGCCCATAAAGTGCTCTGCACTTAATATATTCCCATTTCAACCACATACCTCGGAATGAACAGTGAATACGATAACCTCTTTCCGTTCAAAGACCTCATTTCGCATTACTAATCACCATGTCACGCTTCAATTCCAGTCATTTGCAATCTGTCAATGCCAGTTTGTACGGTTGACTTTGTGGATACTGAGGACATGTTCCGAAACCTTACATAATGCTTCACCAAAAACATAAAAAAATATCTGCAACTACCGTGTATATAAGATGCTATCAGTATTTCTCCTTTGCGTGACTAATGTGAGTGCAGTCAGGGACAAATTAAATGCGAACACGCAAATATGAAACAGGGCACGCCAAACCGAAATATACTGTTCGCGGAGGCCAAATAATTTCACGCTGTATGTTTGAAAGACAATTTTCCCAAAGCCACGCGTCCTTTTAACTTGCATGGAAAGAATTCGCCGTATTTGTGTGTTTTACTTCACATTTTTTGTTCGCGCTTCGTTTGTTCATGACTTTACCATGTAAATTCACCAACCCTCCTTCCCCTCCTCGCATTTCTCCTCCCCTCCTTACCCCGAATAATCCGGTTTAAAGACGTAATTGCATATCTCTTTCCCTAGTCTCTTCATCCAACCTTCCATACACTCCCTCCACCCTACTTAGTTTGAAGTTAGCGGTGATTCACGTACGTAAAATTACAGGCTGCAACCTCCTTCTCCCGGCAAACACTGAAGCTCCCGGGACTGTGGGTTAAAAGTGTCTTCCACTCCCTATCCAGTTCGTCCCACTCTCCTTGGTTTTAACCGAACAAAACCCAAAGCGAAGAGCCCAGGAACGCCAATACCAAAACCGTGGTTGTGAGAAGCGAAGGGGCATAAGAATTTGCTAACCTCCCAGTCGGGGTAGCCATGTTCCAAGATTTCTCCATGGTGCGATCCGGGAATCACCACGAGGCAGCCGTTCTCGCGGGTCACCTTCTCCATAGCAGTCCAGGCGATGACAATGCGGTCGGCCGGACGAATAGGAAAATATAACAGGTCTTGGTGCAACGGGTGGCGCGAGGTCAGGGCGCCTGGACGAAGACACGACCCCCGTTGTAGCAAGACCCGCCAAAAGGCAGGAAAAGAAGTTCCTAGTTTCAGAACACCTCCCGTATAAAGAACGCGCGGGGAAATGTGTTTTGAGCACTCCGAACAATGCAAAGTTGCAAGGAACATCCCATTTCCAAGAGGTTTAGGCGTTACCATGCATTATTTCTCAGCGTGCATAAAACGGTGTCCCTAGGGAAAAGTGACAGGACGTGCTTGATGGCGGAGTTTTCCAGAGCACAGCCGTTCCAAGATGATGTCAAAAAGACCCTTTATTGGTAAATTCAATCTTTGTCACTATAGTCAAAATAAAGAGAAGAGACGTTCCCAAAGAGTCTTTACGGGGCGGAGTTAAGTCGGTATTTGGGCGCTGCTCCTCGTGGGTGCTTTGCCACGTACTCTTTAACGTCACACAAAATAAATGTGAAACGAGGGGAGAAGTGGCAGGCTTATATTTATTTCCTCCAAACAAGGCATCTTAAGCATTCTAATAAAAGCCTAGAGAGCTCCAAAACCAGTAAACTCTCAAATAAAGAGAAAAACATTTAGCCTTTAGAGCCCCTTCGTAAACAAATTCTTCAGTAAAAAAACTGACCAAAAAGAAAACATGACCAACACAATATCATCAACTCGCATGTTTCGGATCAGCAACACAAAACTAGGCAACATCACGGACCGAGAAGTGACGCTCGTGTAGTGTCACATCATAAGACGAACTGTAGGGGTAACTACAGTCCTTTTTTTTTTTATTTCTTACTTTGCCCCAGCCTAGAACCAACGTACCTATATTAAGTTCCGCTGCCAAACTGCACTATTTCCTAAGGGAACTGCGGTCACAGTGGAATCTTAACCTAAGGCGTCGCGAAAGTCTCGCGCTGTAGTATGTCACTGCACACCTGCTAAGATTACCTTCTCAGAGTTATCTGCCTCTTGCTGAAAATACCAGAGGCTATCAGAGTGATGCCAGCCGGTCGGAGTAGCATTTCCGGTCAGCTAACAGCTAAGCAGTGAAGAAGTATTAAGTTTGTTTACTGTTTTGGAAAGCAGCGTTCCGTCCTTCGGAAGATGCGCTATTTTCACGTCCAATAGTACATACTTTAAACGTATAGGTAAAGCATTGAAGTGAAAACCCTGAAACTCTCGCGGGGAAAGTGGATGCTTGGTGAAATATGCCCTGAAATACCATCAGGCCGCACATCGCGACGACTCTCAACAGTGTTGAGACTCTATCTGCCAGATAATTTTGACAGATCTTCATACCTGACTCCTACCGCAGGTGTAATTTGTGGAAGAAACTCGGAATCTGCACACACACTTCAATGTATAAGTGAAGGCAGTTCTTAAACCGTGCCTATTAATCATGAGTAAATGCTCGCATTGTGTGCCCCGGTTATGTTCTTGCGTAATGAAGGCAATGTGAGCTGGAGATGAATGTTATCTAAGATTTATGCAGTTGGAGCTTTATGTTACCTGCAAGCCAAATTTTTACATAGATGTTCAATTTAAGCGCCTATTATCACCTGTACACGCTAAATGCAAGCCTACTGGAACCTACCAACCCCTAATAAGGAGGTATCATTGGTTCTATATATTTAGCTTTAAACTATTGAGTAGAAAAGTTGTACTGACATTGAGAAATATTGTAATTTTTCTGGGATAATTGCGACCAGCATTAAAAGACAATGAATGTAAAGTACAAATGCATTATTAAACAGAATTACTCTTCGGTAATTCAATCAACCCCATTGACGCCAGGAAAGACTGTTGCTGTAAGCAGTTTTAAAATATTTCAATATTTCCAATTTTGCGCTACACAGCATCAGCAGTGAGGAACTTCCTTATGCAACCTACCGCGATGAAGCGACAATGAACTCTGCCTTGTTGAAACACGGATTCATCACTATGCCTCTAGAAAACCCCTCTAGCCCTAGCGCTGAAACGTTTGGTTAGTGGAAGCATGCGACGCCGGCGAAGGTGGATTGCGGTATGGTATTGTGACCAATATCAAAGGCTTTTCTGGCAGCCTCAGCATATAAAAAAGACAGTACTTGCCCAAGAGTGCCATATGAGAGAAGACATCGCGTTCGTGCATCGCACATGCACTGCTTCAAGTAAATTTGGTAGACACCGCACCTGCAACATTGTCCTTCCGGCTTTTCACATTGTGAACTCGACTCCCGCAACCCTGACATATATCTTGCCTGGACCCTGGAACGCGCGCCTGGGAAGTCTAATGAGCTTGCTCATACCACAGCCAGGCGAACCGCACGTTCCCGGTCTCCCACTCCCTCAGCACCTCCCGAGGAGGCAACCATGCCGCTGCTCGCACATAACGCGACGTCCATTCGTAATATCGCTTTTCCGGCCGAAGCAAAGGTGAACACTGCAGACTCCGTCAGGCCAATACATTACTCCTTACCCCTCCTCCATGCCATCCAGCATACCTCCTATGCCACCACTTCAAGCTACTACCTTATTCCATGTACAGTATACCATATGGTTTGGGCCTGCACCCATGCATAATAGCTCTCCTTCCATGCCACACCCATTAGTAGTGGGCCGGCGTGCTGGCAAGCGTGTACCAAACCGACCGCCTTCGCGTAGTCAACGAACCGGGCCTCGTCAGCGCAACCCAGGGACTGTTGAAAATCGAAGCCCCCCCACACAATGCCGAGGACAAAGAACTTGGACAATTTAGTTTAGCCTCCAACTGAATTAGGCGTTACTGCTCGTCTTGTCATGTTAACCCCAAGGTAACCGGGAACTGATGCCTTGAGAACTAAACATAGCGGTGACTCGATCATCACAAGATATATCCTTACCACACAAATACCCACACCACTTTGCCGCAATTGTGAAGCAAAAATTACCGCGTGATAGCGAGTCACAGCAGACGCTAGCCTACTTGCATCTTACCGGCGTCGGGTGGCTTGTTGAGAAGCATCGAGTGGATAGCTGTCACATTTGGCCCGCAGAAAGACGAAACACAGTCCAAGACCTAAAAACACATTCAAAAGTAATCATGCATACCCGAGGCAAACATTACCTCGGCCATCGCAGCCTGGATAAAATACTCGTTAGCCATAAAGAATAAAAAGCAGAACTCCTAATATGGTAATGCCGTGAAAAATAAATTCGTTTGTGCTGCAGTTGTGGGACTATCTCAGTGTGCCAGGTTTACGTATGAAGGATATTTTAGCATGCTTCCATTTCGGAGGGAGAGTGCCGGTAATCCAGAAGTGATATAATATTTGATGAAAGAGGCTATAGAGGCATCATCGGGGTTTCAGAGAAGTTTATTGGTTATGCCATGTGGGCCGAGAGCTGTATTTGTACGGATCTTGAGGAACGACACGCGTACCTCAGCTTGTGTGATTTCTCGATCTAAATGAGGGTGTGGGGTCCAGATTATTGGGGCCCATTCAAAGTGGGGCCCTGTGCGATCTATGTAGCCTGGTGATGATCTAACAGTTGGGTGTTGGTGCCGGGATATTTGCGGTCAAGCTGAGTGAGTCGTGATCGGGTTCGGGTTCGGGAGGAGCAAGGGTCGAGTAGGTGTCGGATAAGGGACCAGATACGGCGCATACCTAGATTTCCGCGCATCTGATCGAAGAGTTGTGTCCAGTGGAATAGGACGAGCTCAAGGGCGTGGACCTTAATAGATTTTACTGCAAAGCAGTATATGTCTAACTCCCCTAGTTTTCGTTCCGGTATCACCGATTTACACGGCGCTGCTCCGGGGTTCCTCCTCGTCGTCGCTGACACCTCTTTCACAACAATTTTCCCCTCGCCTCCACCGATGCCCCTTTGGCAAGTTGTACAGGCGGCAGCTAACGGCAGTAGTGCGGTTATCCCATGATTGCGAAAAATAAACACAAGCATGGACTGGCGTAAAAATGCACTTACAATTCCTTACTCCCTAATAAGAAATTTGTGCCCACCGCGAGCTGCAGCCTTCTCCGTCACGGCGCATTTCTGCTGCGTCTCAGGTAGTGTTCGCATCCTGAGCGAACGCCCAGAAGCGTGGGCTACTATGCTGCTACCTCGCAGCGCACCGCCTCCACCGGCCAGCATGTTGCAAATCGTGTTTGAACCTGCCGCGCAAATGTCACGCGGTTCAGATTAGCCCCGCACAAGGGAACAGAGATCACGTTGTTGCAACTCGTGTTTGAACCGCCCGCGTAATAGTCAAGCAGTTGGATTAGTGGAGAATGGAACAGCGGCTGGGGAAAGTGCAGGGGAGGGTGCTCCTTGGTGGAGACGCATGAAACATGTGCGAGGGAAAGGCAGTGAGAGAGATGACGCCGTACCCCCCACGGGTCGTATTCCGCCTCACCCTTCGCTAGACACTCCTCTCCTTTTTTCTTGCATCGCTACTCGTTCACTTACGCAGATACGTGGACTAAACAGACGCCGCTCCCGCGAAGGCCAGGTAATGCCTGCCAATGGGCTGCCTCATAAAACGACCGAAACCCGCCGTCGCTGTTTGTGCTGAAATTCCACTTCGCCAAGTACCTGCGAATCCCTCCCGGTTGAAGAGAAACTTGCCCAGTTGGAACGATGGCGTGGGTCTATACTTCTTTTTCAGCTTGGAAGACCTTCCTAGCAACTTTTTCTCCGGTGTCTTTCGCGCCCACATATGCCCCATCACCGGTTACCGGTTTATGCGTAGACGGTTGGCAGGTGGAAAAGGGGGGTCGTGCACGCACAGCTAGGCTTCATGCCGCTACCGATGTAGTTCCGGTTGTGCTGGTGGGAGATATATATGTCGACATTACAAGGCTCAATGCGCTTAGTCGGCTGTCCTGCTTAATCGACTGGTTCGGGTGTGGGTTGATGTGTTACATAGACATCTTATACAGACAGTAAGATGCCTACGAGGGGGAAGGGAAACGGACAGCTGCATGTTTGTACGCGAGAATAGAGCTCAAGGGCTTCCAGGTTTTAAATCGTTATGGAACTGATGCATGCCGTTTGTTTGGAGTACGAACAGCAAGAAATGAAGCCAAAACACAAGTGCGAACGGGCGCAAAAACAACGGAAAGCTGCTGGCGGCGCCATTACCGCCTCAAGTTCAGCTCGTCGAGTACTGACGAATCCCTTCCGGATGAACAGCAAATTTTCCGCATGGAACGCCGGCGTAAGCCAATACCACTTCTTCAGAGGGCTTTCAGGGGAGGATACTTTCGATGGCTTCTGTCACTTCTAAGCACGCGCACATGACCGGTTGCCGGTTTATGCGGGCGCAGGTTTGAAGGAAGGAGGGTCGGGCGTGCACGAGCAGATATAGGTTCTATGCCCGTAATGACGGATGGCACGTCCGTCGTGCTGGTGCCAGGTTTAAAGGCGGACATTAAATGGCCCGATGGGACCTGTCCAGAGTTCTTGTGGTAAAGTGGAGTGGGCTTGTGTGTTACACGAACAGTAAGAGGCTTACGACGCGGGAGAGATACAGGCAGCTGCGTGTTTGTCTGCAAGAACCAAGCTTGGATCCTTCAGAGGTTCATTCAGCTACTTGCATGGCTAGCTATGCTCCACCGCAAATTACAACCCCTTTCGTACCTGTGGCAGAGTACAGTAGCTGAAGAGGACCTTGTCGACGCACAGCTCTTGTATTTTGTGGACCACATGCTCACTGATGTTGGCATTCAGCTTCCCTATATCTTTCATCACTGTCAAGCCCGGAACGTCCACCTTGCCCTCGGCAATGTCTTGAAAGCGTCTCCTGGACAGTTTTCAATTAGGAAGCAAGTGAGAGAACGTGCTCTGGCACTCAACTAGTTGACATGCCACCTACAACACATCTGTGGTCTGCAAGTTCAGGAGATACTAGTCGGTATCATTTACTCATTTTTGTAGTCAGTTCCTGTGGTTTTGACGAATGCACTACCAACTAATCAACCTACAAGATCAGCTTGGAGTCAGTGGGGGCAACCGAAATACCGATTGAAGATCAAGATTCCCCGCTCCAAAGTTCCTGCTGAATGCTGCAGCCGCGACATCACTGCACTGTCAAGATACTTTTTTTTTCAGAATGCTAAACAAGAAAGACGAAAACAATTTAAAACGTTATCATTACCGAATTTTTGGGTTGGCTTAAGCTTAGTTTGTTTTTCACTTTGACACTGCAGATTTCCTTCACGTGAGTCTACATGGTTAAGTAACGACACTGTATTATTTCATGGGTCACGAGAGAACGTGTACAAGAATATCCTGAAAGCTGGGACAGTGTGAAAAGTGGCTTTAAACCAACGTACTTGTAGACCTCAAGGTCCCGTGGAGCTACGAGGTTGCGAATGATTATGAAGCCATTGTCCTCGTAGAACCTTCGCTGCTCATCAGACAGACATCCGCTGCCAAGGGTGAAACGTAAACCTCCCTTAGACTGGGCCGCACTGATGTTGTCAACTTCCACCTGCAGAAAGAATAACACGATGACTCCTTTGGTGGCAGCGCATGGTAGCAGAGAAGGGGTGTATGCTTACATTACAATCATATTTATTGAGAAAAGCAGCACGAAGTATTGAACTCGTTTAAAAAGACGGTGTTCCACGTACATAAATTGGAGACAAACGCTGTTTCAGATTGCAATCAGTCTAGCACCCTAAACACATAACTCAATGGCACACGATCGACGGGTCACCCAGAGTGTTCATTTGTAAGCTTACCACCTTCGCCAAGGAACAAAAACCAGCCTTGTAGGAAGGTAATGACGAAACTTTTTGAGAGGATAATTATGTCGCAGAAACTATAAAATCTTCAGTTCAAACCCTTTTCTAACCTGTCACAGTTTCACAGGCGTGAGCCGTACATTGCTTCACGAAGTCCGAATCTACCAAAACCACACAAAAACAACCATCCCCATTAACCCCCAAAACAGGAAACGTGCAATAAAGGTAAGGCGGGTGCCTGTAGAACACATTAGGCGTAATTTTAAGTAGCGACTGCTCCAATACCACAGAGTAAAAAACAATACAAGAGTGAACTTTCGCTTTCTGCCAGATAGATAAAATCATCAGCACTTGGACCAAGTTCAGCTTTCGGCACCTGGTAGATGGAGTTGACGCGGCGCTAACACCGCAGCCCATATTCCGCCCCCGCAGCCGAAACGTGGCTTGGCAACGGAGCGGTTGTTTCCGATAACATTCCGTTCATTATGTGCCACGACGGTCTCTTTATAATGCCACAGCTACGATGCTTCGTTAACCGTATTAGTACTCACGGTGGCATTATCTGGTTGCTCAATCGCGGCCTCCGCAATAGGCATTTCCCAAATCCCCCAGAAAACGATGACCACCGATAGCATTGTACGGGACAGCAGTTTCTTGTGGAGTATATTTGCGCAGGCTAAACCTTGAACTGGAAATGCTTTCTACTGCTAGCGCCACAAAATGCTTGTTTTAAGACATACCCGAAATGTTTTTGACCAAAAACTTTCTGAATATATGAGTCTGGTATTTAAAAAAATCGCAGCATTTTATGTCACACGCTGACCGGGAAACACACGATGCCACCTGCGTGATAAAGGAAATCAAAGCTGTACAATAGGGAAGAGGCAGTTTCAAAAGCATAGCTGTTCACAGCAGTTTCTACTGAGGAGTGCCATATTTACACAACTAAGAGTTGCACTTACCCTTGCAAAAGCTGCACTTGAGTATCAGCAATGTAAGTGCTGTGGATAAATAATAACAGCAATATATGCTGCACGTCTTCTTTAGCCATAAAATTACGGGCAATTTTCGTATGTCCCTCAATTGTTTAGCGAATGGAGCACCTGCACGCATTTGCAATGCAACACTTTGTCTGAAGTGTGGGGACGATTACCAACGAAAGCACTTAGACACCACGCAGTAAAATAAAAACGGACTTACGCTTTGCTGTTCTTCAATCTTGCCGAAGACGTTGGCTATTTTGCCTCGTTCTAGCTGGTCGGACTTCAGACGCTTCTGAACCGTGAAACCTTGATGCAGAGAGACACAGAGAAAAATTTACTGGCGCGTTCCTTTACGCATGTGTATTCCCCGGTCGTTAAGAATAATACGCGTCTGCAATAGCGTATTCACAGTGATAAATATCACTAAATGTTATTTTAAATATTACCTTCAATGTTCTGTGGGGCAGTGTTTCATTAAAGTGCTGAAATTAGGCAATGCAACCAATCCCAAAATCTTCATGACATTACCGGTCCCCGCGCTGTCCCTATTTATTTATTTATTTATTTATTTATTTATTTATTTATTTATTTATTTATTTATTTATTTATTTATTTATTTATTTACCATATAGCACCCATTTGTGGGGTTATTGCATTAGCCGGGTTCATGGCACAAAATACAATATAGTCTGTACAAGAGGCCGCAAATTGGCAAAGAAATTAAGTGTAATCATGACAGACCTGGTATTAGAGCAGGTTTGCCAGCAACATGCAAGGAAGTAGTACATCGGTCTAACGCCATAGTAAACAATTACGATAACGTGATTCAGTGTTAGTATCTGATTACAAGTACACCTACACACACCCAAAACTGTGATCGCGCAAAGATAAATACAAAAAAGTGTGGTACAATTACGTGTTCACAACATTTTAATTTTAGTAAAAAATACCACCCGAGTTAAGGGAATTCGCGTGGCCAAGCAACGAATTCCAAAGCGCTGTATTTATTGTTAGCAAAACAAAAACAGTATTTCAATGTGTCCATGCGGGTATAATTAGGGGAGAGGTTAAGCGCATGACTGCCTCTGGTCAGTGCGGGCACGCATATGTCACGTATTTGTTAGAAGACCGGCGACATGCACATTGAATGATGTGGGGGGAAAAAGTTCAAATATTTCATTTGGCGACGCAAAGGTAAGGTGGGAAAATTTAAAGATGGTAGGGCCGCGGATCGAAAAAACGTACGTCGTAGAGGCGATAAATAAATCCGACCTTTTTCTTTTGAAACCCTTCAATATTCCTAATATCCCCTCGGAACTTTCACAATTCTTAATAATGATATCAATAAATGCCGCTTTTTGTCCTGGCCCTCCCTGCCTTCGGTGGTTTCGCTGCAGTACGTTCTTCCTGTTCCATTCCTTTTTCAGCACTAAACCATTCTCACCCATCTCCGTTTCATCATTGTTTACATTTTCTTTAAACACTTCTGTGTGTTCTTTTTCTGTTTTTTTTTTCCTCTCCCATTTTCTTTCTTTTAAAGCCCTATCTTCTTTTTTACTCTTTGTGCTGAGGTTGTACAGGTGCCCGCCTATGCGTCTTTACTAAATGTCGATAAAGGTTCCGCACAATGCAAGCATAAGCGAGTGCCGGTCCGATGAGTGTTCTCTACGAGTTTTGTATCTTTCGGTGCGTAGGTAAGTGTGCCCCTTATGTAACCCATTTTCATAAGTGTTATAAGGCAAACGTAGAGGCAAACGCAAGTCGCCCACAATAATTTGCTCTTGAAAGTATTACCGAGGTACTCCTAGTCAAGACTCTTTGAAGATTGATACCAGTGAATGAGTTGGTGAAATTAGACGGAGAACGTTTATGAGAAAAAGACACGGAGACTGTTTTGCCGAAATTAACGGTTATCTCCCATCGTTTGCACCATGCGCAAAACCTAGAAAAATACTCGTTAAGTTTACGATAATACCGTGTGGATCCTAGAAGTGAATTTCTCTGACAAGTCGTTTATGTAGAGCAAAGGTTGCAATGGTCCAAGGGCTGTGCCCTGGCGAACACCAGAAGTTACGCACTATAGATTAGATACTGAACCACTATAACTATAAATTCTGCCCGATGTGAAAGAAAGCTTGAAATTCATTTCACAGGGTCGTTTAAAATACAATTTAATTTGCATATCAGATCAGTAGGAGATACCGTGTTGAGATCTCTGCTGGAATCAATGAAAATAGCGCGGACATCTCCGGAATCAAGGGCCGAAGAAATCTCATATGCGAACTCTGTCACTGGATTACTGTGCTAAAACGGCGTCTGAATCTATACTGTAAATGAGACAACATGCTGTTCTATATACTTCCTAATGTGTTCATTAATAATATGCTCCAGTAGCTTACACGAGTAGGAAGTAGGTGATATTAGCCTATAGGTCGTATTCACTGGCGGCACGCGCTTGCCAGCAACCATGTGTGTCGCCTTAGTAACGGGTACGTGCCTGCTGGGGCACAGCGGCGTGTGCATGAAGCCGTCCCAGCGAACTCAAAAGCATTACCTCGACGTTAATTATTCTTTCGCGCAGTGTCCCACAGCCCACCTGTCGCAAGAGACGAGTAATTAGTCGGTGCAGATCAGCGTACTGTCAGCTTCCGTGTTTCGGTATCGGCAGACATATTGGTCACTGATTGCTCGCCCTACAGGCGAGCGCCTCCCCTTCGGCCACTTGCCATTAAATGACACTTGTCTCCCAGCTAACGATGCATTCACGCTACCGCCGTATATCAGTCGCCGTGCTCATGAACCTTACAACTTATTTCGAAGCCGTATTTAGTTTTTGTATTGTACGAATCTTCCATGGGCAAGGTGCGGGCTCATATGCTCCAATTTCGGTGTTCTCACGCAACCACACCGCAGCGTAGGCTCTTCGTGCGTCGTGCGTGCTTTCTTTCGAGATCGCGGCTCCATTTTCAGTGTTGAAGAAGGGTTTTCAAGGAGATGTATAGCATCACCACGCAATGTCACTGCGATTATTCACATCTGTTGTCACCACCGCTAATAATCGGGTGGTAACGGCGCAGACGGTGGACGCCTGGGCCCGTTTTCTTTCCTGCGAGATGCGGACGCACGCCCAGGCAAGGTGGGCATGGTCGTGACGGTTTTCAGTGTTGCTAAGAGAAGAAATTGGACGCTAAGCTTTTAAATGCAGAGCATTTCAGTAACTCACGATGTCACCCGCGTTGTCCCGTCGTAGTCCTCACCGTCGTTGTCCGCACCCCTCCCCCTACACTATATAAAAGAAAATACTATCCGGCGCCTGATTTCGATCCCTCGACCCTGCGGGCGGAACGTAATGTACATGGTACTCTACCCACTGCGCCACAAAGCCGACACAGAATGGGACGCTACGAACGCGCCTTATATCCTTGACTCATTCAAATTACTGCTGACGAGTGCTCTCTCGTCCGCAGTTGCCACAAGTGCAACAACATTAACGTAACGCAAACTACTTAACGTCGTGCGCCCCCGGAAATGCTCTGCATTTGATCGTGCCCCTCTCGAGGGGGATGTTTCACTGCGTCGCCATGCGAACAGTTTGCCACGCTTTAGTTTCAGTTCTTTCTTTGCTGGGGTGCCAACGAGCGGCGCCACCTCCTCGCACTTCGCCACGGGAGGATCCGCGGCGGTGGCGAGAGATGGCGCTGGCGTCTCCGCGGCCGCGTCTGTGGCCTCCGCGGGCACCGGCGCCGGCGCGGGGTCATCTTTTTTCATAGTGTATTTTCCTTAGTTACTGAGCCAATGCCCGAACTTGCTCCTCTTTGCAGATCTAATACTGATATCGTGTCCATGTCGGGTGTAATTTCAATGCTTCTTAACTTAAAAACGAAGATATCAACTGGCCCTGATGGGATACCGAACGCTATTTTGTGAATACCGTCTATAGTTGGTGAGAATATCCTTTTCATCGGACTTAATGGAATCGCCCTAGTTAGTTTCCATCAGTCAGAGCCTGTTTCGAAAATTTGTCGAATATCACGGTACGATAGCGGCAAATTCATATAGAATAACGGACCGAGAACGCATTGGGAATGACTTTAGAACCTCCACCTTTCTTAGTGTTTTAATTAAATATTAGGTATAGAACGCCTTCTTTTCTCATTATAATGCCCGGTGTGGATGGGTTTGTACTAAGAAAATGGCAAAGTTTGCGCTTAGTCGCCGAGGGCTTGAACCAGGGAGATGCTTGAGGATTTCATTAAATGCAAGCACTGAAGGTCCCACCACCGCGCGTTGCATTAGGTTTGAAATTGGTTATTTACATGTTCCGTCGTCCCTTTTTTTGTGGTAGTAGTAGTCATCGTCATATTCATCTATATCGTCGTCTTCCTCATGCATGACTGGCGGGCCCGGATTGTTTTGTCCGCACGCTTTCACGTGTCTCCCAAAGTGGAATACGTCGGCACGAGCTAGAATCGGCGGCAACCGGCTTCGCGAACTTGGCACCTGTCGCCTAAGCTGTTTCTGCTCCGACGCACGTGAACAGTTTTCTTCGTATTCTTTTGCGCGCGCAACGCGCAAGCCGGGACGACGCTGGGTGTCCTTGTAAGGCGCGTGCTCACAAGCGCGGTAAACGGCGGGATTAACTACAAATCGGGATTTTTCCATGACCCCGCGCACATTACGGCCACCAACAACACCTCCGATAATAAAAAACTGCTTCTGGGGTGTTGCGAGTAAAAAAGAGACTGAAAGAAGCTTTTCAAAGCCTTTGAACACTCTGCTAAATCATTATTGTTTAATAGTGGATAAATAATGACGCTGACGTTGCATCACAGTGTTGATCACGAAAGCTCTGGATAATTAGCTATGGAGTTGTGCACGAAACAAGTTGTATACTGAACTTGAAAGCAAAGTTTAATTTGTTTCGAAGTTTTTTGTTTGCGTGAAAAAATCTGTTCTTACTATCAGAAGTACTATGTGACCTTGCATACCAATATGCCGTGAAAGATGCAAGATGTGGTACATCCATGGAATATCGGTACTTTTCTTTTTTGTTTTATTCGGCACAAACAATAAAATATAAGTTTTCAGCAAACGTTCAAAGAAACTACCAAAAGCATCAACGTTGTCAGATGTGGCGAAAGCTAACAATGGTTCAATTTTATGTGCTACGCAGCTGAGAATGGAAACGTCATCAGTGCAGTTAAAATCGTGCAAGGAAGCGACAATTAATTGCGGTTTCGAAACTTCGGACAATACGGAAGGGATTACTACGTTGTGATAGGAGATGCCATCATAATATCGCATTTACGCACCTTATCAACAAATTCGAACCGACGAATACAAAGTCAAAAAGAACGCTACGCCGGCTTAAGTCAGTTACCACCTGGGTATGTCCAAAGGGTAACGAAGAATTGTAGGTTGTCACCTACAACTTTGCTCACTGCAAAGTTGTAGGTGACAACCATGCGTAACAATGGAATTATGGCTAGTAACCTCACACGTACACGTGCTGCGCGTTTTCGTTTATGCCTGAGGAATCCGAATTTCATTGATGCCTGAAGCTTCCCTGTAATAACTAGGATGAAGATTTGTTCTGTCGTTGTCCCAGGAATGAAGTCACAAAAAAACCAGGTCGAGTTTTAACTCTGACGTAAAATCGTGAATGCATATTTAGAAGTCAGGTAATCTTGTATACAAATTTCCAGATTACAACAAATTGACGTAAATCAGGTAAGAAAGGAAACTTGAGCTGCACAAGATTCCTCCTGCTTTCCAAGCACATTATTTTGTTCGCCATCAGAAGCGATGGGGCAGCGCGGATATACGATAGCTCTTGAAAATGAACCAGGCGATTTTTCTTAGTACTATTCCCCGGTCATGAATATATTTATTAGAAACGGCCCCATGCAACGCCTGCGTACTCAAGTTGATGCCTAACAATAGAAATATAGCTAGTAACCGAACTTGTAGAAGTGCGCTTTCTCACTTATGCCTGAGGAATCCGAATTTCCTCGAGGCTAATGCCAAAATCTTCATACTCTAACTGTAATTAGTCTGCTAGTAACAGACACTCGTAGATATTTTTATTCGCTTCTCCTTTTAAGCGTGCGGTTATTAGCCTCTGCTATTCGATATAATCCTGTAGGATAATTTTTACTTTTCATTTAAAGTAACCACTTAGCCAATATATTTATAACATAAATTTCAATGACGGTCGTCTTCTTGAAAACGCTTGTACGCGAGGCTGCATCAGATTATTGCATATATAATGCAGAAATTTTGATTGCAAAGTATAAAAAACACCATCGGCGTTGTATAGCGTCCTCGGCAATCCCAGTTACACAAGGTTGCTGTTCATTGCACGTGCATTAAAATGAAAAAGTGTACTCATGAATTGCAAATGCGGTTGGGCGACTTCCTGACGTCCTGAATGGCTGAGATACATGCATGATGTTACGGGGAAGAAAACAGAAACCTTGTCAAAATTCGGAAGTTGAGTACACAACCGGTCACAGTGCAGTACCTGTTAATTTGCGCTGATAGCTTATCACAGCGGTCGCACTGAACAGCTCGAAAGGCCCCCTCTCTTCTATCTCGATTGTTGACAAATCACCTGTATAGCGAACACTGAGCATATTTTGCATTGTTTATTCTTGGTGTTGGTTTGCTCAGGCTGCTCTGTCGCGATTCCTAGTTTTATGAGCTTGTTTATGAACTTTCCATTACTACGTTTAAAAAAAAGTACTTCGAAGGGTAGTTTAGGTCGCTCAAGTGGGAATGGAAAGCAAAATGTGGACGCCGATGGTTGCGGGCAAGAATACTTCCTTCGGAATTCTTTTCCCAGTTTAGTCCTCTACGTCTCGTTTTTTACGCCAATACTTCCGCTGTGCCTGCCTCCGCCTTCCTCCTCGCGCTCCCTTCTCCACAACGTTCATTCCTTATCCGCAAGTTTGTCTTTTTCATCATCCCTGAGCTAACCGATGGTTCCATTGGTAACGCCTACAGCGATTCAAACCCCGCACACCCCCCGGGGTGCATAAAAGCTCAGCTCTGCAAAATAATTTTGCCAATTTGACAGGTTCCGGAGAATTGAGCGATTAGATATTTGGACTTGTCTATCGCCTTGTGTGTGAATCATGTGTGTTGGCAGTATGAGCCACGTGCTAACAAGCCGCTTCTTCCTTATCACTCGGCACACTCAAAGCTGGTGAAGAGGGGAATTGTTAAATTGTGCATTTCGGACGCGTTGACCAAGTCTTGCCCCCATGCGGTGCAAACCGCTTTCAAAAAACAAGTTAGTCGGTTCGACGCGGCTGGATACCCCCAACACTTGATCGTGTCAGTGACTGAGGGCAGCCTCAGGGAACTGAAATTGTGCCATCGGAAAGATGGGCATGACGAGCCTCCCCGTTAGAGCGAAAAGAAAAAGGTAGCGGTTGTACCGTACATTAACGGCTTGTCGCATGGATTAAAGAAGATTGCTAACCATGTGAACGTGAGGGTAGCCCTTAGTGCTCCCCACAAGCTTGTGAACATCGCTAAGGTGATACTAAGACAGGTGTGAATAACTTGGGGTGCCATACAAACCACCGTGTGCCGTACGTTCCGTGCACTGAGCGTGTCGTATATCATATACCACTAACTTGCGGCTCATCCTACGTCGGTCAAACCGGCAGGTGTTTGAATGACCGGTTGAGGGAGCACAATAACAATGTTCCAAATGGCAAGGAGGGTTTTCTGGCCCTTCATTGCAAGGATTGCACACGTAAGTGCGAACCACAGCTTGACAAGTGCACAGTGATAGGAAGAAGTGGCAATGAAACTACGCGGGAGATAATTGAAGCACTTGAAATTGGGCGGTTGGGCAGTAAATGTGTCAGCAAGACTTCAATAACCTTGTCACAAAAAGAAATTAGGTTCCTTTCCAACACGCGTTCTACTTCGGGTGTGACATGAACAAGTATCTGTATAGATTGGGACACGTGCATGATGTGTGTGAGGTAGCAGAGTGTTGTAACTTATTTATATATTTTTTTTTGTCTGAGGTGAATGTTTTTTGTTTTTGTGGTGGTGTATATAAAAGGTGCAAGTTTTCCGGATTAAAATTTCAGTTGGAAGTTAGCGCTCGTCCCGTCATCTTACTTGTCTTCGTTTCCCGTTCTTTACGCTATAGTATTATAATAAAACTTACACCCGAGTTTTAACATGCTGTATAATTCAACAAGTGGTATATTACAAAGTCATATACCACCACCGCCGCGCTAGGGTCAGTTTAAGTAGCATGTTTGCCAGTCGAATAATAAAATATTCGCATTGTTTAAAATTGTAGTATTTTTCAGTACTCGCAGTTTTACGACATCAAAGTGAGCAGAATTTTCTTCTTAGTATTTTAGAAGGGATGATTCGAGGCAATTACTGTTACATAATTAATATCCCGTTTGAGACCAAACATATGCAAAAGATGTAATTTTTATAAAACAAGTAAGCGAGTACAATTTCCAACCTTAACTCAAACCTTAACTTCTTATCCACGGAGAACTACTCTATTCTCACTGAATTATCTAGATCACAGAAGAACGAATACAATGGGGAGGATTAGCTCAGAATTCTCGAGACTTTGAGGTGTTGGTTACCTACCCAGCCTTGATACCACTGATGACCGGATGAAGGCACATCGCCGAGAATACGTGTACCACATGGCAATAGCAGGGCCTCACCGAAACCACCGATAACAGGTTGAGCACCGCTAGAGTCAGGGAAAACGAAAAAGATCGGCAGAAAAAACGCATCGTGTCACAGAAAAAATCGGTTGATAGAAGCGGCGGATGAAAGGCCAGATAAGCAGGAACAGTTTAACAGTTTAACCAAGCTTCGAGCACGGTGGATGCACGCAGAAATAAAATCACTTCAAGATGAACAAAGCATCAACAAAGAAATCGCACAACAACCGCCAAACCTCTTATTAAAAGCTTAAAATTCAGGTCTGGCTTAGCCGCAACTGGCCTTAAGCTGTAGTGGGCCCAATAGATGCATTCAACCAGGGACGAGTCCGGGCCGTGCGCGTTCACTGGGCTTCACGCCAAAACAAAAAAGTGATGGCTTTTAAAGTGTAAGCTTTCTCAGTGGTACAGATGGCATCTGTAAGGTCCACTTATGAGTTAGCGGCCAGGTGCCCGGGCTGCGCGTGAGAACGCGCCGCTCTGTCTGGCGACGTAGCACTGCCGACACTGCGCTGCAGCCACCGCTAATTCGTCGCGGCGTGCGCGGGAGACGGATTGTCTGGCCCTTCGCATTCCTCAAGGATAATCCCCCATTGAGAGGGCAGACGGCGGCGCCGGATTCCAGGAACACCTGCCGGACCCGCTGGGATTACCGGCGTCTCCATTGTTGTCGCGCCCTGGTCAGCATGACGCACTGTCGCCGTCTTTCGTTTTCGCCCCGCGGGGTCGCTCGAACTTGCTCGTCTACGAGCGTGCCGTTGACCCGAAGGTGGCGGCGCCTCAATGAATATTCCGTGGCGTGCTGAGTGACAGCTGTCTACACGTATTTGGGCACGCCCATACGCGTGTACGAACGCTACAGGGGCGTTCCCGAGAGAGTGTGATCTCGAGGTTATATAAGACCCAACTTGGCCGTTGGAAATCGTTCTCGTCTGAGCGCTGAGCTGGCAGTTCCCGGCGAGACAAGGAGTCTCGACCGTTAACGCTAGGTTGGGATTTAGGAGCCCCCTAGTCGAGGTTAAGATCGCGTCGGAGGTTCAGGGTGCAGCGCCGCACCGGGCAACTAGACGGATCTTGCGGCGAGACAGGGTCTCGGCCGTCGTTTCTCGAGCGGTTTGTGTACGCTCCGAGAATAGGAAGAGTTAGACGAAGTTGAGGAGCTCGAGTGATTTGTGCGCACTCGGAGCTAGCGTCTAGCTGAAGTTTGCAGTTTTTCCTTTATTATTCATGTAACCAGTTTTCCCACTGTAAATAGCTGCATATAAACCATTCGTCTCATTTAATCAACCCCAACGCCTTGAGTTCGTCAATTGGACCGCCGCCTCCAAGAACTTCAACACCATCGCCCTGCCAGCCTCCTGCCAAATCAACCGGAGCCCGGGCGATTGGGTTCCTGATCGACACCGGACTTCGGGGGAAACGATCTTTACTGGCGCAGCCCGACAGGATTTGGCAGAAGAAACCACCAGGCCACAACCAGGGGCAGCAAGCAGACGCAAGCCCGCCTTCATCGGCGGCAGCCGAGCTCCGCGCGAAGGGGAGCGGCAGAGCCAAGCCAGCGCACGGAGCCAGCGACGCGGCAGCCGACCACCGGAGGTGCGGGTGAGTGGGATTTCTTGCGCTTCGTTGTGGCGGTGTAGGCTGAGTCTGGGGTTGCATGGTAGTCACGCGGAGCATGCAGACGAACATGGCGGAAGGAGACGGAAATGGTCAGACGCATGAGGCACCACCTCAAGGAGGAACAGCGGCAGGAGGGGTGGTCCAGGCGGAGTCTGAGGCAATGATTCTTAGACGAATGGAGTTGGAGTTTCAAGAGCGGAAGGAGAGAAGAAAGGAAAGAGCACGAGAGGCGGAGGAGCGAGAGAGAAAAGCAGCGCGCGAAGCAGAGGAGCGAGAGAGAAGAGAGGCGCGAGAATTTAAGGAGCGCATGCAAAAGCTGAGGCTCGAATCTGAAGAGCGGTTGCGAAGGTATGAGTTGGAGCTGGCGCGGAGAAGGCAGACGCCCTTGCGCTCGGGCGACCGCGAGCAAAAACAATGGGGCACAGATCCAGCCAGTGGTAGGGCGTCAGCGAAGTGTAACGGTTCCGGCGAATGTTCGGAAGTTGAACCTTGCGATGACAAAGCAAGCAGCCGTGACTCCCTGCGCGAGGCTAGCATTTCCGCCGATGTCGAACGCGTGGAGATGGATATTGGGATGAGGAGTGACGAGGAAAGCGCGTCCGATGATACCATAGAGCGGTGTAATGAAGCGATGCTGGAACCTGACGAGCGGCCTCGCGGGCAAAGTTTGGGGATAGAGCTGCAGCGCATAAGGCAGAACCCGTCGAGCAGGCCCAGTTATGCACTGACAGCAAAGTTGAATGGGGGCAGCCCGTTTTTTAATTTGGAGCCGCGTGAGAACGAGATAAGCGGCCGTGGCTGCGCACAGGTGGCGAGCAGCTCAGCCGGAAACAGCTGCATGGAAAAGGAAGCGAGCGTGAAAAGTGTTCCAGCGAGCGCGGTGTCAAAGGGTAGCCCCGTTGTTGCGGGTGTAGAGCCGCCAGCTGCTTTTGCGCCGGACACTGCGCTAATGCATGCGGAACTTGCTGGCACGGGCAGTAGCCAAACTCTAACCGGTGGACCGGAGGAGACTGGAGTCGCGCAGGAAAGTCTCGGGGCCCGCCGCGCTCTAAATTCCGCTCGAAAGTTGCACGTGAAAGTGAACGCCGTGTCGGGCGTTCAGGCGCTCGCCCAGAGGAGAAGGGAGAGAGAAGACGAGAAAGCATGTGACGAGGCGGAGCGAAAAAGAGACGGAGCTGACGATCGGGCTGAGGAAAAGCAGGAGTTAAAGGCGGATGAGGGAGCTGAGAAGGTAGACTGGGTTGAACATGTAGAAAATGGAAGAGGAAGTGAGAGAGAACGCGAGAAGACGGAAGATGAGGAGCTCAGAGCATTTGACGAGGGTAGGAACGATACGGAGATGTCGCGTGGGTTTGGTAGTCTTGAGGGTGAGAGTGTAACCGAGGAGGCCGATGGAGAACATGAAAACGCAGGCGTGGAGACTGCGAAACCAAGAATGAGAGCTCCCGAGGAGGTTGTGAAGGAGAGGGAAAAACCATGTGAGGAGGCAGCTACAGTTGAAGGCGAGGATCGAGACGCAATCGGCGATCTCGCGGAACCGGTGGCTGAGATAGAGCTTCGTAGCTTTAGTGTTGGTTGCGGCCATCACCGAGATTTAGTCGGGAGCCGCGCTGGATGGGTTGACGCACTAAGTTCTGCGACCTGGCCGTGCGTCACAGGCCCGAGCTCTGAGTTGTGCCAGGATGAGTGCGTGCTGGGACAGCCGAAAAACTGTCTTCGTCAGGCCGTTGCTCAGAATGCACCTAGCGTGCACGAGCGGTTTTTGGTAGCGACAGGTGCTGGTGAGGTGGTTGTTGTGGGGCAGTCAGCGCGCAAGGGAAAGAATGATCCCGAGAAGGTCGTCGCTTTCGCGGGCCGCCATTACGCTCCAGCATCAACCCTGCGCTCACGCGGCCAGCGCGCAGCATTGCCTTACGTTGGGGCATTGGAGAGGCATGGCCACTTGGCCTATGGGACAGGAAGCGAAGTCGCATTTTGTGATACCACTCCGTCCTCTCCGAAGTTGTGTTCGCCTCATGGGGCTAAATTGTCGAGACTTGCGTTGAAATTGCAACGCTACGCGGTCTGGATCATCTGCAGAGGGAGCGGGAAGTACGCGAATGCACTCCCCTGCTTTCAGATTGTTGCTTGGGGAGGCTAGTATTGAATTGCCTCCGAGCCTTAACACCGCCACGACGGACGTGAACGTTCCCGTTCACCCGTCCTTTTTCGTTGGTGGTGTGTGTGTGTGTGTGTGTGCCGCGGTTGTGCGCGACGAGATGCCTTGAGTGCTCGATCCGTGCACCGAATTGATCGATCCGCGCACCGAACTGAACTTTCTGTGCACCGCAAGTGAGCGAAAGCACAGCTGGACATTCTTGAAGGAACGTTATCATGCTACGCCGTCACGGAGAACATTTGCGCGCGTGCGCATAGTGGCAATGCAAACTTTATTAACGTTTTATTTTTGTTGACTGCAAAGTTGCCCGCGTTCTTTACCAGTTCTTATTCCTTTTGTCCTTGTTGTCGAGTGCCGGAATGATTGTGCGCGTTTGCGGTTATAGCGCGCATCAGTGTTATAGCTTGAGTTGTCCCGTTGTTGGTGGCGTTTACGCGCTCCGGAGACACGACCCAATTTCTTTTTACCCGCACTTAGTGTTTTTAGCAATTTTCTGGTGTGTTTCCGGTTTGCTAGAGAATTTCCGTCCCTGTTGAACGGCTAGTGAATAGGTTGTGTCTGTAGTTTAGGCTAGAGGGAGTTGGATCAGCTGGAGAAATAGAAGGGGGCTCATTTGTGGTTATACCTAGCTCCTTCCACGTGTTTTTTGTTTGTTTGTTTGTTCGTTTATCCCGCTGTTATTGCGGAAGGAGAGTTGAAACGAGTGGCCCTTTTAAATTCTTTTCGGATTGACTGAACCAAGAGGCCCAGTAACCCTCTTAAAGGGGGGAGTTGTAAGGTCCACTTATGAGTTAGCGGCCAGGTGCCCGGGCTGCGCGTGAGAACGCGCCGCTCTGTCTGGCGACGTAGCACTGCCGACACTGCGCTGCAGCCACCGCTAATTCGTCGCGGCGTGCGCGGGAGACGGATTGTCTGGCCCTTCGCATTCCTCAAGGATAATCCCCCATTGAGAGGGCAGACGGCGGCGCCGGATTCCAGGAACGCCTGCCGGACCCGCTGGGATTACCGGCGTCTCCATTGTTGTCGCGCCCTGGTCAGCATGACGCACTGTCGCCGTCTTTCGTTTTCGCCCCGCGGGGTCGCTCGAACTTGCTCGTCTACGAGCGTGCCGTTGACCCGAAGGTGGCGGCGCCTCAATGAATATTCCGTGGCGTGCTGAGTGACAGCTGTCTACACGTATTTGGGCACGCCCATACGCGTGTACGAACGCTACAGGGGCGTTCCCGAGAGAGTGTGATCTCGAGGTTATATAAGACCCAACTTGGCCGTTGGAAATCGTTCTCGTCTGAGCGCTGAGCTGGCAGTTCCCGGCGAGACAAGGAGTCTCGACCGTTAACGCTAGGTTGGGATTTAGGAGCCCCCTAGTCGAGGTTAAGATCGCGTCGGAGGTTCAGGGTGCAGCGCCGCACCGGGCAACTAGACGGATCTTGCGGCGAGACAGGGTCTCGGCCGTCGTTTCTCGAGCGGTTTGTGTACGCTCCGAGAATAGGAAGAGTTAGACGAAGTTGAGGAGCTCGAGTGATTTGTGCGCACTCGGAGCTAGCGTCTAGCTGAAGTTTGCAGTTTTTCCTTTATTATTCATGTAACCAGTTTTCCCACTGTAAATAGCTGCATATAAACCATTCGTCTCATTTAATCAACCCCAACGCCTTGAGTTCGTCAATTGGACCGCCGCCTCCAAGAACTTCAACACCATCGCCCTGCCAGCCTCCTGCCAAATCAACCGGAGCCCGGGCGATTGGGTTCCTGATCGACACCGGACTTCGGGGGAAACGATCTTCACTGCATCCTTTCACAAAAACTAATGCATTTCCCTATACACCGGTTGGTCGACCGAAAAGCAATGATAAGACCTCGGGACACAGCGCGTGCGTGAAACCGCTCTTCCATTGTGTCAAAACTGCTACTCGAAAATCCTGAAAAAGAAACAAAGCTCGCATTTTATCATGCCAATGAAGAAATATTTGAATGCATCGGTGTAGTTCCGAATAAGAAAAGCCACTGCCACAGGTAGGAGAATTCGAATGACCTTGACGTAGTACTGTGCTTATTCTGGGGCATTGAACTTCCTATCGGACGCCGCTATCATAAGGATAAGGAGAGTGGCACATTGTACTCGTTTATCGCAGCAGTCTTCCAAGCTTGCTGGGACAATCCGTGAACGCTCACGAGACGTCTGTTAGACGAGTATGCAGAATATTAATGCGCAGCAGTTTTTGCCGAGTACTCCCACCGCCAGGACCATGCAACTCCCTGCATTTCCACAAAAACGCTGATGTCGCGGAAGTTCCACTTGTAATCGCTATAATGGCGCAAATAGATATAACTGGTCGCACGAAGTTTTGAGAAACTAAAAAAGAAGAAAAATACAAAAAATACGTAAAATGGCAAAGCGTGTAACGCCCTGCATTTCCACAATAAGGCAGATTTCGGGAAAATTCCAAATGTAGTGGTTATAATAACGTAAATGGAGATAATTGGTAGAACGAAATTTTGAGAAACTAAAAAATGAAACAAATATTAGGCAATTACGGAAAATCGCAATCCCTTTAGCGCCCTGCATTTCCACAATAATGCGGATTTCCCGAGTGTTCCACTTCGAATCGTTATAATCGCGTAAAGGGAGGTAATTAATCGGACCGGATTTATAAAAACCAGGAACTTTGACTGAAAACTCACACTCAAGAAAACGGACATAAGAATGTTACGCATTAGTAGATACTCTATATTTCTGCAGAATTTTTTAATTATCTTGTCTCGATTTAATTTGCTTGTGTAGTTGGAAGGTTGCCTACGATTTTTAGATTCGTTCTGCACTTATTTACAGCAAACCAATGGAAACATTTCAAACGAAAAAACTTTCATCAGCAAACGTTTTAAGAGCGCAAGCGATACACGTATGTCCTTAATTGTAAGACGCTTTGTAGCCCCAGCAGGCACTGTTTACACTCATTAAAATATGAGATACGGTTCCTCAAAGACCAAGAGATTGCATAGGCCTGAATTCCTTAATCAAACAAGCTAGTAATGACTATACCAAGGACAGATTGGAGATTCAAAACGACTTTTGTATGTATGCATCCATATAATAAATCCGTGACACTGTACACAAGTGCAGACATGACGAGCAATACAACGAATACTAGAAAAATCGATATTATAATCTTATCCGGCTACTAGTGCATATTTCCTGTAAGCAATGGACAGCAGGCACTGATGAACGAAGTTAGAAAAAGAGAAATATTCCCACTAAGTGGTCACTAACAAACTGAAGACATGGTATTTTATGTGCACGAAAAGGTTGTGCAGTTTAAACTACCAAAGGTATATATGTCAAAGAAATCCCACAACATTCTGCAGGTGAAGTTGCAATGCGATTCCTCTCTCAAGATCATGTGCTTTTAAGTGTGCTTTATAGTGCTGAAGTTTGAGTACAACCTTTTCTTTTGTGCTCCACGGTTTAGTCAGCATTATTAGCGAATATTGACGGAAAGTTAGAAAAAGTTCCTCGCAACACACATTTTATTTCTAACCAATGGCTTGTTCAGGGACATGCATTTAACAGAAGTGGAAAGAACGTGCCATACAATGCGGTTCACGCAACTTGTGAGATAATTTGTCTGGTTGTGTTTTAACCTTGAAAGTAACATCACCTAGTCCAGTTTATACAAACATATTCATGGTTTTCATGTTTCTTCACCGGAATACCACGCCTTTCCTGAGTGCTTCGGAACAGAACTTGACTCCTTGCGTGCCAAACTTATCGTAGTCCTTTTATTTTGCCCTGTTTTTGGTTTGTCAGAGAATTTTTGTGTTGTACCGAGTGATGCTTTCTTGAATGAAGGCCCCCTGCTGTTTGTGAACTATTCGTGTCGACTTTGCTATGGTACACAGCAAAGAAAACCCTGTTACCCATGGTGAAATTCTTCGTCAGGCTATTCCTGACGCTTATCATTTGCCTTATTTGCGTTGAAACCTATCGAACTGGTTGGATAGAGAAAACTGTTGAAGTGGCAGCACCCTCGCAGCGGATATCCGCGTCTACATAGAATTGACTCTTTCTGTAAATCCCGTGTTCCACCCGACCTAAGCAAAGCGCCTGAAGGTGTACTGCATCGTTTGCGTCTCAACGTGGCTTACACCCGAAGCTTCAAGTTTAAAATACGGTTGGAGGATTCACCACTGTGCCCCACGTGCGCTGTGCGCGAGACTACCGAGCACTTGCGTAGCCTTCAGTTGTGTCACTTCCTTGGACCCTGGGACAACAACAATGACTCATATTTAGGGACAAAAATTGTTCTGCGTTTTTTGCAAGATGCCGGACTGGACGAAACTTTTTAATTTTTTTCATTGTGCGCATGACTACGTCTTTGCGTCGTCATCTACGCTCTGACTCCTTTTTCTTGTAGGCACTCTGCACTTCCTGGACTCCATTTGCTCAATTTTTTAATCTTTTACTTAACTTTATTTCTTGTTTTTTTTTCTTGCACTTCATTGCGTACCATTTTTCATTTAACTTTTGTTTTCTCTCTATTGCTGCTTTCCCGATCTCTCACATTCACTTCACTGCATTGTAATCATCCCCATCTGGCGTAGCAAGCACTGCCGCTAGCAGAGCTGACCTCTCCAACCCACAGTAAAGAGTTCTCTCTCTCTCTCTCTCTCTCTCTCTCTCTCTCTCTCTCTCTCTCTCTCTCTCTCTCTCTATCTATCTATCTATCTATCTATCTCTGTACTACACATGTTTTGTAATGGCTCCTGTTATGCCTTCTGGCTCTATACATTATGCGTTCAGAGCGCTTCAAGCTGCTTCAACAGCTCGTTTTTGTCTTTTTTTCGCAACATGGTCGTAAACTAAACTCAATATCAACTTTAAACATACCATCGCGTCCGGTCTTGCGGCAGAAAACTTAACCGACGCGAAACCTAACACGACTATATGTTGAATGTATCAGGTATGCATTTCAACTTCGACAACCACGCGAAATTTGAAGCTCATTCGTTGCCTCTCAAGAATTATACTGTTTTACTCTGCCAGAGTAGGCATGCATGCGCAAGTGCGAGCTCGGTCTCCTTACCTTCCAGGTCTATTATCTTTTTTTATCGTTGACCTCATTCTTTACGAGCGATAAATTTTTGAAACCGATAAATTTGCTTGACAATGGATCGATGCCGCTTTAATTGTTTTGTGCCGTTTCATTCAAATATAAAGTCGTTGAAGCTTGTTTCGAATCAATATATTTCGAGAATTCTTTTCATATCTCGGCTTTCTTGGTTATAATCGGGATCAGCAGAATGTGACAAGCTGTTTCGGTACGTTTGACACGGCAAAGTGTCCTTCTGAGTTCTATTTTTCCTTTGAAAGATTTTCCACCAAATCCAGCACACTTCCTGAAGTAATATTTTCCATAGCCTTGGCTACATTTCAAAAATCCCGTCATAACTCTATGCCAAAAGGCACCAAGAACATTGCCTGAAAAACATGCAGAATACAAAAAAGCCATACCTGAATAGCACTTTAACGAATGCACAATAACTAACCAACTCGGCTTATACAGTACTGACAGCAACAGCCAAAACAAGTGTGAAGATTGGTGCTACGAACCTGCTGCCGGTGTGTAAACGAATTGCGAAGTCAGCGATGAAAGCGAGGGGCTACCACCATCCGCGAAGCCGGCTATTTATCTTGCCACAACGTAAAACACAGGCGTCTGTCCGGTGGTTCTGCTTCAAGGAGCCGTGCAGCCGGTTAAGCGTCGGTTTTTAAAACTCCTATTGGAAGCGATGAGGTGTTTTTCGCGAGTAGTCACTCGCGAGCAGGGGCCCGCTTTGAAGCGAACGGCGTACTGCGGGATCACACGACAGATACCGCAACGCGCTGGGAAATGAATATCTGGGTAAGCAATGATAGCAACGTTCAATGACCGCCGTCCATGAAGCCCGCATGCTATCTGATAGGGTGGCGATTTGAGCATTTTCTGCAATATTAGGCAGCTTCAAGTGCCGCAAGGGTTTTATCTAATTCAGGGCACAGCAGTCTCCCGACGAAGAATAACTTGTATTTATCCCTTAGTGGCCGTTTTTTACAGTGACTAAAGCTAAAGCTTTTTTAGTTAGACCGATGGGGCCTTGTCAAAAAACTAATGCATTTCCCCGTAGATCGGCTGGTCGACCGTAGGGAAAGATGGACCGCTGGAAACATGGCGCGTGCATAAAACCAGGCTTACCTTATGTCTAAACGGTTAGTTAAAAATCCCGAAAAAGGAACGGTTCTACATAAGACAATACCCGCATAAAAATACCATAATACAGGAGTACAGCAGTAAACGTTTGTCTCATAAACCACGTATCGGTATGCAATTAGGTCATTCGTAAAAGCGTTTACTTCGTGCACAAAAAGTCGTCGCAACGGTTCTTTCTTCGTTTGCGGTTTCAGTCTGAAGATTTCATGAACGATTGAACGCACTTTCAGCGAAGGTTTGAAGCCCGTTTAGCAAAGGTTTTAAGACACACTTTCAACACACTTTCGATGTTTGAAAGCTTTTGCGCTTTTCTGAACTTTCGTTACGAAAGGATGGTAAATTTCCTTCGCCGAGAAGCATTCATCAATTCATTCGCAGACTAAGCTTGTAATCGTCGGTGATGTAGAGATGTGAAGCAGCGCAGAGGCGCCTCGAACGCTAATGAACAAACGCCGCTCAATGTCATAAATAGTTCTTTTTATTGCACCCGCCGCGGTGGCTCAGTGGCTAAGGCGTTCCGCTGCTGAGCACGAGGTCGCGTGTTCGATTCCCGGCCGCGGCGGCCGCTTTTCTGATGGAGGCGAAAAGCAAAAACGCCCGTGTGTACGAGATTTCGGCGCACGTTAAAGATCCCCAGGTGGTCAAAATTAATCCGGAGCCCTCCACTACGGCGCGCCTCATCGCCTGCGTTGCGTCGGCGCGTTAAACCCTACAATCAATCAATCAGTTCTTTTTATTGCAAAGAAGTATATGCCTGTGTTAACGATTTACTCGCCGCCGCTCCGGAGCTCCTCCTCACCACCGCCGACACCTCTTTGACAACTATTTTCCCCCTCGCCTCCACCGACGCCCCTTTGGCAAGTTCCGCAGACGGCAGCTAACGGCGGTAGTGCAGTTATCACATGATTGCGACAAATAGACAGAAGCACGGATGGGCGTAAAAATGCACTGCCGATTACTATACTCCCTAATATCAAATCTTTGCGCAGCGCGAGCACAGGTCTTCTCGGTGACGGCGCATGAGAAGTGTGAGGGAAAGGCAGTGAGAGAGATGACGCCGTAGCCTCACGCGTCGTACTCCACTTCACCCTTCGCTAAACGCTCCTCTTCGTTTTCTTTCCTTCGTGGCTGCTGCGTTCGCTCGCTCGGTTATGCGGACATAAACAGACGCCGCTCTTACGAAGCCCAGGTAACGGCTGCCAAAGGGCTGCCCCCTAAAACGACGGATGCCCGCCGTCGCCGTGTCCGCTCAAATTCCACTTAGCCAAGAAGCTGCGAATCCCTCTCAGTTGAAGACAAACTTGCCCAGTTGAAACGCCGGCGTGAGCCCATATTCATTTTCAGCTGGGAAGGCCTTCCGAGCGACATTTTCCCCGGTGTCTTTCACGACTAAGTATGCGCCATCACCAGTTGCCGGTTTATGCCTGCACGGTTTGGGGGTGGAAAAAGTGGGGCGTGCACACACAGCTAGGCTTCGTGCCGCTACCGATGAAATTCCGGTTGTGCTGGTGGGAGATTTAGATGTCAAAATTATATGGGTCAATCTGCTTAGTAGGCTGTCCTCCTTAATCGAGTGGTTCGGGTGTGGGTTGATATGTTACACAGACAGTAAGATGCTTACGAGGGGGAAGGAAACGGACCGCCACATGTTTGTGCTCAAGAATAGAGCTCAAAGGCTTCCAGGTTTTAAATCGTTATGGGACGGATGCATGCCGTTCGTTTGGAGGAAGAAGAGCAAGAAATGAAGCGTTGGCCCGAACACAAGCGCGAACGGGCGCAAGAACAAAGGAGAGCTGCCTGCGCCGCCGTTACCGCCTTAAGTTCAGCTAATCGAGTAGCGGTGAATCCCTCCCGGATGAACAGCGACTTGCCCGCTTGGAACGCCGGCGTGAGCCAATATCACTTCTTAAGAGGTCTTTCAGAAGATATTTTCGACCGCGTCTGTCACTTCTAAGCACACGCACATGACCGGTTGAAGGTTTATGCCTGCGCAGGACTGTAATGGTGAATAGTGGGAGGAAGAAGGGGGGGGGGCTGCACGCGCAGCTATAGGTTTCATGCCCGTACTGATTAATGGCATGTTGGTTGTGTTCGTGCGAGGTTTAAACGCGGACGTTAAACGGCCCAATGGGACCGGTCCAGAGTCCTTAGTGGTATGGGGGATTAGGTTTGTGTGTTGCACAAACAGTAAGATGCTTACGATGCGGGAGGGACACAGGCAGCTCCATGTTTGTCTGCAAGAACAAAGACTGGGTCCATCAGAGGTACATTCAGCTAATTGACTAGCACGTATGCTCCTTCACAAATTACAACAAACGTGTTTTCTTTCGTGCACTCCGTGGACTGCGTCCAGCTTTGCAGGTGATCCTTCTGCACAGAGTGGAAGAGCACTAATTTTTTTGCGTTTTGGTTTAGCCGCTAGCGCCAATCCAACTACTGCCATCACATTAAACATTCATCAATCTATGCCCTAGAAAGATTGTCATGCTGTCGACATGGCGTTGCCTTTATAGCTGTACTGAAAAGGATCACTTTCATCTCATTGTTTTCTTCACTGAAATTTGGTGACGCGTACATCAGGGCTCGGCAACTACGATCTGACAGGTGATGGTGGAGCCATAAATGCGTGTCATGTTTCTTTGTACCCTCCCTTTCTCTCCTCGTTGCTTGCTCCTCATAGACTTTCGTGGCTACGATATCTGCACGTGAATAACCAAGGTGTTCACTGCCCGATGTAGTTGCCAAATAACGGCGCGGTTGCAACTGCGCGTTGTTATTCCCTCGTCGTAACTTGTCGCCTTATGACCACTTTAGCAACCACCCGATGGGAGTGTGTTCACTTCCCTGCCCGTTCATACGTGGCATCTCTAGTAGAACACTAGCAGAGCGAAAAAGCCGACCCTTTACTCTGCCGAGTGGCCTACAGCGCCACAGCGAGCGTGTAAAGCCATTGTGACCAACTGTCCGCATCGCCTTTGGCGCCGACAGTGCACTGCGCTCCGTACACTGACAGGCTGTTTTGCTTTTTCTTGAACTCTGTGCTGATGACTTATAGAGAAAAATCACGTCTTATGATATTTTTTTTCCCTGCGCTCACATGTATACTGCAAGAACCAGGTAGCCTACGTGAAACATAAAAGAAATACGCTTTCTTTCAGGAAACCATGCCAGGACCGGGTAGTGTAAACTGCAGACTATGTTAGATGTCGCTTGCCGTACGTAGCAGGCAGCTGAAATCAGGAGATTTGCGCGAAGTGCTCCGTCTTTTTGGCGCTCTCAGGCGACAAATTCCTTGCCATGGTTCACCACAGAAAATAACATCTGCAGAAATTCATAGAATTCTCTACTAATGCGTTGCACTCATATGCCGCTTGACTAGAATGTTTTTTACAGCCAATACGGGTATGAGTAGCGAAAGATGTTGAATTATTTATTTATTTTTAAGATTTCTTTGGTTTCTTTTACAAAATGATGTGAATTTATACCATTATTGCGATGGTGTAACAACCTGGTGTAACAAATCACTCATGCCGTTAAACATAACAAAATGTAAAGCAATGTCATTCGCACGCAAACGTAGCACACCTCATTACGCCTACAGCATTGATTCAGTTCCGATTAGCTCTACATCTTCATACAAATACCTCGGATTGCATATGTCATCGTCACTTTCATGGGCAACTCATATACAAACTATCTGTTCCGAAGCCTCGCCCACACTAGGATACTGGCACCGTAACCTGAAATTAGCCTCGCCAGATATTAAAATGTTATCTTACCAAACTTTTGTGCGACCCAAACTCGAGTATGCCTGTTTAATGTGGCACCCCTGGCAATCATATCTCACTAACGATCTAGAAAGAATCCAAAACCGCGCCGCCCGTTTTATTTGCTACCAGTATTCTAACGATATCAGCTTCACCGCAATAAAAGAATCGTTAAACCGGCCGTCACTTAAATCTCGTCGTATTGTTTGTCGGCTCTGCCTTATCCACGCTTTTTTCTATCGCCCACAATCACGGCACGCCCTCTTACAACCATCACACAGAACTTCATCCCGCATTAACCACAGTCACCCTATAGCACCAGCGGCCGCACCGCAGCCATGAACAACTCCTTCTTCCCCAATGGAATAACCCTATGGAACAACCTGCCTGATAACATTGTCACGAGCGCCAACCGCCAAACCTCCCGAAATAAACTTAACAGTCACTTGCCAAAATCTGAGTAAATGCAGCTAACATATGCCCTTGTAGATCACATTTTGGAGCCATGTTTTTTACCTTTACGTCTATTGCAACACTTTTTGTGCCACTCTGTTTTTCTTTTTCTGCTGTTTGTGTTCATGGTTTAGCAGAAAATCATACCTTGTACGCCCCCCCCCCCCCCCTTATGTAATGCCTTCGGGCCTTTAAGGTGGAAATAAATGAAATGAAATGAAAGTGCCTTTTTTTCGCTAATTATGTTTTTTTTCGGAGATGCAAGTCTTACGACAGAGTTGGTCCGTTTGCGGAATTTTTATACGTATTTGCAACGTTCTTTTTGGAGAACATTTTCTGGTTGAGTCTTCAAATTTTGGAGGCAGATGTAAGCATAATTCTATTTTGTGAAATCATTTTTTGCTAATTTTTTTACTTATTTTGTGGCCTTTCAAAATTCTGTATGACAAATTATCTTCATCTATCTTATTACAACGCTTAAACATGTTACTTCATCCAAATCTGCGGTTTGCCAATTTTCGATGTTTTGTTTTCGTATTCGGTGTTTTTTATTTGTATGCATCCGGCGGCACCCGGCTGTATTATCAGTGCTTCAAGTAAAGTGCATGTATCCTTTCCTTTCTTTTGAATGCCGCACAGGCTATTTTAGTTTGATGAGGAGCGAGTTTGTCCCTCACGTCACTAGCCTGGAATAATATTCTTGATCTCCAGTGTTCTCGTCCTAATTCGATGTTACGAGAAAGAATTGCGCCGAAACATAAATACTTCCAGAAAATATGGCATAAGCGCGGTATGCCGGTTACTAAGATATCAACAATGCCCTAGAAACGATGACGTCGGATGCCAAGCATGTTGTTTCTGAGAACCGAGACCAAAACTAGTTTTAATTCCAGTATCGGACATCATCCAATCACATGGCATCGCGTGTGCACGCCACTGCTGTTAGCTGTTGCCGCCGCCGCGGACTGCGCATGGTATTGTTTCTTCATTCAGGCTTTAGAAATTAAATACTCCTTCATCGACCGAATAAAGCAGTCTATGCAATGCAAACAAACACAGAAATTTGGTACGTTAACATCAGTGTCCCCTTAATTAAATATCCGCCGCTTACACACCCTGAAAAATCCCCCTCCGTGGCTAGGAGCACCTTAAGTAAGGGGAAGAAGAATAAGAAGATATTAGTAGAGTTCTTGTGAAGCATTTCTGAAATTCATGGCAAGGTAATGAAGGGCTTGCTTAGTTCGTGTCTTCAGGCGTGTCCAAGGAACTGATTCGGTGGAAAAATTCGAAAAGAGCTGCTAATGCAGCCAAGAGGACCCACCTGCTCTTCAAGTAACGTTCTAGTGGTCTTGAAACCCTCTTGCATATGCTTAATGCCTTTTCCGCCAAAACTCCGTCGTACCATTCGTGAAAGTCTATTTAAACAAAGTTTGCATAAGAATGCCGCATAAACATGAGTTTCTCAATTCAGTGTCAGGCAAATCCAAATTTATCACACTAATATTGCTCTAATCCAACGAATTATGTTTAATTACTTGTGGTCATAAAATTCCCCTAGCTGACATCTAACACATATACTATAATAGCTTTGGCAGCGCTGCAATAAAGTCCGTTAACAATTTATCGCTTTTTTCTCAAATTCGCATTAGGTAGGTTTGCCTTATTTAAGCAAAAACTCCTCATATAGAAATGACAGCGAAAAGGAGTCGGGGAACTGCCACTGCTTCGCACATTTTTATTAATAGCTCGATTATTTCTTGCAACCTTGAGATAAAATTAGTATCATTGTTATCGGGGCAATGCAACCTCTTTCATCAACGAGACAAATTTTGTCTCGATGTCGCATTTAAGATGGCCTGATATGCCTTTATTTACTAAAACTGCGCATCCTCCTTGAATTACAAAATTTTAAAGACAACATTTCTTAGCACATTTCCAAAATGGTAAGGAAAGCTTTGACTTACAGCTTTCTGTATATTAATCACAGGGTGAGATAAAATTATATACTCCGTTCTTTCCTACCGCTGTCAGGTTGCATCTCTGTTTCGGGCATACAGTTATTGCCGCTGTTCCACTGTAGCGCATGGTCATGTTTTCATTACATGTACAGTGATGTCACTTCATGTTTTCGTGACTACTCCAGTAAGTGATGCCTATGCAAGCAGAGTTCATACATAAAAAAATGAGGAATGCCTGTATTGCCATTCGAAAAACAGTACTTCGTTGATTGCTTTCGGCGCATGCAAGTTTGCGTATTAAAATATTTACGTGGAAGAATTGCAGTCTATGCTGCTTCGGAAAACATACTGTGCTGAAGACTTGCCACCCTTAGATGACGTATAAATAAATGCCTATGCACACTTACCCATCCCAATGTGAAGGGTAGAAAGTGCTCTTCATACATGCTGCCTGCGTAGAATATAACGCAGACCTTCGGTTATGCCCCCTACATGTTTTATAATTCATTTTCATGAGCAATAAAGGATCCCAAAAAGCAACAGACACAAGGTGGTCTTCAAATATACAAAGATTTAAACTTATCTTAAGCAATCTTAAAGGAAAAACATTTCCATTTTTCAAAGTCTTTTCATGGGTCCTCTGGCATTCTGTTAAGCACGACAATGCCGTAACTGCTCAGTTATTCAGGAATGAACCCTGCTAGGCAATTCATTCCCAAATGCAACAATACCGCCTTACCAAGTTACTATTTTCTTGTAGGAAGCTCAAATAGCTGGAAAGCAATTGTGCCCGAGTCAAGTATGAACAAGTGCCGGTCAGAAATTATCGGTTTGCAAAAACCGTTCCAATACGTTTTTATTAGTTTAAACGCTGAGCAGTGCAAAAGAATAGAGGACAATAATTGAAAGGGTCGCAAAAAAATATAGCCGTCCTGTCCGTCGCCAGTTCGCCTCATAGGCTTCCTTTATTCCCTCGAACCTGACGAATCCATAGCTTCCAGACGCTCTGAAAAAAGCAACAGGGATTTAAAACACTCGTACCTTTTTGTGTGCATACGACGGGTACGACAGAGTAGATGCTAACTATTCTTTGTCAAAGTGCGCTAAGAAATTAAGAAAGTGTATTGTTATTGTGGGACTCGTCGCACAAGTGCACAAAGAGTGCGGCCGATTGAAAAACTGACGGGTGGTTTGACTGCGCCAGCCTTGAAGTATCGTTCCAAAGCAGCATGCACTCCTCCTTACAAGGCGTTGATCACCATAACACTGCGCGCATGTTCAACTGTCTCGGCATGTACAGCCGTCCACATGCTTTGCTGGAGCATCATATTCTACTTTAGCGCGGCATAGCTCGAACATTCTGACAGGCAGTGGTTCAAGCCCCCGTGTCGATGACTTGAATGCAAAGTTTAGCTTCAGAGCAGTGCAACCGTTGACTAAATTACCTCATGCCAATAAAGAGAAGACCTGGAAAGACCTGGAAAGACCTGGAAAGCTTTGTTCCAGCTAAGACGGTATGCGACTGTACCACTTTAAAGCAGTGATGAGTAGCAACGCCATACTCACTATAATATGGTGGCAGGATCTCAGCGTTACTTTAGAGCAGTTGGTCTCACATTGGTGTCTACGGACATAAAGAGGCGAGCAAAGGCATTCCAGGGAGTCTGGAAAGCCTTTCCCAAAACTGGGCTCCCACCCAAATTTATTTCTCTCCCCTTAATCTCTCTGGCAACACAAAAAATTCTGCATAAATTGAGATAATTATCTACGAATGCGTAGCATTCTTTGGCGCTGTCTTGAGTGTGAGTTTTTTCCAGCCACTTTTTTGTTGTTTTTTTTTCTAAATCCTGTCCTGTCCGAGAAAGTTTCTGCAATTACGCTATTATAACGATTACAGGTGAAACTTTCGTGAAATCTTTATTATTGTGAAAATCCTTCACACGGTTCGCCATTTTCCGTAATTATTTTAATTTTTCTTATTTTTTTAGTTTTTCAACATTTTGTTCTGCCGATTATTTCCATTTACGCTACATTAACGATTACATGTGAAACTTACGCGAAATCTGCATTATTGTGGAAATGTCATGCGTAGTAGGTTTTGCTGTTTTGTGTTTTTCATTATTTTTTTCTTATTTTGTAGTTCTTGAAAATTTAGTCCGACCAATCATCTCTGCTTACGTTATTATACGGATGGAATTTCGATCTTTTGCTAAATCTGCATTATTGTGGAAATGCAGCGTGTTACACGGTCCTGACTGTGGGGGTACTCGGCACAGAATGCTACTTATTAAAAAGGTTTCGCTGTATGGCACGCACATATAACAGCTCCGCTAAGCAGGCACTTACAGGTCGGCGTTATGCCTGACAAGCCCTCTGTGGGTAAGCTTCCCATAATGCGCAGCGCTATAACAAGTGTTCGGTGACTTTACCAACGGGCGCACATTCTTTCACACGGCACTTTTCAACACAAAAAAACAAACAAAATGGCAGGCATTGAATAGATGCATGGGAATATCTATCTCAAACGCAAGATGCTTACAAAATGAAATAGGGCACGATATTTCACGCCGGCTTTCCGATAATTTTTGTAGGCCCGAAGGGCGCCCCCGGCACGTACGTTCCTGGCTGGGAACCTTTCTTCAGAGTATCTTCAGTTTTGCTGCGACATACTTTTGGAAATGCATTTGTATCTCTGTATAGTATACTAATAGTGCAATCAATACTTAGGCCGCTCTCCTGAGTCTCCTTGCATCGAGCACATACAAAGTCGGCTTCACTACTTCGCAGTCGTGCATTGATCGGAAGACATTTTTGCGGGCTATTACCAGAGGGGGAAAACCTTGCAGCGTCTGATCGTACACCTACATGGGACCCCAGGTATACATATGCAGTGCTATATACACGACCTCCGTAAATTTGCCTTCACTGATTGTCACATTTTTCTTTGCCGGAAGGACATTTCTTAGACGTTGTATAAGGGGTCCTGTAGGCCATGTAGCCCTATAAATACCTTCCGTAAGCCCATGTCTCAAATAGGCGCACTATTCATCCAGCGGTTTGAGAGTCCGCTTCACTACCGTACAACGATCATCACTAGAATAACTTTTTTATGGGGGACATAGAAAGTTTATTACGGCTGTTATGGCATACGGGCCTTTTAATAAATACCTATGTAAGACCCATGCATTGCTACTGCTCGCCATACGCTGAGCCCTTTCAAGCGGCTTCAGTCCAGGACACCTGTCCATCTCAGCGAAGAATTTCTAGGTGCTATACAAGCAATCTCGTATGAGAGCATCGAAACAATAGGGGCATTCATTTATTAAAGGCATTTTTTCATGAGTCGAAAGTCTAACACATCCACCTTTACAAATGGACAACCAGGTCTCCTCGTTAATATCACATGCAAATGCTTAAACATTAAAAAGGAATCGACTCGCCACAACCGAACACAACGGTCACCCTAAGCAGTAGAAAACGGAGGGCAGCAACTGAAATAGGATGTTTCATTAAGTTTACTGTGATCTTAAAATTTGTGTAATAAAAAGGCGGTTTGTGTATTTGAAAAGAACTGCCAAGACTTAAGTTGGGGCATTTTCCTTGAAATTATCATCCCAGCTTTGCTCGTGGAAAGGCATACATTGCTTGGTCAGACAAGACGATCTGTAAACCATTTATCACAGGAACATGAATCCACATTACGAGATGATAGGGGATCCACCTTTGGCTGGGGACTGCGCGATTTTAAATTGTGGAGCCCGGCTAAGTGAGATCATAATTTCGAGTAGAAGCCTTGAAACAAATGGACGCGAATTACTAGAAGCATACTACATCAAGAAACGGGAGAAGGTAGCGCCAGCCATACGTCAGTGGCATGTTTCCCCTGGGAGTTCGAATTTATGCTAAGGGCGACATAATTTTTTTGAGAATTGGGCAAGCTACAAAGCATGCTGTCCGTGCTCGCCTACTGATATATTTTCGAAGATACGGCTCCGAAATAAAATCAGCTGCTGTAGCGCTAGTTTCAACCGTCTCTCCTGTGTTGTGTCTATTCAGTGCCAACATTTATTGCAAATACTATGAACCAACTAGCCAGCAGACAGTTTTATTTAGCTACAAGTTGCCACATCCTGCGAAGAGCACCTTACAAGGAAACGTAGCTTCGAATCCAAGACGGCTCAGTTGTTTCAGTGGTGCTTTTTTCCTGACGAATAAGGACGCCCATCGGCAGAGCGAGCAGCAGCCGCCGCCGGCTGCTGCCGGCAAAAGCCTTCCCGCTCAGCGTTGGCGAGAGCCACAGTCGGTGCTTTGCTTGCTGTGTGTTTCTTCGTCGTGAGGCGAAGCGAAATTCGCAGCTGAGACATAAAGCCCGTTCTACATGGTGCGTTTTTCGTCTGCAAATTTGGTGGAACGAACATTCGCACATGCGAAGTTCGCTATGCCTGGAAATGTCGTCTACATGGTCAGCGAACATGGTCTGCGAGCGTCGCGATTTCCGCATTTCAGAGGCACGCTGTTTTCAGACCGGCCGAGAGCAAATGTTGCTCGATTTAAAAAAAAAAGGTTTTATTTTACTTCCTGTGCAAGTTTCTTTAGACTGCATTGCAGTAAATATGAGTTTATTTGCGGTTTCGTACAACAATCGAAAATTATTTAGCAATATACCCAAACATAGCAGAGAAGACAAACACAGCAAGTCATTCTGGGTTCGCTTGTTGTGCGTGCCTAGCACACCTCGGTTTCCTTCGGACAGTTCTTCTTGGGTTCTCCGGTACTTCGTTCCTGTTGTGCTGTCCACCACTTGCACGGACACCGATTAAGCAACCATTAAAAACGGCGCACGACATCGTGTTGTGAACGCGCGTGCGTTTGTTTAGATCGTTTAGGTGCGCCCGCGCTTATGCCGCGCTTAGACAGGCAACGCCATCTGGTTGCTAAGCGTGCAACCAGAGATGCCGTGACGTTCACCTAGCTGTGTTCTTATTAGCCGCAGGTCCCTCCCCTCTACGCCGCTCGAGCCGCACGAGCGGCGTTCGCGGCGGATTCTCGACCGTCCCAAACATTTGGCACTTTGCCGCAGCAACGAAAAAAGGTAGTTTTGCCGCACGAGTGGCGCCGCATCTGCGAATTCGCAGGGAAAATCGCACCATGTAGAACGGGCTTAACGCACAAAGACCGCCGTGCGGTACGCACCCAAACACTGCTCCCGTCGTCTGCGTTCGCTTTCGCGAGCCGCCCGTACCGCGAAGCTAATCTTTGTAGGGACCGTAGCGAAGCCGTTATCAGACCGGAAACAGCAGAGGAGAATGGGGAAGAGTTCTGGGATCAGTAGGCTCATCGACATACCCAAATGTGACTTTAGGGCCTCTCCTCCTCCTTTTTTTTTTCTCAATGGCCTCAATGCCCTGCATGAAACAGACGACTGGCTTGGTCAGAGCCATGTTTGCAGAAGGCCCACCGTGCCCACTGTTAGAAAACTTAAGCTTTCGCGCTCTCTGAACTTTAAAGGGACAGACAACCGATTTTTCTCGAGCATATATTCTCTATCCCAAATGAAAGGGTATCAGTTAAAGCACCTTGATGAGTTACGGTTTTGCTTACAACGCCCTAGAAGACCCGCCGCGGTGGCTCAGTGGCTAAGGCGTTGCGCTGCTGAGCACGAGGTCGCGGGTTCGATTCCCGGCCGCGGCGGCCGCTTTTCTGATGGAGGCGAAAAGCAAAAACGCCAGTGTGCACGAGATTTCGGCGCACGTTAAAGATCCCCAGGTGGTCAAAATTAATCCGGAGCCTTCCACTACGGCGCGCCTCATCGCCTGCGTTGCGTCGGTGCGTTAAACCCTACAATCAATCAATCAATCAAACAACGCCCTAGAACTTTTTAAATCGAAATTTTTAGATCTGCGAGCCATATGTGTCCATCCCAAAAATGATGCTAGCAACCATGCCATAGAGTAGCTCGGCAACATACTTTTGTCTGTATGCGAAATAAAAAACGATATTTAAAAACTTGTCCCCAGCTAAAAAAGTTTAAATCGCAGGCTTTCCTGTTCTTGCATGTGTTTTTTCAATGCAACGGTCTATTTTGCACGAATGCGCCATCTGTTGGGATAGACGATAGGTAGAATCTGGCTTCACGTTGTGGAGGTGGGAAGTTCGTTTCTCCCCGGGCGCGACGTTTTTCTTTTTTTTTTTAAGCTGCCGTTGGCGTATTTGGAAACTGAAATCAAATATTTTGGCAGAACAAACGCCTCTGCCTCAGGCAGAATCGCCAAAGCTCCTTTACTGAACGCTGCAGTTGATTCTGGGCATGGTGGCTCAGTTAGCTAGGGTGCCTCTACAGTTAGCCACACTGAGAGCAACCCAACGGCAGCGGCGGGCGGCGTGTCTCTAGAATTTTTAAAATAATGTTTAAAAATATACAATTTAACCTTGTACGAATACTTGTGTTAAAAGGTTTTCAATGCGTGAATAAACTTTCCAGCAGTTACAGTAGCTGCTAGGTTTGCAGGTCACGTGACATGGACACATATTGTAGTGCCAAGTTTCGACACTACGAACCGCCACCCTTCTGATTTCAGGAAGTTTGCTGCCAAATTAAAATTATTTCCGCCGATTTGTTTAGAAATTGCTGTGGTTACCGGGGATCCGTTCGTGCCGTGCTTACCAGTTCCGCGGGAGGGCCCTCGCGATGCTATGAGATTTTTGGGAGGGGATAGATGGGTGGAAAGGGCCCGAAACTGTCAGACGTAGCGTATCAGGAACGCGGGCCCTCGCCATGGCTGCGCAATTGTTACGGTGGACGGTATCCTCCTCGCTTTGCCGGCGCGTGCAGGCGCTGTCGGGTACCGGTAAACATGGTACGGACGGAACGGACAGAACAGAGGAAATGATAAAACTCTGTATTATTGAAAATTCGCTGGCCGTACAAACGAACGTTACTGCACTTCAGCTACCGACCGGGCCCAAAGCTAGGCGGGGAGCTCCAGGATCTTTTGTAGCTGCTTCTAAAAGGCACGACCACTTGCCGAACACTCACGGCACACAGTCTACTCAGTGGGAAAAGGGCCGTGTATACCTAGTTTTATGGTGACTTCGAGCCGAAAACATTACAATCACGCCAGGAACCTGAAATGCATAACTTTAAACAAATCTGCGTTTCCTACTTAGGACACAGCAGTATAGCGCTTAATTTTTTTTGTTTTTAATACATTGACTTCCATGGTTCCTTCTTCTCAATTGGCGTAAGCATGCTCGGCGCAATGGCTCGGATAACTTAGCCCCCACCTTTAAACACAATGTCTAAGCCCCTCTTTCTTTTCACAGGAATACAACTTCAACGCTGCATCTTCAATTTCAGTACCCTGCCCAACTTCTCGGTGCTACGCTTAGTGCACCTGCGCTCAGAGCGGCATTTAAGATCAAATTACAGCTACGTCGGCCATTATAGGACTCAGAGGACCCAGAAATGACATTAGTAACATATTGAACATCATATAGCTGTCATTGTTTTGATCCATCGGCCCTTGCAAGTCGGATAAGAGGAGCTCAGCTGCAAAGCTTCTCTACTGCGGCCAGTATGTGCAGACCATGCTTGCACTTTCTTCCATGGTGCACACTCCACAATCTGTGGTATACGTACACACGTGTTCAAAACATGCATGAAGTGCAGTTTTCATGTGCTTTGCCTAGCGTTGTCTCGGCGTTCACGTCCAACGACAAAGTCGAAGCCTAGATTTGCGCTTCACGAACAAAAAAAAAAAGAATTCGTGTCTTCTTTGAACTCATCGCTAGTTGTGAGCAATACTTAGGCCGGGTTCAGGCTGTTGCCGCAACGGTCGTAATAACTTTAAAGAATGACGTGATTTCACCTCTCAGCCAACCGAACTGCGCGACATTACGTCCTTAGATCACGACATGGCTTTTGCGTCGGTAGTCTGAACGTAGCCTTACTCACTATTCAACTTTACCGCTCACAAACACCAAAAACAAACAACCATTTAATGATTTTTATTCCAACAGAAGACATGTACAGCAGTGTGACACATCAATTTACATTTTTTAGTGCATAGCACCTTGGGGGCTCGCCTTGTCGTCGTAGCTCGCTCGGTGGACCCAAGCAGATCTCCAAACGGCGTACCCGTCGTCGGCGTCCGACAGAGGCCTCGAAAACCAAGCCGTTTATATAGTCATAAGCGTTCACAACTCATGAACCACTGGCGCTTGTCGTACATCGCTACGTTGTTAGCGGAGATGTACAGTCGGTCACAAAATAAACCGGTCCAAGGGAGCGGAGCGCGATAGCTATCGGCGCGACGCCTTCCGGCCGAGCGCTTGCTGTCGACATAGCTGAGGGCGAATTGTTGTACCAGTCAAGTTAATGCATGTCAGTTTTCTCGATCTCGGTCACAGCGCTTCGTTTCTCTTGAATGTGGCACCCGGCGGCGCCGTGCACGGTGCTCCTACCGAGCTGCACTATTTCTGGCGGCGGCCGATAGCGTGTAGCATGCGCTTACCTGCGCAGCGGCGCCGTTCATCTTTGCGATATGTTGTCGGGCGCTCCTTTTATTGTCATCTCACTGACTACAGAAAACTGGTATTCAAGCAAGTCTGTGATAAAGAAACAATGCTGGTTGTTATGTGACGAACATGCAGTTGATATTAAGCACTGAAAAACTGCGATGGTTTAGTCGCTTCAGCAATGCCGCAAGTTGGGTTACTTCGTGCACGATTGAAAACTTCAAAGCGCACAAAAAACGGGGACAGACAGGAGCGACACACACAAGCGTTTACTCGCAACTACCGGTTTATTGCAAAAACACAAAATTTATACAAGAACACAAATCATAGAATAGACAACCATAGTGCCGATTAGCGCGTGCTCCTTCGCGTGAATAGTGATAGATGATTTGCTGACACACTTGTTATTATGTCCTTTGATGAAGTAAGCTTCGACCAGTTCCCTGACAATCTGATCATTATGCCTGTACAGCACCACTGTCTCACCAAACAAAGGGTGACACCCACACTTTGATGCAACGCATCTCATGCTCGCCCCTCTGTCCTTCCTGCATCTGTCCGGCGTGTTCCGCACAGCTACGCCTCTCCTCCTCTCCTCTCCGATAGCGAACACTCTCTCCCAAATAGCTGCGGGTTCGCTGAGCGCGCTCTCACTCCGTTGCTAGGCGGCGGTGGGCGGCGCAGCGCTCGGTGCTGCGCGCGCTGCGAATGTGCAGTAGTATCTCTCTCCGCGCTCTCCTCTCCTTCGGGCGCTGTGAATATAAAGCGGCATGCCGCGCTCCGGCGGTCTCAGTCGACGGTCGTCCACCCACCTCCCCTTCGCGTGAGAATCCCTGCTATAAGCGTAATCAATACGATGGAAAATGCCAATGAAACCCCCCATGAGATGCGTTGCATCACACCAGGGTTCCTGCGAGGGGAGGTGGGCGTAATTTTTTTTACAATGTGCAGGAAGATTGGTGCCTGTTTAATTTGCTATACTTGACGCATGCTCTGGACGCATAGGGCAAAAAATTGCCCCGGCGTACGGCGCCGCGAAATGTGCGGCAATTTGCAGCAGGCGCAGTTTCGCATGCGCGCTGTTTAAAGCATGTTTCCTACCGAAATAAATTATAGTTTGAACTGCTTCCAAATCAGCGATCATGGAGCATACAAATAACGTGCAGTATTTTGCTTTTAAATTTGGCAATAAAATAAAAATTACTTGTTTGGCGTACTCGCAACATAAGAGGGCAGTACAAGCCTCTCCATGACAAAGAATGTCCAATGCATGGCATTAGTCCAAACTCCTCTTAGTAAGCTGCTGGGTCACATGATCGAACTCAATTGAAAAATAACAAAGAAAAGTGACTCTTTTCTTTGTTACAGCGCTGATTGAAGTCGAGCTTGACGAATGAGTGAATCGGTGACATCGGTGCGCTCCACGGTTATCAGGCGTAGCGCTTCGCTGCTCTTTGTGTCATACAAGCGACGGTCGCGGCCGTCTTTTTCTGTGATCACGCCATAAACTTGTAACATAGCAGCAGACGATAGCGTGGCGGCGGTGGCGGCAGAGAAGGTGATAACGCAACGAAGCTTGCATTGGGGCAGAGAGCCCAACTATGTTACTAAAAGCGATTGAAAGAAATAAATCGATAGGGTAAAAAGTATTTGATGTTTTCTTAGCTCAGCATCCGTCTTTCGGTCGCGTTTGGATCAACGTTACTTGATCGCTTTGTGGTGTTGACACCAATTTTAAGATGACGAAATATGTTTCTTTTGCCAGCCTCAGCTACAATCTTCATTTTTATAGTACATGCCAAATGTTTTAATATCTTTTACGCGCAATATTTATACCTTGGTTGCGATCTTTATGAGGGAAGCATCAAATTACTTTGCATGTCTTCATAGATATAGGTGCATCACGTCACTCATTGCTTATGTCGCGCTTACACAAAAAAACATGGCGAATTTCCTGGGAATTGGTACAGTCCAGAATAGGGCCCTTGGTCAGATTTATTTTGTCATCGACAGTACATTTGGGGCAAAGTATACGTAATAAACCGGCAGCGCCCTCGTTCATTCAGTGCCGAACGCTCGTTGGGTTGGTTTTCACGATTGTCAGCGACAAAAAGTGGCCGTGCAACGCATGCACGAGCGGGAGAAAAGCAAGCACAAAAAGACCAGAAATGTCTCTGGCGGAGTTTCAGGCAGAGGGCGCGGGACCACTGCGATGGCGGGAAATTGAAATGGCATTGGGTGGTGAGAGCATAACGGCGCTACAGCCCAATATGGCGAATCATTCCTCTGCACTTCCGACAGCTTTCGCATTGAGTGGAACGGCTTTAATTTTTTTTGTTATAATGATAAGCTACACAACACGCCGGTGATTGTAAAACTATATGTATAATTTCATCAGGAGCGGCCCCTCAAATAAGTATTAGGCGCTACCCCAGTTGAACACCAATAGCGAAAGCCGTTCCTATCTTCTCTACGACTGAATAGAAACGAATGTCACAGAATAAAACGCTGTCTACATACAAGCGTAGTAAATCTGTACCGCTAAACTAGTGGCAAAACGTTCACGGTAGTAGCAAGAACACGTCGTCCACGTCGGCTAAAAACTACGTGATAATACTGAAGGAAGGAAGCCTTCAGATGTACGAACCAAAAACAATAGCGCACATATAAATACAATATAATTCCACAGCAATAGAACAAACACGTGCATGCATCCTGATAACTACAGCTCCTGAATGTCTCCAAGTTGTCAATTCGAGGATAAAAACAATATGTACAGGTCCGCGCAGAAGTAAACGGAGCACGGGAGCGGTGGCCGAACTGCATCGCTGCGCCGCGTATGGGCGCCGACGGGAACCATGGAGCGCCGGTCAAAGAGTGTGTTCGCACCGCCCCCGCTGCCCTATCTGATATGTTTAATCGCCGCTCTGCTGGCGTGTCATGCTCGGCGAGACGTTCTTCAAAAGGCAGCGCTGGGCTATAAAGGGGCGTTGGTTGCATTGCCGCTCGCAGGCATCAGCGGCGACCGAATCCGCTCCTCATGAGCTGGACGAAGCTGCGCGCGCCCGGAAACGTGCCTTGTTGCGAGTGGAAAAGGGCGGCATAAAAGTGTAGGCCGCTGCGGTTTGGCATAGCATGTCATTGCGATATAATTAATTGTAAGCCGGCAACAAAATTTCCATGTACAATATAGAAAGCACATTCACAGACATTTTCATTGTTCATGAAAAAAATCTCGCTTACGAGATTTCTTTTTAATTTTGGGTTTCTCCCAAGTTATTGCTGCCGGTCAGTCCAGGTCTGCTCTGAAGAAAGGGAAATACAAAAAAGACCATGCGGTGGAAATTCCGTATTAGAGAACACCGTAAAGAATAAGTACAATCGTTTCCTGCTATTACAGCGAGCCTCACAGGACGCATATTTCGTTGTTTCATTAACCCTTTTGCTCCGGTTGACGAGGATAGCCGCCATAAGATTTTGTACCAAATTAACTGATTAAGAGTATGGTCGCCATCGGTTATGACGACTATACTCGTCATCGGTCATTTTTGGGCCTTGACGGCGCTTTTCTGCAAGACTTTCAAGTCATGCGGTGAAGCCATCCTTCAATTCAATACGAAGTTTAATTTAAATCTGCAACACTTTCTTAACTAATATAAGGTGCTCGTTAAAAATAAGAACGTCCGTTTCAATGCCACCACAAAATAGGCGCCCTATGAGACCCATTGTAATAGCAGGAAACGATTGTACTTATTCTTTACGGTGTTCTCTAAAACGGAATTTCCACCGCATGGACATTTGTTTATTTCCCTTTCTTCAGAGCAGACCTAGACTGACCGGCAGCAATAACTCGGGACAAACCCAAAATTAAAGAAGAAATCTCGTAAGCGAGATTTTTTTCCCGAACAACGAAAATGCCTGTGACTGTGCTTTCTATATTGTACATGGAAATTTTATTGCCGGCTTACAATTAATTATATCGCAATGACATGCTATGCCAAACCGCAGCGGCCTACACTTTTATGTCGCCCTTTACAGCGCGCAACAAGGCACGTTTCCGGGCGCGCGCAGCTTCGTCCAGCTCATGAGCAGCGGATTCGGTCGCCGCTGATGCCTGCGACCGGCAATGCAACCAGCGCCCCTGTATAGCCCAGCGGTGCCTTTTGAAGACCGTCTCGCCGAGCATGACACGCCAGCAGAGCGGCGATTAAACATATCAGATAGGGCGGCGGGGGCAGTGCGAACACACTCTTTGACCGGCGCTCCATGGTTCCCGTCGGTGCCCATACGCGGCGCAGCGATGCAGTTCGGCCACCGCTCCCGTGCTCCGTTTACTTCTGCGCGGACCTGTACATGCTATCCAATGTAACAATAACGATGAGTGGAAGAATGCTCGACGAAAAGGATCTACAAGCAGTTCTGTCTTTGGTGACGAGGCTTGGCCAGGCCAATAAAAGTGGCCATCGAACAACCGATGCACGGCCGGTCCGCAAGCAGAACTCCAGGAGGCTGTCCATCGCCTTGACTTGTTTTGCGGTGCCAGGCTCGTTGCCGGAACCATGTCAGTGTCCGCACTAAGTTGTCCCCACTGACGTAGTGCAAGTGGAGTGTCTCCAACACTGGAAGTCGAGCAGTCATGTGGTTAAAAAACGACCGAACTTTCTCGTGATCGGACGGTGCGCTCACATCGAGGCTGAGGTGATTTAGGCCACTGAGGGCGTCAAGTTTTCTCTGGTAGAACTCAAGGCCACGGCATAGCGCGCGGTCTCTCAGGACAAGGGACCGCAAATTGTCGTTGCACGTGAGCAGATAGCGAGTTAGAGTAATTGTGCTCAAATCAGCCATTAAGGAAAGCCGGAGTTCTAATGGACCGAGTTGGGCGATGAAGCTTAGTGATTCCACTTTAAGGACATTGAAAAAAGTAAAGCGTCTGAGTGAACTGCGCTGCTGAAGAATGGCCGCATCTGATCCCATGATTCGAAAATACTGGCTACACAAGGCACAGTGTAAGCTAACATTGTCAGAATTCATCCTCACGTCCAGTTCCTCGAGCTTCGATGACACCTTTGCCAAGTTTTTGAAAGAACGGTAACGGTTGATGCCGCATGGCGCGATTGAGAGCGCTCGAAGCCTCATGGGGACCGCAGCAAGGATGCTGCAGCAGTCCACGCCACCGAGGAAGTGGAAAGAGTTCATGTTCAGCTCTGTCATAGCTTGGAAGGATTGGAGGAACTTTATAAGGGGATCCTTGAAAATAGTGCCTGCGCACGTAGCGGTGTCCGACGCGTCTTCAGGCAACAAGACGAGTTTGAGCGCTTCGATATGCGTCCAAGTCATTTCGCTCACCGCTTCAGACAATCTATATGCACCACCGACTCCGTTGCTTAGTGCCACAACAAGTTGCTTGAAGTGAGGTGGTTCGACGGGTGGAGGCGTGGCGTCAGTATGCGAGCAACTGCCGCCAGCAGTCGACGCTGTAAAGTAAACCAGGTTGCCGCACACAGTGGCCCCGTTCGTGATGTTCGACGGCACTTGTAACAACGGGAGGTATACCGAAGTGAAAAACGGCAGCTGGCTCGGTAGCGCGTCCAGCCCTGTGGAGTAAACCAAGGTTGGGGCGGAGGCCATCGCGAGCGTCGCAGCGCCGATACACATGGCCGTGGCTTCCGTGAAGTCGCTGTAAAGGGCGTGGAGGTGCAATTTCTGAAGCGCGATGCAACGCTTCAGAAGGAAGATGAGGAGGGCGTAGTTGTCGGCGCCTTGGCAGGCCACTTCCACGTAGGTGCTGCGCAACTGCGGTATCACCCACTCGTTGTACTGGGCCATGAAGCTCCACATGTCGTCATCGTTGAGGTCCTTCCCGAAGAAAGACCAGTCCAGGCGTTGAAGACATGGAAGCCATCCCATCACGATCATCAGAAAGTCACTGTAGGGGAGCGGACAGTTCACGCAGCGGAGCTCCGCGAGTGTGGTGCAGGTTCCGACCCAGTAAAGGATGATGTTTGGCGCGGCCACTATGCAGTTGGACACGTCCAGAACCTTCACATTGTGTGTCACACGCGTCGTAAAGAACCGCTGTAATGTCTTTTCGTCGGAACTTGGTGCACAGACTATGCTCGACAGAAGGTGGTCATCTCTGACGATGTCAGTGAAGCAAGACGCAGTGGCTTCGATGGTAAGCAGCGCATCGGTGTCCAGGAAGGAAAGGATTCGGAGCCAGACACCGTATGGAAGACGGCTGTAGTCGTAGTTGCGCAGCGCCACGGCCATCCCGAACGGAGTGCTTGATTGAAAGTTTGGAACTTTCACGGTCCGAAAATTCGGCCGGCGCTTCCACGCGCATGTGAAGACACCGAGGCCAGATGCGCAGATGTTCTACATTCCCACGTCGCACAATCAAGACGCAGGCGCAGAGGACATCGAGCTATATTTTCTTGTTTGTTTTAATTTTCACGGTACACTGGGACACTCAGTTATCTCTTACTTTGAAAGTGCTGCACGTCGTACATGGGAATGCAAAGAAAAAGTTGCAGTCGACATCCCCGTTTAGGTCTTAAGCTGTACAACGCGATAACGTTACTTAGACGTCGACTAAAAGCTTTGAAACGAAGTTGCTGCGTTTACAACACATGCTTTCCAGGCACTAATGTTCCGTGAAGAGAGCGAAACTGGCAGCAGCGACTTTTATTTGCGTGGCACAGGAAGGACCGAGGCCGCCTGCACTGCTGTAGCCGAAGAAGCCCGCGTGAGAAGTTGCGTCTGCAGGGCGTTGTTCGAGGAAGCGACAGCGCTAGTGTTTCAAAGCTTTGTTCTCTGGCGTCGTGACCAGCCGGAACTTTTTGGAATGTTTTCTAAGCGGAAGAGAGGCACAGAGAAGCCTTTTATCTTATAAGATGTGTTTGGAGTTTCGAAGAAGGAGGTAACCAGATGGTAAGGGGCTTAAGCGTTGGGCCCGACTCGCATGGCCCCAGACGCAACGGTTGTTTTCCTGGCTCTCTCTGAAAACGCTCACGCTGATACGGCGTAAGGGATGCTTCCCATGTTTCGACGGAAGTGGAACTTGAAATGTTTCACTTGTTATTCTGTGCGCAAATGTTTAAATATCTCCAGGTTGCGCGGAAGGGATTGTAAGTTTTCCCGTATGTAGCAGTTTTATAGTATTGTCGACCATTTCCTGAAAAACATCTTCGCCCATCTTGGTTTCTCGATATATGTGTTGGTTTGTATCCTGCGCCCAGCTTGCAATTCTAAGACGATGACATCCTATTTGGCAGCTAGTGGAAGCAAGACGCGTGTTCGCATGCTTTTTTGTCAGCTGCGGCGTATACTTCCAAATTCTCGTGTCCCGGTGTCGATGTGATGTCAACTGTCATCATTGTAGGCGGAAGAATGTTTTTCAAGTGTTTCGGTATTCTGCCTGCCGAAACAAGTCAAAATACCTTTTGAGAGTGCGCAATGATGCTTAAGCTCACATTTCGTAGTTCTGATATGCGCGTCGCCGACTTAGTTGGTGATCGCTAGAAGTGGGAGGTTTCGGGTTGCCTTTAATGCTGCGCTCATGATGGTGTTAATTGAGTTTCATTCAGTGCATGTAAGTTTCTGAAAATGCAGACATGATGCGTGTCTGCATAAGTGTCGTAATTTTTTTTCTCTCTCTCTCTCTAAATCCTTTCTTGGTTAGGTGTATTAAAATGTGGTCTAAAGGGGTAAAGATTTTCCATTTCTGGGTGACTGGGAGATAACTTCTGCCACTTCTTTGTAGTGTAATGCCGAGGTTTTTTTTACGTGACCGTCCTATCGGACGATATCCTGGCCAATTTTTAGTGTGATTTTATATCGCCCGCCTCGTGCCATCCGTCGTTTTCTGCAGAGCTCGCGCCGCTGGCAGGGCCGCGAGAAATTTCAAAAATAATCGAAAAATTGACCTATTACACGCCCTGTGCCCGGTTTCATTTATTTTAAGTGCGAATGCACTTCTTAAGCGAGCCTGAATCGTCCGCCGCCGTCGTCCGCATAGCAACAGCTGCGGGTGCGCGCGCTCCTCGTCTTCCTCCTCGTCCTCCCTAGCAACGGGGGGAGATGGGCGCGCGCTACTCTCCTCCTCCTCTCTCCGCTCAGTGACTGCGGGTGTTGGGCGCCTCCTCTCCACTTCGGGCGGGAGAGCTCTCGCTCGCGTAGCGGGCGCTCCGCATTCCGACGCGTGAGGGCGCTCGTGTAGCCGTCGCCGTAACGGCGGGCGCTACTCTCCTCCTCCTCTCTCCGCTCAGTGACTGCGGGTGTTGGGCGCCTCCTCTCCACTCCAAGATCACGATATCCACCGTAATCGCGCAATCAACAACCGTTCATTCGCACTTACACACTCTCCCCCTCGGGGAAGTGCGAGGGAATTTTTTTAACAGACATTTTAGTTAGTTTGTGGTAATAAAATAGGCCTTCCTTTCTTTTTAGAGCTTGGGGTTAATCTTTCGCCAAGATTAGGGTTAATCTTGAAGAATAGCGTTAAAGATTGGCGTTAGTCTTTCGCCAACCCTTCGCCAAAATTCCACCCTTTCTTAGTCAGGTGACACAGTGTTCCCTTGACAGGGGAGCTTTGGGATGATGGAGTAAGTTGCAGCAGCGGCTGGGCGCCGTATCTGCCGAGGATGCGACTACCGATACAGCGTATAACACACCTTATTGCGCAGGCACGACCCCCGCTGACATCACATGTCGTTTCTTTCCTTTCCACTGTAGTATTATTGTCCTCTTTCCCACATTCCAGTTGCCGCTCTGCCGTATTCGAGCTTCGGGTGATCGCTCGTATCTTGCTGCACCAGTAGCAGTTTCCGGTTGGCAGCGGTGGCGTACTTTTGTGGCCGCTTGATAAGCACGGCTGATAATGAACGGCTAGCAGGCCCGGGGAAATCGAAAAGTGCGCCTAATAATGCTATCGCTTAATAAGTTACACGGACTGCATAGCCTCCGATACATGCTTCGTTGTACATTTAAATTCCAAGCTCTGAATTTCCACGCATGCGCTAATCTTCCGCATGTTTTAAACCATAACGTGCCGATCGATTTACCGGCTCCTCAGTAAAAGGATGTTTCCTATTTATTTCGCATTATTTCAGCGGCGGTGGGCCGCCAAGCAAGGAACACATGGAGGTCAAACCCTTCGCACCTGACCAGTACCATTTTGTTGGCTGCGCGAGCTAGGCCGTTTGGGCGAGCTAGGCGAGCTATCGTTCTTATCGATATCGTACAGGTCCCGGTAATATCTGTATTTTGATCTCGAATAAACTTGACTTGAAGCATTCGCAATCATCACAATTCTTAAAAAGCACTTGGAGGGAAACAACATGTTTCCAGAGGGTATGATTGGCTTTCGCAGTGGACAATCCACCCAAGCTGCCTTTCTGCAGCTGAGACACAACATCCTCAATCACAATGACGGCTGCGACCAAATCGTATTATCCCTAGATATGAAAGGGTATTTGATTACGTATCACATGAGGCAATATTTAAAGAAGCTGAAAAAGCAGGACGCGGCAAGAAAGGTCATGAATATTTCAGAAACCTCCTGAAAAACAGAATAGCCACGATCGGCATTGGGAACACTACATCCGAACCTTTCGGAATGCCCAACAGGGGAACACCACAAGGGGCAATCATCTCCCCATTTCTGTTCAACCTAACAATGATTGCAAAAATGGCCGCGTATCTGCTCGATTCGCTGCAAATGTCGCCGAAAGACGACAGTGGACTGGCGCCCCTGACAAGTAAATGCCTCCCTTCTCTTTCCTGCTGACCTCTTATGCTATTCCACTCCCGTCTCGTTCCTCCCAAGATAACACGCTAGAGGTTTTCTCAAGGAAATTTATATTTACCGTGTTCTACTGCCCAGATGCCATCGCTGCCGTACGGCAGAGACACGCGTGCATCGAGGGCCTTGCTACAACGTTCCTAGAACCACGTTGCGATACTCCACGACCGTTGCAAGCGGAACGTGGAACCTATCTAGTGGAACCTTTCGTTGCTGTTTCCGTTTGATTTTTTAAATGCCGCCAGGTAGCACGGGCAACAGCAGGTGACGGTTTTCTGAAGTTGATGTATTATTTCATTTTCTGTCGCAAAAACCAAGCATCCGAAAATTTTAAATAACGGATCACTCCAAATATTACTCATATATTGATTTTTGCCTTATATTTGCGTAATTCTTGTTCTTGTTCCACAATGGTGACAAGTATGAACATTAACACCGGACTTGAACGTTTAGATTTGGCTGTGGGTATATAAGTCTATTGCGCGGTGGCTAAATCCAGTCGCAGACAGACAGACAGACAGACAGACAGACAGACAGACAGACAGACAGACAGACAGACAGACAGACAGACAGACAGACAGACAGACAGACAGACAGACAGACAGACAGACAGACAGACAGACAGACAGACAGACCAAACTTTCTGCGTTTATTTAGCCCAAGTGGGACTATCGTCTTTAATAGCCAAGAAATTGGAAGAGAAAGAACACATCGGCAAGTCAATCAACGCAGATGACCACAATCTGGACCAAGAATGGAACCATTTCAGAAAAACTACTGATTATACAAGAAACAATCAATAAGATAGAAGAGCCGATACGAAAAAACGGCCTAAAATGTGCTCCGGAAAAAACGAAACTCATTAGAATAAAACCCTCCAAAGAAAAACTTCCCCTTGAAGGAATAGAAACTGACAACCAAAACAGTCTTATCAAGCCGACAAGAATATTAGGCGTGCACATGCAGAATGACGAGGTCACCACCACATTGGGCCAGCTAAAGAAAACTTTACAGCAATTGGCTAGAGTCATCCGAAGAATCACATGAACAAGAAAAGGCATGATACAAGAAGACACTCTCAAGCTGATGCAAGCATTATTCATGACTAGTATTACCAACAGCTTACCGTCCGACCACCTCGACGCCAATCAACATGAAAGAGTCAACGCACTTATCAGAGCTGCCTACAACACAGCCCTCGGCCTTCCGATGTACACCTCCAATAAAGAATTCTACAAGTTGGCAGAGTGCAACACCATTCGGGAGGTCAAAGAGAGTCTCCTGGAAGCCCAGAAAGAACGATTTCTGAAAACCAAAACTGGAAGAGAAATACTCAAAAGAGCCGGGTACTGGGTCCACACAGAGTACGTATAAAGGGTTACACAACTTTCTCCTCAACGCCTCAAAATTCCACCGATTCCCAAAAAAATGAATCCTACATACATCAAGGAAACACTAGAAAGAATAAGATACATAAGGAAGGCCAAACGGCAAAGACCTGGACGTAGTCTACAGCGACGCGGCTACTTACAGCCGTGGCAACTCACAGCAGCTCACAACGCCTCAACGGGGGTAGTCAAGTGCGACGGGAAAATCTTCCTAATGAGCACCAAACAGGACATACAAGAAGCCGAAACCACTGCCATCCTATTGGCCATAAGTTTGGGCGAGCAGAAAAAGAAACGTCTCACTATAATTACTGACTCCTCGTGAGATATTAGAAACCTAATTTGCGGAATTATTCCTAAAAGAACAAAGAGTATAGTGCCGCTGACACGAAGAGACAAGCAAAATAATATGGATCACTGCCCATCAGGGACTGCAATGAAACGATAAAGCAGACTCTCTCGCGAGGCAAATCATGGATCGCCGGTGAGCATTCATACGCCCTTCCTCACTACAGTATGACCACTCACCGGCTCCAGTTATACAGACTAACTATAAAAAAAATTCCCCCGCACCTCCCCGAGGGGGATTGTGAGGATGCAGAAATGCATTGGGTGCACCGATGAGTGTGATGCGATTAATGGGGAAGAGAGAGGCGAGAGTGTGAGCGTAATCGACCCGAACGTTGATGGCGCGATACAGCGGGGTGTGTTCCAGCTGCTTGAGCCAAGCCAGGATGTTGCCGCGCTTCACCAACCCGCGCTTGTACGTTGCCGGACTCATCAGCCTCCGCTTGATGTGAACGTCGAACGCAACGTCCTCGGGTACCATGCGAGGAAGGCACCGCACAACCTTCGATACGTCGATGGGCACGTTCACCGCCTGTCCCTTGATTCCAAACTGCCCGTTGCCTCGAGTCCACCGCCTGATGCTCATGAAGGGGAGTCGAGGCTCGATGAGCCGCTCTTCGACCGGGTTCATATCGGGAAGATGCGCCGGCCGAGGAGGATAACGGTAGCCAAAACTCACGCAGCCCTCCTCTTCGCAGCTTTGTCTTCTTGTCCTTCTTCTTCAGCGGTTCCCCTACGGGAAGATGACGATGGTGGTTGAACGCGAAGCTATCTCGTTATGGATTGTTTGGTTGGCCAATCCCTAGGGGCATCATGCCACAATCATCATCAGACGCGCTGCGGACGCCGGCCAACGTCCGCAAGACAACCCCCGGCTCTAATGCATTTCTGCATAAAACAATGGCGGCACCTCACCTTTTACTAGACGCGGAGGACGCCAAAATCGAAGTCCTTTCCCTGCAGTGGGCGTAGACAGGCTGATGATTATAATGACTCGGCGGCGGTGGCGACATGCTGCGAGACAACGGCAGACTACCGCGCGCCGGCATGCGTTCGCTGATCACCCGAACACTTCCTTACACGCCGCAGGTATGCGCCGTGACTGAAAAGACTGCAGTTTCCGCTGCACACAAATTTCGCATTATGGAGTATAGTAATCGTCAGTGCTTTCTCGTTTCAAATTTATCTTTTACTATTAAGGCGATTTTTCTGGTACTTTTCCGCCTGTAAACTACGTTTTGGCTTAGCAAAACAGCGACGAAGAAGAAAGGAACGTTTGATGTGCCACAGGGTTCACACATGTCTCCTTGGCTACTCCTCCCAAAAGTGTATCCTCCGTTTTTTAGGACCATCACCACCACCGGGGTCCACAACCGCCGGCTTTCTGGGAAGATACAATCGCGACAGGCCGCTTCTTGGACCACTCCACGAACCCACAGCCCAAATAAGTCCCAGAATGGTGCAGTAGCCTTTCTTTACTGATTATTTATAAGCTTTAACAACCCTTTGGTAGGTCCTTACCTACGCGTCCTTCCACAATAGACATGTTTGTAAATTGTTGCAGGGGTATACTTTCGAAGCGGATGCTGAACAGCGTTTTGCACGTCTCCATTAGGTAAAAAATTACCTGGTGTAATTAAACTGGTTTTCGGCCCTTGACTCCTAACTTACCTGAAAGCGAAGCGTTGGAATTTCAGAGCCCGAAACTTGCACGAGTCCGCTTAGTCAGTAGGGTACCTGACTGACGAAACGCGTGACAGCGTAAATGTTTGCCACAAATGTGGACAAAAGAACACCTAATTTTAGAGCGACAGCTTTCATAGTGGGACCGATGTCGTCCGGCCAAAAAACAAATGCATTCCCCATAGGCCGGTAGGTCGATTAAAAAGCAAAGCTCTGATAAGATCTCTGCACACACGGCGCGTACGTGAAACATTGCGTGAAAGTGGTTACCTTAAAATCCTGAAAAGGAATTGTTGTAGATAAGACAATACACCCATCCATCATGACTACTAAGTACTAAATGAAATGTACTACTACTACAAAAGTACTACTACTCCTGCGACATGTTCTACTGCTATGTATATGTCACTACTACTACTACTACTACTACTACATGTACAACTAAGTACAGAAGTACTACTTCTGTAGTACACAAGTATACCTTTATAGCATGGACTACGTATCGGTATACATTTGCATCGCTCGTAGGTGCGTTGACTTAATGCACGAAAAATCGCAGCATGGGTTCGCTCTTCGTTTGCGATTTGGGTCTTTGAAGGTTTGGCGATCGAATGGACGCACTTTCAGCGAAGATTATGACACAGTTGTGATGTTAGAAAGCTGTCGCGCTTCTCTCAACTTTATTTAGGAAAGGATGGTACATTTGTCATCACCGTTTCAACTCACCAGGTTAAGTAAAATAGGCTAAAGATGTACATTGAGGACTCCATGTGAGAACTTTCTTCGTTTCTTTTTCCTCGCTGCATCTGTTAGTAGCCCTTTGGAACAGTTAGGTACCAGTCTTTTTGAAAGGTAGTAGAAACTCGCCCGTGAGCTAGCTTCAGGCAGTGTTTTTTTTTTTTTCTACGAAGAATAGTAATTTATTTTTAGCCATATTTAGCATATGGTTCACGACACGTATGAAGAGGTCTTCAAGGTCACGTTTCGTGTAAAGTTCAAAAAAATGGAAAAGGCATTTTTTCTTCGGGATTTCGGACGCGAAAGACGTGAGCAGCCTCCTGCGCTTTTCCGCACTGCAACCTTATAGAGAAATAAGGAAGTACACACACGCACACCCACACTAACACACACGCGCGCACGCACGCACACATTCGCATACACACATACCGCGGGTGTCATAAGAGGACAAAACATGTTAGGAGAGAGTAAAGCACTCGCAAAACTGAAAGCTTGTGTTTATTTCGCCAAAGAAGCCAGGAGAGATAGAGAGAGCTTTTTTCATTTTCGTTTTCAGGCATATACATCTAGTAATTTTGCACTGTGGCGCAAGCAGCACAGGATTAGCATTCAAGAGCTACGGTACAAAGCTGTACTCGAGCAAATATACATCGACACGGAAGATCATCCACTTCTTTCAAAACTATACGCAGCAACAAGCCAACCTCAGTTTCTTTGTGCGAAGACTTCTTACACGATGTTTATATGCCCCAGCCGGCGCCTAATGCCCTTACCAACACTACTACTTCAGCGAATTAAGCACGTAAATTGTACTCCGTTCTCCGCAAAGTGCGCGAGTACGTAGCATAGCTAATACGTCGGCCTTTATAGAAGGTCCACCATGTCAACGACTGAGGTGACCTCCGTACAACCAGCTATATCTATACCAATAAGTTTATTTCTCTACCCAACATGGCACATGAAATGTGCGTTTCTATCCGTCAGCGAATACGTTATAAGGTTTTGACGCGTAAACAATCTTACAGAAAATGCCTTCAGTCAAGCTGCCCTTTTATGCATGTCCTCTGCAGGCCAAAAAGAAAACCATCTTCTTGTGGGGCGCAAACCGCCGTTCTTGTCGGGGTAGAAAGCTGGAGGACTGGGTGCCGCTTACGGAGTGGAGCGGCTGGTCTTGGAACGGCACGTTGGCGTCCGCGAGGAGTTCTTTGTCACCCGGAGTAGCCGTCGGCCAAACAGCAAGACATCAGGAATCTAGCGGGGCACTTGGGGCAGAAGCAGGACAGGGGGAGTCCCCATCGGCCCCTTCAGCTGAACTCCCTTCTTTCTCGGTCAGCGGGCAGCGACGCATCATCGGGCCACTCTCGGTAAAGTGTCACCGGTGAGCACGTTTCTTGCTTGAAGATTATGCGCACCACTTCGTGGACGCAGCTCTCGCCTCGATGCTGCGCTAGTGAGTCAAGCGTCACACGTCAAAAGTAAATTAAAGACGATAGTCTTTCTTGGGCTACTTAAACCCAGAAATTTTGCTCTCTCTGTCCATCTGTCTGTCTGTAACTCGATTCAGCCACCCGGCCAAAGTAAATGCTTACTGCGCAACAGTCTTATATACTCACAGCCAAATGTAAACGTCTAGGCCCGGTTTATATGTTCATACTTGCCGACTTTGTTGAACAAGAACAAGACATTACGCAAATATATGACAGGAAATTACTACACTAGGTATGTTTGCAGTGTTCCTTTATAAAAACATTCTGGATGCTTTGTTTTTTAATAGCGAATAATATTCTACATCTACTGCTGAAAACCGCCGCCTGCTGTTGCCCGCGCCACCTCCTGGCGGCATATGAGAAATCACACGGCAACAGCAAAAAAAGGTTCCACTAGCTAGGTTTCACGTTCTGCTTGGAACGCACGTGGAGCACGCCAGCGCAGTTCTATAAACCTTGAAGTCGGCTGCCTCGATTCACGCGCGTCTCCGCCGTACTGCAGCGCTGGCATCAAGGAACCCCGCCTGTAGCAGTGGAGCACGGTAAATTCAAATCGGCTTGAGCAAACCTTTGGTGTGTTTACCTTGGGATGAGCGCGACGGTACAGAAACAGCATGAGAGGTTAGTGGGAAATCAAAGGGGGGCATTTCCTTAGCAAATGTCTACAGATGCTATCGTGGTTTGACGACATTTGCAACGAAAGCAGCAGATACGCAGCCAATTATTTTTTTTTTCGTTTCTAGAGGCACGTTAGTTTCATAGCGACTCGGGGGCCTGACCTCGAGGTGTCGGCTTGCAAGTAAAAATACTCGAAAGTGAGACTTCCTTGTCAATTTTGAGTTATGAAAAGACATTGCAATATTGGGCCGCCTAACCTACGCTGCCTAAATGAAAACAAAAACTGTCTAACGTGCATTGCAGGCTCAGTCGACCACCAGGGACGACACGTGAATACTCAGGGGAGAAAAAAATTCGATTTCAGTGCTGTTTAATGAAACACAGAGCGGAAGAAGAGAAGAAAAAGACGCTATACGTGTGCCCATCAGGCACAGGATGCGATGGCGATGACTCCAGCCAGCAAAGATTGGCGTTAGGACAGTAAAGATGACCGCTCACTGAAAGATGACCGCTCACATTAACCACCTGAACTGCCTATCTTGTCGCGGTTTTAAATAAAGGCCTTTATGAGACGAATTGCTCAATGTTGTCGCGTATCGCAGGTGCAGCGTTTGGTTCGGGCTGCTGCCGGCTGTAGCACTGGTGCTGGCATTGGCCGGAATCGTGGCAGGCACCTACACTGCCCTGTATGGTGGCAGGTCAACCAGTACGTCTTCCCCGACTCTTGGGAGATTCGAGATCGAAGAAGTCAATTTCCTAGACTACAATGACACCGCCTTTGACGAACCTTCATTGCGTTTGCAACAACCATCCCTAGTTGCAGTCGGCGGCGCACACAATCTAAGAACTGGAAGGCAGGGGGAAAGGCAAGAGGCCGAACATATCCCCAATGACTATGATTCACGGAATGTTGCAGAAGTGCATCGGGAGTCCAGGAAGATTGCAAGATTCCTGCTTCCGTATCTTTCACCTGATACAGAAGATGTGGTTTCAGTGGAGGATAACGAGGTTGGGATGGGCGACGCGTCAGTTCCCGTCACGCCAACGGAAGTCATGGACGAGCAGCCGGGACAAAGTGTGCCCCTAGGCTTCTTCCGGCTGAAAGACGTCATGCCTTCGGTTGTAAAGGAAGACGAAGAAAATTCTGCACCCGCCTCGACTGCTCAGCATACACCAGAAGACACCGGTTCTTCGAGAAGATCTCAAAGGGTGCACCGAATAAACAAGAAAAAGTGGTTCGAAGAGAAGTACCTAGGACACTTTTCGAAATTAGGGAACCACAAGAAAATGGCTGTGGGCACTAACGTTGCAGAAGCGAAGATATAAACTTTTCTACGCGTGGGTCTTCAATTGTGAAAATACTAGATTATTGCAATTTTTTCATTCAACAGGAGAATTGAACGCAGTAGAGTGCAAATAAAGTAACATTCAAAGCATTCTCGTAACACGATGCATAGCCACTACACGCGCGCAAAAAAAAAATATGTATAGGCGTTTACCACCCATTTAAAATAGAGGGACTATCAGTGCATACACTCACTGGCTCCCCTTGCACATTCGGATGAATAAATTTGTTTACAAAACATCTAGCCATGGCGCATATGACAGTCAAGACATTTATTCCCTTTAAAAAGCCAAGGAATTGGTTGTTCTGTTCTGCAATTACTTCTGCTTAGGGAATTTAGGACAAGAAAAGCATAAGGCTGGAGCATTACGCTTTTCTTGTCTGAAATGCCATAACCAGAAGTAATTGCAGAACAAAACAAACAATTCCTGGGCTTTTTAAACCCACCAGTGTCTTAATCACCATTCTTTCACTGTAACACTGCTTTGGAAAGTCACTGAAACGACATGGGGTAATCCTAACATTTCTAAAAAATTATGGAGTTTAAGGCGATAAAGCTACACCCGGGCTATGAGGCACCCCGTACTGGAGGGCTCCAAAGTAGTTTCGATCAGAGCTCTTCGATGTAGGCAGTTCTGAAACTCCGCCTCAAAAAAGCGGCCCACCCCTGTACCCCCCTGCATTGGATCATGCGTACGGTGGCGCCACCGCGGCCACCGCACGCACTATCTACAGGAAAAAAACATGGTAAAAAACAATAATTACAGTTGTCTAATTATATTAGAGTTGCATAATTTTTTGTGTACTTTTCTAAGTTATTGGTTGCTTTCTTAAGTGCGGTTTCTTGTGATTTTTACTGTGTCAGCGCAACTGCCTCGACCGATTGGCGCTTGCGTGCACTCTGACACAACATTGGTCCAACCTGAAGGACTAAATTTGCAGTTGTCGCTCGGCCTACAACACACTGTTTGCCAAACCTAATACGTAGCTAAACAAGTGACTCTAACTAACCTGTTCAGGCTTCCACAAAACTGTCCAAGCGAATTTTCAACTCTTCTTTTGCCGCCGGACGACCGCAGATGACGCGCATTAGACGACAATGCGCAGGCGACAGTGGATCTGCTGACTACGTGGTCGCATTTATTTGCTAGTCTTGTTTCGAATACATAAAAAACATTTGCGTGGTTAAACCACTCGTAGGGCCACTTTTTCATGCATGGGGCCCATGAGGAGCTTCGCAACTCCTATATCAAGTAACTCTGGTTTCGACCACCTCGGCATCATTCACGTCGGCCGATATCTCAACACACGGGCGTTTTCACGTCCAGCAGGTCCTAACGGCTCTCGAACGGCAGCACCGGAGAGAAAGCAGCGGGCCGACGCCCTTCCTTCGTGGACAAGGGTGCCCACCCCCGCAGTGAGTAGCGAAAGTGTTGCTTAGTAGAATGCCACCAGCGGCCGAATTCTCTAAAACGACGAGGCGTCGTTTTGAAACGACGGGGTAGCGCCATGCAAATGCATGTGTTCTGGGGTTGGGGCCGTCGCTTTGGGGCTACCGGCAGGGGCAATGACCGCAGAAAAGCGCTGTGGCAAGGGCGCGAAGCGACAAGTGAAGCGACGGGGGGGGGCAGTGGGTGTCGCTTCGCGCCCTTGCCACAGCGCTTTTCTGCGGTCATTGCCCCTGCCGGTAGCCCCAAAGCGACGGCCCCAACCCCAGAACACATGCATTTGCATGGCGCTACCCCGTCGTTTCAAAACGATGCCTCGTCGTTTTAGAGAATTCGGCCCCAGGATCGACGAGTGGCTACGTCCGGGCGTAGCGGAGACATTACGTCTGTTTCCGGTGATCAATGAAGTCTCTTTCACTTCACTTCACTAGCTTCCATCTGAAAAACGGCCACCGCGCCGGGTACCGAGCCAGCGTCCTTAGGATGAGCCGCACAATGCTTTAGCCGCTGAGCCACTTCGCGAACAACTTCACGGTTTGACTGCCCGTCTTACAAGTTTGGGCTTCCCTTTAATTGCGGCAGCGAGAGTTCGAACAAGAGGCGACCAGGACGACATGATGATAAAGATTATGATGATGACGCCATCGATGTTTTTCGCACGTACCCACAAGAGGGGATTGGCCAGGGCTAAATCCCTGATTGTACTGTGGTAAGACTTTGAAACACTAATTTATTTCTAGAAAAAGAAGGCCATGAATAAAACCTGAGTACGAAGGAATCCCGAATTACCCAATAAATACATATTACTTAGAAATTCAAGTGAATTGTAGCTACAGGATAAACTTGAACACAGTTCTATGTATCCCTTTTTGCCTGCAGAAAATTTCATGATCCAATGGATAAGACAAGGGGGACCGAAAGGGTGACCACATACGTTGAAACTGTTACTTTAAAATCATCCGCCCAGCTGCGGAGAAGCGCAGGCGAGTGAGAAAAAAAAATGTTTGCCTGGTTTGAGGAGCTTGCCTGGTACACATAGTTCCGCAGCGCAAAGTCCCGTTTTAAACAGGTATAAATTTAGCCTCAGAATCCCACAGCGTCGCTCAGTAAAGGTCACTTCTAATTGCCGCAAACCTCAAGGACGACTATTCCACCTGAACTTTAAATGTGTGTACTATTTGTTTGGTAAGAGCGCATGTATGCAAATAGCGTCTAGATATGCCAATATCTTTTTTTTTTCCTTGCAGATGCAAAAAGAGCCAGGTTTGGGATGCAGAAGTGAACGGGAGCGCCGTCTGTGAGATTAGCTAGACCGCCCGCTAACTCGTTGCGCCTGATGCCCGTATGGCCAGGGACCAATGACAAACGTGCTTCCATCACGTTCCTTCGAGCAAAAAAAGTAGTGTGAGGAACAAAAGAGAGTCATAAGAGGAAGTTAAAGCCGAAATAACTGACATTGAACCGGATAATATGAGGATTTCTGATACATGTTGCGTTACTTTGCGTAGAGCGAGAGATATTGCAAAACAAAAAGCTGTGCCATATGCCATATAAGTGGGTGTGTAGTTTGGTATTCGCAGCTAGAAACTTCAATCCAGAGAATGCGAAATAATTCCAATCCCAAGTTTCTCTCTATTTTGAGATACATTTGTATAAATCCCAGAAGACGGAGCAGTGGTGATCAGCGGCGTGTCAAGAAATCCTGAGCTACATGATACGGCTGTACACATCTACCTGCCCCGATTTCAAGAAAGGTAGAATAAAATGGGTACTGTGTATGTTTTTAGAGGGGGGTTTTCAACATATGCTTACAGTGGTATATGGTGGACCCCGAATGACATCCTTAGCTGCCTTTCTGTGCTAAGCTGTTCATGTCGGGCAGCTTTCACTGCATCATGGTTGGTGATTTCGGGAGGACCTAACTTTAAAATGCTGTTTTATTTGGTACCTTCCTCTTCGATTCGTTGCCTGAAAATCCAGTTCAGAATGTCGTTAGTGTTCCACGACAACACGCAAATTTAAATGCAAAGCATTGCACATACAAGCCGTACTCAAAAAAGGTCTGTTTGGAACCACTTCGTGAATACTGAATGGCTGGAAACGCTTTGCAGAAAATATTTGGCTTCTCATGACAGCGATGATAGCATACAACTTACGGGTTCAGAAAAAGCACTCGCCCAGCCTACTGTGTTTATCTGTACTTATCCATTGCCCTGTTTTAGGTGCGGGGTACCTTAGGACCGCACAATGTCCGCCCGCGTCCGTGCGCATAGCATTTACAATCGCAAAAAACCACACAGGCGGCAACAAGATTCGAGCCTGTGTGTGGTAGACGAGACAGAGTTAGTGTCAGTCGTATTACCCATTGGGCTACGCCGACAAGTTAGTATCCGAGAGTCAAACGGCTACTATCTCGCCTGTGACGGTGTGGAGTACCTTAGGACCTCCCAATGTCCGTCCGCGTCCATTAGTGCGCATACCACCATCAAGCGAAAATCAAGCGAAATTTGAATTTAGCCGTGAGTTGCAGTTTCATTTAGGGAATGATCAATGTGCAACTCACGGCTCGAATTGAATGACGGTCGGTGCTCAAATTAGATGTCACTCGGGGTTTAACTTGAGTGTCATTTCGAGTCCCCGTACTCCGCACCTTCGCCATTATCCACGGAGTGGAGATGCTGCCATTTTTTTTTTTTTTTGAAGTCATGAGCCAACTCACCCAACAAAGGATTCTATCAACTTACGGGTGCTAGATAAACTTATAAAGCAAACATCTTACGCCATGGTGTAATGTTTAGGGTGTTGGATAGCTGCGGGTGAAGTCAGGCTCGATGGAATCGGGCTGTGTTTTAAATTGCTCTACATTGGGGGTGCACCTTCAATTCCCGATACATTTTATTTTTCTCGCATTGTCGTGATTGTCCGCTTTGAGACCCGATTTTGACTATTTTGATTTGCAGTCGCCCGGAGCGTTCGCTAATTGATAAAATTACGCCCACCTCCCCTCGCGGGCACCCTGTGTAGATGCGACGCATCGTGGGTTTCCCTCGGCGTTTCCGTTGGGTTGATTCTCCCATCGCGTGAAACGTGCCATGAACGCGTACGATGCATTTCCGTCTACTACGGGGTTCCCGCATCCCGTGCACGTCGCTTTGCAGCCTCATCGTCGGTGGTGCTAGCAGTTCTGTTATTGGGCTGGCCGGTGCTTGTTGCGGTTGCGCCGACCATCGCGATAGCAGACTTGTTAGTCTCCATTCAAAGCAGCGTTGGACATCGGAGCACCGGCGCTGGAACGACGGAGCAGAGCGGCGCAGGTACCGCGTTGTATACCGCCGCATAACGGTGAGGGGAATGAGACAGAGCAGCGCATGCGCATGCGTTAACCGAGCGCTAGCGCGCGCCGACGCACAGCTGGCATTGCGAGGAGCGAGCGCTAACCCGCAGATAACGCTGCGCTAAGAGCGGCGTAGACCGCATGCGTAGCTGGCGCGGACAACGACGACGCCGGATGGATGGAGGGATGCACGCTTGCATGGACAAGGCGGGTGAATGAGATGCGTCGCATCTAATAAGTACAAAGTCGTACTAGTTGGTTAAAAGGCGCGCGGATCACTGCGGGAATTTGAAACATGCACAACTTGTTTCCGGGAAACCACTGAACTAGGATCTCACGTGCGATAAGAGTAAACAAAGAGGTGACATAGCTTGCACCGATAAGATAACATCGTGCGCTCGCTTCTTGGAGCTGTCGAAGCTGCGAGAGTTCTGCCATTCACCGACGCTGCGCGCGGGGTGGCCGCGCAGATGCGCGTTTGAGGCACTGCTTCAAGCGCGAAGTAAAAAATTGACCACATCTTTCGGCGGGGGGAAACCATGGGGTGATGCGACGCATCTGGGCGGTGCTTTTTACGGTTGCGCCGACCATCGCGGTAGCAGACCTGTTAGCCTCCATTCAAATCATCGGTGGTCATCGGATGTCATCGGAGCGGCGGCGGTGGAGCGACTGAGCGGAGCGACGCAGTTATCGCGTTTATATGTACAGCGCGTTAACGGTAAGGGGAATGAGAGAGAGTAGCGCATGCGCATATGTTAACCGAGCTCTAACGCGCGCTGACGCACACCTGGCATGGCGAGGGGAGCGAGCGATAACGCAAGATGGCGCTGCGGTGAGAGCGGCGTTACCGCGCAGCTGGCGTGGCGAGGAGAATGGGGAAGAGGCGTGAGGATGGACGCCGGATGCATGCATGGAGGGACAAGGCGAGTTAAAGAGATGCGTCGCACCTAAAACGATGTTCCATGCAAATTGAAATCAAGGCGTCATTTCAAACATGCATCTTGATACTATTAACACCTAACAGACATTTTTAACACCTAACTGATATATGAAAATGGCAAATACACGTTCAAACAGAGCACACAGGGTAAGCGCGCCGACAGAAGTAGTACGCCGCGCGCATGCAATGCGGCTTCGTCGCGACTAAAAAGCGAGTAGCTTCTGACCTGGCAGGCAGTTGTCGTTTTGAGCGAAGTGCTTTGGGCAAACTTGCATGATGGGCTTCACTTTTTAAATGCAGAGCATTTCTTTAACTCACGATGTCACCCGTTCTTGGCGTCCGTAGTTGTCCGCATCGCTCGCCTCGACATGCCCGGCTCAGACGTTTCGCTATCGGCGCGATCAACATTCGATAGCGCGCCCAGGCACATTTCAAGGACCTCTCTCCTCTATCTCGGACTCAACGTGCGCCGAGGCTGCCAATTTTACTGCTTACGCGCGCTCTCTCGTCAGCAGTTGCCACAAGTGCAACAACATTAACGTAACGCAAACTACTTAACGTCGTGCGCCCCCGGAAATGCTCGGCATTTCATCGTGCCCCTCACGAGGGGGATGTTTCACTGCGTCGCCATGCGAACAGTTTGCCACACTTTAGTTTCAGTTCCGTATCTCCCCGCCGCGGCCGTGGAGAGAAGGCGGCCGACCGCGACTCTCGCCACCGCGGCGCTGCGGTTGCGAGTTGCGCTAGGAAAGCGAGCGTCGTCTGCTAGTGGGGAGCGGAACGCGTTCCGCTCGGCATCTCCGGTCTTCGCCACTTCTGGCTGCGCACTGCAAAAGAAATAATTTAGCCTTAACCGGGTTTACTGGAGTGGTGTGGCTGTCGGTGTGAGGCCGGTGGCGAGGTTGTATACGTGTGACCAGAAGTTCCTGGACCCCTGGGTCCGGGCTGCCCAGCGGGCTGCCCACCGTGGTAGGGGACGAGGCTGGCACCGGCACGGATAGTCGATCCTCGAGCTGCATTGTGCGGTGCCTCATTGCCGCCAACCCAGTGTGCGCTGGGGTCCAGACGATGTCTACCAGGGAGGATGGGGGATTTCGAAGGAGAATTTTTTTTATCACCCCACCGTGACGTGCACCATGACCTGGTGCTCCAGTACAACGATCAGGAGTGCCCCACGTCTTGTGAACTGGAGTTGCGCGCTATTTACATGGCCGTGGACTTTGTATCACAGCAAGTATGTCAACGTGCATTTCCTCCTGGGGAGCGCCTCACCATTTACATAAATTTCCTTCAGGCCCTAAGACAATAAGGGCTGACGCCATGGCAAGGCTGTCAACTCATCAGATTAAGAGCAGTTGCCATGCACTTCGCGTTCAACACATTGGGGTCGCACATGTGATCTGGGTTCCCGGCCACGCGGGCGGCTTCGGAAATTAGACCGCTCACGCTTTGGCGAGCGCGTTTCTCCACTCACGCTCGCCGCCGCTGGACCACGGGTTGACTACCATCAGCCCACTCCAGAACTTCGACGAACAGAGAAACTTGCTGAAAGAGACTTGCTGAAGCAACGAGTACAGCAAGTGCTTCTCGCATCGGTACCTTTCAACCCCCCTTCATTGTCGAGCGGACTTCCGCGCGCAGCCGAGGTTTTTATACACAAGGGTTGAGCTAGAGCGGCACTGACTGATGATGTTATCGCCAAGTAGCGAGCTTACATTCCTCGTCGTGGAGGCCAGCCAGCTGACCACGTTGCGCCCTCCCATCATGACGTCCCATGCCGAACATGTGACTTGGGGGTCCGCCCTACTATGCGGCACCTTGTGGGGGAGTGTCCCAGTCTTTAGAGTATTCGCGCGCGCCATCGCTGTCAAGTGCCAACATGCAAGTTCTGGATGATGCCACCACAGCCACGGCCGCTCAACTTCATTGACATTACAGAAGATTTTATGTGTCTTTGTGGTATTTCAAGATCATTCTCGGTCGATATGTTAGGAAAGATTGAAAATTTTCTCTGAAATTTATTAGCTCAGAAAACAGGTTTCTACTAGTGAGCTGTGACGAGAGAAAAAGCAAAAACTACTCTGGAAAACCCGATACAAGATATAATTTTACTGCCTGAAATGTAGAGTGCGGTTTACGAACAACACTTTACCCAAGTTTATCAGAAGTGGAACGGCTCCGCCTTTTCGCACCGATAATATATCATGCGCAACTTCCACACAAGACCCGGTTGAGTCTGCCGATACGCCCCTACTGACTCTAGCAGAACGTTCCGACACAATTCGTCCAGAGCCACATGTTTCAGCAGGGTGCTTTGATCGAGAGAAGAGCCGTTGAACGCCGGTTCTTTGGGAGAGCCGCCCTTCGCCGGCGAGCAGCTCCGACCAGCGGCTCTCCCAAGAACCGCAAGGGCCGAGTTCCCATCGAGCGTCCGTGCCAGCCACCGTACACGCACGTCGCACGATTCCTGCGTTCTCTCTGGGACTTCGCACGCGAGGCTGACATTGTGACCCTGACATAATTTGACTCCCTTTTTCCCTTCCTATAATCCTCATAGGCCTCTGAGCCCGCCCCTTTCCTAATAAAGCTATATCTACCTATCATCTATTTATTTGATGTCCGAAAATACATTCACACCTCAGGCGGAGGGGGAAAGACCACAGCCTGACGAAGCCCTTCCTTGTAAAGTAGTTTGCATGTGACGTGGGAGCAGCACATACACAAAATGAAAAAAATTAAAATGAAAAAAAAATCTCGGGTACAAACGATCACTCGTCTTCCGTTTGAAAGAAATAATATAACATTTAACCTACAAAACTAAAAACGGTAACAATAAAAGGTATAAATAAAAGGTATAAAATAAAAGGTATAAAGTATTATAAATAAAAGGTATTAACGGATTCACGGATTCCGGCAACCGGAAGAAAATATATATGCCCATTTTTTTTTCTTTAAATATTGCAGATTTCGTTTAAGGTAAATTTATTCCTAGTTTATTTCCCGTAAGACTTCTTTCTAACTCTCAGAACCACAAATTTGCATTTTGGTAACGGTTTGGAGGTTGGGCCTAGTAAAAAATTCAAAGGTATTTCTTTTGCAGTGCGCAGCCAGGAGTGGCGAAGACCGGAGATGCCGAGTGGAACGCGTTCCGCTCCCCGCTAGCAGACGACGCTCGCTTTCTTAGCGCAACTCGCAACCGCAGCGCCGCGGTGGCGAGAGTCGCGGCCGGCTGACTTCTCTCCACGGCCGCGGCGGGGAGATACGGAACTGAAACTAAAGCGTGGCAAACTGTTCGCATGGCGACACAGTGAAACATCCCCCTCGCGAGGGGCACGATCAAATGCAGAGCATTTCCGGGGGCGCACGACGTTAAGTAGTTTGCGTTACGTTTATGTTGTTGCACGTGTAGCAACTGCTGACGAGAGAGCGCTCGTCAGCAGTAAAATTGGAAGCCTCGGCGGACGTTGAGTCCGAGAGAGGGGAGAGAGTGTCCTTGAAATGTGCCTGGGCGCGCTATCGAATGTTGATCGTGCCGATAGCGAAACGTCTGAGCCGGGCATGTCGAGGCGAGCGATGCGGATAACTACGGACGCCAAGAACGGGTGACATCGTGAGTTAAAGAAATGCGCTGCATTTAAAAACAGGCCATCTCCACTAACGTGAAGCCTGCGGAGGGGCGAAGCATGCAGTGTACAAGTGAATTCAAAGATTGCAACTTTCTTTCTTGCCGCAAGGCGCACGCTGATTGGGCGCTGGAGAAGCGCCGGTGAGAGGAGCAATCGCGCGCTTGCTGAGACGGTGGAGCCCTCCCTGGCGTTGAACTGAGTTTAAAGTGGCCATGAAGAGAAAACACGAGTTTGATTCATTCGAAAGATTGCCTCGTTAGAACCATAACGACACCATTTATAACGCAAACTTCGCTCAAATAAGCTACATAATTAGGAACAAAGGAAATGACCATGCGACCCACCAGCTCATTTTCCGCAACAGAACCTGTGATGTCACTTGGGAATGCTCTGCGATTGGCGGAGGCCGGCAAAAGCAAACGCATGTTAGGCAGGGCTTACAGTTTGCATAGCGAGCTAAATGCCCGTGAAACATACTGCACATTCTTTTTATGACAAAAAACGGTGGAGTAAACGGTTGAAGGTCCGAACGAACTCGCAAGCGTGTGCGCCAATGCATACGAAACTAGCGCCGGCCGAGCTCGACATCTCGCCGTCTCGCAGACGAATTTTCGGGTTCGAGGCTCTTCGGGGCCAACGAACCGTTCCAGCACGCACAGCCGCGACCTTGCTTCGTATCGTAATCCCTTCACAGGAGGTTGGCCGTCATATCGCCAACCAGCAAAGGTAAAAATAGAAACGAGGGGAGTAAGGAACAGCAAGAAGCGACGAGATAGGGCCAGTCGTCGCGTGAGTTTCGAATGGTGTTGGCTTGCTGCTGTCGTTACGAGCTCGTTTCCAGTTTACAACCACTGAAAACTTCAGTTTGTTCGAGTACTTTCGAACGGCTTTCCATACACGACACCGGCCAACTGGCATAAGTGATACTGCTACTGAAAATGAACTATTATTAACCGTAATCAAAATACGGCACATACGTACCAGTCTATATTCGTCCGTCGCGACGGGGCTGACGAGGCAGCGGTGCCGACGGCTGGGCGTTCGTCTGTTGTGGCTATCGCGGAATGATCGCTTTCCCGTCCACCGCGTATCCCACAACTCTTGCCGCTCGTGCACTTAGAAGCATTGAGCGTTTTTATGGTGTGAGGTTGTTAAATGCAAGCCCGAGCTCCTCGGCGGGAGTTTTGTTCTCCGGATCAGGCGATTCCATGACTAGGGCTGCGGGTGCACTAGGTTTTACTAGTATTTTTAAAATGGCCGCCGTCTCGATCGACTCCCGCGTGTGGGTGCTATATGGAGTCGACATACTAAGTATCTGTTTCATGGACCGGCTCTATGACGCCATTGTACACGCCACGGAATGTTCAATTTTAGCGGGAGATTTAAAATTTTGGCTTAAATTGCCTTATTTCTCAGGGAATAAAGCATCATTTGCTTCCGGGAAAGCGCTTGGGGTACTATGAAACACCTAATATTTCGAATAAAACAAACTTTTGTTTTCTCTTCATGGCTCCTTTCAGCAATTTGTATGCCCCATATGCTACAGTTTGGGGTAGTGGCCGGGGTCAACGCGAGCGCAGTACAAGGCTCGTGCCTTGCCCCGGGAGCTTGTCTGAAAGAAAATGTATTAATAGCCGATACAAAGACCCGCTGTGCTAAATAATACACGGGTCTAAAAAACAAAACACACTGCATGTACCACTTCACAACTCTATCACACCACTCACTACACACACCGGTCACTCAACAGTTCTCCATATGTCACCAATAGACACACTACTAGCACCATTATTAAATGCAGAGCATTTCAGTAACTCACGATGTCAACCGCGTTGACGTCCGTAGTCGTAGTCCGCACCCCTCCCCCTACACTATATAAAAAAAAATACTATCCGGCGCCTGGTTTCGATCCCTCGACCCTGCGGGCGGAACGCAATGTACATGGTGCTCTGCCCACTGCGGTACAAAGCCGACACAGAATGGGAGGCTACGAACGCGCCTTATATCCTTGACTCATTCAAACTACGTCAAGAAGCTGCTGATACAACGCATTCGCTACTACCAACTCCCCAAACACTAAACGTTAACGCAATACACCCACCCCCTATGCGACGCATTTACTCGAGTCCCCCTCGCGGGGAGATGGGCCCAATTTTACACCGAAAGATCCCTGTAGATCACATCCTCGACAGTTCACGACACAGTGCATGTATCACTTCACAACTCTATCACACCACTCACCCCACACACACTTCACTCTACAGTTATCCACAGTTCACTAGTACTAACACTACTAGAACCACTATTACACTGAAAGATCACTGTAGATCACATCCTCGACAGCCCCGGCACCAGGAAAATATGACTTTACTTGCTTCGACCCACCATCCGATCCGATCACGCCTAGCGCCGAGCCGGTGGGTACCTGAGGGTAACACACATCATAACCCTTCTACCAAAAGCTTCTGCTTGTGCTTGACGATTGCTGAAGCGGACAGGGAACGTTCCACAAATATTTAAATCATGTTTTCTTTCAACCGGTTTTATCCGCTGTACACTTTTGTTTTAGTGCGCGTTACGTTCTATCGCGAGGCGTTGGAAAACGAGTGTCCGGGTGTTTCCGTACCGTGACTACCGGAGACGACGACAGGCGACGCCGACAGCCCCAGCCGCATAGGGGCTCCGCCTCTAAAACATTCCTGCGGTCTGCATAGAGGAATATTGTATATAGGGTATATGCGTATAGGGTATATGCACTACACCTTTCATGTACAGCAAAAATAGAAGCGGCTGCAAGATGAACCTTCGAGGAACAACACTTTGTATAGTTCCGTAACTGGACGTAACACCATTTACAATTACTCATTATTTCCTACGTGGTGAAGAAAATTAGCTATTCCCCCAAAAGCACCAGAGTCGTCATTTTCCAAAAGTGATCATGTTGACCTGGGTGAGCAGCGTCATTATCAGCACAAAAAGAGTCGGGAATCCACATCGCGATCGTCTAGAGCTACGGGGTTCTCTCGGACTGCTTCGGTCTGCTCATGGCTGCTCCCCTGCTCCGCGATTTCTAACCTCTCGCCTGCCGAAAGACCATCACCAATAAATCATATTTCACCTAAAAGTTAAGAAACCACTGACAGCGTTAAGAGACAAACCTCTTATCCCATAGAAATGCAACTTGCGGATTAAAATCTCGTGTTTAACAAAGTTGAAAGCCGTTCTGAAATCTATACACACACCAAGTGCGAGTAATTTATTTTCTGTATTGTTTACTATCTCTTCCTCATCCTCCGCTCCCGAACTCGTGGCCGATCTCCAGTTCCCACGCCCGATCCTACTCCAACAATTGGTTTTACACCCATTCCTAAACTACACACCCTTCGTGTACTCGGAGTCCAATTCCATCAAGATGGCTCTGGCGCTGCAGTTCTTCCCCAGCTTTAAGCAACCGTCACCCAACTCACCCATCTCATCAAACGCATCACAAACCAACGTCAGGGTCCCAAAGAAGACGATACAATACGACTAATTCAAGCACTTTTAATTAGTCGCATCACATATTCCACCCCATACATCGCCCTCAAACAAAAAGAACGGGAGAAAGTCGACATACTAATTCGAAAAGCTTTCAAAATTGGACTCGGCCTCCGCGCTCAAACCTCTACCTGTCGTTTCTTCCAACTTGGAATCCACAACACCCTCGAGAACTGCTGGAAGCTCAACGCAACAGACAACTCACCATACTCCTCCTAACCACTACCGGCCGACACGTCCTCCAGGTCCTCGGATACCCGACCCCACCTGCTTCACAGGCCCTTCAGCGCATTCCACCTTCAATCCGGCCCCACATTACTGAATCAAAAATTCCAACAGTATGCACCCAGAATTCAAACAAGGTACAAGACTCTCCCGGGTTAAGCACCTTCGACCACAATTCCACTTTCACCCCGATACTCGCTACACCGACGCCGCCATCTACTCTCACGCCAGCCTCATGCTGTGGCGGTTGTAAACTCAGAAGGCCCACTTCTCAGCTCCCTCACAATTCTCTCGACATCAACCGCCACTGCCGAAAGAATTGTCATAGCCATCGCCGCTACACCTGGCTCTGAATACCTTACAATAATAACAGATTCTCAGCAAGGCGGCCGTAACATTCAACGTGGACGAACCTCACTTCACGCATTACGCATACTCGCATCGATCAATCCCCTCCCCGAGCTGTACATCGTCTGGACTCCTGGCCACTCTTCCCTCGAGGGAAATGGCACGGCTCACGCCGCTGCCCGCGCCATTCCACACCGGGCATTTCCCTCAGGAACAGAACCCACGGTCCAGCCTCCTCCACCTCCCGCTGTTCCATCACGCTACCACGACATCCTGCACCATTATCGCAACCCTCGCCTTACTTTGCCTCAACCTCATCCTCAACTAACCAAGGAGGAAGCAACCATCTGGCGTCGATTTCAAACAAACGCCTATTACAACGCACCCATCCTCTACGCTATCTCCCCTACCCAATACACCCTCACCTGTCACTTCTGCCCCTCTCTTAATACTACCTACCACATGGTGTGGGCCTGTCAAAACACCCCATCGCTTACCCCCGATCCCAAACCTTCCCCAGAGCAGTGGGAGGGCCTGCTAACCAGCTCCCGTCACGCTGACCAGATCTTTCTGGTCACCCGTGCCAGGGTGACAGCCATGGCCCAAGGGTACCTGGACTGAGGCGAACTCACCCCTTCGAGTCACGGCTCAACCACCACCGTTTTCTCGATTAAATGTTTATTCACTCTCTCCTTTACACCAACCAGTGTCACTTCACCAGATTTTTTCTTTTGGAAACCATATTGTTTCACAATTACTTCTTTTTATTAAAAAACATATTGAACGCGAATTCAGCACATTTTAAGCCACTTTGGAGAATGCTGAGATCCCAGAAATAGGCGTTAGTTCCCAAAATCTCTGCAGTTGCGGCCCTTGTTTACAAACTGTACAAGTTGTATGCCATATCGGGGCCGCCTCTGTAGCGCTTACCCTGCTTCTTTCAAAGTATAACGATCACCAGTCTCAGCAGGTATAGAATCAGGGGCCGGTGTTAGGGCAATCATCGTTCCACCCACAATCACCCTTGGAAGTAGCCATACCATGCTTCGGGGTACCTGACTCACTATGCCAAACACCATCCATCACATCCCCCCTCCCCCCTCCCACCATGGGGTCATTTTCGAGGTTTAAGGAGCACTGGCCTCCAGAAACAGTAGCCAACCTAAAAGATACTTTTAATAGTGACGAGGAAATGGCAAGACCGCGCCTGTCTGTATACGACGGCAGCGCCATCATTGCTGCAAATGATTTTGTTGACGAAATTTGGCAACCAAGCGAGAGCAGCTTTACCTTCAATGGAAAAACCGGAGCTGAGATCACGCATGCGACCTCGCAAAGACCGAACGAGACGCTCTTAAATGGTCACGTCACTCTCCACTGGCGATCACGCCACGTCATTAATAAGCGCGTAGTTGACGGAGGAAAGAGCAGGAAGAGAAAGACACTACCGAGTTTTCGCTGGGCCTTCGTTCAACTGCCGCTTTCTTTTCGCTCTCTCAGCCTCTCTCTCCTCAAGATATTCGCGGTTGCCCGGTCGATAGCTTCGTTATCGCCGCGCACATTCACGAGCGCCCCCGGGCGGCCCCCGTAAACACACCAACGGCACGTCAAAGCCGTCTCGCACGCAAACTACACGCACTGTCAACCGCACGTGCCGACGGCACTGAAGGCCCAATAGCAGCGACCGAAATGGGTGACGGCCACGGCTACTCGAGCTCGAGTTCAAAACCGCGTGCGTGTCCAGCCTTGGCTGACGAGGCGCGGGGTGAAATATGTCCCCCGGTTCCTTGTACGGGCGAGTCGTCTCGTGAGGGGTTTCAAAGAACGCGCTATTGTGGACCTCCTCGAGCACAATGGGAAAGTACGCTGAATGCGTTCGGAGTATCTGGGGTTCGCAGTAATGGCGGAAATCACGGAAGGCCAAACGCGCGTGGCAGACGACCACCGTGCCGCACTCAGCCACCGCTAGATCGTCTGCGCGTACTAGCAGACGACGACGCTTTTCGGCCGTCTGCTGCGCAGAAGGCGTTGCTGTGCTACGCTGTGCAGGGCCCGTTTGTGAACGTTGAACAACTTTTTGTGTACGCCAGTAGAACACTTTGCGCATCGCTGTTGTTTGCTGTGGTGCAACAGGCGTCTTAGGACGGTTTTGCAGTTACCGAAAGGTGAGTGAATGACACTTCTTCGGCAGTTTCTGGGATAACGGAGACAGCGGCTTACAAATGAGCTATGTTCTAAGCAAACTGCCAAGTGCATACGATTTCCGGGCGATTTCTTAGTGCCAGCTGTTTTGTTCGTTGCTGAAGAATGTTGACAAGAATTAACTGCGTTTCCAGATTTGGGGTTTTGGAGAAGTCTTGCCTACATAAACTTCTCCTTCACGGTTTCGAGTTACATTTAGGCCCGGTGACTGAGCCAAGGGAGGGAGGGGCGGACAGACAGGCAGATCAACATTTCTGAGTTTAGGAGGCCCAAGAGAGACTATCGTCTTTAAAACAATATGTGTGATCCGAAGGGATTTGAACCCGGGTCTGCACAGTGGAAGCTCGGTGCTCTACCAACTGTGCTATCTCCGCATAAGGCCAGCGTGAAAAAAAAAGTTGTTGTACCTTTGTGGCACACACGCCTGAAGGGGTTGGCCAAGGGATTGGCCAAGCTTTGACGGGCAATGTTCCCGCTTCACAAAATTTACGATACTATGGATTGGAACGCAAGCGTTGTAGAGTAGTGTGTGACGCGTGACATCTCAACGTGTTTTCGCGTCAGTAGAGCACGTGCACACCATACGCGGACAACTCTGATTACAGGGAAGCTTCGGGCCCCGCCAGTCTGATTGGTTCCTTAATTCGCGCCATCAAGTGAAGAAACGAGAGCAGAGAAAGAGACGCAACCACTGTGTAGCAGATGAGTAGTCGGCCGAAGTAGTTTGCGCCAAAAGACAAAGAAACTAAAGCGAAAAAATTCCGCCATCTCCACGAAGTGAATGATGATGAGAGGGGCGAAGCCAAAAAGCTTATCGGTAAAACCGTGAAACATTCGCCCGCACATCATATAAAGACTCGACACGTCAAGCTTTCCACCCGTCCGTGACAAGCCCGTCGACGACGTCTATGTTTGTGGGGGTTATGTAGGGGTTGTTTTGGACGATGAGAATCTCCATGGGTAAGTTGGCGAATTCGGTGTGTGACATTTTAGCCACCTTGGCCGTCGCCTACTGCAGAGCGTCTTGTGTCGCGTACCCCCGGTACGTGTCTTGAGCTCGCAGGCGACGAACGACAACCTCTTCTTCTTCCTCTTCTTGTTTGGTAGCAACGAACGCGTGAACGTTTTGTCCTCTTCGGCCAATCTTTGGTTGGCCAATCCCAAGGGGGATCCTGCCACAGTCATCATTAATGTGCCGTGCCGTATACAGCAGCAACGAGGGACGGGACAGGGCCCGAGCAAGAGAACCTTCACCCCTAAAAAGGAGATGCAAATACCACGTAGCAGTAAACAAGTTGTTAATAAGCGTCGCCGGGCTTTTGCCTTCACAGCACGTAGGCAGAGCTAACTGCCCCGAGGAATTTTTAGGATAAAAATCACGCCCAGATTTGAAATAATTTCCTTGTATGTTTAGTTGCCAGCACCAGATTAAGTAAAATTTTGTTCGCTACACTTTTCCAGCGGAATGGTATTACCATGCGCGTACACACAACACACGGACGCACACGCGCACGCACGTACGGGTGAGTCACATACAGGCACTATAAAGTAAAATCTCGTTATTTCAAACCTCAAGGGCATGCCATCTGAGTTCGAAATAATGATAGTTAGAACCAATGAAATTGAAAACAACCACACGACACTCAGTAGAGTATGGCAACAATTTGATGCTTGAAGAAGCCCGCGTTTGCCGCCTGCCTATTTTCCCTATAAGCGATAATCAGCACTTCTTGATCTAATAACGAATGTGTCGAAAAGTTTTATCTTAGCCTTCTTGAAAACTGAAGAATGAACACTGAATGACCTCTAAGCGGACGGCCGCACTATATTTCGTTCCCGTCCGCCTTGTCGTCATTGGCCTGGACAGGGTCTGTGTTTCTGCCTGACCTGAGATGTGATGCTCACACCCGTCAGCGCGACACACACACACAACTGCGCCCTCTTCAACATAGTTCGCAGAAAATGTATTTTTGGAAAACTTCCACCGTGTGGGATTTAGATTGGTTTTACCCTGTTTTGACTTTTTCGCTCTAATCAGGTTTATGCGTAGGCACAGGGTGCGTTTCTCTGGCCGTGTCCCAGCCGCCAAGGCGGCGGAGGGGTGGCGCGTACTTCGAATTATCCGTTGTTGAACCTACTGGGCTCCGAATTAACGGGCTCCTTTACACAAAGACTTCGACGGACGCCTGTCAAGACCAAATCCTACAGTTGGGATTATCCATAAATTCGAAGTATTGAAGTTCGAATTATTCAGCTTTCACTGTGCAGGGTATTGCATCGATATATAATCGTCTTGAAAAACATGTCCTGAGCCAATCGTTACTTCGTTCGCACCCTAACTTAATACGAAGGTCGCATTTTGTGGTCTATCTTGTTTGACACTGGTAAGAATGACAGTACTTGCTTGATTATTTAGGAAATAAATCAAACCGATTTTCGTGTGCGTGAAAACGGTGTCCGATTCGAACATTAATGGCACACTTAGAACGGTGGCGCCACCTGCCGTATTCAAAGCGAAGTGCTCTATTGTGGTTCATGGTAGTAGGGAGCCAAATAAGGCAGCAGACGATCAGAAAACATCTTTCGTCGATAGTTTATGACAGCTGGAAATAGTTACATAAGAGTTCATACGAATCATACTAAAATATTCCCACGGTGAGTCGTTGCCAATACCAATAAACGCTTGATTATTTTTTCGTCTGCTTTCGGATTGTCTGCCGCCTGCAGCTGAGCAGGTTACCCAGCTTTCCGAAGTCACGCTAGGGACTCCTTCGGCATAGTTTATTGCCGATCTAATTTTACTGTGTACGTCGGTGTTTGTGCTTGTGACGTGCCATTATGAGATAGTTAACAGCAGATGAAAAGACCGTCTGTTCGTCTGCAGTGAATTATTCCATAACGGCATGTCACAAGCACAGGCACGCACGCATAGAAAAATAAAAGTAGAACAAGAACAAAGCAGCAGTCGTGAACAAATGGGTAATCTGGCACAGCAGACGACGGACTATCCGAAAGCAGATAAAAATATAATCAAACGTTCATTGGTATCGGACAATTAACCGTGGGAATAGTTTATCCTGATTCTTGCGCGGCTGGAGTCTTTCTGCAGCATTTCGAACGCGCTATTTATTTCTTGGGCGGCTGGAGCCCCCCTGCGTCATTTCGAACGCGGCATTTTTTTTCTTGCGCGGCCATTTTTTCGTTTACTATTGTAAAAACCAACCCAGCGAGCGTTCCTAACTAAATGAACGCGGGGGCTGCCGGTTATTTACACAGATTTTGCCTGAAATGTACCTGCATTTTTCTTTGCGCTAAAGCTCGGGGAGATGTATGACAATTGATTGATTGATTGATTGATTGATTGATTGATTGATTGATTGATTGATTGATTGATTGATTGATTGATTGATTGATTGATTGATTGATTGTGGGGGTTTCACGCGCCGACGCAACTCAGGCGATGAGGCGCGTCGTAGTGGAGGGCTCCGGATTAATTTTGACCACCTGGGGATCTTTGACATGCGCCGAAATCTCGTACACACGGGCGTTTTTGCTTTTCGCCTCCATCCGAAAAGTGGCCTCCGCGGCCGGGAATCAAACCCGCGACCTCGTGCTCATGCTGCGCAACGCCTTTGCGACTGAGCCACCGCAGCGGGTCAGAGAGATGTATGACAAGCGCCAGCGGTTCACGAGGTTCAACAGTTACAACTACTTAAACCGCGTGGTTTTCGAAGCCTCAGCGTTACTCCCTGACTACGGTATACCAAGCTCTACTTGGGTCCGTTTCGCGCTGCGCCGCCTGACTCCGGCAGTCGCTAGACATCGACCGTTAGCGAGCTAAGGCGACAAGGCGAGTCCATAAAGTGCCCTGCACTTAAAACGCCCTTTAAGCGATGTAACACTCCGTATATATTACTTTGGGCACACGAGCAATATAGCGAAGGCGCGAAAGCGCGAACTCGCGCGCGTGGGTCTGTTAGTGTGCTTGCGTGTGCGTGCGTGCGGGCGTGTGCATGTCTCTTGATGTTAGATGCTTGAATGCCGCGCATGCGTGAGGGAAAGCACAGCTTGAACGCCAATGTATTCGAGGGCGAGCTTCAAAACCGTATTTTGTATTTGAACAAAACGGCTTAGTTTCACATATAGCGGCGTTGCAGCTATATAAGTGGCGGTAAATCGCGCGGTTGAAAAGGGTTGTCTTAACTCTCATTCGAATGCAGCTTTACCGAAACATAATGTACCGCAACTTCCAGATCGACATACTCCGTAAGCATGAAATGCTTTTTTAAGAAGTTCTCGCCGTTCTCTCAACGCGCCACGGGAGGTTCGCTAAAATTAACTAATCCAAGCCATAATACAGACTGCCTTTATTTCAAATAAAGCAAATTATCGGCCACTTAAGGCGAGTGATGTCACAGGAGCCCTGTTTCTTTGGAGAGTGCGGCCAATTTCGACGTCATTTTCCTCGCACAGTCCAAGCCGGCTTCAGCATTCCGTACAGCCGGCCGCTGCAGCCATGGTCGGTCCAGAGGATGGCGAGACGACATTGCACGTTCCCCACGCTGGCCGACGGGCTTCGCTTCCCAGCGCCCGCGAGACAAACTCCGCCAAGGCCCGGAGGCTGCTCGAACTCGCCGCCAAGCAGCGCAAGACCATCGGACGCGTCCTCTGGGTCACCGTCATTGTCCTCTGCGTCCTCGGATGCCTCTCACAGGTGAACCGCGCGTTTCTCTCGCTGAAAGCCGCGTGAGGCTCGTACGAGGCTTGCGAGGATTAATGAACGTGCCAGGCTTATCGGAAGTGAATGGGCGACGGCATTTTATTACTTTACCTAAATTGAGCGCGAAAAATAAGGGTGATGCTTGGAACTTTCTAGGAAACTGAAGGCGAAAGCTTAGTCGGACCTCCGGTTGATCTGCAGTTGAACTTTCTGTTAAACTTTTATGTTGCTCTGATCAGGCTGCTCCCGCAGCCTTATCCATTGCCCCTTCGAACCGACGCGGTTACGACGAGTGGGATGTCGAGCTGCTCTAGCCTATTCCGCCGTGGCGTACTTTCTCGGCTTCCCCGGCTGCCACTAAGCCTTGGTGCGTCGTCGCCACCCATACCAATATGTAATGAAGCCCTGAGACCACGCGGCGACGTATGAAAGGCAGGTCTAGAACGTTCTCACCCTCCTCCGGCGCTGCTGTTTTCCTCTTCCGGAACCCGTTCCGATTTCCCGTACGCTTCTGTGCACCTCACGCGTTCCGCGAAGCATGGACATGTAAGGCTTTCATCTGAAAGGTTCACGAAAGCATTCAAGAGATGTACTACTGCGGTTGCATTATTGGTAGTCAAATGTCACAAGCCATGTTACAAGCCCTGTGGCTTCCATTTTTCTGGAAATCTATGGCGATTACTGCAAGCTCCCCCACGATGTAACTGAGCTTCACACCTTTAACTGGCTCAACGTTCGCAGGTCTTCATTTTCCTGGAGATTTTCTGGAAGTTCCCCACCATCATCGAGGTGGAAACTGAACGCACGGACGACCTGGACTTTCCCGGCGTCACCATTTGCAACAACAACAGGTGCGAGGGACAGAGTGTGTTACCTTTTAAAGCGAAGCTTTCTCTGTCTCACTGAACACTGAACGTAAACACTGAATACTGAACCTCACTGAACACTGAACCTAAACACAGAACACTGAACCTCACTGAACACTGAACCTAAACAAAAAACAGAAGAGCCAATTAAATTTCTCTGACGATGACGAAGATCTCGGGTGAGGTGAAAGATTGTTGAAATGCGACGCTTTCTCTGGTAGAAAGCCAGTGTCTTCAAAGTCCAACCTCAAAGTCCGAAATTCAAATCGCTACCGTCAAGACGCACTGCGGGAAAGTCAACCTTACACAATATCAAGTGCCTCAAGAAAAGAAACGCTTCCTATGGTCGGAATCGAACCTTCGCGTTATGAAGCCAACGTCTGTCCGATTCCTTCATTCCGACACGGTCGAAGCAGTTGGTATTTTTTTCTTTGACTTCGAATTAGGTTGCATGAAAGGGTTGCAATGGCTAAAGCTTCGCGTTTCAGCCATTATTCGTTTAAGAAAGTCGCTTCGATTTTTTTTTCTTTTTCTTGCTGTAGCAGACGAGACAAAACAAGAAGAATTAAACTGCACGAGTGGCGCGGTAATGCCTGTAAACACTCGTTTCTTGCTAACACAATTCCTTTATCCATCTATTTACCTACCTTCGCCGCCAGAAGGCAATGCCAAAGGAATGATTATACGGCATCCGATATCAACGCAGCAACACAGTCTGTTATAAAAAGTTAAAACCATTCTATTAGAAAGTGCTAGCTAAAACAACATGTAAAAATACAGGGCACAATTAATGGATAGAACTTCTGAAGGAAAGGTTTAACAGCCCCGAAATGTGCGGGGTAGAAGTGATTGAACGAATGTTGCAGTGGGACATGTTCTAGTATGCATTTGATCACTGCGATGCGACTGGTATAACGGAGACAAAATTAATTCGTCACGTAGTGCACTGTGATGGTACAGTTTGTGAAATAAGGTTATAGACGAGAAATTTCACGATGTGTCAGTAGCGAGGACAGGTCGAGATTGAACTGAACCTCATAGTATATTGACGGAAATATCCGAATTCACAGCGTACTGACGTTTAATGCAGCAGTGGCATTCGTCGAAATGGCGCGCTTTGAAAATGTTGACGTATGTATCTCAACATTATGTTGGCGTTATTATCAGTGTATTCGCCATTAGAAGTGATGCAGACACCTAGACATTTGTAAGAATCAGCGGATCGTAAGCATACGTTATTCACGTGGTAAGAACATCGAGTGACGTTGATCGTGGGAACACCCATATCCTGACATTTGTTACTATTTAACTCCATTAGCAGGCGTTGCACCCGTTAGTGATGACAAAGAGATCTAACGAAACCATTCGACCATCGTTTTCGCTGATAATTTCTCAAAATATAACGCGATCATCCGCGAAGAGATGCTAATTAAGAGTTAGAGCGTCTTCAAGGTCATTACTGTTGATGAGGAATAGAAGGGGGGGGGGGGGCAACTGCAGACATTTGGGGTGCACCAGATTCGCCTTTGTTTAGTGGGGACTTATGGCGGCCATCTGGAACAAATGGGTACGAATAGGTCAAAATACTCAATCCACCAAAGAACGCTATGCTCTGTATTTAATTCGACTAGTTTATGAAATAGTAGTTTATGTGATACTTTACTGACTGCCTTTGAAATACCCAGAATAATACAAGGCAGCCTGTGACGAGCGATGTAGAACGCGACGCAGTTCCTGGGTCAGTAGTGCATGTAGCGTTTCACATGAGTATGATTTGAGGAATTCACGCTTATCCGACGTAAAAAAGGAGTTGGATTGTAGGAATTTTGCTAGATTGGGATAAGCGAGATCTTCTAATAGCTTGAAACAAATACTTGTAAGAGACATAGGACGATTATCAGGCGGGTTTGTTTTGTTCCCCGAGTTGTGAATTCGAACCGCCTTCAATTTTTTCCAGGATGTGGGGAGACAGGCCGTATCTAACCATTGGTGAATTTTTTTTTTTTTTTGTTGGTAGTGCGAACAGCTAGTGAACGGGATTTTCTATAAATTTCACCATGGTGCTTTCATAATCAGGAGATGAATGATTAGAAAGGCCTTTATTAGGATATGTACACCAGTTCTAAGACAATTTGAGGCATGGCGGCGTAGTCACAGCGATTGGTCAACGGTAGACTGTTTCGAGTTACGCCTCGAAAGCCTCCACAAATACTTTTTTTTTATTTACATATATTGTTGTCTCACAGTTTGAAACACTGCAGGAGTGGGTTCACAACAGTGAATGCAGGCTAAACTAACGGAACCCATGGGTACGTCGTTCCTTAAGAAAACTATTGATAGTTTAAAAAGCTTCAAAACTTCAAGCTATTCAAAAAACTGCTTAAATAGCAGCCAGACTCTGATTTTCGCGGGTCTTCTTATTTGACGAGGCAACCAATACATTTTTGGCAGAATATATAGGATTAATCGTTTTTTTTTAGCATGGTGTGATTTTTTAGCATGGATGGTAGTGGATTAGATAAAATATACATTATAAGACTATCGAAATAAGCACGGGAGCATTCTTATAGGCGGACCAGCGAATGTTAGTTGGATTATGTTTACGCGTGCGATAAAGACCCTTCGTTTTGTTACCGAGACGTTTGGATTAAATACTGAACCAAACCACTTAGGGGCTGATGGTTATAGTACGATGCAAAATGTACCCTTCAGTTAGTTTATGAATGTTCGAGTTATCTTCAACAGAATTATCGTAAAAGTTCGGAAAGAAAATTTATATGAACTGTGACAAGGCGCTATTTATGGTGGTTAATCGACCCTGTTGTAATAGTGTACAATTTTTTCTGACTCCTTTCATTTCTTTGTGTTTTTTTTTAGAGTTGGTAGGCGAAAATCTCGTGTGCGCATGGCAATGCTCGCTTATTCCAGGCAAGTGCGTGATAGGCGAAATGAACGGAGGGTGATTAGTGGATGTTATGTCGATAATGTTTGCACAGTTTGCAATAGTGTGTTCGTACTTTGTGTGCAACACTACGGTGAACTAATTAATTACTGTAAGTGACGTATAACTCAATATGTGTTACACCCATTGGTATATTGGTACACCCGGGCATTGCCGGGGACTACCGACAGTGTAACATATAATTGTTATCATTCACCTTATTTACAGTGGCGCTGTTTATGGCTTGGGTTCAGTGGATTTTTTGTGTCCGTCAACAAATCATCTGGGGCCAACCCACTTCATCGCAGTTACCCAGAGGAAAGCGGCTGTAGCTCCCTGTTTATGAGAACTTTCCTAAAAACCGTTATGTAACTTACTAGCGTGATGTCTATAACTCTGTGCGCAAGCCTGTTAACCGGAGTGTTGCCAGGTTTATAAATACTGTCGTGATTGAAAGCGCATGTACACTTTTGTGCACCCACAAGAAGACTCATGAGCAGACATTGGCAAACCACGACAGCAGCTATTTTAAAGGAACCCCGCACCACTCCAGATAAATGGCATCACTCTTTCCTTTGTGTCGGGAATTACCGGCGAAAGCTATAGTTATCACCAGCACACGACTGGACTGCGTGATTTGCCCGCCAAAACAGTCCTACAAATCCTGGCTTACTTTTGGTGCGATTTTTTAAAAGTGGCTTTGGATTGAACTTATTGGTGCAACAGAAAAGAAGCCGGCCAATATAATTGTGGTAACGTCACTGGTCTCTCGAATAATTTTAATACTGGGAAACAAAGAAAATAATTTGAGCAAGATTTTAAGTAATCTGACGGCCGTGGAACAATACTTGGCAGTAATATTTGGCTGAGGCAGTTGCGCGTGTTGACTGCGTTCAGAGGCATTTCAAATTCGCAAAAAAAAACTTAAAAAAAGTGTTGTGGCTTCTTCCTTATGTCAGCCCCATAACTCTGTAGTACAACTAAGCTACCTGTATTTTTCTTCGCGCACACACATTAGCTGTGGGGATGGTGCGCGTATTCCACATTCCCTCGAACAGACTGTCTCGTAGATCATGATATTCTTCTCATGACTCTCTATACCGTTTCATGAGTGAGAAGTATATTGCTGTAGGTGCAGATCCGTAAAACGCCTAGTTTCGCCAATGCCTCGTTCCCTCTGACCTTCAAAATCTGCGAAGGTCAAATTAGGGCCTTGGGCGGTTGCGCAGTGAAAGCATCTGATCGCTCGTTCTTCCCAAAGGGAACCGGGTGCGGAGAGGAGGACAGGGGTAGTAGCCAGGGCACGTGCCGTTATAAAATGATACAAGGAGGCGCTGGCTGCATCCGAGTTCACCGTGCGCTCTCAGCGCGAAATCCGCTCGATAATCTTGGTTTAGGCAGTGCCTATTATGGGTATAAGGCCACAGGATAATTTGCAACGTTATTCCGTGGACCAGGCCATGTGGTAATGGTCGGCTTTATTATGTGAACCGTACCACAGTATAGTTGAGCCTTATTAATCCAAACCGACCTTTGAGACACGAAACTACCTTTTTAATGCGCGAAGCCCCTTAGAAGCTCGGGCTGTCGGCGTCTCATGTCGTCGTCGTCTCATGTCGTCGAAGTATCATGTAGTCACCGTACTAAAACATCGCGACACTCGTTTTCCAACGCCTCGCACTAGAAAGTAGCACGCACTAAAAGAACACACCGAGACACTCGTTTTCCAACGCCTCATGGCAGAACGCTTCGTGCTTCAGACACAAAACTTACAGCAAAGCTGTATACCCCTACCACCAACGGTTTCATCTCCGTAGGCAAAAATGCCAAGGCGCCAGGAATACAGTCATACACTGAATGCTTCGCCCTACCCCAGGCTTCATGTTAGTGGAGATGGCCCGGAATATTTTACAAAAATAAGGCCTAGAATTGGTTTAAGGGGGCATTTTACGATAAAAAATTCACTTTGAAACAAATCTAAGCAAAACTGCTAGGGCTAGAGCCCTGGCGTTCAGCGCCATAACACGAGGCGCTACCCCTGCGCCACGAGAGCCGACTAGCGCGGCTGTTTTAGCAGATGCTGAAAGCGTAAAAACACCCTGTGGTCTGGTCCACAGAATAGAGCTTAACACTATTCGGTGGTCTGGTCCACAGAATAGGCAGTGCGTTCGGTTTAACCGCGTTCAACCACGGCTAACCCTTTGTCTTTCTCCTTCCACACGCTCAAACAGGATACGGCTGTCGCAACTGTGCAGGATGAACGGAGAAACCACGTGCATTCAAAACAAGGCCTCCGCGACTGTAGAGAATCTGGTAAGTGCACTTGCAAGCGTGTCTACTCACACCGTACTTGCGCCTCACAGTGACGAGGAATTCGCTGCCGTTGTAGAAAAAAATTAAGAGCCATTTCACTCTTTTAACGCTTTGATGCCCAAAACTTTAATAATGTGCTGAAGCGTATCGGAAGTTTTTTCATGATCTAAAAAGACTTCCGACATCACAAATGTAAAGTCAGAAAAAAATTTGGTTCATTAGGACGGACACTAGGACACACTGGGCACTGGGCACTGGCTACCATATATCACTTGAACAAGAAAGCTACCTTCATGAGCATGATTTATGGTTGAAGTGAAGAGATTAAAGTAAAGTTTGTGTTGCTATCATTTGTAATAACAACGGAATTGCACAATTTCGCTTACCTGTCGCTAGCCCATTGAGCCCCCGGGCTCGATGCCAGTTGACACGCGTAAACAATATTTTTTTAGCACATGGAAAAACGTGATGCTCTCTCTTCTTTAATTTTTGAAGATCCGGGATTCTTTGTCTGTCAATAGATGGTGTTAAATGTTGGAAAAACCATAAAGGGCGCGAAAAAAAAATATTGTTTAAGTTGTTTCCCCTGAGAAACACTAGGCATCAAAGGGTTAAACTGGATTTCCAGTGAAGATGTGCAAAATACGCACCGCACAGTCGGCTAGAGAATGTACACGCATTTATTTCCTCGTCATTTGAAATAGTAGTGGGTATGGTTTTGTAATCACGTAATGAAACTGGGGAGGACAATGGCTTTATTTGGCATTCAAACATGGGGCTGTCCTTTTTCCTTCCCTAGAAGACCATGTATTGTCTGCAGACGGAAATTCCACTTAACTGTGAACTACGTACTTATGAGAAGAAAATGAAATTTGCCGTAATGATAGAGTCGATTTAGCGGAAAACTGTAGAATACCTTGTTGTCGGAAAGTTTTAATTAAAACGAGGGTTAGCGCCGTCTTCTGCAACCATACTCCTGCCGTAGATGTCGGCGTATTTACAGCAGACGGGAATTACGTAGCGTTTGCAACTTCACTGTTAGCTGGCTGATCACGACAAGTGAATGAAACTTGCCGTATTGATAGAGGCGTCTTACCGACCAATTGTCATATATATAATGCATTTTTGAGAATGTTTTGAAAAAAAAAGAGCAAGAGTTAAAGCCGCTTTGTGCTAAGCATCCGCGGTAGAGTTGGCTCTGCTGCAAGCGTTTTTGCTCCCGCGCACGAAAAATGCACTGAGCCCAAGGATGGTAAACCCCGCTTTGAAAAAAAAGAGAAAAGATGCCGGTGGTTTGGCTTCATGCACCATAAAATAGCGTGCCAAAACGGCATGCATTCCTGCTTAGAAACCATTGCCCATTGCGCGCATGTGCTACTCTGCCTCCCAGCCCTTCCCATGGTACAGCCATGGTACCCATGGTAACACCTCCCAGCCCTGGTAGGTTTGTCCAGGACAAACTTTAGCGTGCTAGCGAGTGCACAGGCTCAAGGTCAACGCACCTGCCTGGGACATCAAGGTGCACATCCGCGAACGGAAATCTTTGCGAAACAAGGTATTTGTCTGACCAGACACTGCAATCCAAAGAGTTCTTCCGCACCATCTGCCATCACGTAACCTTGTATGCCGACCATTCCCTCGCCAAGGTGTATGCCTCTCAAGTGCTCAGCCTCCTACCGCCCAACTTTGAACGCCCCAGCAAGGCTGCCTTTCCGCCATGGAAGCTTTCACCGTGGAATGCATGCGAACAACGTTGTCTAAACGAGCCCCTCATTTCCTATTCTGATTCGCTACATGCATAGCGAGGGCCTCTGTTCTGGCAGTGTTGGTGCCATAGGAAGCTTAAGAGGGTTCAACGCTGGTCAACCACTCTCGACACGTCGTAGACACTCGAGTCACGGCGCGGGGATTAAAAAGAAGGTCCCCTTCACCCCGACAAGTCTGAGTGGCGCTGTCTACCAAATTACATTGACATAAATACCCCCGAAAGCGTGGGGGGGGGGGGCGAAATCGCCCCGCCGGTAGCGTAGTGGTTAACGCACCGGGCACCGGTATTCTGGAGGTCGCGTATTCGGATCCCACGTTGCGGGCATTTTTTCTCCGCTTTCTTTCTTTCTTTCCAAGTTCTTTATCTGTTTCAATGACCTACCACAACCTCCCCCTTGCTTTCCGAGGTTTACTTGACTGCCAACCCTTATTTATATATATATATATATATATATATATATATATATATATATACAGACAGCGATTAATCAGAAATGGGAAATGAGGGGCTCGGTGAATTAAGAGAGAATAAGGGTTGGCAGTCAAGAATACCTCGTAAAGCAAAGAGGGGAATGCGGTAGGTCATAGAAACAGATGAAGAATTTTTTGAGTCAAAGAAAGCGGTGAAAAAATGCCCGCCGGACGGGATCCGAACCCACGACCCCGAGTAGTCCGAGTGGCGCTGGCTACCACACCCAAGTGCAGGAAACAAAAAATACCTTAACATAAGTACAAAGAAAGTGGTGGGGAAACAGCCCCGCCGGTAGCCTAGTGGTCATCGCACCAGACCGGTATTCTGGAGCGTGGGTTCGGATCCCACCCGGCGGGCATTTTTTCACCACTTTCTTTCTGACTCAAAAAATTCTTCTGTTTCTATGACCTACCGCATTGCCCCCTTTGCTTTCCGAGGTTTTGTTGACTGCCAATTCTTATTCTGTCTATATATATATAAATATAGATATATATATATATATATATATATATATATATATATATATATATATATATATATATATATATATATATATATATATATATATATATATATATATATATATATATATATATATATATATATATATATATATATCCCGCATGAACGAGGACGGCTTGTTTCCCAGAATCGGGATGCTGTACTGTTCCCAACCCACATGGACAGCCTGATATTAAATTAATACGCCATCATTCAAAAGGTAGGGAGAGGAAGAAGGCAATCTCAGGAATTTCACGCGCACGCATTTCGGCCCTTCCCTCTTAATTCAGCGACAACACAATTACAACTAGTTCGCGCCTTTTTGCGCAGGACGTGATGCTCCGTACGATGAACAAATCCTTCAGGTCGGAGCTCGGCCATCAGAAGAGCACCATGATCTTCGAGACGTCCAAGGTGGTCAACGGCAGCGTGTAAGTCGCAAATTTCCCGTACAGAATTTTTGGCGCACCCCTCACTAGAAGTTTTTTGTTTCCCAATCTGTACCGCGGATGCATTCTCAGCAGACGAATTAAAAGAGAAGAGACAGGAAAGCTTGCATATAGTGATCAGCTGTGCAATATTCCTGCGCATTTAAGAAAGATATGCGCCCATGTACTCCGTAAAGATTTTTACCCAGTAAAGCTGTAACGTGCGGTCGGGGTTTTTCATTGACACATTGACGCTACTCCGCCTGCACTACCCACGCCCCTGCGCGCCGTTGTCGCTTGAGCTAACCTTCACGCAGTAGCTCGCTGCGGGCGCGCTCTGCTGTGAGAGGGTCTTTTTTGCGCCCTCCGATTCGCCGTTCCGACTCACCAGTGTCAGTATATGCCAGATGTGTATCTACGTCACCTATAGTTTAGCCATTCTCGCTTCCCTTAGTTCGAACTCCTCCCACCTGTATGTATATGTGTACACACATACATACATACATACATACATGCATACATACACACATACGTATGTACACACATACGTATGTACATACATACGTACGTACATACATACATACATACATACATACATACATACATACATACATACATACATACATACATACATACATACGTACGTACGTACGTACACACATGCATACATACATACATACGTACGTACATGCATGCATACATACATACATACATACATACATACATACATACATACATACATACATACATACATACATACATACATACATACATACATACATACATACATACATACATACATACATACATACATACATACATACATACATACATACATGCATACATGCATACATACATACATACATACATGCATACATACATGCATGCATGCATACATACATACATACATACATACATACATACATACATACATACATACATACATACATACATACATACATACATGCATACATGCATACATGCATACATACATACATACATACATACATACATGCATACATACATACATACATACATACATACATACATACATACATACATACATACATACATACATACATACAAATTGACAGTGGGGACCGAAATCATGAGAAGGAATTTAGGCACAGGATACCATGTAGTGGGCTGCATTCAGCAAGTGTCCCTAAATTTTCGCCAGTAAGATAACTCTGCCGTCAATATAGCTGTATACAACCCATTCGCTGCTCCGGTGATGACATGGGAACAAAACTTGGGTTCTCACTAAGCGCCTTCAAAGCAAAATCAGATCGGCCCGACAAACCATGGAAAAGAAAATGGTAAATCTAGCATTTAGAGATAGGAAAACAGCAGCGCGGGTTACGCAACAAAATCGACTAGCAAACATCTTAGTTCAAATTAAACGGGAAATGTGGGCGGATGGAGGACAATAGAGGGACAACTCGCTTAACGGAAAGGTTTTCAAGGGATGGTGAAAGGAATAGAGGAAGATGGAGGATACGATAGAGAGACCAACTAACGAAAAACTCGTGGCCATAGAAAGGATCTAATCGGCAAACACACCGAAGATGTGGCTAAACATCTTTGAGAGAGGCCAGGCCTTCGTTATGCAGTGGACGCAACCTGGGTGATGATAACGATGGTGGTGGTGGTGATGATGATGATAACGGTCATGTAGTTTGTTAGCTTCAAAGCACAAAACTCTCATTATGCCACTGATTTGTGTCCATTGATTGGTTCATAATTTCCATCCATGCAGAGAGGTTGCCGACGACCAGGGCTTCCGTGATGACTTCTTCCACCTAAAGTACAGCAACTGCTACTCCTACAACGTTGAGTGGACCGGATCCGGCATCAAAGACGCCGAGATCGCACGACAGATTGGTACGGAACTGCTTTGATGCTTGAAATGCACTTTAACGCGACATATTCAACGGAGCTGTAGAGAAGCACTCATTCGCGCTGAAGCTCGGGAACAAATGAGATGTCTCGCATAAAGAAAGTTTCTGCAAGAGAAAAACGATGTGCAGCCGGCGAATCAATTTGGAGAGAAATAATTTCAGTAAATAATTAATGGTAGTTAAAATCTTACAGTTGATACAAGTGTATGTATAATTTAAAGCCTTAAAGAATACTAAAGATTCAAAATAACAGCACATGCTACACTTCCTTTTTCTAACGGTTTTACGACACCGTAACTCTGGAAGTAGATCCTAAATTAATCCATTGCATTTAATCCTGAGTGAAATTCTTTTTGTTGCTTCATGCGAGCTTAAAGGGGCACTGACACAAAAATTTTGCATCTTGTTTTTTTTTTTTGTTGCGGTAAGTAGCTAGTGACCTACTTATAACCTGTAGAAACCTCATTTGCTTCAGCGTGCGACGGTTGTTTAATTAGAGGCATTTTCAATGCGGCCAGTCGCAGTTACGGTTTCAGCGAGTGCCGCGAAACGATAGATTTTGTGAATTTTGTGTGAACAAAGCTGACCACGTGACCGTCGGAGGGATATCACAGAGCAGAGCCGCCGTAGCACTGTCGAATCCGCATCGACGGCAGTTTCTGCGAATGCCCCCACGTACTGATCTCGTGAGGCGCTTAATTAAAAAGCGACCGTGGATGTGACGCAGGCGCTGCGAGTGCAATTGCTACCGCGGCTAAAGAACGACGCGCGACGCTCGAGACGGTGGGTGGCAAGACGCGCGCTGGGAGCAGCCGGCCGGTCTGCCTACAGGTCCGCCTACAGATGTGTTCGGCTTAGCACTGCGGCGGATATTCGAGTGCCGCTCTCGTAAGCGGTGCAGATGACAATTTTTAATGCAACCCGCCATCGCATCTCGTGTAAGCCACCATGTTCGGGACTTGGGGGCAATTTCGTGCAGCGGTAACAAGCTATCACTCGAGCTACCTGCCCCGGCCTGGGCCACTTCCCGGCCGTGGCCACCGCCTGCACAGCGACCGTGCAGCTAGCTCAGTGGGCTTTTCGTGCCTCCGGCGCATTTTCGCATCCAATGGTAATAAACAGTAATAGAAACAGAGTGCCTGGAATCGCTGTAGAACTTTGGTCGCGGCCAGCTGCCCGATTAGCTGACGAAATCACGGCGCCTCCGCCGCCAACGATCGGGTCGTTCGTTCTCGAGAGTAGAAGCTCCGCCCTCCGGTCCTCCGATTGGAGTGGCGAGCCGGGCGAGCCGGCGAAAAACGCCGGCAGTGCGGAAGCGGCAAACACAAACTCGTGACGTGTGTGGACGTTGTTGATTTACACAATATCCTCGGGATGTCGATTGCGCGTGGTCCTCTGCTGGCTGCTCGGTTGCGTTTCACACACTTTAAAATTGATTTTAAATATGTTCTATGCTGTATTCGCCGCTGATATTTTGCAGATGATGTATATGTGTTCCCACCAATCTATCTCCGAAGTTATCTCGCCTTCGAAATTTTGTGTCAGTGCCCCTTTAAAAACATTTAAGCGCACGAATACTGCCACCAAAGATAGGTTCTGTTTCTTCTTATTGCAGTGTGTTACTCCCTACAACGTTCCGAATTGTAATCTGAGCATACAGTGTCACTGAAAAGTTTAACACTTGAACATATTTGAATGCAAACATACTCCCGCTGTCTAGATGGCTGAGTGAATAATTTAGTGGTGCAATCACTGCAACTTCTGGGCAAAATAAAGTTTTGCTGCTGCTGCTGCTGCTGCTGCTACTACTACTACTACTACTACTACTACTACTACTACTACTACTACTACTACTACTACTACTACTACTATGGCTAAATGGACCTGAGCCGCCTTCACCTGTTACTGAATACTTTTAAGCAATTTCGTTGCCAGCCCGCGTTAGAGCGCCGACTGGCGTATTGGGCTGATTGGTTAACTTACACCGCCCTTTATTAGGAACCTTTTAATTTCATTAACATTCAAGTAACTCTGAAATTAATCATTAAAATTGCCTCATCCCTTTATCGTGACAAACTTCAGAGTCCGTTTCACGCGTTCCTACTTTTCTCAACCGATTACCGTATTTGATCACGAGAAAGGAATAACAGTTCCGTTTTTCTTCTAGCATCATCCTTTACGATTTAATGATGTCAGCTGGGAGGACGTACTCACAAATACGCATTCAGCAGTTTGCTAGCACGTTTTGAAGATTGTCTGTGCGAGCAGCAAGTCCGCAATAACGCTGGCATTATTATCCTGTGATAGAAACCCGGTCCACGTTCAGAGCATTTACTTATGTAATTCAAGCCGATGATACTTCAGTTTTAGACGTTATACTCCGTGCCTTCCCATTTCAACGTCAATTATGCCTTCAGTACACAAAGGATTGCTTTAAGGGCGGTTACTCACCATCATATCAGCCAAGCTTTTTCTGTGGAGTTTATGCTTTCTATCCAAAATTAAAGGGCATCTATTAAAACACCTTGAACCGAAATGGTATGCTTCATACGGCCGTAGAACATTTGATGGCGGAATTTTTAGATCTACCACCCTTAAGTATGCTTCCAAAACGAATGCTCGCACGCAACATACTTTTTAAGTACATAGGCCAAAATGAGGTATGTTTATTTATTTATTTTATTTATTATTTATTTACAGTATACTGCGGTCACGGAGGACCATGCAGGTGGGAACATGGTGATGCAGATATACAATTTATGTGGCACGGCAGAATCCACATGGCGCACAAGCACCCGAAGTAAAAGAAATAGAGAAGGAGTAGATGTATCGGCATAACTAGAAACATTGAAAAATGGTTTAACCCAGCCAAGGAACAAAATAACACACCTTACAGAAGGGTTCAATACACATCACATCAAGAAGACACCATAGAAGCCTCCGAAAACAATTTCAGGTGTGCAGAATACTTTACTGCTAACAACAGATAACAGGGCGTCAATAAAACATCACCCTTTAAAAAGAGACAAAATACAAAGGAAATGTGGCAAGGTCGTTTACTGGTTGACTGCGTTTCCAGATCAGTCAGCAGTCCACTCTCAAAGACACTTACAGATTCCGATGAAACAATTTTTTCAGACAACGAATTCCAATCAACAATAGTTCTAGGAAAAAAGAAATATTTAAAAAGGTTCGCGCGAGTTTGATAAGGAAGGATGTTATGCGCGTGCCGATTTCTGGATGTGCGACTCAAGAAAGGCTGAATATATGCGCGCGCATTTACGTTCAGTTTGTTGCGATAAAGTAAAAACAAATAAAGTAAAGTAAAAACGATAAAGTAAAGTAAAAACGATAAAGTATAAAAACTTGTTCTCATCTAAAACAATTATAATGTGAAGTGTTCTTTCTTTATGCGTGTTCTGGATTAACAGAAACGGGGCTGTTTCCATGCAAGCGGTAGTGTCACGACTAGGCACTACGTGGCCCCACCTTGGAGACCTCAAAATGCCTAAAGGGATACTGAAGTTAATTTTTCAAGCTCCAGTTTATGCTTGCACTGCGTATACTTGCTCGAATAAACACACTTGTCATCGTTTATCCGGGCGATAAGACGGTATTTATTTTATAAAACCTGAAAGAATAAAAACTACCATGCGCGGTTTCCAGCGGCCGCACCAGCTAACAGCAGCGACATCAAAGCCAGGTGCTACGTGATTGGACGATATCCAAGATTGGAATGCAAACCTGTTTCGGTTTCGGTTCTGTGAAACAACATGCTTGGCATGCGAGGTTATCGCTGGATGGGCATTCTTGATATCTCAGTAATCCCAATACGCAATACTGCACTTCTGCCGTGTTGTCGGCTGCGAAATGCGTCAGATAAGCTTACCGCACCGTAACAATCGCTAGCCGAGGCGTACGCAATGCATGAACGCCCTCCGCGTCATGGCAGACACTCAAATGCGATGCGTTTTTCCCCATCTTTGGAGCTTGCCTGGCTCGTGCCTGTGTCGTAGTAAGCGTGTTCGCACCAACCCAAGGGTCGGCCAATTCGGGACATGTGCCCGCAAGCAGTCGGTGCTTATGGAAACACCACGCCGACAAGAACTCGCCAGCGCGTCGGTGTCAGTCTTCACGCGTTCGGCGAACTCTCTCGTGGAGCAATGAACGTTACAGCGCAAAAATGGTGAATACAGTATAGAAAACATTGCCCGAGAACAAATAAATCAACTAAACAAATCATGCACTATCGGTGAGTCTAACTTGAGACTTGGAAAACACCGGGGGTCTCCAGACCACTGGACCAGAAGCCAGCGATGCTAGGAGTGCAAATATAAAGTACATAATGTATAGCCAGTTTACATTTTTTATTTAATTTTAGCATTTGAAGCAGCTCAGATGACTATTTCTTGTATAGCGCTCGTGCAGTAAGCGTCCCCCAAATTCACATAGTATCTAGTGTCTAGAGACTACATTCTTCAGACGGAAAAGCGTTCGTAGATATATGGTCATGCTGCTGACCGCTGTGCTAGTTCACCAGCGCGCAAAGTGCTCCTCGCACCCTGGTTTGACGCTGTACGATAAAATTTCAGGTTGAGTTTAATTCCTCAGTACCTATATTAACTTCGCTGACTCTTCTGCCCCCTTCAATTGGCCTTACATTGTTCTACTAGCGTAGCAGTCAGCGAAGCGTCGCATAGGCGCTTGTGTGGAGTGACTTCGACTTAGAATTTGATACCGTCTACAAATTAACAAACTAAACGCACATTCTTGCTGGCACAAACGTGTCGTCGTGGTTTAGGCTCAACTGAGCGAACGAGTTGCGACGACGCGCCGGCCACTGGCCGACTAAACGCCATGGGCCGACTGATCCTGTCGGAGGGTCGGCGAGCCGTGCAGTATCACCGTCAAGCCAAGGCATTTCGTTTTGACGTCATACGAAACACCATAAAAAATCGGCAAGGTGGATGCAGAGAGGAAGACTGCATTTCAGAATTGATTTTTCAACCGAATAAAGTCGCGTAAACGCACGGGGAATGGGCGAAACATGGCCCAAAGACTCCAGACTACAACAATGTGCGCTGGTAATCCTACAATTTTTAGGAATCACATCAACATCCTTTAAAGTCAAATTAAAATTATGTCCGACAATGTATTCAGAAATTCACTGTGGCTTCTCTACTGTATAAAACTCTAGAGTTAATATAAGCTATAGGATATGCAGTCAACAAAAAGCAGCGTGCTGTCCCCCAGGACATTGCGCAGCATTCGAGTGTGTGACTTAATAATTGCTTCGTCATCTTCCGGCCACGACTCGCGCACAGACCTGCGCGTGATCCTGTATCTGGAGCAGCAGGAGTATCCCAGGTCGGACATCTGGCCCGGGGCCCAGATTGTGTTTCACGACCCTGAGGTCATCCCGGACCCCGAGGAGCAAGGCATCCCGCTGCGAGCGGGACACAACTACATCTTCACGCTCAGACAGGTACGGTCGAGTCACGGTACATACAAACCGGTGGAGGACGGAAGTGATTATTTATGTATTAATAGAACTCCCTAATTCACTCGGTCATCAAGTGTCATCGTCGTAACCAAAGATTACCCGCAAATTACCGACAGCACAAAACATATAAAAACAGGTCATATGAGGCTGACCACATCCCCGCCCCAATTCACCTCTTGCTCAAATAAATGTTTATTCCTCCTTCTCCTCCTCCTTCACCTCGTCCTCCTCAAAGAATACACGTATTACCCCAAATTTCAATCAATCAATCAACCAACCAATCAATCTTTTTTATTTCAACGACATCAGGTTTGGGGACTTTAGAAAGAAAAAGAACCACCAAGCGGGCTTGACGAAATCCACGGCTCGTGTACAAGGCAAGCGGCAGTAGCCGCTGGCTGCCAACACACCATGAACTTATTTGCACGCACGAAGTTACAACACATGTATATCGTAAGTGCATAGTTTCTCAGGGGAGCTTCTCTTAACGAAAGTAATCTTAAACAAGAAATGGGTACACTTGGGTCTGGATGGGAATCGAGAATGCGAGACAAGCGTGCATCCACAGCACGACGGCTGTTCGTTGGCTCTATCCGACCCAAGGTGGGGGCCTAGTGAATGCATCCTGGCCTTCGGCATGCAGATTGTGGTAGACCCATGTAATGAGGTTTACATGAGCAATTGGGGCATGAAAATTGTTGAAGCGGCAATTAAGCGAGTAGCGAGGTACGTTTTTGTCGACTGCCACCCTTGCTTGGCGTGCAACAGAAACGCCATCACGCGGTATGTATACACTGAAACAATCACATAGCGCACGGCCTCCGCGATCGGCTGCCGGCGGCGCGCCGTATAGCAACGGCGTGCCGCCGGCAGCCAATCGCGGATGCCGTACATAGCGTAAGCTCCGATATAGCGTGAACACTAGCCGAAACACTTTACGATACTTAAACTTTTTTCTATGTACGCTGACAGGGGTTTTCTATTTGTATCACCGGTTGTCATAACTTAGCCTCTTGTTTATCCTGTATTTTCCCTGTAAAAATGTTTTTATAACGCGTGTTTAAGTTGCCTCGTACAGTAGGTATGCTGTTCTTTTTACGTATGCATCGTTATTAAAACCCAAACTAGCCGCCAAAGCTATGGGCCATCGTGAATTGTGTATATGCAATGAATCAAATAAAGTAGCAAAATGCGATCGTACGTCGCTGCCCCGATATATAGCGCGCTGGCAATGCAAAACGCGGGCCACATGCTTTTAACTGAACCTAGGCCTGACGTTACGCTTTCAGCCTTGCCGTCGCCAACAAATGCCAGCCACAGTTTTTCCATATACACCAGTCGCGAAACTCCGGACGGTGCTGGGTCCCCTGTGCTTCGTTGAAGCTGAGGGACAAGTGTATACTGGCGCGACACCTAGGGGTGAAAACTGGACTTTCAAAACATTTACTTAATAACAGAACTGAATAAAACAAAGCTTGCCTCTCGAATTATTAGAACACAAAAATTATGTAATGTTTACGTAAGTTTTCACGGTTTTTGCTTTTATGACTTACGGCATCAGCAGCAAGCACTGGAGTACTACTTCCGCTTTCTGACGACCGATAACAGGGTGGCCAACTTGCCCCGTGGTTGTCCCCATTTTTCCTAACGCAGAGGAAAGGGGGAGAGGCAACTGCGGAACCATTTTGAGTAAATCTGTAGCAAGGAGCTTGACGTGCTACGAGAGTTTGTTGCAGCTGGGCACGTCGTTGAGCTCAGCCTGACGGCTGCGTAACGTTCAGCCTTTTTTTTTTTTAGGCCTAACTAGGGTTATTGGCCAAAGCTCGCAGTCATGCTAAAGTAGAGCAGAAAAAGAAGGGTGATGATGATAATGAGAATACGCGTTCAGAAAATCGGCACTACTACTTTCGCAACAGCTACATCATAAGGGGTGTTTAGGTATACTGCTAACTTTTAAGTGCAATGCACTTCTTAAGCGACCGTGAACCTGCGTCCACCGGCGATGTCCGCGCACGTGGAGATGGGCGCGCGCAGCCTGGCCGCTGACATGGCACATACCTGACCTGACCAATCCCCCACGTGGGGGATTGGTCAGGAATCTCCTCGTCTTCCTTGGCAACGGGGGGAGATGGGCGCGCGCTGCCTGGCCGCTGACATGGCACATACCCACGTGGGGGATTGGCCAGGAATCGGGCGTGAGAAGGGCTAATGCACCCGCTTAAAGGAGTACTGACACGAAATTTCAAAGCTGAGATCCGCTCTAGCAATCAAGTACAACGACAACACAAATAGGTGTCTGTGAATAAATGCATCTTTCTTTCATTGTAGTTGTGTGTGTGTGTGTGATCTCTCTTTCGCGAACATTACCGAACCGCGCAAATTCAACTCGTGCATTCGCACTTTCACATTCTTCCCCTCGGGGAAATGCGGGGAATTTTTTCTTTAGTTATTGTATCTAATCAAGCATTAAAGATGGTTATGTATATACGCAAAAGAGGTAAAAGTGAGGAAATAAAAACTAATCAGCATGGTCATAACAAAGCGAGAACATGGTGACATAAACAAACCATGGACAGTTGCCTATCAGTGATTGCTGCAATTTAGCGGGAAGACAAAAATGGCGTAACGCCATATTTTGTGTGATAACAGTCAATTCCCAGTTTGTGACGGGTGTGGATGCGATATTCAATATCCCATGACTGGCGTTAAATCTGTTACTCAAGGCGCAGTGGTATCAAACAGGCTTAACCGAAAACAGCTTACTCGCGAGCGGTTATTACATGCGCTGCGTATTCACAGGCTTCACAAAGCGCCAGTTCCTGACGAAAGTAACCTACACAACAAAGCCTCGAGTCCCTCCTCCACTCCATTTGGTCCCTTTACTTGGCTGAGGGGAGGATCCCGCAATACTTATGCATGGGGAAATCGATTTCAGGCATCTCCTCCACTGGAGGAAGGAGGAGTGGAGGAAGGACCAGAATCGTTCGTTATGGGTGAGGAGGGCGACACAAAACGTTATTGACCCCCGGTACGGCATGAAAGCAGACATCTCTTCTGATCACATTGATTGATTGATTGATTGATTGATTGATTGATTGATTGATTGATTGATTGATTGATTGATTGATTGATTGATTGATTGATTGATTGATTGATTGATTGATTTCAACGCGCCGAAGCAGCACCTGTGCTGGAGGGCTCCGGACTAATTTTAAGTACCTGAGGTTCTTAGACATGCGCCTAAATCTCGACAGATGGGCGTTTTCGCTTTTCGCCTCCGTCAGAAAAGCGGCCGCCCCGGCCGGGAAGCGAACCCGCGACCTTGTGTTCACCAGCACAATGCCCTAGCCACTGAGCCACCGCGGCGGGTCTGGCCACATTATCACTACCAGAGGTGACTTTATTGCCTATATGGCTGCGCGAAGTGTTGCTTAGAAGGATTTTTGAACTACAGCAACAACCCCACGTTACCAGCGATAGAACAAAACGTTGTTCCTTGCTTCTTCAACATACCTACTTGGGGGATTGGCCACGAATGAGTGGCTTCGAGAGGCTGCTGTCTTCACCTCACGAAATTCACAAAACTATCCACTCCAATCAAATCCAATCCAATCGAAAAATTCGAGACGCAAATGTTGTGCTGCGCGAAGTGTTGCTTGGAAGGATGTGTCTCGGAGTAAGCGAAGTGCTTGTTGGAAACTCTTCTCTGAGCTAACGCACGCTTGCACGTGCATCTCCACTGACACGCTTCGTTTGGCATGGCCAGATGATCACCAAGCGCCTCCCGAAGCCTTTCTGGACAAAATGCGTCAACTATCCGTTCGTGCGGCGCGAGCGCTACGTCATGAAAATGACCAAACAGGTGAGTAATCCTGCCAATTCCTGCATGGGCGTTTCTCTAAATCAAATCAAATCAAACTAAATATTTCTACACCAACAACTACAACAGTTCTCGATGATGGGGGGGGGGGGGGGGTACGATCAAACAGCCGTTGCTCGGATTGACTAGGAGGGTACCCCGTATACAGCGAAAGTGTAGTGAACATATGAGCCACATAAATGCATACTAGTTACAGTTTTGTACAAGTTCAAATTTCGCGTGTATATATCACATAGCTATAAATCTACGGTGCAAATAAACACACTATGCCGAAACAAAGTACAGCGGCACATTCAAGTTTTATTTATACACAGACTAAACAGTCTTCGAAAATCAATCTGTGCGTTGGTTTGCGCAAACAAAGAAGAAAAACGAAAAAAAGAAAAAAGGGAAGTGGTTACAGACGTGGAATTGTTTATCAATGTTTTTAAACTTCAGCTTACGTGTTCAGCAACTGAAGTAGCTAGTAACACAACACCCGGAGGCCGTAATTGGTTACATTTGCAGGCTGTAATTGCTTACATAGAGGGAAAAAAAAATGCGTCTTAAAAAAACAAGGATGCAAAAAAAAAATTAAGGCCGCCGGCACATACGATTCCGAATCGGGGACACAGTTTCATAATGGACAAAAGTGCGCCTAATTGTGACTCTAAAATCTTTTTCTCACCTCAAACAAAATTTACTCGAAAGAAATTTTCTAAATTAAAAGCAGAAGTGCTGATGCATAAATTAGCCGTCTCATGTAATTTTACCTTCAGGGTTTTGGTGCTCTTTTTAGCTTGAAATTTGGCAAAAAGGCATTTTTGTTTCATATTTATAAGCAATTGTCCTAGAACGTACGCTCTGCAGTCGACTTAAGTTATTTTAATAGACACTCAAAGACCATACAAGCGCACGATGGAAAGGTTACGGCTTAAGCTTTCCCGGTGCCTTTACAAAAAAATTCTGAAAACGCGCCATTTGTTGCGTTTTTGCTTAGCTAATACAACACCAAAAATGTTTACATGGTTTCAATCATGGTCCCACATCAAAGAACAATGCGAGCAGAGTGTTCTAAAATAATATTTGTCATTCTAAATTTCTTCACTCTTTATATAAAATTTATCCCACTAAGAAGGTGCCGTGTGTTTCGTCACTTCATTTACTAACATTTCAAGATTTCAAGAAATGGCCACTCTCTGTAGCGCGCCAGAGTATTGTCTTTCTTTTTTTTTTGTATATATATATATATATATATATATATATATATATATATATATATATATATATATATATATATATATATATATATATAAAGCATAAGAAACAGTCGGAGACACAGCAAGAAGAATAACAAAGCAGTTTACTCACGTATCGGCAATGCGACTGGCCTTCGCCAGAGTACAGTTTACATCACAGCGAGTCGTCGTTGTGCCGCGCATGCGCAGCTCTGTGAGAAGGAGTGCGCGTACAACGCTTCGCTGAAGCTGTGCCGCTGCATCCGCGTGGACGTGGCGCTGCCTTACGAGGTGGAGTGGGACAAGCAGCCGACCGGGAAGAGGCGCTACTGCGACTCGGACATCGCCCGTGAGTACGCGGAAGCACATCTCAAAGGATTATTAAGCCTTCCTACATGCACTCAGCAAGGAAAGCCGTCTGTAACACTCGATATGTCACACTTTCGCTACACGACAAAATGTTAATAACAAAAGCCCTTGCCTTAATATTTTTACATGCGACCACTATTACTGCTCCTTAAAAATATCATCCGAGCAACGCAGTTATGTAGTAGTGCAGCCGAATTTGAAGGCGATTGGTGCACGATTTGTAAAACTGTTACGAGAGGGAATTTCCTATACCCATTGGTACTATTGAGGGGCTTATCCTCTATCGATCTTCGAATGCACAGCCACTTTTATCATGCCACCCCCGGAGGTTTAGCATTGATATTTTAAAGTTACCATTGAAGAAGTATACTCACCTGAACATCATGCATTTGCGTTATTTTTGGCAAGTACTGTGAGGTCCAAAATACAAAATAAGGACAGGGGCGTACTGCAGCAAATAAAAACAAGCAAAGCTGGGGCTCTAACGAAAATGGCGTAACGTTTGCGCCTCTGAACAATTCACCCATCCCGTTTTGTTAGTAACACCCATCTCGGTCGAACGCGATGTAAATACAAAAAGAAACAATTGTAAAGCCCTCTGCAAAGCCCTCTCACAGTATGATATCCCCTGTGGGGACATATTTGACCCGTCCAATTCTGTGTATCAATATTGATCGTCGCTTCGCATCTGCCTTACCGCTTGGAATCGGAAAAAGTGCCTTCCCAGGTTCCCTTCTCTTGCTACAGCCAAAAGCACAGCTCCCTGGCATTCTGTTATCCTTTACATTGCATTGCAGCACGTACTGTAATTAAAAAAACACGCATAAAAGCGATGATGGGATCCGATTGCGGCAAGATCCCAGCCCCCGCTCACAGGGAGAACCGATAAGTTCGACAGAAAGTGGTTGCATTGACCACGTGACCTAAACAGGCCAATGAGCGGCGCGAATTCGTGCGGCGGCGAATAGAAAATAATGGCGGTACTTTCCGAGTTCCAGTAACTTCAGGAAAGACGAGCGGCAGGGGAGCATGGTTTCCTGGAACGAGAAAACCGCCCATTGAGGGCTTAGACGACACCTGGCTACCAAATAAAACGTACGACTCCTTTTCTGTAAAGCGTGCTATGCCTCAGTAGGAGTGGTCCTGAGGGGAAGACGGCTTTACTGGCTCCCCGCTCTACTACGTAGTGAAAACACTTGCAACCACTTCAGCTTTTCGACCCCAGATCAAACACAGTCTGCCCCTGGCGGCGGAACGACAAACTATGGCTAGTGTGGATGCCACTGTCACGTCGGCTGCTCATCTACGTTGTGTATGGGGCAAGTCGCGCGCTGACGATGATAAAAAGCGAAAATGAGTGCATGCCTGGCGCACGGAGCGAGTTGCCGGCAGTACGCAATTGCTAGTTTACGTTTTGTTTGCAGGTTTTACATGGAAAAATATTAAAGCGAATCTTTAGTGTCCTCACTGACGCCGTTGTACCGCAATACGCCCTGCAGGAAAGCCAACTTTCTCTGACGATGATGATGAATGATCGTGGGTGAAGTGAAAGAAAAAAAACGCTTCCGGTGGCCGGAATCGAACCTAGGCCCTCACGCTACGAAGCCGGCGTCTATCCGATTGCTTCACTTGCACATGATCGAAGTGAACGCCAAGCAGCAGGTACCGACTCGCATCGTACACCCCAAACCGAAACGTTAGGCCTACGGAGCGCACACACGAGAGTTGCTGTGGGTATTCCGGAAAAGTGGTGCGTACCTCCAGAGTAGCACAAATTCGCAGTGGAGGATTGGCCGACAAGAGAATCCATCACGAGAAAGCTTCGTGTTCAACCATCGTCGTCGTTAGGCGGAGGGGTGCATGATTATTTTACTCACTGGCCGTAGCGGAATAACGCGGCAGATTTATTCGGGAGAACATCGTTGCGACGATCATTGCGTGAAACGTGGAACGCGTCAATACATTACTTTGCTATTACACCTCGCAGTTTTATTAACGATCAGTGCTATCACTCACCTCCTTACGAACAACAAAGCGTGCTGTGTTGGAGATGGCGTGTTTGTTATTGCAGGACAAAAGTATGCTACGTGAAAGGGGCGAGAAAGGCGGTGCCGCAGATACGTCATTTAAAAAACAGCGCATGTGGCGCTATCACCCAATAATTAACGGTGGCGTATTAAACGCTACAAAAAGAGTCAGTGAGGACTTCTCACTAAAGTCTCCTCTTTTCAAAAATGAACACCATTTTCGAGCCGTCACCGCCTACAACTGCCCGACGCCTTTATGATTATTCCGTAATTGTGTAATGTTTGACATCCGCACGAAGCTACTTCATAGCCCCATTTCGCTGGAATTAAGCGGATGTGAATATGCATAAGTTTTTTCTTTCTTGTTTCATCTTAACGTGGCCTACTTTTATACCCCAACGCAAACAAAGTCGCCCGGCAACATGCTTTTATTTTAAGAAAACTGCGTGCTTAAAAATCATAGGCCCTTCAACAATATCATTACATAACAAAAGTTTATTACAGAAAGTGGACACCTCGGTCGGCATGGTGAAAACAGGAAGGTGTGGGAGAGGGGGGGGGGGAGTTTAAAGGTTGCATTCGGCGGTCGAAGCCTGAGGAGCGCGCTAACTCGCACAGAGAAAGGAGCGTCCGCCGTGTAGTGGCGGGTCAGCAATGACATTCGAACTGGACCTGAAGGTCGCGGAACTGGGCCACACAAGGACAACAGAAGCATTTTCCTACAGCCCGCATGTAGCTTACCAGGGGCCGAATTCTCTAAAACGACGGGGCGTCGCTTTGAAACGACGGGGTGGCGCCATTGAAATGCATGTGTTCTGGGGTTGTGGGCGTCGCTTTGAGGAAGGTGTTCTCCTAGTATGAGCTGCAGAAAAGCATTGTAGCCAGGGCGCGAAGCGACGCCGACTGCCGCCCCATCGTTTCACTTGTCGCTTCATGCCCTTGCCACAATGCTTTTCTGCGGCACTTACTAGGAGCACACCTTCCTCAAAGCGACGCCCACAACCCCAGAACACATGCATTACAATGGCACCACCCCGTCGTTTCAAAGCGACGCCCCGTCGTTTTAGAGAATTCGGCCCCAGGGCGCGTGAGCAAAGCACGCCACGCAGCTCCTACATTCTTTAAGGCGATAGTATCGGTTGGGCTACCCAACGCGGCAATTTCGGTCTCTGTCTACCTCTCACTTGATTCATCTGCCACGACCATGAATAATTCATCGCGAAATATATAAAGATGGTATTCACTGAAAAGTTTAGCTCTCAATTTCTTCGCTTGGCAACACTGGAAACGACCATGGACATGGCCGATGTACCACGAACATGGCGCGGCTTGTGCTGCTGCACCCGCACGCCTCAGGAAAAAAAAAACCGGCGTACGTCGTCTTCTCCGTTTCAATCCTATTCTCAACGTCGGTGTGAACAGAGATGTTATTAATCGCACTCACATTGCAGTCGAGGCATTACTTTGTGCACGGTGGGATAGAGTTTGGAACGTCCACCACACATCCTGCACTTATCACGGACAAGTACCGCCATCCCGCGGAGCCCGACGTAACTAGTGACGGCGCACTCACGTGGTTGCCTGCATGTATGCCTCGCCAGTGGATACAACCTATAGGAAAGGCCGTTTCAAACTATCAAAATTGGTCGCAGGGGTGTTAGATGTACACATTATTTGGCGCGAAAAAATTCAGGCACATTTGAGGAAAAACACAAATACATAGCCGGCTGTACCCACGTTCTTTCAATTAAGAATGCACGTTGCGTTGGTGAAAAATGAAAACAGAACTCGTGCGCGTACTGTTTTGGGCAGAAGAATAAACAAAAGATTAACATACGGGCTGTCAAGATTATTGTGCGTGAACAGCGCGACGGCGGGAAATTTGAAACTAAAACAACCCTTCATTGAATTATGATAACAGTGACGGGGGGGGGGGGAGAGCACTTGGGGTGGATAGAATAACGAACGAACGAAGAACATTTATTAGTACTTAATAGAACATTTATTAGAACATTTATTTATTGGGAGAATGAAGAAGCAGCTACGTGGCGACAGCAGACCATCGTCTTTCGACGACATTTTGTGGCAAGCAACCTTACACGCGGACATTTTTTTCTCCTCTCCCGCACGGCAGCCTTTGTATACTAAGGTTGAAAGCACGAGACACAATTTCTTGATTTTCTGAAATATTAATGTTTACTATATCTGCCTAACTTTTCTGGCCCCGTTTTTTTTTTTTTTTGTTTTTTTTTTCACCATTACCCATCATTCATACGAAAGTTACCGTTTTCGCCAGCACTTGGGTCTTCGCGTTTCGTATGTTGTCTTCATTGTACTCCTAGAACGCTGCTCTTCCGAGGCAAAAACTACATTATATTATCAGAAAACTGACCTTTAAATTTTTAAAACGCACTACTTTATCTCTTCCTTTCATAACCTCAAATATGGAACGTCAGTAGATCGGAAGATTTAATTCACCAACAAAAAATGATGCGCAGTAGATACGGGAAGATGTTACGTCATTATTTGATAGAAACACACTGCGGAGGCCAATTGTTCCACCAAAGTCACTGAGCAAGTATATTTGCCTTCTTCGCGGTTTTGTGACTGAGTACACTTTAAACTTGCTTAGCAAGGTACGTATTGTGAGGGTGCAAGCAAGTCTCGCAGTTCTAGGCGCCTGTAAGCTTTGAGAAGAATTTAAAAAAAAATCAAAGCCGTAACAGAAACTTTTAGCAGCGGCGGGAACAAGAACATTTGCAGCCAATTGAAAATAAAAAAAAACGCTTCCCGTGGTCCAAATCTATCCTGGGTATACCTGGCGTTATTAAATCGGCGCCTCTCCGTTTGAGCTGTCATCCCAATCCGTGCGCAGCATTTTCTTTCGGCTCGTAGCGCGGGCGTTGACTTTAGACTTGGCCGTGGGTCTTAGCGCATGCTAACGCGGTCCACTTTGGGAGAGATGTGAAAGCCTGTGGACGAAAGGATCCGGGCCTGCCTGCCAGTCACGAAGAACTCTCAGCGGGAAGTTCGGATACAATGTGAGGTGCAACAGTTCGGTCTCCGACGAAGGGAGAGGGGACGTCTGCTCTGCCGCCCACTGATGCAAGCTGCCCTTTGGGCGAAGCTTCTTGAGGGCTCGGGCTGTCGGCGTCTCAAGTCGTCGTAGTATCATGTAGTCACGGTACTAAAAGAGCGGGACACTCGTTTTCCAACGCCTCGCGCAAGAACACTTCGTGCTTCGAAAACACGAGACTTAGGAAAAAGCCGCATACATCTACCCTCCAACAATTTCATCTCCGTGGGTAAAACCTCCGAGGCGCCGAGAAGCCATTTATACACTGCATGTTTCGCTCCTTCCCAGTTTTCACGTTAGTGGAGATGGCCGGAATTTTTCACCGGATGGCCGGAATTTTTTACCGAAAAACTGCAATTTTTTTTAGTTGATCTGTATAAAAAAAGATATTAGGCTATCCCTACGCATTTGGGTTCGATCACATGAAGTATCACTGATGACACTCCGAAAAGCGCTTGTCACGTAAATGTTTATTAAAAGCATCCTGTCGGCACTTTTATTTTATTGTGTTTGTCTTTGTGAGACCGTGTCTTATTGACCGGTACGAACTCAAAGAAAATATTGTTAAAGAATTTGAAAAGCAAATGCAAATGCGTTAGCACACTCCTGACGGCACGCAAACATTTTATCTTACCTCCAACAGTGACTCGCTGCTGGATAAAAGTACTGGACGAAACAGAACGCTGCCAGAAGAAGTTCTGTCGACGAGCTTGCCTGTGAGTACTCCCCATTCCTTATTTATTGTGAAACCGTAGCTGGGCGACGTCTGTTGGAGCCAAATAGTTTGTAATTCCACTGTCTCAGAGGCAAAAAGCAGAATTCATATACAGTCGAACCTCGTTATAGCTAACACTAATATAGCGAATTATCGGATATAGCGAACTAAGTACGAAGTTTGTTTGTCCCGCTTCATTTCAATGACCCCTATTCTTTATACAAAGAAACCGAATCCTCGAGAGCCGCGCGATATCGGCTATAACGAAGAAATATTTGGTTCCCGCGAGGCTCAAAACTCGACAGCTAGCATACTAAAAGCAAAATTAAAAAAAAAAGTGCGACAAAACAACCTTTTTTTAGTAGCTTAAGGCCCAGCATTGCGTGGACACTGGGAAAAACTTCATTCCGCTCAGACTGTGAAAAGCCACCAGGCGAAGGCCACATCCTCCTTCCGGTAAATTAGAAGGCCGGCTTGTTTGGCCGAGCGAACTTTATTCTGTCGTAATTTCCCTTTCTCACGTTCCGGTCTGTTTAGTTTGAAATGCCAGAAGGAGACAGATAAGGACTTTCTCGTTTATAGGTTCGAAGTCTAGAACAATGCTTTTTTTTTATCTAGGATTGTTGCGCGGGCCAGATTGCCGATTTATTAGAGCCGATTTTTACTTCTACGGTTATAGCGAATATCGGATATAACGAACAAATCTACGGCACCGATAGTACTTCGTAATAACGAGGTTCGCCTGTACAATGATTGGAAAAACGGCGAATGAGGCTCTGCCTTTAGCCTAAACCAATATAACATCTATAAGATAAACACAGTTTTTTTTAGAGCAACGCTTGAAAGTAAAAGGTAACTGCGCAATTTAAAACGTTTCCGAATTGAAAAAAACAATCCAGAATAACAGCTGATCATACTCTGAGAAAGCCGTCCAGAGAAAAAATTACGCCTCCTGAAAGCAATGAAATGCAAAAATAACTACGACGTTCTTTCAGCGTTCTGATAAAGAAAACATTGACAAAGATTTAAGGTCATTTGAGGTGGGATGTTAACTCCGATTCTGCTTAAGTATACCTCGTTCCGTTCTAAAAACATCGTGCATGTTTTCATGCTTCTTTAACGCTCCTTCCACCTATAAGAAGCCTGTCGAATCGACCTCTCAGAAGTTCACATTGGTCGTGTCGCTTACGATATTAAGTGTATGAGGGCACACAGAAACTTTGACGTTACAGAGCTTACGTAAACTCGTCGCCATGGTATATTCAAAAAGATCGATGGGTAGCGATAGTATCAGTGTGCTTGCTAGCCTACCTGTAGGCTCGGGAGCGAAAGTGCGGAGATGAAAAAAAAAAGAAATAAAGGACGCCAGGCCATTCTGAACCCTTGGTACCAGGAATCATACTCGTTTGAACGAACTGCGACAAGTACAATTGTCACAACGTGTGGATACTAGCAGTTCAATCTTGGCGCTTATCGGGATTTCAGAAAGAGCTTCAACATTTGCTTCACAAACACTCTCTTTTTCTTTGTCATCAATTTGAGAGGCGAAGTAGGCGGTCTTTTGTGCCGTAGTGAGTTAATACGACGAACCCAAGTACAATGTTGTCCAGTTTAAACGCTGAAACTTCGCGCCGTTGTCCCAAACCTGTCCTTTCTGTTCTACTCTCGAAGGGAAAGCCAGTTCGAGACGTCTGTGACACAGGACCCCTGGCCCGACGAGATGTTCTTCCAAGAGGCAAGGACAATTCCTAACTCAATTCTTCTTTTTTTTCCGAAACCCCACTACTGCTTCAGTCGCAGACGGAAAGAATTGGATTAAGTGACATTCACAATACGAATATGGGGGCACTAAGTGGGAATAATAATAAAAAGTCACATTTTCCAGCCGCCCCATACCATAGGAATGACTCCTCTTACGAGCAAGCGTTGTGGTCCCACACAAGGGCCGAGCGCCAGGCCGGGAAGTCGCTTGTACCTATTTTACCGGTAGGTGCCAGGCGCCACCAAGGCACACGAATGCACATGGGCTGTTCCACAGCCACGGTGGACGCTCAACTCGCAACCGCCTGTTGCAGGACATGCCACCAGACTCTTTCACCCCCGGCAATGGCAACGCGGCATGATGGCCGGGGGCCCCACCGGATGAACAAGGGTCAGAGGCCCCTCGCAAGGGTAAAGGCAGCTTTCCGGGCGTGAATTCCCCTTTCAAGGGTCCGCACTCGACCAGGGACGCCTGTACCCACTAAAGAAACCGGTGGGTGCCTGGCGGTACCAGGATTTGAACCCGTTACCTCCCGTGTACGATGCGAGTGTCGTACCTCTGAGCCATCACCGCGAATCATAGAGATCACTAGTGAAAACCTGAGCCTCGATTTTCACGAGACACACCTTTTTGCACGCTCCAATGCCAACGCGGAGCACGTGGAGAAAATGGGGTAGGCGGTAAACTGGGATAACGCCAAGATCCTGATGACGGACCGTAACATATTAGAGTTTGGGTTTGCGCTAGTTGGCAGCGGTAATCCATGACTTCGTGTAGCGCCAACAAAACGACAGAGAACACAGGGAGGCGACGGGCACAAGCGCTTGTGCCCGTCACCTCCCTGTGTCATCTGTCGTTTTATTGGCGCTACACGAAGTCATGGCGTAACATATCGCCATGCGTTAACCTGGAGTCTGATTATCCGGGTAACGCCGCACGCGATCGGCAGGACTGACGGCTTTATGCGTACCAGTTGCGCCAAATCTCCGATAAGACAACTGAAGGCTTCTTAAAGCGGCGCCTCGCAGTGACTGCTTTCATTGCGAACAAGGCAGCCGCAGCGCTCCCGAAGTGTCATTTTCATCTTTCGTGTTACGCTACCTTACCAGACGGCGTCTCCTCCATCGAGACGAAAGATGCAAAAAAATGGCCGCGTGTCTGCTTGCTTTGTTGCAAATCTCGTGGAAAGACGATAGTCCTCTGCCGCGGCTGCCACATAAAATCATCCGCCCAGCTGACACGCTTTTCCACACCCGTCTTGCTCCTTCCACGGCATACACGGCGAAGGCTCGCAACAGTCAATTCAAATTTAGCGCGCTCCACTGCTCGCGGGCCGTCTACCGGGGCCAATCGTTACTGCAGGACTGCTTCGAATGCCGCCACGAGGCACTGCCACGGGCGCAAGAGGCTTTTGTATTTTGGGACAAAACATTGTTTTCAACGCGTAATTCATTTTTTTTTTGTATCCTGAAAATAAAGGCGCCTTGTGTAATTCAGGAACACTGCAGATGTCACTGATGTATCGATGTTCTGTCTCGTGAGTTTCCAGACGTCTTTGTGCTGCTTGCGGTGAAATTGAAACAATTGAACACTTTTTCCCGTACTGCAACGTTTTGTTTTTTTTTGTTTTTTTGTTTTTTTTTCTTCATTCGGAAACGGTATCTAGCCGCACCAATTCAACGCATTGGCCTTCCTCTGTCGATGCCTGTGCTCCTTTCGCTCGCGGCCATTTCCCTGAGGTTTTAAATGCGAATGCATTTCTTAGTCGGGGGTTGTCGTGCTCCGTCGGCGTGCGCCTGCATTCCTCCAGCGCGAGCGCCCGTGAGCGCGCGCCTCGTAGTTCTGCCTTCGTCGTCGTCGTCGTCGTCTCGGCGCGGCGGACCCGCGCCGCTACAGTCTTTTTAAATGCGAATTCATTTCTTAGTCGGGAGTTGTCGTGCTCCGTCGGCGTGCGCCTGCATTCCTCCAGCGCGAGCGCCCGTGAGCGCGCGCCTCGTAGTTCTGCCTTCGTCGTCGTCGTCGTCGTCTCGGCGCGGCGGACCCGCGCCGCTACAGTCTTTTTAAATGCGAATGCATTTCTTAGTCGGGAGTTGTCGTGCTCCGTCGGCGTGCGCCCGCAGGTGTTATCTCTCCGCGCTCCTCCTCGCCCCTAGAAACAGCTGTGGCGCGCCTAGCAACCGGAGCAGGGGGTAGCTCGGGCGGGAGTAGCGGAGGGCAAGGGGAGAGGAGGAGCGCGCTCGGGTGTGTGAGGGCGCGCATCGCGGAGCTCGGGCGGAGTAGCGGAGAGTGAGTGGAGAGGAGGAGCGCTCTTGGGCGTGTGAGGGCGCTCGCATCGCGGAGCTCGGCGGGAGAGAGAGCTCGCGCGCGGGGCGGGCGTGTTGCGCGGGTCTCTCTCGCCTCTCCGCGTACCCTCTCTGCGCTCGCTGCGCTCGGAAAATGTATATAAATGCAGTGGAGCGCACGCCTCTCTCCGTTACTGCTTGACGCAGTGCACTCATCGGTGCACCCAATGCATTCGCATTTCCGCACGATCCCCTTCGGGGAGGTGGGGGGATTTTTTTTGTCATAGAGGGATTATTGCGGCAATTAACGCGTACATACCAGAGACCAGACGCATGTCCTGCTAGCCCAGTCACTTTTTTCGCCCTTTCTCCCAAAAATGGCATCAATCACTGATTCTTCTCTAGATCTATTATTTATTCGGTAACCGTTTCCCCAATTCCTTCAGGCTGATTGTATAGGGCTATTAGGTAAGCGTTTTAGTCCCCAAAAGCCCCCAGTTTCTTGACCAATCCCCCACGTGGGTATGTGCCACAACAACTTCGCGTGGGAAGTGCCTTTCCGAGAATTTGCCTATATAAACCTGTCGTTCTCGTAAACATTTGACTTATGGACGGAAGGCTTAATCAAGTGAAATACAGGTGGACAGACCGAACTTTTCCGGGTTAAATAGCCAAAAAAAGGCTGTTTTCCTTTAAAAAAAATCAGGGGTGGCAGGAGTTCGAAACGAACCACCGTCCCCGGTATCCGGAAGCTGAAACGGAACCGCTACGCCACGACCCCAGACGCCGCGCCGCTCCTTGTGCGTTGTGTGTCGGCCTTTTGTCGAACGGCCGTCATTTTTTGGCTGACTGCAGAACACCAGCTTACTGTTATGACGCACGCTGAACGCCTTTGGAGGCCGTCACCGGAGAGCTCCATCCGTACGCACCGCACGGGGGCGAAAGGAAAGAAATCGTTGCAGTGAAACTTCGGCCAAGCAAAATTATTTCGGACATAAAAGTTTCGTTCAAAGAAGTATTAGTATGCGCGCTTAAAAACAGCATTCCATATGTTTCTGTAACGTTCTTATGTTTGTGGGTTTCATTTGTTTCTTGCTCGTTTACCTGTGTATATTGCTTTGTCTGCCGGATCCCAACCATGGAGCAGAGATAAGAAGGATAAGGATGTAGTGGAGTGCATATGGCAAGCATTCTCAGATAATGAATGGCAGCCTACTATTGCCCCTGAAGAAAAAAGTGTATGACAACTGCATCTATACCTGTACTCACCTGCGGGGCAGAAACTTGGAGGCTCACTAAGAGGGTTCAACTTAAATTGACAACGACTCAGCGCGCAATGGAACGGAAGATTATAGGTGTAAAATTAAAAGACAAGAGAGCAGAGTGGGTCGGGGAACAAACGCGTGTTAAGGACATGTTAGTAGAAATTAAGAAGAAATGGACGTGGGCAGGGCATGTAATGCGAAGGCAAGATAACCATTGATAATTAAGGGTAACAGAGTGGATCCCTAGAGAAGGCAAGCGTGGCAGGGGGCGGCAGAAAGTTAGATGGGCAGATGAGATCAAGAAGTTTCGGGGGATAAATGGGTCACAGTTAGCGCAGAGTAATTGGAGATGAATGGGAGAGGCCTTTGCCCTGCAGTGGGCGTAGATAGGCTGGTGATGGTGATGATTATTATGATGCTGATGATTGCTTTGTTTTAAAAACGTCCATAAAACACATCTGTACACACAAAGTTGAGGCCACTTTTCTCTTTCTTATATAAGGGTTTCGCCAATGGGTATTACACGCGCCTCGCTGTTTTTGTTTTACAACGCTAAGGGAAAGCGGGCGACATCATTCGTCTGCGATGGGGGCATCACGGATGTGCTTGTGCGGCTTGCCGAAGGAGGGCGCCTCGGGTGCGAATTCTTCCTGCCGCTGCAGCGCCACGATGGGGGCCGCTCGCCAGGGGTCGCCGGCAGCCTCCGCCGAGTGCTCAGCAGGAAGGGGAACCACGGTCACGTTCATGCACGCTGCGACCACGTGTTTGGTGGGGGATAAAGGCGCCATCAGTTTAGGAAACAACTCTGAAGAGCTCTTAGGGCGAAAGTCTTATAGGTGTCATAAAAACAATAGGCAACTATGTTTATTTTAAAATAACTAGTCTTTGATAAAACACTCAGCTTTATTCTAGCCACAAAATACGTTTTCTAACCGAAAAAGCGCAAGGAATAACGAAAAGATTCAAAATTTCGCGCCGTAGTGACGTGACCTGTTAGATGACGTGTTACATGTAGCGCTGTCAGTGACGTGTTAGATGTACCGCTTCTTGTTTTTTGTTTGTGCATGCACAGTCGAAATAAGGGCTTATATTTTCTTCTCTGTTCCTTTTAATTGTTTTTTTATTATCTACTGTTGGTGGAAAGGCTAGCCACATGTTGTTTTAGGTGCGGAGTACCTTAGGACCGCACAATATCTGTCCGCGTTCGTGCACATAGCATTTACAATCGCAAAAAATCACACAGGTACCGGCAGGATTCGAGCCTGTTTCTGGTAGACCAGACAAGACAGAGGTAGTGTCAGTCATCTTACCCATTAATTCGGCTACGACCGTGAGTTAGTACCCGAGAGTCAAACGGCTTACTCCCTCACCTGTAACGGTGCGGAGTACCTTAGGACCTCCCAATGTCCGGCCGCGTCCATACTTGGGCACACCACCATCAAGCGAAAATCAAGCGAAATTCGATTTGAGACGTGAGTTGCAGTTATATTTAGGGAATAATCAAGGTGCAACTCACGGCTCAAATCGAATGACAGTGGGGGCGCAACTTAGATGTCATTCGAGTCCCCGTACTCCGCACCCTCGCCATCATCCACGGAGTGGAGATGCTGCCATTTTTTTTCTCGTTACGTGGAAAGTGTTTGTGTTGGTATAAAATTATAGAGGATTCTTTTGTCTGCCAGTGCTATTTTTGTTTACTTGTCAACTGTGCACTGAAATGTAACCTAGCCAATTCGCCCAAAACTTGATATACTTCACTGATGTTCTATTGGAAGTATGTTTGTGCTTGTATATATTTTTTTTAATTTTTATGGCCCCTCCACTCTACAAAGTATTTTTGCCCCGAGGGTACAATAAATAAACGAATAAACAAACGAATAAATACATAAATAAAAATTGGCACGACTGGCGTAATATAGACCAGCAATAAAAGCACAGTTATCGATGAGTTAACTGAACGTTCGCATTCAAGTTATGCGATCAAACGGTACTGGATGTACTGCAAAACGGTACGTCAATCGCTCAGCCATGTTTCTAGGCGGTGACTCTGGTCGGCGGCCGTCAATAGCACAAGCAAGATTCCATGACGTCACAGAAAAGTGTCAGCGGAAAGTAGCCGGGGTGGTATCATTGTTATCGTAGCATTGTTATCGGCATCATTGTATCGGTGCCATTGTTATCGGGACCAAGCAGTCTCTTTACTGAACCACGTGTTTATTTTATCTTCATGTCCGCTTTAAGTTTCCCCATCGTGGGATAAAACGGCTTTGTTTTCAGGTAAAGAAAATAAACCCTGTTGTAAAAAGTAAGCTTCAAATACTGAGAATTTTAAAATTTCTGCCCAAATGCGCGCTTCCATCAATTTCGATAAAGCGAATCAGTTTCAAGACGAAACTGATTACGCCGAAGGCTGTGTGGGAACTGAAGCAGGGTCTTCAAAATAACAGCAGGGTGCGTTGCCGCCATGCAACGTCAGCATGTTGTCTGCGGCATAGAGTTTCGTACTAATGCATACTAGAGGGAAATCTTGCGCCACTGTATAGGGGAGCCGCGCTTCGGCGAGCGTTCCGTCATGTATCGGACAGGCCCGTTCCCACTTCTCCCTGACATGGCTCAAGATCAGCCTGAAAAGTTGGCTCTGACTGCAAAAAAGCAACGTCACTGCAGAAGGTTCACAAAATTTGTTTTGTTATTATAAAATTGAACCTCCAGAAAGATTAATTTGTCAGTAGTTATGTAGAAGCTTTAGGTACGATGAACAAGAAAAAAATGTTACCCTTTTTTTTGTTGAGTTTGACTTCGATACAAAAAAGAAGCCATATGGCTAGCTAAGCCAAGTAGGCGAAGAACGTCGCTAGCGGCAATGGCGGCGCACACGGCGGCCCGCGACAGCAGGGACAGATTTCCCTCTAGTATTTATTAGTATGAAACTCTAGGGTCTGCGGGGGAGAAAGACAGCCCAGGACGTGTGGCGTTGGCGTCATATCGCGCGACAGGTGAGCGTGACGGCCCGTGAGTAGAGCTGGCGCACAGTAGAGCTGGCGCACAGTGCACAGCGGATAACAGCGTAGAGGCGTTAAGTGCCACCCGTCTGTCTGTCGAAGTAATTCGTACCAAAACACGAGGAAACGACAGCGAAGAGACGGAAACACGACGTATAGCAACAAAGAAGTGTTTGATAAATATTGCAAGGGGAAGCCCTAATGCTATCTCCTTCAAGGCACTTTTTTTTGCGAACGATTGCCCTACGACATAACAAAATGTTTTCATATGTACAACACTGCACCCGTTTTGTGCAAAAATCTAAGAAGAGACCGGTGCTGGGGCCCCCATATCCAGCGATTGAGATTTGGGGGTCTGCCAGGATGGAGCCCTGTGCCTCGGAGGTGTTGCGTTCAGGCGTCTCTAAGACCTGAGCAAGTCCACAACAGTTGTTCAACGTCACCTTCTGACACAGGAAGCACACAGAAGGGGGAAGTGTCCGCAAACGGCACGTGATATCGGGCAGGCCAAGCGTGGGTAACTGCTGGGGATAACGCTACCCCAACCCGAAGCCTCCGCAGCATGACCTCCTTACAACGAGCCAGCCCACTAGGGAAGTCAGTTCAACGCGGTGGAAGTAAAGCACGCGAACCGCGACGGGGGGTTTCCTTTTCCGCCAGCAGTTCTTCTCTGGTAGATACTGTAATCAGGTTTAAAGGGGCCACGCAGACAAAATACAAGTTCGTTTTATTCGAAAGATTTCGTGTTTTATAGCGCCTCAAGCGCTTGTCCGGCAGCAAACGATGCTTTATTCACTAAGAAATTAATCAATTTAAGTTAAAATTTTGATTCTCCCGCCAAATCGCGTGTTTTCGTGACGTCCGCAATGAATTCTGCTGTCTGTGAAGATGTACCAACCATCCAAAATTTCTGTGTCATTGAAGATGCATCTTGCACGCAGTCGTCTTTGGCCCGAGCCATCACCGTAAGCAATCAATTCCTCTATGTCCAATCATTAAGCGAAACTTAAATAATCAGTGAGTGTGTCGTAATAATTTGATTCAGGGCTTGGAGCTCGCATGCAGTACAACTTCCTGAGAACAGCGTTCTCGAGACAGCTGGCTTCGTTACCAGCGATACTTCGCTAAAAACAGCTACAATGGGCTTTTTACACACATCGTGACCCTGAAACACTTCGAATAAAGCGACTTCGCTGTAAACAGGGCAGGCCAGAGTTTAGTGGCAGGATGGAAGCTATCTGCGGTTGTCTGCGAAGCTATCTGCAGATCGAAGCCAAAGGACACAGGTTCGATTCCCGGCCGCGGCGGAAAAGAGAAACCGCCCGTTGCGTTCGAAGTTTCGGCGTATTTGACCACCCAGGTGGTCAAAATTAATCCGGAGACCTCCGCTACGGCGCGCCTCATCGCCTGTGTAGCGTCGGCGCGTTAAACTTCACAATCAATCAATCAATCAATCAATCAATCAATCAATCAATCAATCAATCAATCAATCAATCAATCTAACTGCTAGGAGACAATGCGAAGTCGCAATCACCCCGGCCGACATGATAAGACACTGAAGACAAGAAGGAGCTACGCAGAAGGGGCGTGTCCCTGTCTCACCGTTGGCGTCTCGGCTGGCGACGATGGTTCCGGGTCCGCACTCGCAGTGGCTGTAGGTGCAGCGGGCGTTGGCACTGGCGCAGTCGGCGTTCCTGCCGCAGCGGGCGCGCAGCCCGCCCAGCGGCTTATCCTCGCACTCGACGCCGTCCAGGGTGCGCGCAAAGCCGTTGCGGCACGCGCACCAGCCAAGGTTCACCACGCACTCGCTGTTGCGCGTAGCGCACTGCTCCTGCGCTCGTCGGGGGAGACGGGGAAGAGGGGAGTGGGGAGTTTAGGGGATACAGGGGTAGGGGCGCAATGTGTCCCGCGATTTTCAACTGTATACGTGGTATTCATTGAAAAGTTTAGCTGTCAATTTCTTCGCTTGGCAACACTAGAAACGGCCACGGACATGGCGCCGCTTGTGCCACTTCGCCCGTACGCGGCAGAAAAAAAAACTCGGCATGTGTCGTATGCTACATTTCAACCCGATTCTCAATGTTGGTGTCGACCGCGATGTTATTAATCGCACTCACTATGGAGTGGAGGCATTACTTTTCGTTGGGTGGGATAAAGTTTGAAACGTCCAACACAAACCATGTGCTTAGCACGGACTAGTACCTCTATCCTGCGGAGCCTAACGTAACCAGTAACGGCGCACACACATGGTTGTTGCCTGCATGCGTGCCTCAGCAGTAAATACAACCTATAATAATTCCTTGCATCACGGAAATTTTAGAGCAAGTCGTTTCGCGCAGCTATAGATCGGGCGCTGCTCTCTGGGAAGTCCCAAGTGCGGAGCGACGAATATAGAATTTCTATTCATCACCCTGCAGGCAGTGCTTTTCTTAAGTGACTTAGAAAAGTTTACTTCTCCGCCCAAGCCCTTGGAATAACGGGCTTTAAAGCGAAGCTTGCTTCTCCATGTCAAAACCATAAAACGGCCCGTTCCGCCAGTGTGGCCGTCAAGCTCAGTCAAGGTCAAGCCAGCGCCTCACGCGCTTGCGCAGAAAAAGCGTCTAATCGCTCGTTCGTTTTAAGAGGAGGGGTACGGAGAAATAGATTCGGAAACGAGCAAGGGCGCGCGCCATCAGAATAGGATTGCCTGACTCACTTTGCTTAAATCTAGTGCGACCTCTTTATGTGGTGTATTAGGAATCCATCCTAGTTTTTTGAAGCGATAGCATTATAGGGCTGACCAACTCAAGCAGCTACACGAAATCTATTTTAAAATGTTTACGTAGGTGTCTGGCTTTGAACTGAAATTCCGCGTGACGTCATGGTGTGTGGGATTGGGAGTTATGCTCTTGAAGCACTGGCATGCGCATGGAGAATAGGCGGGGGCTCCCGAAATTTTCCAGACCAGGAAAGGGGAGGACGTGAGAGAGGAGAGAGAGGGGTAATTATTGGACGAGGCCATTTCTGTCTTTCGCCAAATAAAGATTCCTAGCATTTTTTCCATCGCAAGCCGCGCTCTAAGCTTACGCGGCCACACTGTCCGTTTTCAACTGGACCATCGGCCCATTTGCAATGCCCCTAACAAAAAGAAAAAGGAACGCGACTAAGAGAAACTCGCGTGCAATACGTTCACGGCCCCTCGAAGTTTTTGGTGATATTCTTGTTTTCTTTTCTTTCGGTTTTTTTTCTTTTTTCCCATACTCTCTCTCTCTCTCTCTCTCTCTCTCTCTCTCTCCTGTTTTCTAAGTACGCCTCCCCCCATTCGATGTAAAATCCTGGGTTCTCCACTCGCTTGAGGACAAAACCACGAGTGTTCGGTACACGAAAAACGTAATTTCTCTCTGGAGGAACGGGTTTAAAAGCTTATTCCAATAAAAACCTGCGACTTTGCTGTCTGTGCATGAAGCACATAAGACGCCGGTTTAAACTATTATAAATACGAAGAATGCAATTATTATAGATTACACACGGGTTATGGAGGGATAGAACACGACCAGACTACGGAATGTGGACGGATAGCGGAGTGATAAAAGTACCGTATTTGCACTATTTTAACGCACCCCTGATTGTAACGCGCAGTAGATTTCAACCCCCGGAAACCACAGAAACAACTTGGCACCGAACCTACCATGCACACAAAATAACACCGTTGACAGACGCCTCAAATTTGCCAAAACGTTTTATTGAACATAAATCCGCACACGATGTGGGCTGCTAAAGCCATGCCGTGAAGCTTTGAACTTAAACGTATGGTTCCTTTCTTTTCGCCAGTCGCGAACACACGGCTCTGGGAAGCCCTATGCACAGGACGCTTCCCCGTTCCACTTCCACCAATGTGCGTTTAAACAAAGCTTCGATCATAAATTGAGCCACTCCGTTGCGGATTATATAGGTAGCGGTTTCGGTTTTGAGGTTTTTGGGCTTCGAATCCGATTGCAACGCACGGGTATTTATGAACGCCTAGTTTTATTTTAGAAAAAAAAACGTTTGTTTGAATCCCGCAAATATGGTATTTCACGGAAACATGTACGTAGGCGGAATCCGCATCGTGTCCCCCCTACGTCTCCCACGCTTAAAAATAGTAAAGCGAATGAACTAGAATTTCTTCGTGGTATGCGGGTCTCTACGCAATGGCGACAAGGCGAGAGCCTTACAACTCTCATCAAATGCGAGAAGCGACTCTCGTCGGAGTTACCTCGAATGGCACAAAAAGTCACGTGACCTCGGCGGCGGGAGCTGTGCAGTCCGGCGCCGCTGCTCGACTATCGCATTCCTAAGCGTGAGTAGCCTTAAAGAGAAACCAAAATTCTTTTTTTTTTTGTTGAATGCACGTCCTCTAGCTTATTTAAAAGCCAGCGTTTTATATGGCGTGGTTACCACAAGAAATTTCCAAATAAATTTGTGGAAATAATTTTATTTCCGCACTAAACTTTCTGAAATCGGAAAGGTGGAACTACGTACTGTCTAAGCGCGATGCTACAAGTACACAGACGGTTTCAATGCGTTATTCAATGACCTCATAAAAGAATCGGAGGGACTGCAACTGCCCGTTTTCACCTCACGTACAGTTCAAAGTATGTTTCCCCGCTGATAACAGTCGTGGTTGCCAGAATTTTTTGGCAGCATACGTAGGGCTGGTAGATCTGAAAACTCCGCTTTCGAACGTTCTAGGCCCCCTATCAGGAAAACTATTTCAGTTTAAGGTGTTTTAAGTGATGCCCTTTCATTTAGAATAGAGAGCGCATAATCCACAAAAATTGGTCGGCTGTCCCTCTAAGTGTCTCTGCCGATTTTTTTCCCCACTGTTCACGAACCCTATAATGCAGTACACCGGCGCACGGGGCCAGTTGCCTCACCTGAAAATAGCACCTGGCCCCCAGCTTGGACTCTGGCCAGCACACGGTGTGCACCGAGCTGAGGCGCAGCGGGTGCCGCTCGTCGACGCATGCGCAGTGGCCGTTCACGCAGCGTCCCCCGCGGGCTTCGCACTTGCCCGGCGTCGAGGGTCCGCATGCATCCGTCAGGTGGCTCTGCACCAGCGCCGTGTCCGAGGCCACCTGCGCCAGCGCCACGTGCCGTGTTCTTGAGCGTTGTGGAACCCGCCAGCATTACCCCCGTCCTAAACGCTTTTGTCAGTTACTACAAGCTTGATTTCGCCAAACCGGTTGTGCCCAGAAATGGCGGATCGCTTACCACGCCATCTACGGCAGGATGTTGTTCTGGTTAGGCGCGTGTCGTCATATCACCTGATGCACTAAACTGACAAGATGGATAAATCGAAAGAATAGGGGGAATCAAGGTCGTATTCAAACGTTATAGGGGACGCTGCCATATAGAAGGTAGCGGTACCATACCTTGTAAGATATGGTACCACTTAATTCATATATATACGAATTAAGAATATCAGTTCGAAGACGAGGGTAAAGCAAGAAACGTGCGACAGCGGCGGTATTGCGTCCATGGCTGTTCATCTATCGTCCAATGTTCCCTGTTCAGTGCACTCCGTCGAGGGCAACGCTATCTCATGACCAGTGCTGACAACGTAGTCGAATCCGCTTAACAACCAATTCCAGTGCTGTTGTGAAGGTCCACTTCCATGCAAAGGAACCAATTCTACTTTGTAGGTCGGTACATTTGTCGCTATCACAGGTGAAGCGGTGTTGGCAGCTCGCGCGCCGTTTTAGAAAATAAATAGGAAACGCGTCATTTATTTCCCGATTTTAGATAGGCAGTACCCAGGGCAGGAGATTGCAGATGTCACTTCCTCAGTGAAGTTATGAGCGATTAGATAAACAATAACGTATAACTCAACTAGTTCGCGAATTAACCCTTCGTGCTGCGGCGACATAGCGGTGAAATCCTCACCCGTGTCTGCCACTGCCATGAGTTCGAATAACAGGCGGAGAAAGTTTGATGCGTGGGCATGACTGGACACTTGCCACAGGCCTTACGCCTGTGCTTGCCCATGTGGGCGCGCCTGTACCTCAGAGGCCCCCGCATCGTGCACCTTATTCCACTTTCCGTGCTAGTGGGGAGTATTAGCTCTTCGTTTGCTAATCATAACGTTCGTAGGGAGCTGGCTGCAAAGACATGACCCTTACGCAAACCGGCGCCCTTTGACACATTTCCCCACGCGGTGTAACGTTTCCAGAATTGAGCAACCCTGTTTCTCACAAGGATGGGATGATCAGCTTATATTTTGTTTGGTCGTGATTGGCCGGCAGTCTATTGTCTTTAAGGATGCTAAGAAGCGATTGTCAGCCTATGGAGGAGGCGGCCGCTTCAGATTGTCCTGTTTTGGCAACTAAGATTCAGAGATCACGCGGCTGACCTGCGTCACTCGACTGCTACAGCGCATGCGCACAGCCTCGCCGACTAGCCCGGTGACATACGTAAGCCACCATTCCGTGGATAAGCTCGCAGCCGCTTCTTTGTTGTAGTTTACCCATACGAGCCTATACAGAGCATGCCTTGCAAGGGCGCAGTTATAGCGTGTCCACGGCACACGTGCGGGCCCATGTCGCCTGAGCCCATTGCCGGGGGGTTGTTATACCTTGAAGTCGGCGAAGGTGTTGCACTTGAAGGGGTAGAGTCCCGAGTCCGTGGGCAGCACCTGCCAGCCGCCGATGCGCAGCACTGACACCTTGGCCACCGTGCGGCCGTCGTCCATCAGCGAGGTGGTCTCCTCCACGTGGCCGATGTCGCGCAGGTCGCGGTCGTACAGCGTCCAGAACACGGCGCCGAAGTTGTTGTAGCCCACTGTGCACGTGAGCGTGAGCAGGTCGTCGTGTTCGTCGATGGTCAGGTTGCGGGGCGTTACGGAGGGAGCCCGCTTCAGTACCGTCAGCATGGAGGCCGAGGACGCTGCGGCGGCAGCATCTCTCGCGACTCCGGAAGCTCCTCCAGAAGGCTTGCCGTCCGCGAGTCTGGCACCGGCGCTGCCGCTGCCTGCCGATACGGGCGGGGTGTTTCCAGACGGCAGTGCGCCGTGGCACGTCCAGGCTACCGCTAGCAGCAGCCAAATGCGGACAAGAGGCGATGCCATGGCGACGGGTCCAGTTGGAAGCGCGGGCCAGACCGGGAGGCGAAGCCTCTTCGATGGAAGACTACAGGGGCCGCTGCCCGGGCGGCGGCTGATGCCGATAGTCAGTCGGCTGTTGGTGATTCGAAGAAGACGCGGAACGTGACAAAGGTTATCTGTGAGCCTGAGGGAGAGTAAGCCACGTGGCGGAAGGCATGATTGAAACATGCAGACTGTTGGGAAACTAGTTTTTACGATGAAGAATAATGCGTCCGTAGCAAAACTGGATGATGTACGAACATGGCAGTAAATACAAGGGAAGATGGAGAGGTGCTGGATGTGTTTCCCTCATGACCATGGCCATTCTCTTATCTCAGTTGGTGACGGCGAAAAAAAAACTTTCTCGGGAAATTTTCCACCTCCAGCCGAAGTGTGGATTTCTCCTTGCGGGTGCACCATTCGTATAGTGGACAACGTCATCATTTTCATCGCAATTTCACCTGTGTTTAGTAATATTATATAACTGTTCGCCCAACGATGCGTTTTGCAGTTTTGTCTTCCTTAAGCGCATCATCATCATTCCATCACCATCCTCATTATAATCTTCCCCGTTGCCTCTTGGCGGCGTATTTCAAGGCTGCTCTTGCCGCGTATAATGTTGCCACGCGCCATTGTCAAAGCATAAACCTTTAGCTTAAAAGAAAGCATTTCTTCCGACAACGAAATAACCAAAAGGGGAATTTTCGCTTCGTATTACCTGCCGCGTTTTCTACAGTAGCAAAAATTAATTTGGATGTTCTACTCGAGAATCTACATGAGGTACAGACGGTGTCTTCCATACGGAAAAAAATGCAGCCCGGAAGAGGGCGGGGAAACGGGATTTAAAACTACGAATATTCAAGAAGCATGAGCGTAGTATGCTAAACTGTGCCTTTGGAGTGGTGGGCCCGGCCATACCTTTGTTTGACCAATCGGATGAAAGACAATCATCCGTAAAGACAATCAACCCTAACCTCTGTGCCTAAAACGAAATTCACTGAACCTCAGAGCCAAAACATGGAGAATTATGGGCTCACAGAAATGATACGAGTTGCACCTACATAAAACAGTGTAACATGTGGTGGGAGAATAACACTTAGTTCCACGGTAAGTTAATTAAATGAAGAGAATGATCGACATAATCGCCTAAATTTCGATCTCCTAGTGGTTGACACTCGGCAGCCACAGAAGCCGTTTTCCTACAACGTGTTTATCTCGCCACAGCGTTAAGTGCTTCCACAGCAATACGAAATAATTTGAATATTACGGGAGAATGATTGGTTACTGGAAAAAGAGGGGGTAAGTACAGCCAGGAAATTATTTCTGCCAGATAGTTGACGCTGGACGTAATAACTCGCCTTACATTTTTTCTTCCTTCCTGATCGAAAACCTGTGCGATCGGTACAAGCAAATGGCCAACCTAATCGTCAAGACAAAAAAAAATCTATCATCCTTCCCTAAAGAAAGTTGAGAAAAGCGCGAAAGCTAAAAGTGCGTCCAACCGTCGCTGGAAGTGTGTCCAACAGATCGTCAAACTTTCAAAGAACCAAGTAACAAACTAAGAACGAATGCATGCGCCAGTTTTTGGCGCTCTAAGTAAACGCATGTACGAACGATCTAAATGTACATCGATACGTTGTTTATGATATAACAAAGTACTATTCTACACCTTCTTCATGATCCATGCGTGTAATGTCTTATCTAGAAGCATTTCTTTTTCGCGATTTTCGAGTGACCGTTTGGACACAATGGGAGTCCGGTTTCCCGCATGAAGAGTCGTCTTAGCGGTTAATTGTCAGACAATTTGTTTCGGGGTACTTTCCATGACACAAGTGTTAGGGCCGTTTTCTGTAACCGTACTCCCTGCGTAGATATCTTTGCTTCACTCCAGAACACGCAATGTGGAAAATACAGCTTACAGAGATCAAGCTTACATCGATACTCAGAAAGTCGACTTCATCTCTAAACACATACGCATTGCTGGGAAGACATGTTTCCACAGTCAATTTAAGCCATCGTATATCAACATATGAAGGCTCTGGGATCTTTTTATGTTTTAGTTTTTATGAAATCTTTTCGGTCGACCAACCAGTCTATGGGGAAATGCATTCATTTCGTGACAGCACGCCATACGTCCCAATAGAAAGTTTTCACTTTAATAACTTCAGCAACGCCGTTTTGTGGGGATAATAAACACCAGGAGCAAGGTTACGGCGTCGAAGAGATTTATAATTACCGACTGTCTCGACGTATGGAAAGCACTGGTTAAATGTGCAAATATTTGCCAGGCTCATTGTTATTTCTCCCAATACAGACACTGATCTAAATGCGTGTCAAGTGACCGATAGATGTGTCTGTTGTGTCGAACGTTACAGTGAGCTGTTTTCTTTCCTTTTGTCTGTTTCGCAGGAACGCGAGAAGTACAAAAGCATCAACATCTCCTCTCTTCGAGAAGCGCGGTAAGCTGTGAAAAGACCCGTCATTAGAGACTTGTAAGGTGCAAAAGAGAAGTTAGCGACACTCTTGTGAGCAAGAGGGAGAGACTATGGCTTCCTGTGGAGTGCGTGCTCTTTGCTTCATATAAAAGTCAACATTTTAAATAAATTGGCGGAAGTAATTTTAATTTGGTACTACATTTTCTTAAATCCGAAAGGTGGCGGCTAAACATGTAGCGTCTAAACAACGCACTACCACACGTAAACAAACTGCTCCGTCGGTCTCAAAAAACGCGGGAAGGGGTAGGATAGGCTGAATTTTAAAATCCCGGGAGAAGTTTTTGCATACCTCTTTTCAACTCCCGTACAGTTAAAAGTATGTTTTTGCGCTGCTCAGTGTCATGGCTGGGAGCATTTGTCTTGTCAGCTTACTAATTTCTTTGGGATCTAAAAATTCCGCTTTGAAAGTTTCTAGGGCCCTGTCCGGAAAACCGATCCGATTCTAGGTGTTTTAAGTGATGCTCTCTCATTTGGCATAGAGAGCACATACTCCACAAAAAGCAGTTGACTGTTCGTTTAAGCTGGGGCAATGTATTATAAGTTAGCATAGAAGTTAACACTTGTCTCGTTTACTTATTGTTTGGAGTGCTGACCACCTGTCTTTGCTTTGTACCTGACGGGTCCAATTGGGCTAGTCAAGCTGTCTAGCACAGCTTTTTTCCTTAGCCCTGCCACTTTATACGTGCATATTCGTATATAAATGTATATAATTCGCAATACAGAATTAATTCTTTCAAATTTTGATCTTGCGTTAATGGAAGATGATAATGCTTATGGAGTCGATGTACCAAGAGGTGCTGTGGTGTTGCCTACGTCGCTTGCCGCAATTACGCCTCTACCGCACTGAGCGACTCACTCTTTGAGAAACAGGCGAACATCTTAAATAATGGTTGACTGTCTGAGGACAGCAACAACGGGGTCAGACTCTCCGTCGCATACTGCCCCAAGGAACAATGCGCCGCCCACCGCAACACTCTACAGCAATGGCTGAAGGACCTCCGCCTTTTCAACCGGCACATTCCCGCTCCCGTGCCTGACCTTAGGTGCCGCCTTAGAGGCACCGCCGAGAGCAAAAGTCTGGATTGCATGCGAGCAGCTCACAAAAGGCAGCGCATCGCCATCACATGGGTGTGGGCCTGCTAAAGTGTGACACTGGCTAGCTGAACATTTCAAGTGTGCTCCTGTTCGTTTTCTTGCCCAAGCCGAAGCGCGCCTAGTCCGCAGAAAGGCCGAAGGCTCGCAGTCGTAAAATTCAGACTTTTGCTCCCGACTGCACATGCATATTCCAGGCAAAATCTGACTTCCTCCCATGTACTGCGATCCCCAACCTCTTTATGCCGGCCTGGTACACTTTTATTTTCAGGTACGGGGCACACATTCTGACATCGAACGTACTGATTAGTGCTGTCCTCAAGCCGTTACCACACCGATGTCTATTACTACGTCTTCCACCATTCCACATTTAGTTTAGGTGGGACAGCTGCAACGTTTTCCCAGCACCACCTTCACCCTGTCCTCTGGCATTGCCTCATCATGTACTTAGAAAATGCATGGGACCTTTAGGCATACGCAACAGCCGTGTAGGTTCTTGCCCTGTCCACCAGGACTGTGAGATCGATGACCGGGACATCTGAGTTCTTTTAAATCAAGCTTCTCCCTCTGTTTTCGTCACAGAAAACTATCATTTTCGCACCTTCATGCAAACTTCCCTGATGTCCCTCCTTTTCGAATTCGCAGACCGCGTTTATTTCAGCTGACATTATGCCAGGTCGTTTGTTGTAGTTCTTTTTATCAGGGGCGGAATTCTCTGTTTTGTATGCAACAAAGTGCCCATTTCAAGCGAGCTACGATAGGCTGAAAGCGGACGATCGGGAGAGAGGCGGCACAAGCGAGGCGGGGCGTCGGTTTCTGAGCATGCCATTGGTCAGAGGCCATGCAGGTGCAACTAGGTCGCGGTTGAAACGGACGCGGGATGGACATTTTTTAAGCGGACACAACTCAGAATTCCGCCCCAGTTTTATGAGCTATTACGTCCCCTTAACATTAAAGACATTGCCAAGTACAGGTTGAACATATAGAAGCATAAGTCCTTAACGAATTACATCAATGCATTTTGTAATACAGTAAGCATAACAGCTTACAGAAGCCATGGCCTGTACCTCCGGAGAGCTAAGACAACGAGGGGGGTTCGCGACTGAAAGGCTCACTCCACGCCCCACACTTTACTTGAAATTGGTACCTATTTGTCTTCGACTAGGATAATAAAAGTGTTGCGCTAAGATCATGTTGGTGATGAAGAATTAATTCATTTATTTAATGGGAAGAGGAAAAAAGATTTGTTAAGGAAGGCGGGCTAGAAGAGGTCTTTCCTGGCTTCATTCTGTGCCGGCGGAATTGCGTACCGAGCACGGCACATGTGGTCCTTCCTTTCTAATGCTATTAAATCTTCGCTGATCAATGAAATAAGGAAGCGAAAACGCCACTGCATATGCCGCAAAGTTCCCTCGTTACGTCACGTTGACTAGTCTGTACGACTGGCAGGCTCCGGCAGGGGCCACGACGTAACCCATATAAACATGGTTGTGCGGGCGATTTTAGTTGTGCCTCTGGTTCCACTTGATCGCACCACTTGAGCGTTGGAGTGAAGTTAACTCTCAGATTACTCTGATTTTAAAGCTTCCCCAGTTACATCACTGCTACCATTCTGAGGCGGGAAATTTGAGTTTACGAACACTCGCTGTCTTCCTTGCCGAATACAACGTCCCCCAGGGCTGGAACATAATTAAACGAGATATAAGAGTACAGTTCTTTCAAGTAAAACCAGGATGTATGTCGTCTTCTTGATGGACCCTTTAAATTGCATCCGTCACGTCGACATGTCCACTCGCCATAAAAATGCCCGACGCCCTCATTCCGAGTGATCTGACGTAAGGCATGCACAATGTTCCGCGCACGTACATGCCTATCACTAAATGTGGCCTCTGGAACAGCAGCCGCTGCACCTTCTCAGACTGATCATAATGCGGGCAACAAAAACTAATTTGCTTTCGGAGATTAACGTCTTCATTTACCTTCTTCGCCGTCTCTGTCGCAGCATGAACCTGACCAGGATTTACCTGATATACGGAACACTCAACAAGATCACCTACCGCCACAGGGCCAAGTACGAGGTAAGCCGCCGGTCATTGTTACCAGCCAAGGCACCACGCGGCCAATGAGCAAAAACAGGCGTTGGTGAAGATTTTAAACACCTGAACCGCTTCTCTGAACACTGTAGCGAGCAAAGTCGTGTACATCTGTACAACCTATTACTGCGCAGAGCAAATCCAAAACCGTACAGCCTCGCTACAAAAAATTCCCACGCACGTTTCTCTACATTATCTCCCCACCGTGCTTCTATCTGATTCATACCTGGTGCGAAACCGTAATTGAAGACTCATTAATCGGCCCTGTTAGCCGGTATCGCATCATGCAAAATTAAAGTATACTTGCTTTACAAACAACACAAAGGATGTTACACTAAGGGCAAACGATAAATAAAAAAACGTCAGACACAAATTCGTTGCGTGAAGCCAGTCACCTTATATACGGTTCTGTGCAATCGAAGGCGTATGTTGTGCAGCGCATCAAAGTATGCAAAAAATGTGGAAAAATGTGGGGAAAGTTATGATGACACGTTATTTTAGAGGTAATTTTAAATGCATATAAAGAAGCAAATATTGCTTTCGAAGACATTTTGGCAATGTCTTAGCCCAGTACACAACTTGGCTGTGTCGGTGTGTGCTCAAAGGGCACGCTAAAATCATAATTACGGGCTTTTAAGCAAGTAATTTAGTATTAACGGAATATGATGTACAGCCCTCGTAAAAACTTTCAATGCCACACAAAATTTAATAGGTCAGAAGAAATTCAAATGTGCAGGCTCAAACGCTTCATGCACGAATTCTAGAGAAAATGTCTTTCTTACTGTAGTAAAATATTTCAGTCATATTTGAACGTAGTCCCTTTGGTTTAAAGTGTTTGTGGCCCAGAACCTTTTAACATAGCATAAAAAATTTTGAAAAAGACCGTACATCTAACGTAGTAAGCAAGTAGCGAAAAACACGTCTCGTCCCCAGAATGTTCTTTTTAAAAGACCTCCTGTTGTAGAAATTTTTTTTCGGCATAGTTATAGACATTTTGTTATGGACATTTTTACGAAATTTTATGCGCAACCCTACCACCTCGACCTAATGTTCTCTTCCTTCACCTCCGTTCGTTCCGTCAAAAGCAAATCGAGCTGTTCTCCTACCTGGGCGGCTTCATCGGCATCTGGATCGGCGTGTCCTTCCTGAACGTGCTGGACTACGCCTGCCAGGCAACCACCTGGCTCATACACAAGCACAAAGAGCGGAAGACCCGCCGACAGGCTGATCCGGACGACCACAAGGTCAAGCCAATCAGCGTGAAGCCTGCCAACGGCTACTCTGAGAACTGGTAGCCCCTCCCATGCCACCACCCCCAACGAACCAACTTGTTCTTTTGCCTCTGAACGCCCGCTAGACCCGCGGTCTTCCCCGTTGTAGACGACTTTTGAAACAGAGAGTCGTCTTCTCGAAGGTTCACACTAGAGAGGGGCAACGGTGCCTCCGAGTGGACGAACGAGAGTATCAGCCAGTCAGTTATCTAACCGTTATTTAACACGATAGAAAACACAATCCAAGATGACGGGTTCGTGAGAACCTGTTTGCAGGGCGGACTGAGAGGGTCACGTGACTGCTAAGCTTAAGTCATCTGTGCCACGTTCTGCAACACGTCTGCTTGTTTGTTTGCTGTAACAATGGCGCCTACTTTCGAGCCTCAGCGCCCGCTACTGGCGTATTTGTATTGCGGCAACCAAAAGCAGCACTGATAGCCAGATAGCACTTCCCACGTGTGGAGTTAACGCATAGAGGGCGTCGCCTAAGCTGTCCTTATTTTCTGGTGGAGTCTATTTTGCTGCATTTGTGGGGTCAGTGAGTGCTGTGTGCCGGTCGTGTACGGTGCTTCGCGTCCTGTAGCGTCTACCACCACAAAGACACACCGTCCACCATCTGTAATTCTAGTTCTGACCTTATGTCATGTTTTGTTCCATATTTGATTCATTCGAATGTTTTGTGCACATGTCTGTAGCGTCATATTTTGTATCCTCTCCAGTGGTACGTCACCACAAGCATTCTGCTCCGCACGCCTGTGATATTCTGCCGCAGTATCACTCATGCTTCCCAGTGAACTTTCGCTTGGTTAGCATCGGCAAGGTTTCTCCCGTATAGTCTTTGTTTCCCTGTCCACACTTCCATCTTTAAAGGAGCCATGAAGACAAAATACAAGTTGGGTTTATTAGAAAGACTGCTTAGTCCCGATAACAATGATACCAATATCATCGCAATCTTCGAACAAATAACAGAGATATTAAAAAAACGTGTTAAGCAGTCGCGACCCCCTAGGCAATTTCCCGCAAAATTTCTATGACGTCACTGAACCTTGTTTGTGCGATTGGCGGTTACCCAACTGACCTGTCACGACGACACATCACTGGACGTCTGTAATGGGGCCTCCAGTTCCATTTGACCGCATCACTTGAATGCTAACGTGCAGTTGACGCACTGAAAATTATATTTTATTGTTGGCCCGCATAACGTTATTCTTGCTCATAACACGTCACTGTGGTGCAAAATTTAAAAGTTTTGAAATACTTCTTGCTTTTTTTTGTTAAAAAAAAACATCTTTTGGGGCTCTAATGGAACTGAGGGAGATTCTGAATCCTAGTTCTTTCAAATTAAACGAAGTTGTATTTTCTCTTCATGGCTCCTTTAAGGACCCTTTACTCAAGTTATTGTTTGCTGGGGCAGTTGTCCACTTGGTAGTTATTACGCTGATTTGCTACGATATTCTATTTATAAAAGCACATAGGAGAGGGGGGCTCATAAATCGTGATAATCGTTGTGACCTGCGTACGTGCGCCAAATTTACGCCGAAAAGTCGGCACGAATGTGTCATTGTTCAGCCAGTTGTAACACTACACAAAACTTTCCAGTCACTTCAAATGACATGGGTGTTGATGCAGCGAATTACGAATGCCGGTGCCTCAGACTTCGATACTTTCTCCACCACTTTCAAAGTTCTTTGGGCAGTCGATGGCGAACGGTGGTCCTGCTTTATACCTTCCTCGCGGGAAATCAACCATAACAATCCATTGTGTTAAAGCACTACGCAAAGGCACTTCGCCTTAACAATAAATATCTTTAGGTGTACACGACGAGTTTGTCATATTAACAGTACTTCATAATCTCACGGGCTCACTGGATGTAAGTGCATATATCTAGCCTTTACCTATGGCAGGGACGCTCGTGGATTCTTTAGCATACAGCTTCGTCGAGTGTACTAAATAAGTGCTCCACAACTGCTTCTTCTTTAAATTTAGGCACACGCGAATGCTGCTGGGGTCCTTCTTGTACTAATGAAGAGCGCACAATATTTTCGCCTGAAAACTTTGTTTTAACACGGAAATAGTATCTAACGAGAACTGTAGTTAGCAAATTCAGCCTTCCCTTTCTGTGTCTTTTTTAGTAAGTAACCCCTCTTTCTCCACTGTTGGCAGCTGGTGTGATAATATGATTTGCGCCGGCTTTAAAACTGTCCGTTTAGCGTCCATTTCAATCGCGACGTACTTGCATTTGTGAGGTCTCCCTGAAATGACAGGCACACAAACCGACGCCCCGCCTTTCAAGTGCTGCACCACATCGGAGTCGTCTGCTTTCAGCCAATCAGGGCTCGACAGATACGGACACTTTGAAATAAACACGAAATAGACAGAACTGAGAATTCCACCTCTGCTCGATATTAATCTGCTCCCACTGATGTCACGTGTGAGGTTGGAAGGCAGTGATCTTGTAGTATTGTTTTCTTTCTACACGGGAAGATTTCGATCCCTTTAACTGCATTATCAAATTTTATGCCAGGCGAGACACGTGCTTTCTACAGTAAATACCCTTTCTTTTCCTAGTTTCAGCCACTCCCAGGCAGTGGAACACGGCATTGATTTGATGTCCAAAAAACAGTGCACATTTTATTTATTTATTTATTTATTTATTTATTTATTTATTTATTTATTTATTTATTTATTTATTTATTTATTTATTTATTTATTTATTTATTTATTTATTTATTTATTTATTTATTTATTTATTTATTTATTTTGGTTACTTCAATGCCTCCGTACGACAGTTTATCAAGTTAGGGTAAGTAGCCATACATAATTACATCACCAAACATTACAAGCAATATCTAAATGCAACACTTGAACAGTTTAAAGACAACGGGTAGTAAGTTACCACACGCTTTAATGCAAGACAGTAAAGAAATGTTAGGCTTTAGAGCGAAAATCCATTGCGCTTAACAAATTTCTTCATGTTAACATGTTTGCGGCCCTATATTATCCCGAAGTCGGTTCCAGTCTCTAGCTCTTCGTGTAAAACTGGCCGAATATGTTTAGGGAGAGAAAATGCTACCTGCAAGAAGAATGGTTGTCGGCTAGCCACTGTATGACATTCATTTCGGCATCACAGGTGCATTTTGATGGTTGCATCATTTCTTGAACATCTAGACATTCCTGAGATGCAGGCATTCGCTTCTAAATGTGTGAGAAAATCCGAAATTCCAAATGAAAACAGGAGTTTCTCCCGCTAAAAATGGACAAGAAATAGACCCGTGTGCGACTATTGAGCACAGTCCATCATTTTCATACTCTCTCATGACCTTAGCCACAAACTTTCACTGTTTTGTAATGACGTTTAAATAATGCTTAGGAATCTGGATAGCAGTTCTTTGTTTTTTGCACACTGCACAGGAATAATAGGGCATTCGAGATAATCAAGGCATTCAGAAGCCCCTTACAACTGCTCGCTAAGAGTGTTGAAAGGAATTGGAAGTGCCGTCTTCTTAGCTGCGATATCCGAGCCATTTGGACCATCACTTCCTCAAGTTTTCATCTTAACTTTGGTTTCTACGAGGTTCATTCAATCTACTCTTAATAATAAAATTCTCCAAATCTGCCTTTAGATTTTTGTTGCTTTCCAGCAAAATAAGGTGCCGTGTACAAACCAATGTATGCAGTACACCTTTGGCATTTTGTAGCATCACCACGTGCAAAGTATCGTGTCTTCTGACACCGCTGCTGATTTATTGTCACAAATCTAGCACGTTAAAGGACGCGTCACATTCATTGCGGGAGATTCTCAGGAAAATGTACTCTTCATGCAGATAACCTTTTTCTGAAAAAAATCATGTGATAATTATTGCAGTTGAGCACTCTTCGGGCAGTTGTTGCCGCACCACGATTCTTCTGTACAAGTAATTTTAACGACAAAGCTAAATTTACAATGACACGAGATGAAATGAAAAAGCGCTTCATACAACACGACAAAAACCCTCTTGGTTACAACCTGTCAGCACAACAGACAATCCCAGTGTGGTAAAAGCTAACAAAAGTTCGAATACAGATCTCTGAACTGCTCTCTCAAAATGATATTTGGGAAGTTTTCACCAATTTCAATAAACGTGCACCCCAAACACCCATCAAAGTAAGATACCTGTATGCAAAGGCGAACCTGTTTCGGCGTTACGTCAATGCCGGCAGGCCTGACGAGCTTTTCTTTGGCATCTAACAGCTGCTGTCGTTACATTCCTTACAAGTTTGCAAAAATAGGAAGTACGGAATAATTAAAAAAAGGTAAAAACGCGGGTTCGGCGTTACAGTTATGGCCCACATGCCAAAACATGCGATTTGATCCAAAATATGCAATTTCAACTTTCTTTCTGATAGGGAAAAAACTAAGTTACTTTTGGCTGGAAGCCCTTTGATATGAGCCATTTTGCTACATTCATTTACACTGAACACTTCTGTGAAAACAACGCAGAATATACGCATTTATGTACTGGAGGAAGGAAGGAAGGATAATACAGTGCATGAAAGACAGGGAGGTTAACCAGGTTACAGTCCGGTTGGCTACCCTACGTATGGGGAGTGGGGAAGGAGGGATTTCAAGAGAAAGAAAGGGTATTGAAAAGACAGGGAATAGAGCTTGATGAGCAGGAAGAGAAAAATTAAAGATAACTACCAAAACAAAACAATAGGCGATAATAATGCCTAAACAGAAACGGTAAAATAACCAAATGAACAATGATACGCAGTGTCTCTACAATCGTTCAGACAGGCCTGGGTCCTTTAAGAAACGAAGTAATCCGTTTGTGGCCTTTTCGGACAGTAATGGGCAACGCCTGTGACACAAAACAGTTTGCGCAGTTAATGGCTGCTTGTCGAGTTTCCGGAGAGCGGTTGACAGGTGCAGTCTCTGCCTTGCAAACCGGGCACAGTGACATAAGAGGTGTTCGATTGTCTCGTCCGTGGCGCACACGTCACAAGCAGGGCTGTCAGTCATGCCGATAGTTAATGAATAAGCTTTGGTGAAAGCAACTCTAATCCACAGTCGGCACAGTAGTGTGGCATCCGATCGCGGCATGTTGGTGGGTAAGTGGCGCTGAAGGTCTGGGTCGAGCAAGTACAGGCGGGAGTTTGAAAACTCCAGCGTATTCCAACCAGCCAGCGTGATTTCGCGGGCAATGGAGCGCCGTGACCTTGCCGCATCATGGCGCGATAACGGGATGTCGGCCAATTGGGCACTTCCATGGGCATGATGAGCCGCTTTGTCTGCACATTCATTCCAAGAAATGTCGCAGTGGCTAGGGAGCCATTGAAAAATAATATTGTGCCCATGCCTTACTAGTAAGTCATACTCTTGACGAATCTCGGCCACAAGCTGTTCGTACGGGCCGCGGCTAAGAGCAGAGTGCAGACACTGGAGAGCTGGCCTGGAGTCGCAAAGCAGAGCCCATTTTTGTGGTAATTCTTGCTTTAGGTACAAAAGAGCCTCGCGAATAGCTCTGAGTTCGGATGCAGTTGACGTTGCTAAATTGGACAGCTTGAATTGAATGTCCACTGAACTGGGTCGCACAATTACAGTTTCCGCAGAACTGGAGTTCGTTACCGAGCCATCGGTGTAGACATGAATCCGGTCTCTGTAGGCTTCGTGTAAAAAGTGCACAGAGAGCTGTTGGAGACATTGTGGTGGAACATCCGATTTCTTGGTTATTCCCGGGATGGTTAGATGCACTTCTGGCTTCGAGAGGCCATCATCACAACAAAGGGGTGATGATGGTCGTGCTGCAGGAGTGTATCCTGAGGGAAGGCTCTCGCAGTGAGCGGCGACTATCTCAGAAAAAGATGCCGTGGTCTCCTTGACGGCAAGGATGCAAGGTGGTGATGAAGCAGCCGAGCGAGATGTCTAATGTGAGCCCGGAGTGCATCCACTGCCACGTAAGTCGTTATCGGATTGTCTCTTGCGGTGCATATGGTTCCCACTGTTGAGGCGCAACGCGGTAGACCAAGACACGTCCAGATACCTCGGGCTTGCGTCGCCTGAATTGCACGCAAGTTGGTTTTGCTTGTATTGGACAGAACGGGCAGGCTGTAACGTAGAACACCTAGAATAGTGCATTTAAAGATGTAGCATTGAGCGAATAGAAACGCCCCACGTATTTCCCGCCAGAAATTTGAAAAGTTGGATAATTCCACTAAGCCTTTTTTCAGAGATGAGATTTGTGCTGTCCATGATAAGTCCCGATCGATCATGATTCCAAGAAAGCGGCGACTTTTCACGTAATAAATAGGGTGTTCATTTAAATAGATGCCATACTGCGGCCTTATTCTACGAGTAAATGCCACCACTGCACACTTATCTGGTGCTGTTTCAAGTGCTTGTAGACGCAAGAATGCGCATGTGTGGGTCGCGGCTTTTTGAAGGCGTGCCCGAACCTAAGGACGTGAAACCCGTGATGCCCAGATGCAAATATCATCAGCATACATGGAGAGATGTACAGTGGTTGGTATGGCTTTTTGAAGTCCGATCAACGTGAGATTGAACAATGTCGGGCTAAAAACACTGCCTTGTGGGACGCCCCGGAAAACGTAGCGTTTCGAGGTTGTGCCGTCGCTGGTCGTCCAGATAGAAAACTTTGAATCCATCCGTACGTTCGGCCACCCACTCCCGCATCCTCCAGGCTATTCAAAACGGCGTCATGTAGTACGTTGTCGTAAGCCCCTTTAATATCGAGAAACGGCGCTGCAGATAGAAGTTTGAGCGATTTCTCGCGCTGCGCCGATGTCACAAGGTCAATAACCATGTCGACGGAAGAACGGCCTCGGCGGAATCCAGCCATAGCGTTTGGATAAATATTATGGTGTTCAAGATACCACTCCAGACGGAGCAGAACCATTCTTTCCATTAACTTGCATTTGCAACTTGCTAGGGCTATAGGGCGATACGACGCCAGGTCCAGCGGAGACTTGCCTGGTTTAAGGATTGGAACCAGACGGTTAGATTTCCACTTTTCGGGGACCGCGCCATCTTCCCAAGACTGGTTTATACGACAAAGAAGGGTGTGACGGGCTCCTTGACCTAGGTGGCAAAGGGCGGCGTATGTGACACCGTCTGGGTCGCGGCTTTTAAGGTGTACGTCGACACAGAGATAGTGCAGCGTCTAGCTCTTCCATTGAAAATAGCAGGTCCATGCGGGAGTCCCGTGATGTTGGAGCAACGCGCATATCGTCTTAGCTTGGCAAAGCTGAACCCTGGGCGATTCTGAGGCAAACGTCTTCCGCAACCTCCATTCCAGGCGTTTCTGATGAAGCGCCAAGGCACTAAACGGGAGTCGTTGCTGCGTCGTGCTTCATAGGCCCCTAACAGTGTTCCAGATCTGAGACAAAGGCTTTTAAGGATCAAGTTTTTCGCAGAATGACTTCCATCGTTGTGCTTGTACTTGTGCAATATGTCGTTTAATTTAATTTTGTGTACGTCTGGCTTCCCGAAGGTCATGAATAGACTTTGTGCGCCGGTATCTCCGTTCCTCACGACGGTGAATCGCTCTTAGATGTTCTAAAGCTTCGTCGAACTCCGTAAGTTTGTAAAGTATCCGAACACAACGCTTTGTGTCCTCCAGTTATGGCATTTTCGAAGCTCGAGAAAAGCCCTTTGCTGCAGATGTCCTCCATGCGGGATTTGAAACTTTTCCAGTCTATCCGCCGGATAATTTTTCCAGGAAGCAAACTATCAAGGCCCTCAATCTTCAGGTATGTCGGAAGGTGATCGCTCCCATGGGTGTCATTATCTGTAAACCACTGAACACTGTCAGTCAGACTTCTGGAGACTAATGCCAAGTTCAGACAACTGCAATATTTTCCTCCACGAAGAAAAATTGGGCTGCCATCATTTACAAACAAATCTCATGTCGGGACGCCAGTGAGACAAGTCTTCGACCTCTTAGATCATTTTTCTGGCTACCCCAGAGCATATGGTGTGCGTTGAAGTCTCCGATTATAATCCATAGTCCAGGGGTGTCTCAGATAATGAACCGCTATTAGCGTGAACGAAAAGCCATTCTTTTTCACCGTGAGGCATATATACTTGTTACTGTCATGTGGCTGAACAGATTGATTGATTGATTGATTGATTGATTGATTGATTGATTGATTGATTGATTGATTGATTGATTGATTGATTGATTGATTGATTGATTGATTGATTGATTGATTGATTGATTGATTGATTGTAGGGTTTAACGCGCCGACGCAACGCAGGCTATGAGGCGCGCCGTAGTGGAGGGCTCCGGATTAATTTTGACCACCTGGGGGTCTTTAACGTGCGCCGAAATCTCGTACACACGGGCGTTTTTGCTTTTCGCCTCCATCAGAAAAGCGGCCGCCGCGGCCGGGAATCGAACCCGCGACCTCGTGCTCAGCAGCACAACGCCTTAGCATGTGGCTGAACAGAGTGTAGAACATGTGAGCTCTCTTCGGATGAACACCAGCACTTTGCTCGACACGCCAGAAGTTAATGAGGTAAAAGTTTCATATCCAGAAAGTTTCGTCTTCTTATTTGCGTTTGGCGCGCAAATAACGATGATAGGGAAGTTATGGATGAACACAAACTGACGAAAGTCCGACCAACGGGGTTTTAGGCCTTTAGCATTCCATTGTAGTATAGTGGCGCGTTTTACTTCATCCCGAAAAGACCTTGAATTAGGGGCCATGATGTTCTCTAAGGGGTGACTCGGGAGAGGCATTAAACTGTGGGAGCAGTGTCGCAGAAAACCACAAAATGACATGCTCCAGGCTTAGCAGCGTCTCAAGGATGGTTTTGCAGAAGCTTGGAGCCATAGAAGTAAGGTGGGACCGGAGCGCTGTGAAGAGAGCTCGCAAAATGTTGGAGTAGTCATCTACCTTGACTTTCCTGGAATGGACACGACGCTCCCTTAAGACTTCGGCATATTGACCACGTCCGCGTTGTAGGTGGCATCACCAATGTCACTCATCCATTGGATTAAACAAGACATGAGTGTCTGAGTCTTCGGAAATTGTTTTTAAAATAGAGAGCCCATGGAGTAATTTTTGCGCTTTCATCCCTAACATGCGCGTCTTAGAAAGACCTCAATATCCGTGGCTATTTACCTGTCACTATTTCTCTGTCTAACACTGTCCTCGATAAGCACTTCCGAGTCGAAAATTCCGCCAGCATGCATAAACTAAAGCGGTTTTAATCAATGTATTCTTTTTTTATTTATTAGTAACAAATAAATAAAAGGCCATTCTCTGTTTTTTTTTCTTCGTGTGCAGGAATCTGCTACCAAAACAAACGCCAGTACCACTGCAGCAGAAGTCGATTTTGATGAGCAGACCTACTCGTGTCAGTTACCTTGAACTCTTCCAATTCTACTGTGAATGCAACGTCTATGGCTCCCGTACAACTCTTTCTTTTCTTTCCGGCACTTTATTCCTTATTTTGTGAGCATACCGATTGCGTTCTGCTGCACAAAACAAAAAAAAACAGGAGCATCTTATTAATGTACTGGGAATATTAAAAGATGGCGTCGCAAAATTACTATGTGCTCTTCGTGCTATTGGTTTTTTATTTGACTCTTGGTTATTTGTTTGTACAGTCAGGGGCTGCGCAGCAAATTCGCGACTGATAATTTGCTTCATTTACGTATCATTGGCGGGGTTCATATACAGCCGACACAACACATATTGAGTATTTTATACGCATTGCAGCAACCACATATTATTTGTAGTGTACAGCCTCTATGTATGCATATTTGCTTTTTAGAGTGACTTGCATGTTCAGTTATATGAAACTTAAAAATTCTCCACATAGAACATACTTGTGCCGTGAAACTGTAGTGATTCATAATAAATAGCTGTGAAGGCTGTTTCGTTAAAGTTATCTCATTAATTTACTGTTGTCTTTTAATCTTTTAACGCGAACAATCAACGTCCAAGCAAATGAAGCCTTTAAAATATGATATAAACAGAGGAAGCTTTGAAACGGCTGTTTTCATCATGCACGTAGACAGACACAGGTGGCGTTCGCATAAAGGAACTGCGAAGTTCCCATTCTGCCCGTTGTCTCTGTTGTGCGTGATATCCGCAAGTATGGAAAGAGCACACAACGGTCAACTGCACTCCTGTCTCCTTCCCACTTCTGCCCACGAGAAAGCGAACATATTTCATGCAGGAGAAATAATAAAGGCCTGTCCTTCTCCCTTTCCCTAAGCTTTTCTAGAAAGGTATAGACTTTTTGCCATTTGCAAACACATTTCTTGTTTCTAAAGACGGAATGTTTTCCTCGGCAAGTGGTCTATCAACAAAACTTTTAGAATTAGAATTAAACCATATTTAGGCCAAAATATATTTGTAATTGCCGAATTACTTTAAGTAATCTACAAAAAAATTCCCCGCATTTCCCCGAGGGGAAGAATGTGAAAGTGCGAATGCACGAGTTGAATTTGCGCGGTTCGGTAATGTTCGCGAAAGAGAGATCACACACACACACACACAACTACAAAGAAAGAAAGATGCATTTATTCACAGACACCTATTTGTGTTGTCGTTGTACTTGATTGCTAGAGCGGATCTCAGCTTTGAAATTTCGTGTCAGTACTCCTTTAAGCGGGTGCATTAGCCCTTCTCACGCCCGATTCCTGGCCAATCCCCCACGTGGGTATGTGCCATGTCAGCGGCCAGGCAGCGCGCGCCCATCTCCCCCCGTTGCCAAGGAAGACGAGGAGATTCCTGGCCAATCCCCCACGTGGGTATGTGCCATGTCAGCGGCCAGGCAGAGCGCGCGCCCATCTCCCCCCGTTGCCAAGGAAGACGAGGAGCGCGCGCACCCGCAGCTGTTGCTATGCGGACGGCGGCGGACGCTTCAGGCTCGCTTAAGAAGTGCATTCGCACTTAAAAAATTCACTTAGTATAACATGCATGAAAAGCCAGAGCCCAGAAGGTCCCTCGCGTTGTCTACTTTACGCTGTCTAATTTCCTGCTTCAAACAATGCAACAAACTCGGGCATTAGAAGAGCTTGTTGAATCCGCCTGTGTGCGGCTGCTTTATGCACAAAAAATCCCACGTGGCTCTCCGTTTAAAAGTTTTTCCTGACACTCAGAAAAACCGTCCACCCTCGCTAGAGAAGAAGCAAAAACGCTCATTACGATGTATTAGGCGCAGATTTTGCCATCGGTTGGTCATTGTAGAGACGATGCAAGACAGAAAAAAGAATCCCACCGCTGTTAAACGTGTTCCGTTTTTGCTCTTCGTTTCTATGCGCAGGGAAAAGTTACGTCAACTATCCTAAAGGGCAGGTGTTACAGCGGAGCTGCTATATATTAGGCTAGACTCTGACCAACACTGACGACATCGACGGAGAGCACGTCACAAATTTGATGGCACAGCCAAATTTTTTATTATTGTTCCGTAGCCCAAGCTGATGAACGTATCCTAAAAAAATAACATACTGAAATTTGCCGCTAGGATGACTAGCATTAGGCCGAGTTTCATTTTCTTGTCGTAATTGTTTAGTTGACAGTGAATATGTCGACGTTATACACAATTACCGGCTGCTGTGAATGCATGGAAGTGTACGAAGGGGGTACGGTTATATAAAAACGTCTAACTCTTGTTTTACTGATGTTAACCCGAAACGAATTAAATGACAATAAGTCGCTACGACGTTCCAATATTATGCCGAGTTTCATTTCATTTTCATTGACACGTAGTTCTCAGTGAAGTTGAAAATATTATGGAACTTCCGTCTGCTGTCAATAAATGGGCCTTTCCGCTGGCATAAAAGCCTGGTCCTCGTAATATTCATTAAGGTAATTAACTACAAATTATGCTTAATCACAAAATGCAAACAACTGTGTTTTGTTTCGTGCACTACTTGGACTGCACTTCACTTAACGGAGCTATATACAGCTCCGATGGTCATCCACATTCAAAGAGTGGAATGGCAATAAATTTCTTAGCACAGCTTTCATCGCGTCGTCGTCAGGCGGAACTCTTTAAAGTTTGCGAATAGCGGAGGCGCGGCGACATCACTAGGATAGATTTTTGCACACGTGGTGGTGATGGTGGTGATTTATTTAGAGAGGCGGGAAGAGAAAAGAACAGGGGGTATTGTTGAACTCAACGGGGAGTTCACCCTCATACAACCCAGTCTCGCTGTGTGTTGCCGGGGCACCTTCCCCGCAGGTAGCCATGACAACTGGCAGTCGACCAAGGAGCCTCAGACGTGCTGCAGCTGCATAGCCTTAGCCCTCATTCATACGAAGAACCCCATCATCACCACAGATTCTTAAGCTACATGCAGAAGCTTCTTATCCGGGAGCGTGCCCCACTCAACTTTAAAGCTACTTACGTAGCATCAAATCTACTGGGAAGTCAGCCTCATCTGGATTTCGGCCATTCCTCACTGACGGGCAATGACTTTGCCCAACAGCAAGCCTTGCGTCCAAACCCTCCAGGCCGCTGGGTACACCACACCGTCCGTCCCTCTTGTTCCATTCCAAGATACTTCCCAATATTACCGGTTCAAATGGCAACACTTTCCTTCCCCACGTCCTAAACTCTCAAAAGAAGAAGAGGCACTCCTTGCCAACTACAAAGCAATACCTTCCCTCACCTAGTCCGCTCCCATCATATGTTCCTTACGCAATCCCCTGCAGCTCTGTTTACAGCCCGGAATTCTTCCTCGTATCATATTGGAGTTCAAGCAGAACAACAACAAACCCCCTCTTCCCTTCCCTCTTCTGAGCTGTGGGAGAAACAAGCGACCACCGGCGATCTGGACATCCAGATACTCTTGTCTTCCAAAACGAAGGCTGCCGCGCATCATTGATTCCTGGAATAGGGAACCACTGTTGATGTGACGCGGTTGACGTGACTCGGAATCTTTTTTTTTTGCCTCCATACTGCAATGACCCTAAAGGTGTTCGGAATAAACGATCCTTCTTTTTGCTCCTCCCGGCTCCGAATCGAACATGTATACGCCATAATTTCGATTCTCGTAGTCCTGAATTTAAACAGCACGGGGCAGCAAGGGCAAATTATTTTCTTTTGCATTTTCTGCTGACCTCTGCCAGAAAGGCTTCACTCGTATACCCTGAGGAGGAGCCGAAGAGACTTGGGCCGACGTCAGGCTGGAGCGTCGTTGTCTACGGATCATCGTGTTGAAACACAAGAAAAAAGTTCCCAATGGAGACAAGGTGCACAAGAATGCCATTAAAGTTTTTTTTTTCTTTTAAACTCTGATGTTCGTGTATGTATGTATGTATTTATTGTTCGTTGGAAAGGGAAGATCCACCAACAGGCGTAAACTGTCTCGCCTAGTGCGTGGACACCGGAGCGATTGTACAAAGAACAACTATCATGTTGTTTGGACGAAGTGCACCCAGAAAATGGTTTCGCCGCATTGACCACACTATATTGACACATTCAAGGCATCCTACACCCTATCTTCTTCTCGTCAGCATTTACCCTAGACCTAATATACTTGAGTACGTGCCCACCACCGGAAAAAAAAGTCTGACTGAAGAAGAAGAGCTCACAATCAGAAGACAGCAGACACACTACCCACACTGGCTAAATAGCACTTCTTGTATCCCACGCCATATTCCCCTTTTCCCTGCACTTCCGAAAGATGGCAGACGATTACGACACAGTGAGAGCATGCCAATACACACTAAACACTGTACAAACACGTCAAGGGAGCAGTGGAGGGCCACCATGATGAGTCTGGCAGCGATGGCTGGCGTCGGAGGCCAGTGGAATCCTAAAATTGGGACAGCCACCTTCTTTCCTCCCTCTTTTTAATAAAGGTATTAAATATGTACCTCAGTCGTTCAGCACATCTTTTTTTAATGCCGTGTGAACAGCAGCCTGCCATCTAGAATTTTTCATGGACCAATAATTCTGTCATAGGTCTTTAGGAACTTGGCCGAACTGATTCCACACGGCCGCAACACACTTCAGGCACCACAATGGCATTATGAATACAGCAGAGAATTATAACGAAGCACTGGTGTGATCTACATCTGCAACTGAAACAAAAGATTTCTCCGGGCGCTAAAGTGTGCTTACGTGCTTCGAAGGCGAAAGCCTTGCGGCTTCCCGCGGCTATACTTAAGTTAACAAAGGCTTTGTTTACTGCTACGTCGTGTTTGCGCCTCTTCCTTCACTTCTGTTTCTTCGCCTTTTGGTTCGAACTGCTTCGAGACAGACAGGCTGGCGACACTTCACTCCCCGGCTTCTCCAGAATCAGAGTCCTACGCGGGATGGAGTGGATCTGTTCTGCTCAAGCGCCATCACGCCCACTTGCACAGAGATATGACGTCAGCACCGCACGCACTAGACGAACTTTGCTGCTGCGACTCTTGTAACGTGCCGACGTGACGTGACGTGGGGATGACGCATTGTAATACTACTGTGGGGACCGGGGTTCGAGTCCCATACAAACTGCAATATACCCAGATTCCTTTTTAAGCTAATCGATTTAGTATATGGAAATTGACTCACAAGCATTTTGGCGCGAATTTCGAAAATTTTGTAAGTGGTTTTTTTTACTCCCGTGTCTTTTAAAGTGGACGATAACATGGCTTTACGTACAATGAAACACATAAAACGGACCCTGCAACACCTTTTTCAACTTGTTTTCGAAATCTCAAATGCTTGAAGAATGTAGTCAATCAACACATGAGTGCTTACATTTGGTGGGCGCAAAGTACCTCAGCCCGAAATCACTGCTCTATGCCCATCAGATAACTTCGAAGCTTGCTCAAAAGACTTTTCTCTCTTTTCTTCTTCGACGGCTGGAATGACGTCATTACAGCGGTGTAGCGGCTATTGGCTGGCTCTCCTTCAGTAGCAGCGATGAACGCATTTGATAGCCACTTTAAAACAAAAGCAATGTAGAAACGGAAGGTGTATCTGCTGCGACGAGCAAATCTTGCAGTCCCGCTTTGTGCTGGCGATAGCTTTCACAGTGCTTCCAGACCTAAAGGAAAGAGTGAAATGGTTTATCGGAAGTGTTTCAGAGTCCCTTTAGGGCTTTCGCCTTGAATTCCTGAAGCAATTTAACGTAAAGTGCACCAATCCTGCCATAGCGCTTGTAGTCACGTGACCCTCCCGAACGCGCCTGCAGAAAATGTTTTTCGCAAGGAGTGCTGTCAGTGGACAATAGCATCGTTAGCTTCACAGAGTTAACCACGTACCAGCAAAAACTTTCTCGCAACATCGGTCAGTGCAATCCATAACGCTAAAACATTCGAAGATAACAGTGACGTAATACACCACGCGCAATAAAATAAAGATCATAGCGTCCTGCGCAGCACATTACGCAAGATACATACGACCGTAAGTAAGCATGCTTGTATGCTCGCGGATTTGATAAGAATTCCAATTGGGGACAGTGTATCCGCAAAAATATCAAATCTGTGGACGCGTACGCACCAATGCGACCATTCGTGCGTTTATAACCGAAAATTAGTAGGGACCGCTTTCAATAAGCGCCCTTGGTTTGTGTATTTGCCTCATCATCATTAGCAAGGATTCGTGATTAATCCCACATTGAAAGGAAGGTGTTAGAACGTAGCATATGAAAACAGGTGAGGAGTTTACTCACACACGCGCAACCACAGCCTGCTCAATAAATTACTAACCGGTGCGAGGTCGGATGGCAGGTCATTGTTCTTTTTGAACAGAAGAACCATGACGGTTCCTTTCCTGGTCAGGGACAGTGGTCTTCCAGCACAATGACGAGTAAACTCTCATGCACTTCACCGCTGACGCGAAAGCATTAAACTCCCAATTGAGCGAAAATAAGGGCGGCGTTCGGTGTGTGTAGCAGTCAAATGGCTCCAAAACCGCCCATTGGCTGCGACGCATTGTGCAGCGCCCTCTGCCCGAAAATTACAAGCAGAACCATGAGGTACCTCGTCGGCGGCAGCAGCGAAAGGTGGCCGCCTGCACCACTAGACCGCATCAATACCCCGCATCAATACTCGAAAACGTTACTCTCGCAGCGAAAATATCGAAGATGCGCTCAGCGGCTTTCGATTAGGCACTAATGCTTCCCCGTTCACAATGCATAATACGGCATGCCTAGTACGGGATGTCCTGTCCGCAGCACCTCTCTCGAGGCCCGAACCGGCACACACGGCATGTCATCCACTGGTCGCCGGTCGGGTGCCGCGACTTCAGCGCCTCGTGCTCGATTTTTAAATATACATTATGTCAATGAACAACTCAAAAGAAGTGCTTAAGTGTCCGCATAATATTTTTATACACGCGCCGCTCTTTCCCGCTGATTCCCCGCCACAGTTTCGCATGAGGAAAGAGTTTCGTATGAGGAAAGAGTCACAATCTTACTCGCTACTATCTACACGATCCTACTTGCTACGATCCTACTTCTAGGAGTCACAATCCTGAGTTAGCAAGCAGTATAGGTCATGATTGTGCTGGCACTTCATAAGATACACCCGGCGTCAAAAGTTTCCGGGACGCAATTACGAGCATCAAGGTTAAATTCTCTGCTACCTGATACATCGGCGCTTGATTTGTATTCGTAAGCGGAACATCACCTTTCGGTGTATTCCCGTTATACTCGTACCAGAAGCCACCAGGCAGCAAAGAAATAAACGTTTATCGTTGACATCGTGCCGGAAACTTTTAACGCCGGATTTGTATACATGCAGACCGCCAAGCACACAATACGGTCGATTATGTAATAACGGGTATTGACTGTATAGTCGCTTCTGACCAATGGCTCGCACGTATTAGTTTGTCCGAACATGCAAAACAGCACAAAAAACGAGGACTAAGAAAGAAGGGCGCAGACGAGCGCTGACAACCAATTGACCGTAATTAATTGCGGCTTGCTTATAAATACGCTTGTCACACACAAAATAATACAACAAAAACGGAGGATTTACCCAGACATGAGATAGACGCAATCGCATCGTGTCGTTTCTACACTCTCACGTTTACCCTTTCAAGTATTTCATCTCTTTTAGTGTTAGTGCCACCGACGGCTTAGTGACGCATTTTTCATGCTTCATAACAATTTCGTACGCTTCGTATATCTCCCTCGCGCCTGTATCTCTGTATCTCTTCAGAATCGCGCAGTCTCCTAGACGGGGACCGCAACCGCATGATGTGCAATTAACTGCGAAATTACTTCCCGCGCGTGTCTTGAGTGTGTTTGCGTAATCACGCAGCCGATCATTCACGCATCTAGAAAACTGCGCCATTCTGAAGAGATACAGAGATACGGGCACGAGGGGATATACGAAGCGTACGAAATTGCTATGAAGGATGAAAAATGCGTCACTAAGCCGTCGGTGGCATTAACACTAAAAGAGATAAAATACTTGAAAGGGTAAACGTGAGAGTGTAGAAACGACACGATGCGATTGCGTCTATCTGATGTTTGTGTAAATCCTCTGTTTTTGTTGTATTATTTCGTGTGTGACAAGCGTATTTATAAGCAAGCCGCAATAAATTACGCTCAATTGGTTGTCAGCGATCGTCTGTGCCCTTCTTTTTTATACCTCGTTTTTTGCGCTGTTTTGCATGTTCAGACAAACTAATACGTGCGAGTCATTGGTCAGAAGCGACTATACAGTCAATACCCGTTAATACTAAGTCCACGGAAACCGCGAGACACTTCTAATTAACCGCACTTCCAAAACAAAAAGCACGAGAACAGCATTGTACACGACTCCGCAACTCGTCTCCCTTCTTGACTTCATTCGGAATCTCGACTTCCGTCTCTAAGTCGAGCGGGCGACACGGGGTGCCACGAGAGTTGAGAGTTATCGCTAAAGTCGAAGCCTGAAGCATTCATCCCAGAGACTCCTTACACTGCGCGGTGCGCAACAAAGAAGATTGAGGACATCAGAAGAGGTAGATGCGTACCCTGGCGCGAGTCTCAAAGTGGCCTGCTGATTATAGGGACATTGGGGACAATGAGATTATGGGGACATTCTATAGAGGGGCGATGGGCAGTTAGTATATTTCTTTAGGGAGAGGTGAAGCGCAATACACGAGTTGTAAGTACGCGCTTCCTTCAACAAAGTAATAATGGGGATTTTTCAAAGTTTAGAAATGCTGAACACTGCTCGATAAAAACAATCTAGATCGAGATCGAGAAGTTTGCGGGGATAAATTGGTCACAGTTAGCACAAGACCGAAGTAATTGGAGATCTATGGGAGAGGCCTTTGCCCAACAGTGAGCGTATATTGGCTGCTGCTGCTCATGATGAATTAAATTCTCTTTCGCTGCTCTGTTTAAGGATTTCGGAAAGTCCATTCCGGCGTCAGGTATTACTGCAATAGAGTCAGAATACTGATTGCTGCAATGTAGGTTTGATGACCTCCGTGACGACTCCGTCACCATTTTCTTGGTAGTATGTCCTGCGTGCCAAAAACAGTGCTGGTATCGGAATGGTTCCGCTTCTCTCGCAACTATCTATTTCACTGCTCACGCTGCCAGTACAAAATGCTGGGGTTAAACGAGCATTTAGTCAAGTAACTGTATCAAAAACTGACTTGTGGAACAGGATGTCCCTAGATCCGTTGGAGAACATCTTGCATGTAAAGTCTGGAGTAACGAGAAAAGGCAAGTGTTGTGAGGACTTCACACCATCCGAGATCTTTTTGGAGCGGTTCAACCTCACCGCAATTTACTCAATGGTCGCTGTTTGTGCTCCAAACAAGTGATGTTTTGTTATACTATAACTTGCACTCATTCCGTAAGTATATCCAACTATTCGGAGAGAATCTGAATTAACGTTTGAACTTAATTGTCTGAACTTTTCTGCTTTTGCGATTCGGGCTATTTCGGTTGTTCGACATTGAGCTACTTTTGGGCTTTGTGGCTAAAAAATTTGGCGGGTTGCTCTGCGAGAACCTGGCATCCCTGAACACAAACACAACATTAAGAAAAACCAACCAAATAACGACGAACTCTGCGCTGAACACCAAACCTCAAGCGGCCCGTCTCACGTCCATACAATGCATGCTTATAATTATGCTCTACGTCTACAAAAATTCTATTTCTTCGTCACTGCTTCCTGGTTTTTCGTTTTCCAAGAAACACTGAGAACAGAACAATGTCAGTCTGCCCATTGCCGCATGCAGCCTCAGAGGAGACAGAGCCAGACATAGAACGAATTCGCCCTGTAAGCAGCTTCTATACAACCCCCTGCCCTGAGCAGTACAAACGCAATAGACAGAACGTCGCTTGTCTCCGATTTATTGCACAAAGAGTGCCGTCCCTCGCAGCGTCTCTGGGCCAGCCGTTCACCGTATACGACTACAACTGAAAGGCGTCTTAGGTCCTTGGAGTAGTTCCAAACGCGCCGCTCACGCTACAAAAGCTTTGCTGGCCTGCCTAAAAGGAACACGCCTAAACAGATAAAAGCATATGTGCACCTCACTATCATATATTTGATAGTGAGGTGCTACCTCTGCTATCACCGACGGCACCAACTTCAAAAATGGTGTCAACGAATTTATTTGCAACAATAACCACTCCTCTCTGTAATGCCTCCGGGCCTTGAGGGTATGATAATAAATAATAAAATGAATAAAATGATCATCATCGTCCCCGAATTCATCTGGCTTAGCAAGCCAGGCAGCTTAGCTCGGCATACATCGCCAGTTTCATTAAAGATCTCTCTTTCTCTCTCTCTCATTCTGATTGATTGATTGATTGATTGATTGATTGATTGATTGATTGATTGATTGATTGATTGATTGATTGATTGATTGATTGATTGATTGATTGATTGATTGATTGATTGATTGATTTTTATATTGGCATCCCCCTTTGAAACGGGGTGGCGACATGTCATCTTACCAAGAAAAACTAATATATATGTATGTTTTATACTCTTCGTTTAATAATAGCGCTGCTCTGAGGGCAGCCACACAATACCTTTTTAATTCATAGCATTCTTTTCCGAGTAGCCCCACAGCCAGGACCGCGTAACGCTCTGCATTTCCACAAAAATGCAGATATCGCGGAAGTTTCACCGGGCGTCGCTATAATAGCGTAAGTGGAGATAACTGGTCGCAAGAATTTTTTTTTCTGTTTCAGGTGGTAGCTGTCCTAGGCACTATTCCCCTCTCTGCTTTTCGTCAACCAGCTATTTAATTTTCTTTTAATCGTCTCGACAGCCTTGAAGCTAACTCCCTCTGTTCTACCCTTAAATCCTACGGCATCTGGAAGCCGAATATTTCCCTCTTAAAGATTTGGATGGCGCCAAATACCCAATCTTCCATATCAATCTCTCATATCATGATGCTGATGATGATGATGATTGCTATTGGTTTACTCTTTGTAGCGGGGTGACGACATGTCATCTTACCAAAAAGGACTGATATACCTATGTTTTATACTCTTGGTTTAATACTAGCGCTGCTTAGGGCAGGCACAAAAAGCTCATTAGGCACAAAATACTTTTTTTTTTCTGTTACAGGTGGTAACTGTCCCAGGCAATATTCCCCTCTCTGCTTTTCGTAAACCAGCATTCTAATCTTCTTTTCGTCCCCTCGATAGCCTTGAAGTTAACTTTTTCCTCTCTGCTACCCTTAAATCCTAGGACTTCTGGAAGCCGAATATTTCCCTCATGTAGATTTGGATGGATACCCTCACATTCTAACACAATGTGCGGCATAGTTTCTGTTTCTTTTCCGCAGACCACGCATACTCCATCATTTTATGAATACTTCCCCACAAAACGCTCAGTTCGCAAGCAACCTGCTCCAGCCTGAAAAAGCAAAACACTGCCCTGGGAATTATCATAGAAATGTTCCTTCCTGATGTTCAATTTCTCAGCCCTGTACATCTCTAACAACGTTTCATCTTTCATTTTTTTCTCTCCATTTATTCATTTCAATCTGCCTTGCCTCTTTTTTGGTTATCTTGGCTGTTTTGGATTCTCCACTGTTCTTTTCATATTTCATCGTTAGCCTTCTAGTCTTCCTTAACCACTGCGTGTCCACGCTTTTCAAGTATAGGTACCTACAAACCTTAGCTGCCCACCTTCGTTGATCTATTGCCCTCAACCTCATCTCAAAGCATATTTTACTCTGAGCTTCTCTAACTTCAAACGACGCCCAGCCCATATCTCCCTGAATTGCTTCGTTAGTTGTTTTTCCATGCGCGCCTAAGGCCAAACGTCCTACCGTTCTCTGGTTCACTTCAAGGCCTGATCATATCCAATCGGACATCCCTCTCTCTCTCCCATTCACACTTCTGACCCCTCGACTGACCTCACAGTCCCAAGGCCGCTGTTTTGTCGTACCGTGTGTACCGTGCATACTGTATGTTCCGTGCGCACCGGGGCGTGACTGCGCCTGCCCGCGCGGGCGCGGTGGGGAGGGTCGCACCCCACGGTAAAGAATGCGCGCGCATGGCGAGGCTCTGGACGCCCCGTCAACGGAACTAAACCAGCCACCTCAGCGGAACGAATGCGCAAGTGCCCATTCTGGTCCTGGCACATACGGAACATACAGAAGAGGCGGTTTGCTAAAGCTCTCTAATATAGCTCCGTCGGCTACACGCGAGTCTCCAAACGTTGAGGGCATTCTCAATGCGGGTAATCACCGTCCTTAAACCAAAAAGAGACACAAGCACTCCGCAGGAAACTTCCCCAAAGGAACGGGGAAAACATTCGTCAAAAGCGGATATCGCCCGATTCCGCGTCACTAGACCCAACACGTCAGTATACCCAACGAGTCGTTACATCTATTCGCGGATCTACTGACTCGTTGGATCTAGTTACGTGGTGGAATGTACTGACCCGATGGATCTAGTAGTAACGCGTTGTATCTAAGGACGCGGATGGATTTCCTGACTCATTGGATCTAGTGACTCGGTTAGGTCTATTGACGCGTTGGATCTTCCGACTTGGGCATCATATGACCTAATGGATGTCCTGACTCATCGGATCTAATGACCGATTGGATATTGCCGCGTTTGGATCGGTCCTCTTCAAGAGTGCTCGTGGCGAAAAAGACAAGCAAGAAAGGCTTCCTCGCGCCGCTCGCGCACTACGTCAGCCCGGTCGGCAGGAAAAAGACGAAACAGGCACAAAAATTTACCATCACTTCCTAAAGAAAGTTGGGAGAAGCGCGAATGCGAAAAGTGCATCCAAACTTCGCTGAAGGTGCGTCCAGTCGATCGTGAAACCTTCAAAGACCGAAATCGAAAACGAGGAACGAACCGATGCGACCACTTGTCGCGCACTAAGTAAACGCATCTACCAACGACTAAAGTGCATACGGATAGACGGTTTGCGATATAAATGTGTATTAATGTACTCCTTTATAATCGACGGGTGTATTATCTTATCTAGAACCGTCCCTTTTTCGAGATTGTCGCGTAACCGTTTTGACACAATAGAAGCCTGGTTTCACACGCGCGCCGCGCGTCCAAAGATCTTATCAGAGATTTTCGGTCGACCAACTGGTCTATGGTGAAATGCATTAGATTTGTGACAGGATGCCATCCGTCCCACTAAGAAAGCTTCGCTTTAAAAAAACGATGCAAACTGAACACAACGATATCAAGCTGCCGGGTGGTTTTCGTTGAGAAGTGAGGTGCGCGAACTTAACACTCAGTCTCTCTCGTTAAAAAAACTGCGTGGTTGAATTTCCCCAAACATTGTTTGCAAATGCTTTCCTTTAATTTCACCCTTTCTTCTTTTTCTTTCTTTGTTTTGTGCAGGAATTCGGTCCCGTAGACAGGAGGACGCCAACGATCACAATTTCGTCTTAACACTGAAGAATCGCCCACGTGCCCCTTCGTATCTTTCCTCGAGGCTCAAACAGCACCTCCAACATCTCTCAACGGAGGCCGATACATTTAATGAAGAGGATGCTGCAAGCGTGAACCATCTTTTCCTACGGTCTGCACTTGAGTTTGTGCGACAAATGTGCAAGGCATCAATGTGCTTACTTAAAATTGTGTCTTCATGCAAGCATTAGGAGAGAAAGGAACTCTCTTCGAGACCGATGTACGTCTAAGCTTCTTCTTGTTGTTTCTTGTACATTGGCATCCATGTGCAACGATAAACAAATAAAAAATGTGCGAAAATTTCCAGGATTGTCCTATAATGCGAAAGCATTCGTCGTTTCTTGTCTTTATTCAGAGCTTTTTCTAGCCAGGTTTGCAAATGGGTAGCCAAAATAGCCAGTAATTTTCTTGTTTTTCTTGTTTTACTTTGTTGTTTTTTTTGTCAATGACGCACATTTACAAACTGAACTTCATCAATTAGGCCGTTTTTGTAGTACAGTAATACATCGTTAACTCGAATTGGTTAAAACCGGCAAATATTTCGAGATAAGATTATTTTAGAGATAAGCAAAGTTGAGCGAATTGCCATCAAATATCAAGTTATTTGCAAAAAAGGCGTTACAACTTACAAGCTCTTCAACAGCAGCTTCCAATCTTGCTTTTCATAAAGGTTTGAAACAGAAAAAAAAAATCACAAGAGACGTTCACCGGTAAGGTGGCTTGACGAAGTTGATATGCCTCTGGGCTTAGACTTCACGTTCGGGGAAAGCATTGGCTTTGTGGTAGGCGCGGCTCAACGAGAGAAAAAATCGAGGATTTAGGCGCGGCAGCATCGCGCGAATGTTGTGAAATGGTACCCGGCAAAAAAATTTTCGTCTACTCTCTGTCAACATTTCGAGATATCCCCAGTTTGGCCCAAAAATACTTCGAAGTAAATCGCAAAAGTTTCGAATTTGCCGATTTTTCGAGATATGCGAGTTCGAGTTAACGAGGTATTTCTGTATATGGTTGGCGCTTGTTAACATCAGAGCAGTTGTACAAGCCATAAGTTCACCGTTGCAGGAAAAAAAAATAACAAGAAAATGCCGAGCGCTTGTAGGCGCGGGCCCCGCGGTAAAATATGTGTTTCCTAAATCGGGCACATTAGCCCCAATAAAGCTCCCGATCCTGGCCAATCCCCGAGTGGGTATGCACCGCAAACAAAGGAACAACAACAATAACAAGAACAACAACAACAACAACAACAACAACAACCACCGAGGCCCCGGCTCACTCAGTGGCTTCAGCGACAAAAAAGAAAACTCCATCGCAACTGCTTAAGGTAAAAACGCAACCTTCTAACGAGAGGTCACCATGGTCACCGCATTCTCTAAAAGCCATTATAGGTAACTGAAGGCATGGCTACGAGTGTTCGAAAGACGACTTGCAGATCCCACCACCCCTGCTTCGTGTCCATGACGAAGAGCTGGTGGCAGTCTACAATGCTGAGGATGACTTTGCATCCTCCACTCACCCCGAAGACAACGATGACCTCTTCGATGCATATGATGACCACATCTATACAAATAAACAATGATACTGAAACTTCGCTATGTGTGCGGCTATGCTCACCCACAACAGCTTCGCCATTCAAGTCTTGCGCGTGAGTACAAGCATCCCTAAATTTTTTACGGCTTTTTTGTCCGTGTTTCGGTTTATTTTTCGAGGATTTTTCTATTTTCGTCATCATTGTATGAGGACGCTGTAAGAGATTGATATGTTTGATCTCCTAAGTTCATATTTACCATTTTTAGTGTTTTAATTTCTGTCAATATTTACCTTTTTTAGTTCCCATTGACCAATTATTTCCACTTGCCCTATTAGAACGAATAAACGTGTTAACTTCCCAAAGTATATATTTTTTTCTGCAAATGCAGAATGTTCCACGGCCAGTGCTTCGTCACGATTCATGTTCTTCAGTTGGCGTTTTCAGAGCTTTTTTTTTTTAATTTTGCCTTCTTGGTTTGAGGGTGGTGAATATGATACATATTTTTGGTTTCGTGGGTTTATTGTATTATTCATACATTGTTATTTTTAGGTTCTAATCAAACTTTTCTAAGACCGAACATCTTTTTGCGCTATTATAACGATTACATTAGTTAACTTTCCAAATTGCGCGTTTTTGGGCAAATTGAAAGCATTACACGGTTAGGGCTCTGGGGTACACGCCAAAGAACGCTTCTTCAAACAAGAAGTGCATCAATCCAGACCATGCTTAAGAGGACTCAGCTCGTAACATGTTATTGCTCTCTAATTTCTCTTTCATTTTATTGTTCTTTAATTGCTCAGACCGCTGGGATCGTGCGTAGCTTGACGCAATTTTTTTTAAGATGGTCAAAACAGGATGAATGGTCTTAGCCCTGGTTGTATCCCTTTCTGTTTACCCAGCTAAAGGTTTGTCTGTTTGTTTTTTTCTTGTTTCGTCCAATAAACGTTTAAATTGCCCTTAGGACTGGGCAATTTACAGTAACTGGTTACCAGAGTTACTGGATATATACAGTTGCGAAACTCCCCATAGGCGACATGAATCAAAAGCCGGTCTTCGGTTGCCCCCCTGCGCTGGGGCAAGTTGACTAGCCTGCCGTCTGTCGGCAGGACGTTGAACTAGTACTCAAGTGCTTGTGGCTGCTGCTGTAAGTCATTAAAAAAAGCCGCAAAAACACAAATTTCACGTGATTAATGTATTTTAATTTAAAGAGCAGTCTTTATTTTACATAAAATTTTGATTATTAATAAAGGTTCAGTTTTTATCTCCTAGGTGCCGCGCGCGTCGACTTGCCCCTCAGCTTCCACGGAGCAGGGGGGCTAGCGCCGCCCGGATTATGAAACGGAGTTTCAGAATCCGGTTACCTTGTTAATCGACCATATTTATTAGATACCGTATTTATTCGACTTTAAGCACTCCCTTTTTTTCCACGATCACAATGCCCAAAGTGAGCTCGAGGGGGCGGGGTGCTTAGATTCGAGAAACCTAAATTACCCCTCTCCCCCCCCCCCTCCCTCCAACTCTTTTTCGCTGCCGTATCTCGACGAGATGAGCGCAAGGAATAATGCTCTATTTTGCAGCATTCAATATAAAATAGGTACAGAGAGTGAACCCACTGCTCACGTCTGATACCCAGTCACCCTCACTGTCATTCGGGCCTGTTGTGGCGCTTGGGCCGCCGACCCTAGTATCCCCCAGCATGTCGTCTTCTGTTCCGTTGAAGTGGATTGTAATTGAAACTTCATAGATGACTTGGACAAAACGTCAACTTGGGCCCACTTTCACGCGTTTGAATTTCGCCTCGCGATGGTTGCTTAGAAAATTGGGTGCTAAGATTTGCATTCAAACTTTTTCCAATTTTTTTTCCCGGAAGTAGGGGAGGGTGCTTGGAATAGGGGGGTGATTAGAATCGCAAAAATACGATATATAAGACACAACTGTGGTTCTCACCTACCATAATCCACAGTACTGACAAATGCGTAATGTTTTTCAATTCTGAGTCAAAGGTGCCCAACGACGCGAAACAAAAAAATGGATGAGTTGAGTACTGCTAGAAGCATGTCATACCTGAAGCCTCCCCACCACTTCCTTTCATTTTATGAACGATTAACCTTCAAAACAAGTTGATTGATTGATTGATTGATTGATTGATTGATTGATTGATTGATTGATTGATTGATTGATTGATTGATTGATTGATTGATTGATTGATTGATTGATTGATTGATTGATTGATTGATTGATTGTGAAGTTTAACGCACCGACGCTACACTGGCGATGAGGCACGCCGTAGTAGAGAGCGCCGAATTAATTTCGACCACCAGGCGATGTTTAAGGAGCGCAGAAATCTCGAACACATGAGCGTTTTCGCTTTCCACTCCATCAGACAAGCGGCTGCCGCGGCCGGGAATCGAATCCACGTCATTTCAAAACGAGTTGAAGATCAATGGTCGCCGAGTACGGGGACCTAGAAATAGTCAGCAAAAAAGAATAGTTTCCTATCCCCCCCTTTTTTTCACATCCCCAATGTTTTCTCCCAGGGACGCGTAAATGTAACAGCCCATTTATCCATACGTGGCCTACAAGAGCTTTGAGTGCGCACGGACCCGTCCCCACGCGTCTCTCCTGACGAAGGAAAGAAAGAAGAATACATGAGCGCGCCGGGTGGCACGAGCCATTCACAGCCTCTGATTCTATCGCGTCAACGTCTCCTCTGCCAGTCTGACCGCTCAACCCTCGCCTATACCTCGCTTTAGCGTTACTCCTGCAGCGGGAAAAGACTAACCGGCGGCCTCCCCGCCATGGCGACCGCAAGCAGCGTCCCACCAGCCACCCAGAGCGCCGCCGTCAGCCCCGCAAGTGACGGTCAGGAGAGGGAGCAGTGGCCCTACGGCTACGGCAACTTCCAACGGTTCATCCTGTGCGTGGCCATCACCGGACTCGCGGTGCTCCTGTGCCACAGCCAAGTGTTCTCCGTCATCTCCGGACCCGTGGACCACTGGTGCAAACCACCGGCCAGATTCGCCAACCTCTCCGTGCAGGCCTGGAAGAACATCGGCATCCCCATGGACCGAGACGGCAAGTACAGCCAGTGCCTCGTCTACGCGCGCCCGGGCGTGGTGCCATTCAACGACTCGGAGAAGCGCGCCGTCGCCGAGTGCGACGAGTGGGACTACGACGCCGAGCGGGCCCACCGGACGGTGCGCCGCCACTGGAACCTGGTGTGCTACCGGGGCCGCTTTGTCGGCTTGGGGAACGGCGTCTTCATGAGCGGCGCATTGCTCGTCGTCCCCGCCATGGGCTACGTGGCCGACGCCATGGGACGCCAACCCGTCATCGCCGCCGCTGTGCTGTCGCTGTGCGTGAGCTGCCTGGGCTGCTGTTTCGCCGACACGTACTCCTTGTTCCTGGCCGCGCGCTTCGTCGCCTCCGGCTGCGTAAGCACCATCTTCGTGGTCGTCTTCATCATGATGTACGAGGTGACCCCGCCGGAGCGGACGGTGCTCTTCGTGAGCATCGCGTCCGGCGCGGGAAACTTCCTCAGCGAGGCCTTCCTGCTGGCCCTGGTGCGCCAGAGCCTCGGCTGGTTCGCGCTCCAGATCATCGCGCTGTCCCCGACGTTCGTCCTCCTGCCGGCGCTGCTCCTCATTCCGGAGTCTCCACAGTGGTTGCTCACCAAGTACCGCTTCCGGGAAGCCGGGCGCGTCATGGTGGCAGCGGCGCGCATGAACGGCCTGCCTGCAGAGGAGACGGAGCGCTCGACGAGGCGCCTGCTGCGATCGTTGAGGGGTCCAAAAGGCGGGCGGTCGCCGTCCAGAATTCCGCTGTCTCCGGCCGCCCAGTTTCGCTGCGTCTACACACGGAAGCGGGCTCTGGTCGCCTGCGTCCTGTACTTCACCAACACGCTGGTCTTCTACGCCTTCACCTGGGCCCCAGCGATGCGCGATTCCTCGGCGAGAACACTGTCCACCGCCCTGTCCGCGCCCGGCCACGTGGTCATGTATCTGGCGCTAAACGTGGTGGCGCGAAAGCAACTGCTGCTGCTGACGCTGCCGCTGCAGGGAATCCTGTGTTGCGTGTACAGCGCTTTGGTCTACGAGCAGCTACCGGCCGTCGTGGCGGTGGTCGTCATAACGGCAAGGGAGTGCGCCTTCGTCACGCTGGCGGCCATGTTCCTGTACATAACCGATTCGTTTCATACGGGAATCCGCAGCGTCGTCGTGGGCGCCGGATACGCCAGCGGTCGCGTTGGCGCCGTGTGCGCGTCGGCGCTGGAATTGCTCCGGGAAAAGCGCTCGGAAGACCTCGGTCTTGCACTGGTGGCGCTCGCGGTTTTTGTCAGTGTCATACTCCTGCTGTGGCTTCCTGACGAACCCGTTGAGCGCTTTCCTGTGAGCCCCAGTCCGCGGGCTTCCGGAACTGACATTCAGCGCCCCTGAAAGGGACATTAAGTTAGGTCCGAAGGACCCGTCCAAAACGTTGATGCAGCGTTGTTTGTGGGCAGCAAACTTTTTCGCATGACTTTAAACTTTATTGTGAATCGTTACCCTACTTAAGTGCACAGCCAGCATGTACTTCACATAAGCCTGCTCAAGTAGGCAAAATGAGTGCTCCAGGCATAAATTATACCATGATGGAATTCGTTTTTCGTTGGTCTGACATGCTTTCTAATTCATCATGGCAGCTTCTTCGCTGCATATCGCATCGTCACACACTTCTCAACACAGATGGAGCTTTCTGAAGCCATTCTTAGCCACTGTTCAATTTCAATGTCCGCGCCACAGTCAGTTTTTACGATCGTTACACGATACAGAGCTCCACAAGCGTACCCTACACTTTGGAAAATCTTGCCATGTTTCAGGGAGTGGAGAAACGGTTTTTGATATTTCGTTTAACACGAAAGTGCTTTATTCTGACGTCATATCCGTCCCAGAAATGACGCTAGTACAACGAAGCAAGAGGCCTGTAAAGGGCGCACCCCTGCACACAGGGTCTCTTGCGGGGAAGCAATCTTTAGTACTAAAAAGTCGAGGGGACGAAAAGATGATTAAAATGCTGGTAGACGAAAAGCAGAGAGGGGAATATTGCCTAGGACAGTTACCACCTGTAACAGGAAAAAGAAAGTATTTCGGGCCTAATAAACTTTAGTGCCTGCCCTAAACAGCGCTAGTATTAAACCAAGAGTGTAAAACATGGTTATATTAGTCCTTTTTGGTAAGATGGCATGTCTTCTCCCCGCTTCAAAGGGGAAACCAACAGCAATCGTCATCATCATCATCAGTACCTTATACTTAGGGTTGTTCGTTTTCGCGTTTTATATTTCAACGCGAAATGTTTATGCCGGAATGCAGCAAGATTTCAGTGGCGTAATATACGTGACGGAAATGACGCCAGTATACCATTGCCGAAGCGACCCGCCACCAGGACGCCGCTCTCCAAGCACACCCACAAGACAGCCGCCGACCTGTAAATCATGCTCACCTGCACATTTCGCTGCACATTTCACTTTCGTGTTTTACCGATGCCTATGAGCGTTTTTTTTTTTTTTTTTTTTTTTTTTTGCAAAGTGGGGGCCGCTCAACGCTCCACGGGATTATATGTATCCGTAATATTCAGATTCAGCATTTTAGGCACAAACCTAGATAACATTTGCTGAAATATGCTTTCCAGCAATCGAATCATTCTTATGCATGCTAAGGTCCATAAAGAACAGATTCCGAACAACAAATTCACGAAAGAGGTATTTGTATCGCTGCCCCGGCGGCGTGTTTCCGAACAGTTCGCTGCACAGCGCCCCACGTGACATGTCTGATGTCAATGCGCGTGCTATTCTATTGAGCTCCTGCTAAAATATTCCCCGCTCTTCGCTCTGTGTGGCCTCGAGTAGAGTTCTGGGGGCGTTGGTTCGAGCCTCATACGGTTTATATACTGTAATTTTATTACTGCAAAATTTTTTTTCGTAAACTGAATTCTCTTTTTATCGCGGAAGAACACAATTTTTCGTGTAGTTCTTGTTATAAATTGTGATTTGGTATGTTTTAGGGCTCTTTAGGTTCGGGACGCAGCCTATGACTAATTAACGTTCTGTATCACGCGAACACACGCGGGTGCTGTGCAGCGAAGGGTTTGGAAATACGTGCCCTGGCGCTGGCTCACTGACACATTTCCTCTGTGATCCTGACTAGTTCAAGAGAACGTTAATTGAAATCGCGGACATCATCCACTCCTCAAAATAAAAAGAAATAAGTGTAGAGCTAATCTGCATCACCGTGCACTTGCGCGAACTGACCATACACTGACCCACAGTTTCCAAACACCGTCATTGTCCTCCCCAACCACCCGTCAAAAACGGAGGCAGTTGGGGACGGAGAACTGGCAACAAAATGGCTGGCCCGGCTCACGGCTCTCCCGTGTGCAACAAGTGTCGGTACTCTTGTTCGTGAATTATTAAAGACGATGGTCGTTCTTGGACTACTTATACCCAGAAATTTTGGTCTGTCTGTCTGTATGTATGTCTGTCTGTCTGTGGCTCGATTGAGCCACCCGGCCAAAGTACAATAGATACTGCGCTAGATTCTTAAATAATCACAGCCAAATGTAAACGTGTAAACCCGGTTTATATGTTCATAGTTGTCAACTTTGTTGAACAAGAACAGGCCATTACGCAAATATAAGACAGGAAACTAGTACACAAGGGATAATTACAGTGTTCCTTTATTTAAAAATTAATGGATGCTTGGCTTTTCGATATCAAATGATATTCTACATCTACTGCAGAAAACCGCCGCCTGCTGTTGCCCACGCCACTTCCTGGCAGCGTATGAGAAATCCCGCGGCAACAGCAACGAAAGGTTCCACTAGCTATGTTCCACGTTCTGCTTGGAACGCACCTGGAGCACGGCAACGTGGTTCTATAAACCTTGAAGTCGGCCACCTCGAATCACGCGCGTCTCCGCCGCACTGCAGCGCTGGCATCGAGGAACCCGGCCTGTAGCAGTGGAACGCGGTAAATTGAAATCGCCTTGAGCAAACCTTTAGCGTGTTTACCTGGGGATGAGCGCGACGGAACAGGAACAGCATGAGAGGTGAGCGGGAAAGCAAAGGGGGGCATTTCCTTGACAATGTTAATTAGTCTACAAAGACTACCGCCTTTTGACGACATTTGCAATGAAAGGTGGAGATACGCGGCCAATTTTTTTTTTTTTTTTTTGTGGTTTATGGCGCGGGTGAGCAGCAGCAAGGGTAGGCTTGCTGAGCGAGAAAGTGGCTGACCATGTCTGGGCGCAGCCAACTTAACGCTGCGCTCACTCGTTCCGATCGCTTGAAACACGTACGTTCTTGGAATAGTACGCCGCACCATTACTATCACGCAACTTTAAAAAGTACACGAGTCGCTGTCCGTTCAGCATCGACACTGTCATTCTTGGTGATGCAAGAGAGAGAGAGAGATCAAACTTTATTTAAAGCGGCCCATGTCCGGGCTGCCGAAAATGTGGTTCTGGTGGGCCTGGAAGACGTTCAGGTGGGAATTCCGCAGGTGTCAGGGCCCCGCACGTGGGCAATGTGCCGGGCGAGGCGAGGCCAAAGGATGGGGCGAAGATCAGGCGGAGGAGCGGCCCAGTTTTCCCATGAGTATGGAATGTGGGATGGTAAAAGGTGTGGATGAAGAACGTGAGGTGATCTCCTGGCGCGACGACAAGTCCAGTAGGTGTGTTTAACGTCGGGATAGGCACCACACACCTGACAGTGGGGCGTGCCATCTCGGGTCATGATATAGTGAAGAACGAGGTCACAAGTAAGGGAGAGAGTCTGAGCCTGGCGGATGTAAGTGACTTCGCGGCGTGTGAGGTCAGAAGTGGGAGGAGGAAGATTACGGCGAGATCTGCGAAGGTCCTTCAGCTGTTGCCTCCGGGCCTTGCGATGGGCGGCGCGTTCTTCCTTGGGGCTGTAGTCCTGGGGCCAGGGTTGAGGGTCGCTCGGGTTTCGATTTGCACGAGCAAGGGCATGAGCCCTTTCATTCCCTACAATTCACACGGTAGGTCCACGTGAAGAAACCATCCGTCAACACTGTAATGTACCTTCTTCTACAGCTGCTGAAATTCAAGCCATTGCCGATTCGATCATGCTGCAACCCCATTCAACTGACCAAATTACCATCCGCACGGATAGTCAATCTGCCCTCAGAGAATTCGCAACTAACTCCTTACCTGCGCACATTCATCACGAGCTGAAATGCTACATGGCAGCCCACAGTCACCTGCACGTATTTCTAGAATGGGTCCCCGGACACCTGGTGATGCAAGAGTGATGCAAGAAAATATGTCACTCAGCGGAAGGCAAGAAAGAGACTATTCTGTGTGTGTAGTAGTGCGGAGGAAATGTACACAAGGAATTCTTCAGCATGGCGCGGCTTAACACCAATACCAAGCGATCAAAGTGTGTGCAACTACAGGCCCAACACGCGTGACCTCACAAGTGTTGTGTACCTTGAGCATCGCTCAGCTCTGCAGTTTTTCGCCTTACAGCTTCCGGTGCAGGAACGCGAAAAGCGGGAAGGCGCTCGGGTCGCTCCTGCACCTGGTCTGGTTTAGCTTACCCGCTCTTGAAGTTTAATCAGCCCGCTTCATCAGGTGATTCGCGAATGAGGCGAAAAAGATTGTCTGACGGTCCAAGCTATCAAGTGTAAGAAAGTTTCGGCCCTACCATTTACGATCGCAACAAAGCGCTACGCCAACTGACAACCTTTTTAAACCGAAGCAGTTAGCTTATCATTGGTGGGAAAAGTTTGTGCCGTAAACAAAAAAAAAAAAAACTAGCCAAGACCCAGAAGTTCTCGCCCAAGGCGCCGAGAGCATGCGTCAGGCTAACAGGCATACCCCATAGAGCTCAGTATGTGTGTAAAGAAAAATACACACAAAACAATCATAGAAACTGCATGATGGGCGCCGGCGAGCAATGGGACTCCCCCCCCCCCCCCGATGTGTTCTGCTAAAGATTAGGTTTGCAGCTGCTCTCGAAAGGGGGGTGGGGGTTGACGTCATTCGTGGGCTAGCGCATGCGTCAGGCTACGCAGGACCCAGCAGTTCTCGCACAAGACCCCGAGCGCATACGTCAGCCCCAGCAATTACACTCCCCCTCAGCATATATGTAGTGGATTTGTTACAACAGCTTCGCTGCACATCTCCTTTCGCAGGGTGGGATACCGTCTATTTTATTCTAAACCTTTTTTTTCCCCATAACTGCGATGCATGTGACGTTGACCTCACCGCATAGTCTTCCCTAGCATCCCGCATCGCCCAACATCTTTCACTCAACCACCATTGAGTAGTCAGCTCTGACCCGCTGGGCGCCGGCGCGGCAACTCGCCCTGGTGAAACTAGCAGGCTCGCGGCAACCCGGACATGGGAGGCTGACCACTTCCCTTCCCCCTGAAGCTCAAATGAAATGTTTGACCACCACCACCGCGAACATTAGGCTGCAGACGGCAACATTTCAGTAGCTAACATTGCACTTTTAGTGCGCATGTCAGTCCCCAACTCCTGTGCGTTGAATTTCGTACATGAAACCGCAAGCTCGTAGACGTCAGCTGATCGCGGCATAAAAGCACAATAAAAAAACAACACACGAAATCGTTCTCCCATCCGTACGTGTGCCCCACGCTATCATCAGACTACTATCGGCACCAACCATACAAGCAGCTGGGCTTGTGGTGATTGTTCTTTTTTGCTTTGCACAAGTGTTTGCTTCTTTGATAACGAACCTGTCAGCTCAGATTAGAGCACTTGCATTGTGTCGGCCGCGCCGCCGTCAGTTGCCCTGCTTCTTTCAGGCCCGCTTTGTGTCAGCATGGCATAATTTCGTGTTCGGAAATGTCGCTCGACCCAGGCGTAGTGAAAGTCCTTTAAGCCGTGTTGTGAACCCTGAAAACCGCACCCACAAGCGACAGAATATGCTCTTTCTTCGCTTCATGGTCGCCGTGTGCTGCCTAGCCTGTGGCGCCGGGGCCTGGGCAGTTCCTCTGGAAGAAAACCGCATTTACTCTTCTCCCGAGCTGTACAACTACGTGGGCACGATCGACGTCTACTGCTGGCATCCAGAGCCCGGACTCAGTACTTACTTTGACCTCTTTAAGACGGCGTCGCTCGAGTTCACCGTTTTGCCCGAAGACCTGCAACTGTTCGCCGGGGAGAACAAACTAGCAGTGCAGCAGAAGTATCTCGACAGCGCCTCCGGTTTTTCTCTCCTCGCCTCAAGGATTGAACGCAAGGTCAGCCTACGGCACCGTTGCGTCGGCATTGCTTCGAAGAAGACGTACGAGTTCACGTTCACTCGCGACGCGAGTCGGCGCCGTTTCGTCCTCTTCGGCGTCGGCGTCGCCGCCTTCTTCGGCGCGCCTGTCGTCTGTCGAAGCGCCGCGGTCTTCTACGTCTGCGGAACTGGCTTCGGCGTGCTGGCTTTTCTACTCATCGCGGTGTTTCTCGCCAGCCGCTTGCTTCCACGCCGGGCAGCGGGTTACGCGCTAATCGCGTTCGGCTGGACCATCGTGCTGTCCTGGGTCGAATCCCTGTGGTCGAACGCGCAACACGTCCTGACCAACCACGGCCATTTCGTCGTCTGCTACCTTCTCGCGTCAGCCGCCATAAGTTTCGCCGTCTGTTACCGCTTCGGCCCGCCAAGCAACCCCAGGACCCTCGACCTTATCCAGTGGGCGCTACAGCTCGCTGGTTTATTGTGCGTGTACTGTTCCTCGGACCAAACTGACGTGATGACCACCGCCATTTTGGTGATGCTTTCTCTTTACACGTTGCCTTCGTTGTGGCGCAAGTTCAGTACTCGTAAGGACGCACCACCGCTGTGTGCCGATGCTGAAGAAAGGGTGAGCGCTTCCGCGCCGGCTGCGGGAGGCATTGTCGCCGCGCATGCGCAGAGGTCCAGGACTTACAGCAATGATGATGGAACGTGGACTATTGTAACGAAAATAAGGAGTCCCGGGGCAAAAAATGTATCAGTGTACGTATGTTCCGATGAGAATGAGCCACAGCATGGCTGCCGGACTCCGGGGCAGAGGCTGGTAGCACGGGAATGCCGAATCTCTGAAAGCAGCAGCGACGAACAAGCTCATCCATACTGGGAAGGATATCAAGAAGTTCAGTACATTGAGTGATCGAGTGCAGTGTTGACCATTACATACCTAGTTTATGGTACAGAAACGTGCATTTTGTTTTGTGTATCAGCGGTGGCGTTCGCTGATTACGGATGCAGTACTTGTGCGAGCTGCCCTGAGCGAATCTGTGATCCCCAGTAATATCGAAACGACACTGTTTAACGCTAGTACCTTTGCTTTCTGTATGCTTTGTAAAAGTTGGTGAATTTTAACCTTGGACTATTTTCACACAGTGCTGTTTGCATGGTAGTTTCTGGAGTAACCCGCCGCGGTGGCTCAGTGGCTAAGGCGTTGCGCTGCTGAGCACGAGGTCGCGGGTTCGATTCCCGGCCGCGGCTGCCGCTTTTCTGGTGGAGGCGAAAAGCAAAAACGCCCGTTTGTACGAGATTTCGGCGCACGTTAAAGATCCCCAGGTGGTCAAAATCAATCCGGAGCCCTCCACTACGGCGCGCCTCATCGTCCGAGTTGCGTCGGCGCGTTAAACCCCCCAATCAAATCAAATCAGTTTCTCGAGTAAATAGCTTTTTACTGCCCGTTTTGCTCTCTTTGAGGTTGAACACGGGAGGGCATGGTGTTGCGCGCTACCGGAGTTGTGTAGCGATGCACCGAACTATTTCGACGTAGTTGAGCGCAGATAAAGGACATTTTTATGCCGGCAAGAAGAAATAACTGTCGCAGATATAGTGCCCTTGTGCGCGCAAAGCAATGGTGCCACGTGCTCCGGAATTTACAAAGTTCAGAGAAATCAATACTAGCAGGAAGGATCGAGACTTGCTTGTAGAAGGGCGGGGAGGGGTTGTGAGCACAGTAAGTTCAGAGGTTTGGAAGGCGCTTGCTGAGGGCGTGTGCTTTTCCAGCGCCTCTATAATGACATATTTGCAAATGGACTTTTTATCCACCTAGCGAATTTTTTTTGTGTGGAAATGATGTGCCTATGTTTCCCAAATTTGTTTTTGCTTGTTCGGCTTTGTTCAGTTCTTTTGACCCTCGCATATAAAATTGGTCATCCTACTTTGTCTGTTTTTCAACTGCTTTATACCTGCTTGCTTGTTCTTCCGTTCTCTGGTTGTTGCATTAAGTCTTTACAGATTCAGAGTGAAAAACATGCACAAGTGTTTGCTCCATTGCGTGTTAAGATTTTTTTTTTGAACCGTGCTTTCACTGGCGTATGCGATTGTTAGCTGTTCAGTACCGCTGTGTAAGACTACCAGCCACACAACAAAGAAAATTCGCTCCCACATGTTTAGGGTCACTTCGGAGCGCAAGCAGTGGCTGAAAAAGATACTTTGGAAACAATTTTATTTTTGTCAGGGGCTGACGGGTGGGCTGTCATAGACTTTTTGCCATTTTCTTATCTTGTTAGTTCACATTGAGGGGGGTACCACAAACGTGGCTCCAATTCTCGTAAAAATGCCACAGCTGTTGAAAAAGTCAGCGTCTCTATAGGGTGTATTCATTGGCGAGGCATGCATGCAGGCAACCATGTGAGTGCGCCGTCACAGGTTACGTCGGGGTCGGCGAGATGGCGGTGTTTGCAGTATTTGTCCGTGCTGTGCACATGATGTGTGTTGGACGTTCCAACTCTACCCCACCGAACGCGAAGTAATGACTCGACTCCAATGTAATGCAATTAATAACATCTCCGCTGACACCACCGTTAAGAATCCATTGAAATGGAGCAGACGACGCTTGCCGCTGTTTTTTTTTTTTTTTCCTGCAGCATGCGGGCGCAGTGGCACAAGTCATGCCATATCAGTGGCGCTTCGACCATGTCCGTGGCCGCTTCCAGCGTTTCCAAACGAAGAAATTGACAGCTAAACTTTTCAGTGAATACCATCTATAGTGCTCCCTTCACTGTAAAAAGTTTTTACTTAGGAGCGACCGCACTGCCATTTGCAAAATGGCCCTGGTGGGGCTGTTCTCGCATTAATTTGGGCCTTCTACACTCAAAACTCGTTATGATATAACGGGATATTACGAAGTAAATGAAATTTCTCTTGAAATCTCCATAGAGAACCATGCATTTGAAACCTCGTAACGAAGTAAAATAGACTTGACAATGGATATAACGAACGCTATTAGTCTCCCCTCCCAACAAAAGCCCCACCACGGTGCGTGAAGTGCTCCACGGAGTTCCACACTCGTTCGGCGCCGCTGTTTTAAAACTCCCGCGTCGACAGGCAAGGCCTAGCGAGCCATCCTCCTCGATCAGTCAGCAAGACGGAGCAAGAGGCATGGCTCTCTCAACGTCGATGCCGACGTGCTATTGTCGCTGATGTCACCGGACAAACTGACGCCGTGGTCTACCATGCCCACACTTTGGACGTGCCAGTGTCGTTGCACGGCCGCTGAATGAGAGCGATTTTCATCCAGCGGCCGTGGTCATTGCATGCACTCGATGCAGTTGATCTTCTACGTTGTTTCTTTGGTGCCCATGGCGACGGAAAAAACAGCATCAAAGCGGTGAGCACTGCTGAAAAGGAAGTCTTTCGCTTGCGATGTCCGACACAAAGGAGTATCACTGACTTTTTTCCAGCTGTGTCTAGCGTACAATAAACTAGGCAGTGTGCGCATTGAGCAAGCAAATTATTTGTCTTCTATTCAATTTCCTTCGCATGGTTGGTTGCGTAGCAGTACAGTGGGCCGCGAGGCGATTTCCTTCTTTGCATGTTTATAGGTGTGCATACAACTCAGCATACATTGCCGGAAACTGTTATAATTGATATGATGAAATAATGGATATAACAAAATAACTGCGGCTCCCCTTCAATTTCTTTATACCGAGGTTTGAGTGTATTGTTAAATTTAGCACGTTGCCTGACAGGATTTTATGCAAAAAGAAGGCTCTTCAACGCACAGCCAAAATCGTGAACTGTTGAATAAACCTGAATAAACCTGAACAATTAAAAGTACAATATGCTATTTGAGCAGGCAGAAAAACGGCCTGTTGGGTTTACTCTACGTACCTGTGGGAACTGGTTACATGTAAGAACGGGAAAGCCCCAAAGTCCCACGGGTGAAACTTGTTCCGAGTAATGTTTCCACAGTTGTTTCTGCTAGTATTGCGGTCGCTGCCATCTTCCTTGTGGCTCTGAGAGGCGCAGAAGCAATCACAGCACTGGCAGGGAGCATGGCAGTTCACTGTGCAGAGCCCCTTCACTTCCTGGTGACTGCTGCGCCTCTGGGCGCCTCACCTATGTTATTCTGACCGCCGCTTTAAACTCACCGGTGTGTAGAAAGACTGTGAACCGCTCAAAGTAGTGACCACGACCAAAAACGACCCCAAATAACCATTTCAAAACACTTACTTTATTTTCAGGCAACATTCGAAACTCGCTGTGAGCAGTTATGCTAACTTCCCTTGACCTCGTGCTTCGACTCTTGAGTGTCACTCGGCTGTCCCTGGCCAAGTTTTGAAGACGCCAAAGCTTTCTTTTCATCTCCTACGTACACACCCAGGTCCTCAGAGAAACACGACAGAGATGTGGCATCTTATTATTAGGAAGAAAACAAAAGAACAGCACTCAGTCACTGCCTCACGCCAGACAGCACACTGCTCCCTGTACAAAAAAGCCCCCGTATCCTTATTTTTAGCCATTACGAACTCTGAACATGCTGTGACGTTTCAGTGGGAAAAGAAAAAATAAATATCACAGGATAATAAAGAAAGGCTACATGCTAAATTATTGCTATAATGGGAAATAAGGCCTTGTGGAGCTTCTTTGGTGCTAGTTTGAGGAAGAATTTTTTTTTCTAAATTGAGAAAGTAGTGTATGAAGTGGAAGGTATCCTCTGTTTCCCTTAGCTTCAAGACTTGGAGAATGTCCTCACAACATCTAAAGTACTCTCCACTGAGCCTCAAGCATGAAAGCAACCCATACAAACTTTCCAGGTACAATTTTGATGGGTTCATAATCCTGCATGAATGAAGGTTCTCGCGAGCTCTTGAAGTGTGCCTTTAAGACATTAATTATCACAAACCATACCAAATAAAAAATGCACTGCAGCCATTGTGGCGTAGTCTTTGAAATGACTTCCCTGCACAATTAGAGGGTTCTGGTAAAATTCCAGACTACTCAAACAGGTGCTTGCAATCCAACGGGGCAGATCTCATAAGAGCAAAGCAATTCAAATACAATACGGCGCCATGGCAATTTACAGGGAACACGTTGAACATCCGTCTTGGTACTACTATGGCAGCATAGTGGAAGCTAAAGTGTGGAAACTAATATACTTCTATTAGTACATTACAACACTGAATACAGATATACTGCTCAATCGTACATTATTTGATAATAATGGCCAGTCTAGACATTACCAATTATTAAAAGAAAATGCTAAAAGCATGAAAACTGGTACCGCAGCCCCATATACTTTTCCACACTACAATTGTTTAATTAAAAAGGGCTAGTGGTGAAATAGAATTACTGGAGCTTGCTTAATTAAAAGGACACTAAATTTGTCAAACTTTTTTGTTTTTGTTTGCATGGCGTACACTGCCTCTAATAAAAACACTTCTCATCGTTTATCCGGTTGATAAAGCAGTACTTATTTCATAAATCCTGAAAGAAGAAAAATACGATATGACATTTGCGGCGGCCGTGACAACTAACAGCAGTGACGCACATTCGAGATGCGACGTGATTGGACGATGTCCAAGATTGGAATTCAAACCAGTTTCGGTTTCAGTTCTGTGAAAACACCATGCTTGGCATCCAATGTTATCATTGGCTGGGGATTCTCAATATTTCAGGAATTGGCATACTGCGCTACTGCCATGTTGACGGCAGTAGAATGTGTCAGGTAAGCCTGCCAGCACGGCTTAGATCGTAACAACCACTATTCGAAGCGTACGCAGTGGCTGAAGGCCCTCTGCGTCATCGGAGACGCTCAAACGCTTTGCCCAAACTTTGGAGCTTGCTTGGCTCGTGCATGTGTCGTAAGAGGCGTGTTTGACCCAGGCTTAGAGTCCACTAATTCGGCACTGTGCCTGCAAGCAGTCGACAGCAACGTCAACACCACGCCAACAAGAAGTCGCCAGCGCGTCAGTGTCATACCCGTGCCACAAATACAATAAAAACGACATTAAGTGCTTAATGCCTTAGGTTTTAATGCCATTAATTCGCTGCCACATGCAAAAGTCTAATGCCATTCGCTTTAATGTCATTTTTGGCATAAGGAGTTCCGCACAACTCATTCGCCATTACGAATGCCTCAAATATGCCTACTCTCGAACGCAATGAGCACCAATTGAAACCAACGAAACCCTTCGCACCAGAGTGTTGACGCGGCAACGTAGCTGAACTATAAAATAGGACTATTTTTTGTGCAGTCTTGGTGGCGAAGTTCTTAAGAAGACGAAGTTCATTAAAACAGTGGCAAAAGGCAAAACATCGTGTTACTCATCGTTTTGAATTTTTTGGATTTCGTTACCGCTGGCAGGCGACGGCAGCTGTTGAAGCTGCTTTTAAAAAGGCTAACACCATTTTTTAGAAAACACTTTTTCTCATAACGCTTTCTTTCACAAAGAAGATAGCTCAGAGATAGCTCCTTTGCTTGCATGAAGAGACAATTTTAAGTAAGCACATTACTGCCTTGCACATTTGTCGCACATACTCAAGCGCAGACCGCAGGAGAAGATGGTTCACGCTTGCAGCAGCCTCTTCATTAAATGTATCGGCCTCCGTTGAGAGATGTTGGAGGTGCTGTTTGAGTCTCGAGGAAAGATAAGAAGGGGCACGTCCGCAATTCTTCAGAGTTAAGACGAAACTGTGATCCCAGCACGCGCAGTGGCTTTAGCATAAAAAGAAAAAAAAACTGGCAAAAACCTCGAGGAGCGAGAAAATTCCCAGCGCTCGTGAGCACGTGCCGCGCGGAAAAATCTTAGTTTCCTAAATCGGGCACATTAGCCCCAATAAAGCTCCCGATCCTGTCCAATCCCCCAAGTGCGTATGCGCAACAAACAAAGGAACAACAACAACAACAAAAACAACCGCCTAGTCCCCAGCTCGCTCAGTGGCTTCAGCGACAAAAAAAAAGAAACCTCGAGCGCTACTGCTACAGGTAAAACCGCAACCTTCTAGGGAGAAGTCACCAGGGTTGCCGCATTCTCTAGGAGCCATTATAGGTAACTGAAGGCATGGCTACGAGTGTTCCACTCCTTCCCGAGACGACTTGCAGATCACGCCACCGCTGCCTCGTGTCGATGACGAAGCGCTGGTGGCAGTCTACAATGCTGAGGATGACTTTGCATCCACCACTCACCCCGAAGCAGAAGATGACCTCTTCGATGCATATGACGCACCGCAACTATGCAAATAAACAATGATACTGAAACTTCGCTATGTGTGCGGCAATGCTCACCAACAACAGCTTCGCCATTCAAGTCTTGCGCGTGAGTACAAGCATCCCTAAATTTTTTCACGGCTTTTTTGTCCGTGTTTCGGTGGTTTTTTTTTATTTTTCGAGGATTTTTCTATTTTCGTCTTCATTGTATGAGGACGGTGTACAAAAGTGATATTTTTGATCTCTTTAGTTCATATTTACCATTTTTAATGCTTTAATTTCTGTCAATATTTAAGTTTTTTTAGTTCCCATTGACCAATTATGTCCGCTTACCCTATCACAACGAATAAATATGTTAACTTCCGAAAGTATATATTTTTTCTGCAAATGCAGAGTGTTCCACGGCCAGTGCTTCGTCAGAGCTTTTCTTTTTAATATTGACTTCTTTGTTTGAGGGTGGTGTATAAGATACATATTTTTGGTTTCGCGGGTTCATTGTATTACTGATTCTTTAATATTTTTACGTTCTAATTATCAAAATTTGTTAAGACCAATTATTTTTTACGCTATTATAACGATTACATTAATTAACTTTCCTAATTGTGTATTTTTGGGCAAATTGAAGGCATTACACGGTTAGGGCACTGGGGTACACGCCCAAGAATGCTTCTTAAAACGACAAGTGCATCAATCTAGACCATGCTTAAAAGGACTCAGATCGTAACATGTTGTTGTCCTTTAATTTCTCTTTCATTCTATTGATCTTCAATTGCTCAGACCACTGGAATTCTGCGTACCTTCACGCAATTTTTTTAAGATAGTCAATACAGGATGAATGGTCTTAGACCTGGTTGTATCCCTCTCTGTTTACCCAGTTAAAGGTTTGTCGGTTTGTTTTTTATTGTTTCGTCCGGTACATGTTTAAATTGTCTTTCGAACTGGGCAATTTCCAGTAACTCGTAACTTTGTAAATAGGCCATATTTATTAGATAGGTAAATAAGAAGCAGCTGTGGTTCTCACCTACGATAATCCGTTGTACTGACAGGTGTGTAATATTTTTCAATTCTGAGCCAAAAGTGCCCAACCACGCGAACTTAGAAATGGATCAGTAGAGTACTGCTAAAAGCATGTTATACCTGAAGCCTCCCCACTTCTTCCTTTAATTTTATGAACGATTAACCTTCAGAACAAGTTGATTGGTTGATTGATTGATTGATTGATTGATTGATTGATTGATTGATTGATTGATTGATTGATTGATTGATTGATTGATTGATTGATTGATTGATTGATTGATTGATTGATTGATTGATTGATTGATTGATTGATTGATTGTGAAGTTTAACGCACCGACGCTACACAGGCGATGAGGCGTGCCGTAGTGGAGGGCGCCTGATTAATTTCGACCACCTGGGGATGTTTAACGTGCGCCGAAATCTCGTACACACGAGCGTTTTCGCTTTTCACTCCACCAGAAAAGCGGCTGCCGCGGCCGGGAATCGAATCAGCGTGCTTTCAAAACGAGTTGAAGAGCAATTATCGCCGAGTACGGTGACCTAGAAATAGTCAGCATAAAAGAATAGTTTCCTTTTCCCCGTTCTTTTTTTTTCACATTCCCAATATTTTATCCCAGGGACGCGTAAATATAACAACCTATTTGTTCAAACGTGGCCTACAACAGCTTTGGGTGTGCACGCACCCGTCCCCACGCGTCTCTCACGACGAAGGAAAGAAAGAAGAATGAATACATGAGCGCGCCGCGTGGCACGAGCCATTCACAGCCTCGGATTTTATCGCGTCAAAGTCTTCTCTGCTAGCCTGAGCGCTCAAACCTCGCCTATATCTCGCTTTAGCTTTACTCCTGCAGCGGGAAAAGACAAACCGGCGGCCTCCCCGCCCTGGCGACCGCAAGCAGCGTCCCACCAGCCACCCAGAGCGCCGCCGTTAGCCCCGCCAGTGACGGCCAGGAGAGGGAGCAGTGGCCCTACGGCTACGGCAACTTCCAACGGTTCATCCTGTGCGTGGCCATCGCCGGACTCGCGGTGCTCATGTGCCACAGCCAAGTGTTCTCCGTCATCTCCGGGCCCGTGGATCACTGGTGCAAACCACCGGCCAGATTCGCCAACCTCTCCGTGCAGGCCTGGAAGAACGTCGGCATCCCCATGGACCGAGACGGCCAGTACAGCCAGTGCCTCGTCTACGCGCGCCCGGGCGTGGTGCCGTTCAATGACTCGGAGAAGCGCGCCGTCGCCGAGTGCGACGAGTGGGACTACGACGCCGAGCGGGCTCACCAGACGGTGCGCCGCCACTGGAACCTGGTGTGCTACCGTGGCCGCTTAGCCGGCCTGGGGAACGGCGTCTTCATGAGCGGCGCATTGCTCATCGTCCCCGCCATGGGCTACGTGGCCGACGCCATGGGACGCCAACCCGTCATCGCCGCCGCTGTGCTGTCGCTGTGCGTGAGCTGCCTGGGCTGCTGCTTCGCCGACACGTACTCCTTGTTCCTGGCCGCGCGCTTCGTCGCCTCCGGCTGCGTCAGCACCATCTTCGTGGTCGTCTTCATCATGTGGTGTTCCCGTGCAGGGGAATACCTGGGACTCGTTTCCACCGGACATTGAACAGTGCGTCACGTCGCCCCATCAGGCGATGCAACTCCAAGCTATCCAGCGGCTCGATGCTGCGCTGGCCCGACAGAGGCGAACGGAGACTCCTCCTAGTAGCCAATGATGAGTCAGGCAACATAGAGGTCTAGCGAGACAGAGGGGTGGCGAAGCCCTGCGCGGCATGACCCACTCCCTCACATGCCGGATAGTAATAATAAAGTCTTGTTCTCTCTCTCTCTCATCATGATGTACGAGGTTACCCCGCCGGAGCGGACGGTGCTCTTCGTGAGCATCGCGTCCGGCGCGGGCAACTTTCTCAGCGAGGCCTTCCTGCTGGCCCTGGTGCGCCAGAGCCTCGGCTGGTTCGCGCTCCAGATCATCGCGCTGTCCCCGACGTTCGTCCTCCTGCCGGCGCTGCTCCTCATTCCGGAGTCTCCGCAGTGGTTGCTCACCAAGTACCGCTTCGGGGAAGCCGGGCGCGTCATGGTGGCGGCGGCGCGCATGAACGGCCTGCCTGCGGAGGAGACGGAGCGCTCGACGAGGCGCCTGCTGCGATCGTTGAGGGGTCCAAAAGGCGGGCGGTCGCCGTCCAGGATGCCGCTGTCTCCGGCCGCCCAGTTTCGCTGCGTCTACACGCGGAAGCGGGCGCTGGTCGCCTGCGTCCTGTACTTCACCACCACGCTGGTCTTCTACGCCTTCTCCTGGGCCCCGGCGATGCGCGATTCCTCGGCGAGAACACTGTCCACCGCCCTTTCCCTGCCCGGCCACGTGGTCATGTATCTGGCGCTAAACGTGGTGGCGCGGAAGCAACTGCTGCTGCTGACGCTGCCGCTGCAGGGAATCCTGTGCTGCGTGTACAGCGCTTTGGTCTACGAGCAGCTGCCGGCTGTCGTGGCGGTGGTCGTCATCAAGTCCAGGGAGTGCGCCTTCGTCACGCTGGCGGCCACGTTCCTGTACATAACCGATTCGTTTTATACGGGAATCCGCAGCGTCGTCGTGGGCGCCGGATACGCCAGCGGTCGCGTTGGCGCCGTGTGCGCGTCGGCGCTGGAATTGCTCCGGGAACAGCGCTCCGAAGACCTCGGTCTGGCGCTGGTGGCGCTCGCGGTTTTTGCCAGTGTCATACTCCTGCTGTGGCTTCCTGACGAACCCGTCGAGCGCTTTCCTGTGAGCCCCAGTCCGCGGGCTTCCAAAATTGACTTTCAGCGCCCCTGAAAGCGACATTAAGTTAGGTCCGAAGGGCCCGTCCAAAGCGTTGATGCAGCGTTGTTTGTGGAGAAACTTTCACATTGCTTGAAACTTTATTGTGAATCGTTACCCTATTGAAGTGCATAGCCAGCATATACCTCACATAAGCCTGCTCAAGCAGGCAAAATGAGTGCTCCATGCATAAATTATACCATGATGGAATTCCTTTTTCGATGGTCTCGCATGCTTTTTAATGCATCATGGCAGCTTCTTCGCTGCATATCGCATCGTCACACACTTCTCAAAACAGCTGGAGCTTTCTGAAGCCATTCTTAGCCACTGTTCAATTTCAGTGTCCGCGCCAGAGTCAGTTTTTACGATCCTTACACCATACAGAACTGCAAAAGCGTACCCTACACTTTGGCAAATCTTGCCATGTTTCGGGGAGTGGAGAAACGGTTTTTGATATTTCGTTTAAGTCGAAAGTGTTGTATTTTCTGATACACAGATCTCACTGACGTCATATCCGTCACAGAAATAACGCTAGTACTATGAAGCAAGCGGCCTGTAAAGGGCGCACCGCTGCACACAGGGTATTCTTGCGGGGAAGCAACCTTTAGTACTAAAGAGTACCTTATATTTAGGGTTGTTCGTTTTCGGGATTTATATTTCAACTATGACTAATTAACGTTCTGTATCACGCGAAGACACACGGGTTGCTGCGCAGCGAAGCGTTTGGAAATTCGTGTCTTGGCGTTGGCTCATTGACACATATTCTCTGTGATCCTGACTAGTTTAAGAGAAAGTTAGTGGAATTCGCGGACATCGTGCACTCCTCAAAAATAAAAAAATAAGTGTAGAGCTAATGCGCATCACCGTGCACTTGCACAAACTGACCATACACTAACCCACAGTTTCCAAACACCGTCATTGTCCTCCCCGACCGCCCGTCAAAAACGGCGGCAGTTGGGGACGGAGAACCAACAACACTGCCCGGGAACAAAATGGCTGCCCCGGTTCACCCGCGTGCAACAAGTGTCGGTACTCTTAACTTACTAAAGACAATAGTCTTTCTTGGACTACTTATACCCAGAAATGTTGGTCTGTCTGTCTGTATGTCTATGTCTGTCTGTTTGTGGCTCGATTGAGCCACCCGTCCAAAGTAAAATAGATACTGCGCTAGATTCTTATATAATCACAGCCAAATGTAAACGTGTAAAACCGGTTTATATGTTCATACTTGTCAACTTTTTTGAACAAGAACAGGACATTACGCAAATATAAGACAGGAAACTAGTACACAAGGGATATTTACAGTGTTCCTTTATTAAAAATTAATGGATGCTTGGCTTTTCGATATCAAATGATATTCTGCATCTACTGCAGAAAACTTCCGCCCGCTGTTGCCCGCGCCACTTCCTGGCAGCGTATGAGAAATCACGCGGCAAAAGCAAGGAAAGGTTCCACTAGCTATGTTCCACGTTCTGCTTGGAACGCACATGGAGCACGGCAACGCGGTTCTATAAACCTTGAAGTCGGCCACCACGATTCACGCGCGTCTCCGCCGCACTGCAGCGCTGGCATCGAAGAACCCGGCCTGTAGCAGTGGAACGCGGTAAATTGAAATCGCCTTGAGCAAACCTTCAGTGTGTTTAACTTGGGATGAGCGCGGCGGAAGAGGAACAGCATGTGAGGTGAGCGGGAAAGCAAAGGGGGGCATTTCCTTGACAAATGTCTACAAAGACTATCGTCTTTTAACGACATCTGCAATGAGAGGGGCAGGTACGTGGCCAATTTTTTTCGTGGTTTATGCCGCTGGCGCGCAGCAGCAAAGGTTGGCTTGCTGAGCGAGAAAGTCGCTAACCATGTCTGCGCGCGCCCAACTTAACGCTGCGTTTACTTGTTCCGATCGCTTGAAACACGTTCTCGGAATAGTACGCCGCACCATTACTGTCCCGCAACCTTAAACACTTTTAGTGCGCATGTCAGTCCCCAACTCCTGTGCGTTGAATTTCGTACATGAAACCGCAAGCTCGTAGACGTCAGCTGATCGCGGCATAAAAGCACAATAATATTCCCCTCTCTGCTTTTCGTACACCAGCATTCTAATCTCCTTTTCGACGCCTCCACTGCCTTGAAGTTAACTTCCTCTGCGCTACCCTTAAATCCTATAGGGCTTCTGGAAGCCGATTATTTCTCTCATGTAGATTTAGATGGATACCCTCACATTCTAACACTATGTTCCGCATAATTTCTGTTTCTTTTCCGCACACCGCGCATACCCCATCATTTTGTAAATATATACTTCCCCACAAAGCTCTTAGTCCGCAAGCAACCTGCTCTAGTCTGAAAAAGCAAAGCACTGCCCTGGGAATTATCGTAGAAATTTTCCTTTCTGATGTTCAATTTCTCAGCCCTGTACATCTCTAACGACGTTTTAGCTTCCATTTTTTCTCTCCATTTATTCGTTACTCCGCGCGGCACAAGTAGTGCATTACTGGGAATATTTCGAACATGGCGCGAGCCGTTTCACTGATTTTGTTTACTTAATATGCTTATAAACCATTGCAGTGACGACAAAGACACTAAGTGAGGAAAAAAAGCATCCCCCTCGCGAGGGGCACGATCAAATGCACAGCATTTCCGAGGGGGTGCGCCGGCAAGTCGTATGGATTACGTATTGGTTGTTGGTTTTCTTGTTACACGCTGCACGTCATCAAATTTGCGGTGGGCTACAGCGGGGCGTCCCGGCAGCACGAGACGCGACCAGCGCTGCTGGTCTCTCGATCATAGTCTCGATCGCGGGACCTGTGTCGCCATCTTGCGGAGGCGCGTGACAACTTATGGCGGGTCTCTCGATCATAGTCTCGATCGCGGAACCTGTGTCGCCATCTTGCGGAGGCGCGTGACAACTTATGGCGCTTTCGAAACAAACCATAAATGAGTGAAGGATATAAGGCGCTATCGGTGCATCGAAATCCGTGTTGGTTGCGTGGCTCAATCGGTAGTGCGCCCGGCACTTGCCGTTCCGCCCGCGGCGTCATGGGTTCGAATCCGGGCGCCGGAAACTGTTGTTTCTTTTATAGTGTAGTGGCCTGGCTGCGGACTAGGCCGAACGCCGCGTGACATTGTGAGTTACTAAAATGCTATGCATTTAAAAATACACGAGTCGCTGTCCGTTCAGCATCGATACTGTCGTTCTTGGGCGTAGCCTGAGTGATGCAAGAAAATATATCACTAAGCGGAAGGCAAGAAAGACTATTCTGTGTGTGTAGTAGTGCGGAGGAAATGTACACAAGGATCTTCAGCATTGCGCGGCTTAACACCAATACCAAGCGATAAAAGCGTGTGCAACTACAGGCCCAACACGCGTGACCTCACAAGTGTTGTGTACCTTCGCTCAGCTCTGCATTGTTTCGCATTACAGCTCCGGGTGCAGGAACGCGAAAAGCGGAAGGGCGCTCGGATCGCTCCTGCACCTGGTCTGGTTTAGCTTACCCGCACTTGAAGTTTAATGAGCCCGCTTCATCAGGTGATTCACGAATGAGGCGAAAAAGATTGTGCGACCGTCTAAGCTATCAAGTATAAGAAAATTTCGGCACTACCATTTACAATCACAAAAAAGCGCTACGCCAACTGACAACCCTTTTTTACAGCGAATGTGTTAGCTTATCGTTAGTGGGAAAATTTTGTGTCGTAAGCAAAAAAAAAAAAAAACCTAGCCAAGACCCAGAAGTACTCGCCCAAGGCGCTGGGAGCATGCGTGAGGCTAACAGGCATACCCCGTAGAGCTCAGTATGTGTGTAAAGAAAAAAACACACAAAACAATCATAGAAACTGCATGATGGGCGCCGGCGAGCAATGGGACTCCCCCCCCCCCCTCGCCATGTGTTCTGCTAAAGATTAGGTTTGCAGCTGCTCTCGAAAGGGGGGTGGGGGTTGACGTCATTCGTGGGCTAGCGCATGCGTCAGGCTACGCAGGACCCAGCAGTTCTCGCACAAGACCCCGAGCGCATACGTCAGCCCCAGCAATGACACTCCCCCTCAGCATATATGTAGTGGATTTGTTACAACAGCTTCGCTGCACATCTCCTTTCGCAGGGCGGGATACCGTCTATTTTATTCTAAACCTTTTTTCCCCCATAACTGCGAAGCATCTGACGTTGACCTCACCGCCGAGTTTTCCCTAGCATCCCGCATCGCCCAACATCATTCACTTTACCACCACTGAGTAGTCAGCTCTGACCCGCTGGGCGCCGGCGCGGCAACTCGCCCTGGTGAAACGAGCAGGCTCGCGGCATCCCGGACATGGGAGGTTACATTAAGCTGTATTAAGCTGTAGATTGCAACATTTCAGTAGCTAATATTACACTTTTAGTGCGCATGTCAGTCCCCAACTCCTGTGCGTTGAATTTCGTACATGAAACCGCAAGCTCGTAGACGTCAGCTGATCGCGGCATAAAAGCACAATAATATTCCCCTCTCTGCTTTTCGTACACCAGCATTCTAATCTCCTTTTCGACGCCTCCACTGCCTTGAAGTTAACTTCCTCTGCGCTACCCTTAAATCCTATAGGGCTTCTGGAAGCCGATTATTTCTCTCATGTAGATTTAGATGGATACCCTCACATTCTAACACTATGTTCCGCATAATTTCTGTTTCTTTTCCGCACACCGCGCATACCCCATCATTTTGTAAATATATACTTCCCCACAAAGCTCTTAGTCCGCAAGCAACCTGCTCTAGTCTGAAAAAGCAAAGCACTGCCCTGGGAATTATCGTAGAAATTTTCCTTTCTGATGTTCAATTTCTCAGCCCTGTACATCTCTAACGACGTTTTAGCTTCCATTTTTTCTCTCCATTTATTCGTTACTCCGCGCGGCACAAGTAGTGCATTACTGGGAATATTTCGAACATGGCGCGAGCCGTTTCACTGATTTTGTTTACTTAATATGCTTATAAACCATTGCAGTGACGACAAAGACACTAAGTGAGGAAAAAAAGCATCCCCCTCGCGAGGGGCACGATCAAATGCACAGCATTTCCGAGGGGGTGCGCCGGCAAGTCGTATGGATTACGTATTGGTTGTTGGTTTTCTTGTTACACGCTGCACGTCATCAAATTTGCGGTGGGCTACAGCGGGGCGTCCCGGCAGCACGAGACGCGACCAGCGCTGCTGGTCTCTCGATCATAGTCTCGATCGCGGGACCTGTGTCGCCATCTTGCGGAGGCGCGTGACAACTTATGGCGGGTCTCTCGATCATAGTCTCGATCGCGGAACCTGTGTCGCCATCTTGCGGAGGCGCGTGACAACTTATGGCGCTTTCGAAACAAACCATAAATGAGTGAAGGATATAAGGCGCTATCGGTGCATCGAAATCCGTGTTGGTTGCGTGGCTCAATCGGTAGTGCGCCCGGCACTTGCCGTTCCGCCCGCGGCGTCATGGGTTCGAATCCGGGCGCCGGAAACTGTTGTTTGTTTTATAGTGTAGTGGCCTGGCTGCGGACTAGGCCGAACGCCGCGTGACATTGTGAGTTACTAAAATGCTATGCATTTAAAAAAACGACAGACGCCATCCGTACGTGTCCCGCACGCTATTATCAGATTACTATCGGCACCAACCATACAAGCAGCTGGGCTTGTGCTGATTGTTCTTTTTTGCTTTGCACAAGTGTTTGCTTCTTTGATAACGAACCTGTCAGCTCAGATTAGAGCACTCGCATTGTGTCGGCCGCGCCGCCGTCAGTTGCGCCGCTTCTCTCACGCCCGCTTTGTGTCAGTATGGCATAATTTTGTGTTCGGAAATGTCGCTCGACCCAGGCGTAGTGCAACTCCGTTACGCCGTGTTGTGACCTCTGAAAACCGCACCCACCAGCGACAGAATATGCTCTTTCTTCGCTTCATGGTCGCCGTGTGCTACCTAGCCTGTGGCGCCGGGGCCTGGGCAGTTCCTCTGGAAGAAAACCGCATTTACTCTTCTCCCGAGCTGTACAACTACGTGGGCACGATCGACGTCTACTGCTGGCATCCACAGCCCGGACTGAATACTTACTTCGACCTCTTCAAGACGGCGTCGCTCGAGTTCACCGTTTTGCCCGAAGACCTGCAACTGTTCGCCGGGGAGAACGAACAAGCAGTGCAACAGAAGTATCTCGACAGCGCCTCCAGTTTTTCTCTCCTCGCCTCAAGGATCGAACGCAAGGTCAGCCTACGGGACCGTTGCGTCGGCATTGCTTCGAAGAAGATGTACGAGTTCACCTTCACTCGCGACGCGAGTCGGCGCCGTTTCGTCCTCTTCGGCGTCGGCGTCGCCGCCTTCTTCGGCGCGCCTTTCGTCTGTCGAAGCGCCGCGGTATTCTACGTCTGCGGAACTGGCTTCGGCGTGCTGGCTTTTCTACTCATCGCGGTGTTTCTCGCCAGCCGCTTGCTTCCACGGCGGGCAGCGGGTTACGCGCTAATCGCGTTCGGCTGGACCATCGTGCTGTCCTGGGTCGAGTCCCTGTGGTCGAACGCGCAACACGTCCTCGCCAACCACGGCCATATCGTCGTTTGCTACCTTCTCGCGTCCGCCGCCATAAGTTTCGCCGTCTGCTACCGCTTCGGCCCGCCAAGCAACCCCAGGACCCTCGACCTTATCCAGTGGGCGCTACAGCTCGCTGGTTTATTGTGCGTGTACTGTTCCTCGGACCAAACTGACGTGATGACCACCGCCATTTTGGTGATGCTTTCTCTTTACACGTTGCCTTCGTTGTGGCGCAAGTTCAGTACTCGTAAGGACGCACCACCGCTGTGTGCCGATGCTGAAGAAAGGGTGAGCGCTTCCGCACCGGCTGCGGGAGGCATTGTCGCCGCGCATGCGCAGAGGTCCAGGACTTACAGCAATGATGATGGAACGTGGACGATTGTAACGAAAATAAGGAGTCCCGGGGCAAAAAATGTATCAGTGTACATATGTTCCGATGAGAATGAGCCACAGCATGGCTGCCGGACTCCGAGGCAGAGGCTGGTAGCACGGGAACGCCGAATCTCGGAAAGCAGCAGCGACGAACAAGCTCATTCATACTGGGAAGGATATCAAGAAGTTGAGTACATTGAGTGATCGCAGTGCAGTGTTGGCCATTACATACCTAGTTTGTGATACAGAAACGCGCATTTTGTTTGGTGTATCAGCGGTGACGTTGGCTGATTACGGATGCAGTACTTGTGCGAGCTGCGCTGAGGGAATCTGTGATCCCCAGTAACATTGAAACGACACTGTTTAACGCTTGCATCTTTGCTTACTGTATGCTTGGTAAAAGTTGACGAATTTTAACCTTGGACTATTTTCACACAGTGCTGTTTGCATGGAAGTTTCTAGAGTAAACAGCTTTTTACTGCTGCAGTTTTGCTCTCTTTGAGGGTGAAAACGGGAGGGCATGGTGTTGCGCGCTACCGGAGTTGTGTAGCGATGCACCGAACTATTTTGACGCAGTTGAGCGCAGATAATGGACATTTTTATGCCGGCAAGAAGAAATAACTGTCGCAAATATAGTGCCACGTGCTCCGGCATTTACAAAGTTCAGAGAAATCAATAGGAAGGATCGAGACTTGGTTGTAGGCCTCCTGCGGTGGAGTTTTGGCGACATGCAGCGCCCTATAGTGGCGACGCCTCTGGGTAGTACAAAAGCAGGCGACCCTCGCCGCCCTCCATGCTTTTTTAGCTATAAGGCAGAGTGAAACTTGGTTGTACTTAGTTTAATCACTTCGTGGCGCATTGAAATGACTGCATACTGTATGAAATAGCCCTTAAAGTAGTTGTAGAGGCCAAACAAAATAATATCCGCTCAAACCAGCCGATTTATCGGCTTTCTTTTCAGCGAGCTGTCGCGGTCGTTGCGGCGTGGGACAGTATCGCCAGGTCGGACCGGTGGTCTAACTTCCTGACGACGATTACCGTTCTTTCTTCTTGCGTGCGGTCGACAAAGGAAAGTTCACGAGTAGCATAAACACGGAACGCTGCTCATCCTATAGCCTGAGGTAACTGCAAAAGGTTGCTTCAGCGGTAGCATGCAAGCGAACCCAAGAATTGCGCAGCTGACACTGCTGGCCTGGCACCGCCATGAAAACGAGTGGAAATTTTGTTTTGTATTTTCGCAAACTAAATTATACTTGCGTAACGTTTTACGCCGCACGATTTACGAACGGCAGGGTACATGTATGAGGCATTCCGTCAAATAAACAAATTTAGCGCTATTAAAAGACGCAAAACAATCGCATCGCACGCCCGCTGCCTGCAGAAATGTGTACTTCTATATTTGCATAACATAACAGCTGCATACAGTGCGCGCAGCCCCGAATATTTACATGCGATCATCACTGACTCTATTGGTTATCTTCGTCGCTTACAATCTGAACGGTACGCCAGTTAAATTTTGTCCTCAAATGGAGTTAGACAGCGAGACAAGAACAGAAAATTGCTCGCTTCCAGTTGAATTGTCCTCCATCCTCACACTTCGCCAGAGTATTGCCAAATAGTATTGGCGATTCGCTGAATTTTTTTCGCTTTGCATTCAAAGCCCCCCTTCTCCTCCCACCCGATTTGCCGTCCAGCCCTCCTCAGTGTCGGCTGCATGCAACTCGGCCCTACACTTGAAAACATTGCTGACCCTCATTCTAGCCTATTAAGTGCGAACTGGGAATATATGATGCAAGAGCGTAATTAAGTAAAGTGAGCGCAAACAAGGAAAGCGAGCGGCCCCTCGGTTCGCCCGGCCACTTAGTTTTACGGCCACTTATTTCGGAATCACAAAACAGATTTCACGCTTACACTCGCTGAATTTTGTCACTGAGACACGCTACAAAACGGCAAGCTAACGCCGCACCATGTATTCGTAGCAGCGACGCAAACGAGCACTCTTCAATGAAAGCGCACGCATACTGTGCAGGTACGCAAAAGAGCGGCGCACCGAAGCAGGCGGGCCAGCGGTCGGCCGGACTCGCTGGCTTTTAAAGAGCCATCATCACCGATTGCGTCACTCTTCTTTTTTGGTCGGCTGTTGCTGAAAAGCCCTTGTCACCTAGAGTAGTAAGTAGTTTAAACTGGAAGTTTCACTTCAAATTTCACTTCATGTGACCATCGATCGGTGAACCTGCGAGTGGCAGAGCGCCGTCACCGTCCCGGCACTTTCGTCGGCGCTGTAAACATATTTAGCGCTGCAAAGCTTTTCCCCTAATGCCAAGTTGATCGCCAGAAGAGATGGGACTCGTCGGGGATGGACCGGTGACCATGACGCAAAACAATCGCGAGGAACGAGCTCATTTTGCTTCTGTGAACACGGGACCCTCTGGGACCCCCGCAACTTTGTACCATTTGTACAACCCGGAAGTACTGCCCGGAAGCCGCTTGCGCAGCGCCCCCTGGGCAGCGCAGGAGCCCTGTAGAAGGGCGGGGAGAGGTTGTGAGGACAGTAAGTTCAGAGGTCTGGAAGGCGCTTGCTAAGGACGTGTGCTTTTCCAGCACCTCTACATTGACGTATTTGCAAATTGATTTTTTAACCACCTGGCGAATTTTTTGTGGAAATGTGCCCATGTATCCCAAATTTGTTTTTGCTTGTTCGCTTTTGTTCAGTTCTTTTGACCCTCGCATATAAAATTGGTCGTCCTTCTTTGTCGGTTTCTCGTCTGCTTTATACCTGCTTGGTCGGTCTTCCGTCATTATTTCCTCCTTTTTCTCGGGTTGTTGCATTAGGTCTTTACAGATTCACAGTGAAAAACATGCACAAGTGTTTGCTCGATTGCGTGCTAAGATTTTTTTTTGTACCGTGCTTTCACTGCCATACGCGATGGTTAGCTGTTGAGTACCGCTGTGTAAGACCACCAGCCGTGCAACAAAGAAAATTTGCTTCCACATGTTTAGGGTCACTTCGGAGCGCAATCAGTGGCTGAAAAAGATACCTTGTAGACAACATTTAATTACGGGCTGACGGGTGGGCTGTCATACCAACTTTTTGCCTTTTGTTTGGCTTGTTAGTTCACATTGAGGGGGGTACCACAAACGTGGCTCCAATTATCGTAAAAATACCACAGCTGTTAGAAAAGTCTGCATCTCTATAGGTTGTATTCACTGGCGAGGCATGCATGCAGGCAACCATGTGAGTGCGCCGTCACTGGTTATGCCGGGGTTCGTGAGATGGCGGTATTTGTCCGTGCTGTGCACATGATGTGTGTTGGACGTTCCAACTCTACCCCACCGAACGCCAAGTAATGACTTAACTCCAATGTAATGCAATTAATAACACCTCTGTTGACACCACCGTTAAGAATCCATTGAAATGGAGCAGACGACGCACGCCACTGTTTTTTTTTGCGCAGTGGCACAAGCCGTGCCAATCAGTGGCGCTTCAACCATGCCCGTAGCCGCCTCCAGCGTTGCCAAGCAAAGAAATTGACAGCTAAACTTTTCAGTGAATAGTATCTATAGTGCTTCCTTCGCTGGAAAGACCATTTTTACTTAGGAGCGACCACTCTGCCATGTGCAAAATGGCCCTGGTGGGGCTGTTCTCGCATTAATTTGGCCCTTATACACTCAAACCTCGTTATAACAAAGTAAATGAAATTCCCCTTGAAATCTCCATGGAGAACCCTGCATTTGAAACCTCGTAACGAAGTAAAATAGACCAGTCAACAAATATAACGAACAATATTAGTCTCCCCTCCCAACAAAAACCACAGGCAGTGTGTGCATTGAGCAAGCAAAATATTTGTCTTCTATTCAATTTTCTTCGCATGCTTGGTTGCGCAGCCGTACAGTGGGCGGCGAGGCAATTTCCTTCTTTGCATGCTTATAGGTGTGCATACAACTCAGCATACATTGCCGGAAACTGTTACAATTGATATAACGAAAGAATGGATATAACGAATGAACTGCAGCTCCCCTTCAACTTCATTATGACGAGGTTTGAGTGCATTGTCAAATTTAACACGTTGCCTGACAAGATTTTATGCAAAAAGAAGGCTCTTCAATGCACAGCTAAAGTCGTGAAATGTTCTGAAAGTCTCAATAAACGTGAACAATTAAAAGTAAAATATGCTATTTGAGCAGGCAGAAACGCGGCCTGTTGGGTTACTTATCTGTTGGAACTGGTTCCATGTAAGAATGTGAAATCACCAAAGTCCCACGGGTGAAACTTTTTCGAGTAGTAATGTTTCCACAGTTGTTTCTGCTAGTATTGCGGTCGCTGCCATCTTCCTTGTGGCTCTGAGAGGCGCAGAAGCAATCACAGCACTGGCAGGGAGCATGGCAGTTCACTGTGCAGAGCCCCTTCACTTCCTGGTGACTGCTGCGCCTCTGGGCGCCTCACCTACGTTATTCTGACCGCTGCTTTGAACTCACCGGTGTCTAGAAGGACTGAGAACCACTCAAAGTAGTGTTTCCATGACCAAAAACAACCCCAAATAACCATTTCAAAACACTAACTTTATTTTCAGGCAACATTCTAAACTCGCCGTGAGTAGTCATGCTAACTTCCCTTGACCTCGTGCTTCGACTGTTGAGTGTCACTTGGCTGTCCCTGGCCAAGTTTTGAAGACTCCAAAGCTTTCTTCTCTTCTTCTATGTACACACCCAGGTCCTGGGAGAAACATGACAGAGATGTGGCATCTTATTATAGGGAAAAAAAGAAAAGCACTCAGTCACTGCCTCATGCCAGACAGCACACTGCTCCCTGTACAAAAAGGCCCCTGTATCCTCCTTTTTAGCCATTACGAACTCTGAACATGCTGTGACGTTTCACTGAGAAAAGAAAAAATAAATATCAAAGGATATTAAACAAAGGCTACAAGCTAAATTATTGCTATAATGGGGAATAAGGCCATGTGGAGCTTCTTTGGTGCTAGTTTGAGGAAGAATTTTTTTTTTCTAAATTGAGAAAGTAGTGAATGAAGTGGAAGGTATCCTCTAGTTTCCCTTAGCTTCAAGACTTGGAGAATGTCCTCACAACATCTGAAGTACTCGACTGAGCCTCAAGCATGAAAGCAACCCATACAAACTTTCCAGGTACAATTTTGATGGGTTCATAATCCTGCATGAATGAAGGTTCTCGCGAGCTCTTGAAATGTGACTTTAAATGATTGTCACAAACATTACCAAATGAAAAATGCACTGCAGCCATTGTGGCGCAGTCTTGCAAATGATTTCCCTGCACAATTAGAGGGTTCTGCTAAAATTTCAGACTACTCAAACGGGTGCTTGCAATCAAACGGGGCAGATCTCATAAGAAGACCCGCCGCGGTGGCTCAGTGGCTAAGGCGTTGTGCTGCTGAACACGAGGTCGCGGGTTCGATTCCCGGCCACGGCGGTTGCTTTTCTGATGGAGGCAAAAAGCAAAAACGCCTGTGTGTATGAGATTTCAGCGCACGTTAAAGATCCCCAGGTGGTCAAAATTAATCCGGAGCCCTCCACTACGGCGTGCCTCATCGCCTGCGTTGCGTCGGCGTGTTAAACCCTACAATCAATCAATCAGATCTCATAAGAGCAGAGCAAGTCAAATACGATACGGCACCATGGCAATTTACAGGAAACGCGCTAAACATCCATCTTGGTACTACTATAGGAGCATAGCGGAAGCTAAAGTGTGAAAGCTAATATACTTCTACTCAGTCTTGGGCAGTAACTAGTTACTAGGAATGCGTTACCGGTAACTAGTTACTTTTTTCACTAACTTGTAACTATAACTAGCTACTTTTAAGTTAGTGGAACTTGTAACTGTAACACTGGTACTTTTTTGTGGAGTAACTGTAACGATAAATATCGTTACAGTTACTTTTAAGTTAGTGGAACTTGTAACTGTAACACTGTTACTTTTTTGTGGAGTAACTGTAACGATAAATATCGTTACAGTTACTTTTTTCCATAAAAAAATTATCCAACAGCAACACTCATTAACGACCGTTGCACAGTTTGTGCGTTTCACTTTTTCGGCCTTTCCTCCACAGAACCTTCGTCTACTTCATCTATGCCAGCTCACTCCCTTTGTATGGGTGAAAAAGATCTGGACTAGAAATGTTTAGGCATGCATGTGTGCCTGGTGTTCCACCTGGTCCACTAATGGCTCGAAGTTTCTCAGCTGCAGTATTTTCCTCAGCAGCGCGACATCGCTCTCACCCATACCCTGCGACACGTGCCTAAGCGCACGTGGATGCATGTTGACACGCCAGAACCTATAGTCCGATGTGCGGCTGCACCATTTTCGCCACATCTGGAGTGCAGTGAACAGGAAAACAAAGGTGAACAGGAATACAAAGGCGAACAGGAAAACAAACACCCACAAACGCTGCACAACGCACTGAAACCTCTGCACTTTCACGGAAGCCTGGAAAACTCCGGTCAGGGCGTCTCTTTCTCATTAGCGACATGCAGCCCTGTTTGTAGGGCCATAAAACGCCGCGGGGAGTCTCTCGGCGGCCTCGCGCTAGTCCAGCCCTAAGCACACTCTAGAGTGTTCGATTCACAAGTCGCAGTTGCTTGCGACCATTGTGAACTTTAGAGACCCCTGGCCGTATTTGGGACCACGCGTTTGGGACCCCTGGTCTAGAGGCTTCATAGAGGTGTCAACAGTGCTCGAACGAGGTCGAGGAAGTAATAAATTTCATGCCCCTCCACACATACGACGACCCCAACGATGGTGGCCCCCGGCTGCCCTCACACCAGCCAGCATCTTGGCCGGCAGACGTCTGACCACACTGCCACTGCACGAAGAAATGTTCTTGGAAAGCCTCGCAACTTCGTTTAGAGGGCTGTGGCCAAAACGAAAACAGTAGCTACATCTGCTCCTGAAGGTTGGGTGCAAGGAATACTTGGGCGAGCTTCGTTCGGCCTACGCCTCAAAGCAAACGAAGGGAGGGGTTCCTGGGATCGGCGACGTGATTGCTGTGGAAGGCTGGGATTGTGAAAGCAGTGTTTTCCGGTCGAGATGGCAAAATCCGCCTTTGTGAGGACAGGGGGGAGGTGGAGGAGGGGCAAAACAGTAAAGCGTTCATTTCAGTTTATATTCCTTTTGGAAATATATTGTCTCATTCCGGGGATGGGGGTGGCTGGGGGTTGGGGCGGGAGACCAACTCCGAGGGCCCACGGACAAACGTTGCTTCGGCAATGGCTCAGATTGTGCCCCGTCTCCGACCACAAGTACGAAGTAAAAAGTTAACGAAGCGCTTTTTTGAGTATCTTTCAAAAACACCTCGACAACCGAAGTACTCTTACGTCCGTTTCCCCTTTCCTCCAAGGGCCTTCCATCGATCCGCCACCTCCCCCCCCTTTTTCCCATTCTCTCTCACTACGCGGGGCGGTCAATGACGGCATTGTAGGCGAAAATAAATTAAGTTGACATTGAAAGATTGTCTCGGCTGTGTCGTCCTCCAGCTCTGTATAATATAAGTTCGGCCTCTCTGATTCCAACTTTGAAAAACAACTAATTCTGTGCTACAATGATGTTTGCAAGTCAATTTCTTGCAGCGAGAGTGTAGCAACAAAAAAATAAGGTTCCTTATAATGGATAGCAAAACTTCAGTAATAAAAAAAAAATGAAGCGTACACAACGATTGTTGGTTTGGGCATGAGAGTGCAACACTTTAGGTTTCCCTCATGTAGGCTTTACTAGGTGTAATTTTTACTACCTGTATGCCTTCGTACGCTTTTATTAAATAAGACAAATCTTTTTAGCTATTACTTAGTTTTATACAGTAATGGAAAAGTAACAACGTTACTTTTTTGTAGTAACTGTAACTAGTTACTGTTGGAAAATTGTAACTGTAACTGTAACAGAGTTACTTTTTGGGTTAGGTAACTGTAACTGTAACACTGTTACTTTTTTTCGGTAACGTGCCCATGACTGCCATACACATTTATTACTCCGGTGCGGGCGACACGAAAACGCGAGCCGCGAGCAGCTGACCGCGGCGTGGATGGGAGGACAGGAGGAGGGAGCTTTGATGCGGCCGTGCGGCCTTGGGTGAGCACGGGCCCAAAAGCATTAGTCTTCCCCAGCCGACGGTAATCCTCCACGTGGGGTGTTTACAATCGCAACGAGAGAGGTGCTCCGAACGAGCGGAACGTTTCACCCTTCCTGCGACTATTCTCTCTCCCCTCTCGTATCTCCCGCTTCGTTCTCTTCTCGCTGCGACTTTCGTTTGCACTGCCTGCAGCTAGGGTGCCTCTAGCTTACCTTTTGTATTACTTTGTAAATAAAGCATGGCTGGGGGCGAAAACCAGGCCTTCCCTCACGTTTCTGATGGTGAGTATTCGCTATTTCGCCTTCTCCACATTCCTCGCTTCCCTATATGCCCCGCGCTCTGACTGTCCTGTCGTCGCCTTGCTTGTCGTCTTGCCATGTTTCCTGCGCCACTTGTCCGTTGATTACGTGTGTGGAGTTCCTGTGCGCGCGTCTGTTCGCACTCGTGTCTTCTCAAGCATCGATTCGCAAGAGCCATGTCAGCACCCCAAGGTCGCAAAAGCGAAAGGCTCTTTCAAGGAAAAACTAGAAATTTTGAGGAAAGTGGATGAGGAGGCGAAGAAAAAGCGCGCAGACGTCGCGAAAGAGTTGGGTCTAGCGGCGTCCACTCTCTCATTGTTTGTCGGTCAGCGCGACCAGATAATGCGCAATGTGCAGCTCTTCGGGTTAAACAAGAAGGAGGCGAAAACGTCCCATGACGTGAAGTTAGAAGAAGTGCTTCTGACGTGGTTTAAAGAGGCCACAGCAGCGGGCGTCAACATTGACGGTAAAGTGCTACGCGAAAAAGCTGCGGACGTAGCACTTTCGCTCGGCATCGACGACTTCCAGGCCTCTGGAGGATGGATCCATAGGTTTAAGGCCAGGCATGGCCTTCCCTAAGAGACCGTCAGCGGCGAAGGTAAAAAGGTCGAAGGCTCCGTCGTTGAGGATTGGATGGCAACAACACTGCCAGCGTTAATTGAGGGATACGAACCTCGAGACATTTTCAATGTGGATGAGGCTGGGCTATTTTAGAACCTGCAGTCCGAAAAGAGCTTGTGCTTCAAAGGCGAAGCCTGCCATGGTGGGCAGAAGAGCAAGCAGCGAGTGACCGTGCTGTTCTGATGCAATTCAGACGGATCGGAGAAGATGCAACTCACAGTCATCGGCAAGTCGCAGAAGCCGCGGTGCTTCAAGGTAGCCGGGCGGTTACCTTGCCTTTATAAAGCAAACAAGAAGGTGTGGATGACGTTGTCGTCATTTTTGGAGTTCGTGACCTACCTGGACAGAAAGATGAGCTCTCAAAACAGGAAGATTGTTTTGATTTTGGACCAGTGCCCAGCGCACCCAAAAGAGATGACGCTGCAGAACGTTAAAGTTGTATTTTTACAGGCAAATGCAACCACTCACTTGCAGCCGCTTGATGCTGGCATCATCAAGAATGCCAAGCACCACTACAAGAGCTTGTTGGTGCGCCGTCTCCTGCCGAAAATTGACTGCAAGGATGAAGACTTGCACATCAACATCCTCGATGCTCTACATTTCATTGCGATGGCTTGGCAGCGTGTGTCGCCTACGACAATTGCCAACTGCTTCGGTAAGTGTGGCAGTTTTTTGTACGTTTGCGTTGACTGCGGTTCGGCACGCCGGCTGTTTACTGTGCCACGGCGGCAGCTTTCACCTTGGTTGCTGCGGGCGGCAGTGGGAGTTGCGCCAATGGGGAGACGCGCACTCATGGTAGCAATTTCGAAGCTCTCACAGCAGCTGGCTAGGCCACCTCCGCGACGAATATTTGGCGCGGATGACATTTTATAGGGCAGTTGTCGGCCACACTATCAGCTCCTTTCCCGCATGAGCAATGACCTTGAGCGGTATTCTAACGATTTGTTAGAAGCTGTCGTTGGAGCGTCCTGCACCACTTCGCGGCAGAAGCCGACGCCATGTTGCCGCCGCCTGTAGCGTGCGCGGGGCATTTTCAAGGGCAGAAAATTTATTGTTTCTCGGTTTCTGGTGATACGAATTTTCGGGTGATACAAATATTTTTGCCGCCCCCTGAGATTCGTATCACCGAGATTCCACTGTATGTACGAACATTCTAAGTGTATAAGGATAAGTGGTTTGTGAGGTAAAGGTATGCTATTGTACTCCTTCTTCATGATTGATGTGTGTACTGTCTTATCTACAGGGTTCGTACAGGCTTCAAAAGCGAAAATTCAAGGGTTTTCAAGGACTTTTAAGGACCAGAAAACACATTTTCAAGGTCCCCATCTAATGTTTTATCTGGGATTATTTACAACTTTTCCAACACAATTCAAAAGTTTTTTATTGCACAATACCTAAGCACATTAGTGCACATTTAGATAGGTGCTAACGGGTTTGTAAATGCTTCCCCAGCTTTATTTTTTACCTTATGGCTGGTATTTAGAGGTTTTTCTTTTTCCTTTGTGTTTGCTGAGGCTGCTTGATTTCAAAGCTTAGTTAATGTTGCCTGCATCTCCTGCTTTGTCAACGAGAGTATCAGCTGAAATTAAATCGGCAAGTGTTGCTGCAAGGCAGGACGATGTACCCGTCCACCATTTGCACGTAAAAGCAAACGTAGATGGAGCGTATGAGGCACAGCAAACATGCAATGAAAGGCCGTCCACAGACTAGATGGAAGATGCAAGTTAAAGAACAAAAGCTGGCTTTCACTGGATTGTATCGTGACATGGATTGGATTGACAAGTGCCTGCTCCCAATGTTGCCTCGTAATAATGAAAGTACATGTACCAAACTTGTAATTTCACGCAATACACTGAAACTTGATTGTTACAATGTTTCTTTACATTTGTTAGCACCTAAAATCCACGACAAATACTTTAAATTCTTGTGAAAAGACAGGGCCATTGATTCTCCCCGGAAAAATCAAGGGTTTTCAAGGACCATGTAAAAATTCCAGGACTTTCCAGGCCTTGAAATTGACACTTCTAAATTCAAGGGTTTTCAAGGTTTTCAAGGACCTGTGCGAACCCTGTATCTAGAACCACTCCTCTTTTGCGATTTTCGAGTAAACATTTTGACCCACTGGAAGAACGGTCGGTCGATCGACCAATCTATAGGGAAACGCATTAGTTTTTTGACAGCACGCCGTCGGCCCCACCAAGAAACCTTTGCTTTATAAGATGTTGATGGGTAACATGCCGTCAATGCAATCTCCCCTAGCATCAAGTTACCACATGTCATTTTGATCCATAAAGGTGGAACATGCATTTGGCTTTCTCGCATAGCTCCAGAGCCGGGTGGCAAAGCCAACTTAAGACGCTGTTGCCAGAGTGTGACAAAGAAATTCGTGGCAAGGCCCCTCTGGCACAAGAACAATTTGGCCGACTTTTTGAGCAAACTGCCAAGCCGTTGAAAATAAACGTGGCCTGATTTCTAGGCCCAACGGATCATCGTTGTGGCATCAAATAGGATTTCCTGACTTCAACCATTCAAGAATTATTGGGTCGGTGATGCCAAAGAATTTACTCTTTTTCCCCATTCACGTTACGTTTTAGAAAAGTCGCGCCCTACACTGATGTGGCTAGTGTCCATAAAACATGCGTTTGTCTTTTCAAGCATGAATTTGCATTTGCAAAAGCCTTACACAACACACAGCACGTCCTTGTTTTAATTGAAAGAACAAGTGTTTGATGGCTCACGCAGCATTGTTCTAAATGAAAAGGAGTTGGTTTCACGCACACAAAATATTGCTGATATTGATTAGCTTTGCGTTTTCCCGCTACACAAAGTCAGTAGGACGTCATTGATAAGGTACTGAGTAATCAGTGAGTTACATGCTGGCATTCAAGTGGCACGATCGACCACAACCACAACAGGTCTTACAAATATCACACAGCAACGTTTGTTGCTGGCTGCCAACCGCACTAGGTAGCCTCCTTGGGTGTGATAAAACAGTTGACGAGCACTGTCTCTTATTCACCCGCTTTCCTTGTCACCTCAACAACCCCCACATCTTGCATTGCACTCAATTGCAGGTACTGCATAACAATTCGTCCACTCTCCCACAACATGAACCCTACTTATCACACTGCCTGACAAGCTGCTCGAGTGCATGCCCACATTTCAACTTTTAGGTGCGGAGTAGGACCGCAGAATGTCCGTCCGTGTGTGTGCGCATAGCATTTACAATCGCAAAAAAATCACACAGCCACGGGCAGGAATTGAGCCTGTGTCTGGTAAACCAGACAGAGTCAGTGTCAGTCATGTTACCCATCGGGCTACGACCGTGAGTTAGTACCCGAGAGTCAAACGGCTTACTCCCTCGCCTGTAACGGTGTGGAGTACGTTAGGACCTCCCAATGTCCGTCCGCGTGCATCCGTGCGCACACCACCATCAAGCGAAAATCAAGCGAAATTCGATGTGGGCCGTGAGTTGCAGTTTCATTTAGGAAAAAATCAAGGTGCAACTCACGGCTCTCAAATCGAATGACGGTCGGGGCGCAAATCGGATGTCACTAGGGGTGAAACTTGAATGTCATTTCAAGTCCCCGTACTCCGCACCCTCGCCATCATCCACGGAGTGGGGATGCTGCCATTTTGGTACCCCCTCGTGAAACACCTTCTAAGTAGACGCTGCAGCACACCAGCAAAAACCGGCCTTCACTGTCGCCGCCGACCGCTACTCCTCTCACGACCCGCACTATTTTCAACACAACTTCACATGTTGTGGAAGTGGTGGCCATAGCCCTGGCTCCTGCACACCGGCCTTCCCGTGATCTATTATTATCTGATTCGAAAATGGCCATCAAAAATTTTGCTAGCGGCACTATCTCCCCTCTAGCCTATGAAATTCTCCTCCAAAATTCACCTCTCGTCAGCAACCTGCTGAGCTCCTCTGGTAAGGAGCACACACACGAGCGGACGATGCCGAGTGTGCTCATGAGGTGGCACGAAGACGGCTCACCCGTGCACCTGATGAGACCTCTTCCCATCAAGGAGCTTACTCCACCAGGGACACCCTCACCCCTTATCAGGAGGTCACTGACTATTACCAGCTCTCCCGGAACACCCTATGCTTGGCTCATCATTGTCATCATCATCATCACCAGCCTACATACGCCCACTGCAGGGAAAAGGCCTCTCCCATCAATCTCCAGTTACCCCGGTCCTGTGCTAACTGTGACCAATTTATCCCCGCAAACTTCTTGATCTCATCTGCCAATCTAACTTACTGCCGCCCCCTGCCACGCTTGCCTTCTCTAGGGATCCACTCTGTTACCCTTAATGACCAACGATTATCTTTCCTTCGCATTACATGCCCTGCCCACGCCCATTTCTTCTTCCTAATTTCTACTAATGTGTCCTTAACCCGCGTTTGTTCCCTGACCCACTCCGCTCTCTTCTTGTCCCTTAATGTTACACCTATCATCTTCTGTTCCAGTGCTTGCTGAGTCGTCCTCAATTTAAGTTGAACCCTCTTAGTGAGCCTCCAAGTTTCTGCCCAGTAGGTGAGTACCGGTGAGATGGATGCAGCTGTCGTACACCTTCTTCTGGGACAATGGTAGGCTGCCATTCATTACCTGAGAATGTCTGCCGTATGCACTCCACCCCATTCTTATCCTTTTAATAATCTCTGCTTCCCGCATGGTTGGGATCCGCTTGGCTCACTTACCCCTAACCCCCTCGGAGGAATGGCCGTGGAGCCCTGAATCGCTCCTCAACCGATCCTTCCTTCATCACATCCACAGATCAGCCAAATCCCAAGGGCAGCCGAAGAGGAGGGCAAACGAAAACCACTGAGGTTTCTACACACTATGACGCAAGCACCCTCAACGCCGTCACCATCACTACCACCGCAGAATTTAGAAAAACGAGAAAATAAAGCGAGCCGGTGCTGGCTTGTAGTGAATCTAAATGGCTCTGGCCCATGTTGCCAACACAGATTGCAAAATGGCCAAACCTGCGGCCGTCGATGAAAATTGTGGGCACTAGTGCACTTTTTAGGCAACTTGAATTTTGGTATTCGATGGTAACACAGGGGCCGAGTTCAGGTAGCAGGAATTAGAAAAACAAAATCGCGCTACAACCAGGCAAATACGGTTAACACGGAGATAGCCGAAGTGTTCCAGATAACCCAGAGAGGTGACGATTGTGACAGTCAGGCTTCTATTTCTTTACACGCGAAAGAGATTGCCTATATTGGCAGCTAGTGGGTCACACACTTTATAGTACAGTCAAACCCCCCAATAACGAAATCCCGTGAGTTCAAAATTCCCACAGCAACAAAATATTTTCGGATCCCCGGCAAACACCCCCGGCAAGCCCATGCATTGGATATCTCGCGGCATTCATTCTGTGCGGCAATCGGAACGTTTTCTCTCAATCAAAAGTGGAAGTTTTTATCACGGCAAGATAAGGCAGCCATCATTGTCCAAGTCAGTGGTCCAAGTGAAGGGAGGATAGCTTCGATGAGTTTGTAACAGCCTGCAGTTCGCTCTAGCATTTTCAAAAGCAAGCATGCCACTCTTTAATGGCACACACGCACACAACATAACAGTGTACCTTTCTGGACGTCGACGAAGTGATGATAACTTAGTTTTGTGGGCAGCAATTGAACAACGAGATGCCACTGTCTGGCAAAGTTCACCAACTGAAGAAGCTAAACTTTGTCTGCATGCTCAGACATACTTGGTGCCAAGATCCAGGGAGAAAAACATGCTGAGAAGGTGAACCCACAGGATGTTTTGGATGCGTTTGACATGATTCGGTTCTTCCTAGGTGCGTACGACTCGCAATGAAGCACTTCTTCTAATGTGAGAGCTGAGCTGTGAAGTTACTGCAAGGTAAGGCTTGTCAAGTAATATAACCGACTTTCGGAAATAAATTTCCGGTTTGCGAACGGTTTTCCTGTCATTTATGGTTCATTCTCGTGGCAACGAAATTTCTGCAAAAGTGAATTTTTTGGTCTTCCCCCCGGCGAATTCGTTATTGCAGGTTTTGACAGTAGTTGCAATTGTTTTAATTTGGGTTGACCCCGCCTGCTTTTTACGATGCATGCGTGGTCTGGTCACTTGGGAGGGCATGCGTTCTTCGTTTTTCCTGATTAAACCTCAGTTGAGAGTAAGCACTCGTCCTGCTAATCTCTTTGCCTCACATTTTCAGCGTTGCACTTTTTGAAGTTTTGTCACGTTATTAGAACCCCCCGTGAAATGTGTCATTGGGAACCAAAGAAGGGACAGCAGCTAGGGAAAGATTTGTCCATAACCAACTCACATCCAGAGGCCTGTAGAGCTGGTGGACACACTGCGCTCCGGCAAACATGGACAGCATCGCCGCTCCGGCGAAGCGCAAATAGGCAGGCCACGAGTATCCGTACGGCATCCCGGTACGACCGCTCTTCGCTGCGAGCATTGACAAAAGATTGAGCGTGTTGTAGCTGGAGCAGTGCAGGCAGATGATCGATTGACACTGGACTGCGGCAATACGTCATGCACGATAGCGAAATTAAAGGGGCCATGCAGACAAAATACAAGTTTGCTTTATTCGAAAGATTTTGTGTTTTATAGTGCCCCAGCATTTGTTTGGTAGCAAATGATGCCGTCTTCACTGAGAAATTAATCAATTGAAGTTAAAATTTTGATTCTCCCACCAAATCAGTGTTTTTGTGACGTCTGCCATGAAGTCATAAGTGTGCGCATTCAAACGAATCTCCACTGCGCCATTTGGCTCTTCAGCCTTGCTTGCCGTCAGTCCTCCCAGATGGCGCTACTATACTCATCTACGAACCGTTGTCCAGCATTGCTTTTTTTTTTATTTATTTGCACCTTGCTTGTTTTTGTTGCTGTAGAAAGTAATCGTTTCACGAAGCATGGGGTATGCTCGACAAACAGGGTCACGTAAGACAACGTCGCTTATGCCAATCGGCCAGTGTCGTGTAAGACAACTCCAAAGCGGCGGACTGCTGTGTAGCTAAAACAAGCATAGTGCACCCGGTACCAACAGCGATGTGCATCACTACCTCTACGTTTATGTGTATTTCCGTAACTTCCACTGTTTACCCCACCATACTTGCGCCTGTAAAATGAATATTCATTGCATTTAAGCGCAAATAGCTCGCTAGGCAAGCTTATAAGCTGTGCCTAATTTGCGCTTACTTTTGCCGCCTCCGCCAATCGCAGAGCTGGCTGGTATGACATCATGGGTTCTGTTGCGGGAAATGAGCGAGTGGGTCACATGGCCCTTCCTTTTTTTCCTCATTATGTAGGTTATTTAAACAGGGTGTCTAGCAAATTGCTTAATTCCATTTCCCTGACTTTTCCATGTTTTCCATGACTATTTTAAACGAAATTCCCTGACCTATACAAAAGAAGCCATTCTGTGGAAATGGTCGTGAAGCATATAAAAAGCATATACAAAACACATTTTATTATAAGGAAAAACACATTTGTTGCAAGTGCCCTAATTCTCAAAATGCACGTTGATTAACTTCAGTTTGTTCAGTTTGCTTGCCTTCTGTTACGGCTTCCGGGAGTTTATTTCATCTTGCGGGATAGAAGCTTAAAGTTGCGCTTCAGCGAGCACCTTTTACTTTTTTTTATTGTTCTGGTTTGACATGCAACGTGACCCGCATGGTGCGTTTTTGCACGCGATTCGGGCGCGTCGGCGTTGCGCGTGCGATTTTTTGACGCCCGCGTCGATGATTCGCGCGCGCGGCAGCTTCTGCGATGCGATGAGGTTTTTGAGGGGGGGGGGAGAGGTAGTGACCTCGCTCACAAAATGACGCGCGTCGAGCGAGGCAGTGGGAGGAGCCTGCCGACTTGCACCAATGGAGAGCCGCACGCCTCGGGGCGGCAGTTTCAAAGCTCTCGAGACAGCCGGATGGCCCCGCCACAGATGTTTAGGCTTACCACCCCGGCAGGTATTGCATGGGCGCTTTCACTAGCGGCGCGGATGATGTTTTATAGTACTGTTTTCGCGCACATTATAAGCTCCTTAACCTCACAAGCAACTTCGTGGGTGCCTTGTGTGGCACTTTAGAGAGCGCTTAGAAGCGGTCGCTCGAGCTCCCGTCACCACTTCGCGGTCGAAGCCGCCGCTATGTTTCCGCTGCCTGCAGCGGAAACGCAGCGTAGTTAACGCAGCGTGCAGGCGGTTCCGCGGCAGCGTCAGAGCGTGTGACGTGCGCGACGCATTTTCGCGAGCAGAAAACGCCCCACGCAGTTCACGCTAAATTTAACCATGTCGTGTTCCTTTTTGATTAGGTAATTCTGGCTCCTGTCATAAGAAAGAAGTTCTTTCAAGATTAGCTCCCAAAAATCGCGGACTTTTAAAATTCGCTGAAAAAAAAAAGCGCGCTGTGCGTGCGATTTGGGCACTACCTACATCGCCCCTCAGCGCAAGTGCAACCAGCAACATAAGTCAGCTGCGAGCTGCGTGAACCGCACGGCGAGTTTCTGCACGCGATTCATGCGCGGTATTTTCACGGCCGCGTCGACGATTTCGTGCCTGCGGTGGCTCATTTCCTGCACAAGCAAGTGCGTTTGTGCCTTGGGTAGCATTTTAAAGAGCGGTTAGAAGCGGTGGTTGGAGCGCCCGCACTACTCCGCGGCCGGTGCAGCCGCCATTTTGCCGGCGCTTGCCGCTCGGCACGCACCGTGCGGGTGGTTTTCGCGGCGGCGTCAGCGCGCCTCAGGCGTGCGCGGGGCGTTTTAGATTGCAGAAAAACCAGAAAACGTTTTATGCGGTTCACGAACGTGTTGCGTTCGGTAACTTCTTCGGGGCCCCCAACACTAGTTTCCCCTATTCTGAAACTGGGCAGGCCCCGAAGCGGTTTTCCCTGACTGATACTACTTGATTGAAAAATTCCCTGACAATTTCCTGATTTTTCCCGGTGGCGCAGAATTCCCTGACTTTTCCCGGTTTTCCCGGTTTTCCCGGTCGCTAGACACCCTGTTAAAGGAGCCGTGAAGAGAAAATGCAAGTTCGTTTTATTCGAAAGATTTCGTGTTTTATAGTGCCCCCAGCGCTTGTCCGGATACAAACGGTGCTTTATTCACTGAGAAATTAAACAATTTAGGTTAAAATTTTGATTTTCCCGCTCAATCGTGCGTTTTCGTGGTCCCAAATGACATCACAGGAACCGACCGCTCTGCAGCCTAGAGTACCTTCATTCACGCATCCGCCGTACAGGGTAGAGACACGCATACGCTGGCGCCGCCATTTTCGGTTGCTCGCTCGCCGCCGAAGCAAGTCATTGTGTCAAAACCGCGCTAAAATTATCGCCGGAACGCGGTTTACTCAAGAAGTTCGAATCATATTGTCTGTTTCGCGTTGCTAGGTCTTGTGGGAAACGAAAAGAATAACGTGTTGAGCCCGTTGGCCCAATTGCGGCGGCACGGGACCGTTCAAAGGTTGTCTCCACCCTGTACAGCGGTGTCGGTATGAACTCTATGGTTTGTTCCCGAGTTTCTTTACGTTCCGTAACCTAGATGGCGCCACCGTACCGTGGCAAGCGTTTGGTTTGTTTTTGCCCGCATTTAAACCTGGCTTGTTTTTGTTCTGGGAGAAAATATTCGTTCCCTGAAACAGTGCTCGCTCGACAAATGGGGTCACGTAAGACACCGTTGCTTGCATCAATCGGCCAGTGTCGTCTGAGACAACCCCAAGCCCCGTAGTGCTGTGCAGCTAAACCAAGCATGCTGTGCGCAGTACGAACAGCAGAACGCATCAGTACTTCTATGTTTACATGTGCTTTCATAACTTCCACTGTTTGTCCCATCATTCTTATTGCTTTGTAAAGAATGTGCCCTAAATTTAAGCGCAAATCGCTCGTTCGTCTAGTTTGTAAGCTCTACCTAATTTGCGTCTGCTTCTGCCAGCCTCCGCCAATCGCAGAGCTTAGCTCATGTAACATCATAGGTTCTGTTGCGGGAAATGAGCTGGTGGGTCGCATGACCATTCCCGTTTTTCCTAATTATGTAGCTTATTTGAGCGAAGTTTATGTTAAAAGTGGTGTCAGTATGATTCTAACGAGACAATCTTTTGAATGAACCAAACTTGTGTTTTCTCTTCATGACTCCTTTAAGCAAAATGTGAGTTAAAAGTGGGGTCAGTATGATTCTAACGAGGCAACCTTTCAAATAACCCAAACTTGTGTTCTGTGTGCATGGCCCCTTTAAAGGTGCCCTGAAGACAAAGTACAAGTTTGGTTCATTTAAAAGACTTGTCAGGATAGCAATGGCACCAATCTTATCGCAAACTTCAAACAAATTATCCAGGTATTAGGGAAAATAGATGAAGCACTGGTGAGTCCCCAGCCACATTTTTGGTGATTCCTCTATAAGTGCGTTTACAAGAATGTGACAATAGCGTATCGCATTGGTTCGTCGAATCGGGCGAATTCGACGTGTTTGTGTTTACATGCATGCGCATTAGAGACTAGCGCCGCCCTGCGTCATATCTGGGAGTCGTGGGAACGCATTTCCGACATTACCAGTTTCCGCTAGCCGGCAAGTTGCTTGTGTTCGTTTTGGCGTCTATCGCGGCTGAAGTGACACCAACAGGTAGTTCCCCGGTACACCCGATCAACGACGATCGCTGAGCTAAATGTGTACATTCCGCGCATCGTTCGCAAGAAATGAATACAGCAGGCAATCGGGAAGCGTTTACTTGCCCTCCGTAACGGTCCGCGCACACGCTGGCCGCACCTGCGTGCACAGTCCACAAAGCGGCTCAAACCGACACAGACCACGGTAGCAACAGCTTGTCACCACTCTTCCAAATCAACCTGATCGCGGAAAAGAAGTTCCACATGCGAGAAAGCAGATGCTAGTGTGGTGAAAAATCGAGCTACGGATTCAGCGCTGACTTTAAATGCAGTGATCAGATAACTGCTGCGATGCTTAGCCTATGCTGAACATCTGCGGAGGTTCGGGACCCGGCACCGCGGCGCGCGATGCGGCGAGCAGCCGAAAGATGGTGCTACGTGTGCAGAAAAATCAAGACAGGCCACGGCAGATGTCTT